>NC_134207.1:199092785-199729132 GCF_965140235.1 Caretta caretta | reverse complement strand
AAACATTAAATTATTAATCAAATCAAAGCTGTGGTTTTCAAATTGTCATCATAAAGTAATCAGGTAGACAGTCTTTGCCTTGCTAGTATCTCCATTCAAACAGAGGCAACATTTCACTCTAAGTAATAACTTGCACATATTCTTGAGCAGTTGTACCTGTTTTACTGAAAGAAGGTACGCCCATCAGGCACCCATCCTGTTTCTGAATTGTGCTAGGAGATCAAATTAGACAGTCACCAGTCACGTATTTCTGAAGGGTCTTTGACTTATGGGCCTCATCTCAAGGACTATGGGCCTGTGTCTGATCTTACAGCATTGTGTAACAGGAATAACTCAGTTTATGTCAACAGAGTTAGTGTGTAGAATCAGCTAAGTAGAGATGTTGGGCCCATTTCTCTTAATGTGTATCTCTCCCTTAGTAATGGATTGCCAGTATCAGACTGGAGTCCATAAACTTGCACCGATAATCTTCTGAGCCACTAGCGAGAGAACTCACAACTATGTGCAAGCAGCTGAAATTGTGTAAACTCTCCCACGGGAACTCTACCAATCTGAGTACAGACTCAGCTCTCCAGGAGGCTGGATCAAAGTACACAAGAGACTAGATATTATTCAGGAAAATTTGCCAACTATGAAGAAAAGGAGTTGAACCAATCTCAAGTGAAGTCCACAAGACTGGGTGACTGACTGGACAACGTCAAGGGCTTTGGGCATGCTACCCCTTTTCTTAGGATGTATAAAAAGACAAAGGACATTACATTCCTTTCAAAAAAAGTCAAAGCAAGAGTGAATGAAGATCTCTGAAAAGGCAGATTGAGCAGATGAAAGCTGTTCTTTTACTGACTGGATAACAGTCTTTGTCATAAATATAAAGGGAAGGGTAAACCCCTTTGAAATCCCTCCTGGCCAGGGGAAAGCTCCTCTCACCTGTAAAGGGTTAAGAAGCTAAAGATAACCTCGCTGGCACCTGACCAAAATGACCAATGAGGAGACAAGATACTTTCAAAAGCTGGGACGAGGGAGAGGAACAAAGGGTCTGGGTCTGTCTGTGTGCTGCTCTTGCCAGAGACAGAACAGGAATGGAGTCTTAGAACTTTTAGTAAGTAATCTAGCTAGGTATGTGTTAGATTATGATTCCTTTAAATGGCTGAGAAAAGCATTGTGCTGAATAGAATAACTATTTCTGTCTGTATATCTTTTTTGTAACTTAAGGTTTTGCCTAGAGGGGTTCTCTATGTTTTGAATCTAATTACCCTGTAAGATATCTACCATCCTGATTTTACAGGGGGGATTCCTTTATTTCTATTTACTTCTATTTTTTATTAAAAGTCTTCTTGTAAAAACTGAATGCTTTTTCATTGTTCTCAGATCCAAGGGTTTGGGTCTGTGGTCACCTATGCAAATTGGTGAGGCGTTTTATCCAACATTTCCCAGGAAAGGGGGGGTGCAAGTGTTGGGAGGATTGTTCATTGTTCTTACGATCCAAGGGTCTGGGTCTGTAGTCACCTAGGCAAATTGGTGAGGCTTTTTACCAAACCTTGTCCAGGAAGTGGGGTGCAAGGTTTTGGGAAGTGTTTTGGGGGGACAGACGCGTCCAAACAGCTCTTCCCCAGTAACCAGTAATTGTTTGGTGGTGGTAGCGGCCATTCCAAGGATAACGGGTGTAATATTTTGTACCTTGGGGAAGTTTTGACCTAAGCTGGTAAAGATAAGCTTAGGAGGTTTTTCATGCAGGTCCCCACATCTGTACCCTAGAGTTCAGAGTGGGGGAGGAACCTTGACATGGTGGCACAGTGGTGGGATTAACCTGAAATCATTTGAGATCCAGTTGAGATTTTTTGAACTAGAAATACAGATTTTAAAAAGGAAATTTTTTTTTCTTTGGAAAGAAAGTCCAGAAAGCAGCTTTGAAACTGAAAGCAGCTTGGTTTCTCTCTGCTTTGTGGCCAAGCAGAGACAAAAGGGGATTATCTTGTGAATTGCAGGTTTTTTTGCCTGGAGGCAGGGTACTTAACTCCTGCAGGGAAATTCACAGTCTTCCAACCCATTGTTTTTTTTTTTCTTTTCTTCCTAAAAGTAAATAGGGGGTGTGTGTTCTACCCATTTGCTTTTTCTTTGGGCTGGGTAAGCAGGTTTCCAAGCAGTTGGAGGTTTTTTGCTTTAATTTGGGCCCAGAGCAGAGACAAGGGAATTGTCTTTTTCTGTAGGCTGACAATCACTATCAGAGAATAGGTATTCTATTGCAGCACAGCAAAATTTTACAGCCAAGTTTTGTTTGTTTATTTCTAAACCTCGGGTGTAAAGTTAGTTAAAAACAGAGAGGTTAGAATGACCAAATCCTCAGCTCGACTACAGCTGGAATTAGCCAAATTTCAGGCTGAGGAAAGACAAAGGGAACATGAAAGACAGATAGAACTCATGCAGCTGAAGAAGGAACAAGAAATGGAGGCAAGGAAGCATGTGGAGGAGGAGAGGGAAAAAGAGAGGAAGCATGTGGAGGAGATGGAGAGGATAAAGGCCCAGCAGAATATACCAACAAACCCTAGCAATCCTTCTCCAGGTACCACTTCCCATCCCAGAAAGTTCCCCACCTACAAGGCAGGTGATGATACTGAGGCCTTCTTAGAAAACTTCGAAAGGGCCTGCCTTGGGTACAACATCTCTACTGACCAATACATGGTAGAGCTGAGGCCGCAGCTCAGTGGACCCTTAGCTGAGGTGGCAGCTGAAATGCCTAAAGAACACATGAACAAGTATGAACTGTTTAAATCCAAGGCGAGAGTCAGAATGGGGATAACACCCGAGCAGTCTCGTCGGAGGTTCAGAGCCCTAAGGTGGAAACCAGACATGTCATTTACCCGACATGCCTACCACATTGTGAAACATTGGGATGCCTGGATATCAGGAGCAAGTGTTGAATCTCCAGTAAATTTGCCCTTCCTAATGCAAATGGAACAATTCTTAGAGGGTGTTCCTGAGGAAATAGAAAGATACATCCTAGATGGGAAACCCAAAACTGTAATTGAGGCAGGAGAGATTGGAGCCAGATGGGTGGAGGTGGCAGAGAAGAAGAAAACTGGTCGCAGTTGGAGCGGAGACCAGAAGGGACCACCCCAGACCACACCTTATTACCGGGGGCCACCCAAAGCCCCACCTACCTCCCAAAGAACCCTCCAGACCCCTTATCGTCCCACCACCCCGTTCTCCAGCAACCCTCCTCGCCCCAGTGACCTGTCAGCTGGACGATGTTTTAAGTGTAACGAGCTGGGGCATGTAAAGGCCAACTGCCCCAAGAACCCCAACAGATTACAGTTCATTGCACCGGAATCACACCAGAGGTCCACAGGCCCAGATACCTCCCAGATACCCTTGGAGTGGAGGGAAACTGTGAGTGTGGGCGGGAAGAAGGTCACCGCGTGGAGGGACACCGGAGCACAAGTGTCAGCTATCCATGCTTCCTTAGTGGACCCCAATTTAATCAACCCAGAGATCCAAGTGACGATTCAACCCTTCAAGTCCAACTCTTTCAATTTGCCTACAGCCAAGTTGCCTGTCCAGTACAAGGGCTGGTCAGGAATGTGGACTTTTGCAGTCTATGATGATTATCCCATCCCCATGCTGTTGGGGGAAGACTTGGCCAATCATGTGAAGCAGGCCAAGAGGGTGGGAATGGTCACCCGCAGCCAGGCTAAACAAGCCGTGAGGCCTAGCTCTGTTCCGGAAACTTCTATCAGGACCCAGTCAGAGGTGATGGACCTGGACCCCAGGCCAATGTCTGCAACAGCAGTAGTGGATCCAGTCCCAGAGACCCAGACGGAACCAGTCCCAGAACCGGGACCAGCCGAACAACCAACACCAGACCCCGTGTCAGCACTGAATCCAGTACTTGCAACCTCAACACCAGAGGGCCCCACCGAACCTGAACTGGCAGCAGCCGATAACCCTACACAAGAGGCTCAGCCGGAGCCTGAATCCCAACATAGTGCACCAGCGGAGAGCGGTTCACAGTCAACAGAAACAGCTCCATCCCCTATATCGCTTCCAGAGGGACCAAGCCTAGGTCCACAATCCCATGAGGAACTGATGTCTCCAGCATCAAGGGAACAGTTCCAGACCGAACAGGAAGCAGATGAAAGCCTCCAGAGAGCTTGGACGGCGGCACGGAGCAACCCACCGCCTCCCAGCTCTTCTAATCGATCCAGGTTTGTTATAGAAAGAGGACTTTTATACAAGGAAACTCTTTCTGGTGGACACCAGGAAGACTGGCATCCTCAGAGACAGTTGGTAGTTCCAACTAAATACCGGGCCAAGCTCTTGAGCTTAGCCCATGATCACCCTAGTGGCCATGCTGGGGTGAACAGGACCAAAGACCGTTTGGGGGGATCATTCCACTGGGAGGGAATGGGCAAGGATGTTTCTACCTATGTCCAGTCTTGTGAGGTGTGCCAAAGAGTGGGAAAACCCCAAGACCAGGTCAAAGCCCCTCTACAACCCCTCCCCATCATTGAAGTTCCATTTCAGCAAGTAGCTGTGGATATTCTGGGTCCTTTTCCGAAAAAGACACCCAGAGGAAAGCAGTACATACTGACTTTCATGGATTTTGCCACCCGATGGCCGGAAGCAGTAGCTCTAAGCAACACCAGGGCTAAAAGTGTGTGCCAGGCACTAGCAGACATTTTTGCCAGGGTAGGTTGGCCCTCCGACATCCTCACCGATGCAGGGACTAATTTCCTGGCAGGAACTATGAAAAACCTTTGGGAAGCTCATGGGGTAAATCACTTGGTTGCCACTCCTTACCATCATCAAACAAATGGCATGGTGGAGAAGTTTAATGGAACTTTGGGGGCCATGATACGTAAATTCGTAAATGAGCACTCCAATGATTGGGACCTAGTGTTGCAGCAGTTGCTCTTTGCCTACAGAGCTGTACCACATCCCAGTTTAGGGTTTTCCCCATTTGAACTTGTATATGGCCGTGAGGTTAAGGGGCCATTGCAGTTGGTGAAGCAGCAATGGGAGGGATTTACACCTTCTCCAGGAACTAACATTCTGGACTTTGTAACCAACCTACAAAACACCCTCCGAACCTCTTTAGCCCTTGCTAGAGAAAACTTACAGGATGCTCAAAAAGAACAAAAAGCCTGGTATGATAAACATGCCAGAGAGCGTTCCTTCAAAGTAGGAGACCAGGTCATGGTCTTAAGGGCGCTCCAGGCCCATAAAATGGAAGCATCGTGGGAAGGGCCATTCACGGTCCAGGAGCGCCTGGGAGCTGTTAATTATCTCATAGCATTCCCCACCTCCAACCGAAAGCCTAAGGTGTACCATATTAATTCTCTAAAGCCCTTTTATTCCAGAGAATTAAAGGTTTGTCAGTTTACAGCCCAGAGAGGAGACGACGCTGAGTGGCCTGAAGGTGTTTACTACGAAGGGAAATGTGCTGGTGGTGTGGAAGAGGTGAACCTCTCCATGACCCTTGGGCGTATGCAGCGACAGCAGATCCAGGAGCTGTGCACTAGCTACGCGCCAACGTTCTCAGCCACCCCAGGACTGACTGAACGGGCATACCACTCCATTGACACAGGTAATGCTCACCCAATTAGGGTCCAACCTTACCGGGTGTCTCCTCAAGCTAAAACTGCTATAGAACGGGAGATCCAGGATATGTTACAGATGGGTGTAATCCGCCCCTCTGAAAGTGCATGGGCATCTCCAGTGGTTCTAGTTCCCAAACCAGATGGGGAAATACGTTTTTGCGTGGACTACCGTAAGCTAAATGCTGTAACTCGCCCAGACAACTATCCAATGCCACGCACAGATGAACTATTAGAGAAACTGGGACGGGCCCAGTTCATCTCTACCTTGGACTTAACCAAGGGGTACTGGCAGGTACCGCTAGATGAATCTGCCAAGGAAAGGTCAGCCTTCATCACACATCTCGGGCTGTATGAATTTAATGTACTCCCTTTCGGGCTGCGAAATGCACCCGCCACTTTCCAAAGACTTGTAGATGGTCTCCTAGCGGGATTAGGAGAATATGCAGTCGCCTACCTTGACGATGTGGCCATATTTTCGGATTCCTGGGCAGACCACCTGGAACATCTACAAAAAGTCCTTGAGCGCATAAGGGAGGCAGGACTAACTGTTAAGGCTAAGAAGTGTCAAATAGGCCTAAACAGAGTGACTTACCTTGGACACCAGGTGGGTCAAGGAACTATCAGCCCCCTACAAGCCAAAGTGGATGCTATCCAAAAGTGGCCTGTCCCAAAGTCAAAGAAACAGGTTCAATCCTTCTTAGGCTTGGCCGGTTATTACAGACGATTTGTACCGCACTACAGCCAAATCGCTGCCCCACTGACAGACCTAACCAAAAAGAAACAGCCAAATGCTGTTCAGTGGACCGGAAAGTGTCAGAAGGCCTTTAACAAGCTTAAAGCGACACTCATGTCTGACCCTGTACTAAGGGCCCCAGACTTTGACAAACCGTTCCTAGTAACCACAGATGCATCCGAGCGTGGTGTGGGAGCAGTTTTAATGCAGAAAGGACCTGATCAAGAATTCCACCCTGTAGTGTTTCTCAGCAAAAAACTGTCTGAGAGGGAAAGCAACTGGTCAGTCACTGAAAAAGAATGTTACGCCATTGTCTACGCTCTGGAAAAGCTACGCCCATATGTTTGGGGACGGCGTTTCCACCTGCAAACCGACCATGCTGCACTGAAGTGGCTTCACACCGTCAAGGAAACTAACAAAAAACTTCTTCGGTGGAGTTTAGCTCTCCAAGATTTTGATTTCGACGTCCAACACATCTCAGGAGCCTCTAACAAAGTGGCTGATGCACTCTCCCGTGAAAGTTTCCCAGAATCAACTGGTTAAAATCGTCCTTGAGATGTGGAAAATATTGTTAGTCTTTATGTACTTGGTAGTATATTTAGAGATGCATGTGTCTTATTAACTCTGTTTTTCCTAGAGCTCCAGGAAGAAATCCCAGCCAGTGTTTCACCCTAGCTGAGATTTGGGGGGCGTGTCATAAATATAAAGGGAAGGGTAAACCCCTTTGAAATCCCTCCTGGCCAGGGGAAAGCTCCTCTCACCTGTAAAGGGTTAAGAAGCTAAAGATAACCTCGCTGGCACCTGACCAAAATGACCAATGAGGAGACAAGATACTTTCAAAAGCTGGGACGAGGGAGAGGAACAAAGGGTCTGGGTCTGTCTGTGTGCTGCTCTTGCCAGAGACAGAACAGGAATGGAGTCTTAGAACTTTTAGTAAGTAATCTAGTTAGGTATGTGTTAGATTATGATTCCTTTAAATGGCTGAGAAAAGCATTGTGCTGAATAGAATAACTATTTCTGTCTGTATATCTTTTTTGTAACTTAAGGTTTTGCCTAGAGGGGTTCTCTATGTTTTTGAATCTAATTACCCTGTAAGATATCTACCATCCTGATTTTACAGGGGGGATTCCTTTATTTCTATTTACTTCTATTTTTTATTAAAAGTCTTCTTGTAAAAACTGAATGCTTTTTCATTGTTCTCAGATCCAAGGGTTTGGGTCTGTGGTCACCTATGCAAATTGGTGAGGCGTTTTATCCAACATTTCCCAGGAAAGGGGGGTGCAAGTGTTGGGAGGATTGTTCATTGTTCTTACGATCCAAGGGTCTGGGTCTGTAGTCACCTAGGCAAATTGGTGAGGCTTTTTACCAAACCTTGTCCAGGAAGTGGGGTGCAAGGTTTTGGGAAGTGTTTTGGGGGGACAGACGCGTCCAAACAGCTCTTCCCCAGTAACCAGTAATTGTTTGGTGGTGGTAGCGGCCATCGGCCATATAACGGCCATATAACGGGTGTAATATTTTGTACCTTGGGGAAGTTTTGACCTAAGCTGGTAAAGATAAGCTTAGGAGGTTTTTCATGCAGGTCCCCACATCTGTACCCTAGAGTTCAGAGTGGGGGAGGAACCTTGACAGTCTTGTTGGAACCAGATCCCTTGTCCCAAACCACTTTGGTGTCAACTGGAAGATTACTGCTTGGTAGGCCAGTTGCAGTTGTAATCTGGCCACTGTGGGGACAAAATAAAAAGTTATCAGGAAGAAATTTGGTTTCTGAAGACCAGACACAAGCTAGAACTTTCCTGGGAGTTAACATTAGGTTTCATTTTCAGTCTCTTGTCCCTAAGCTGTGAAGGCATTAGCTCAGCAACTATCTGGGTAGACGTATTGTCTGAGAGATGGGGCAGCTCATATAACTCTGAATCAACCTGCTGTTCCCGAATGAGCATCAATATTGAAGGGGGAGGGGGGAAGAAATATGGAGAGATCCCAGGTGATTTCCTCCATCTTCAGCTACAAAAGGTAGAGTTTTATCTAGTACTTAAGAATCAACAGGCTAAAATGGACATTTCCACTAAACCCAGACTGGAAAGTAGACAACAGACATCTCTTCTCAGGACATGACTGCAGAGGAGGTAAATACTCTTTATGGCAAGTAAAACCTGTAAGGAAAGCTGTTTGGTCTTTTAAAAAAAAAAAACCACCAGCACCACCACCAGACCTGGACCCAGTATCGTGTCATAGCACTTTACATCAAATTATCCTGAATCTACTGAATAGTTAATATCGCCATCTATTAGACGTGTATAGAGTTCATTGAAACATGTAGGCCTCTATCCTTTCTGCTGTGATGTGGAGTAGAACAGAAGCCCAGAGTTCACAGGCAAATAGAAGTCAGGAGATGCAGAAAGATGCAAGGTATCATGCAGCCACCTTCTGGAGAAACTGTGACGGAGTCTACACTCAACTTTTGGACAAGTTAATCCACCATTGCTGTAGCACTGGTACTTGCAACAGTATGAAAACGAATTCAGACCAGCTACATCCATTTTTACTACTGTATCGTATAGACCTACTTAAAGCAAAAGCACTGCATTAGTACTGCACTAGTACTGACATAGTTGCTTTCACTGGTGGAGTTACAACAGTGGAATCTTTCAGTAAAAGCTCAGTGTAAACAAGGCCTGTGTGTGGTTTCTGGGGGAAGGAGTCAGTTCTTGAATGCCACGTTGTCCCTCATACTAGGATACCTCAGTTGCATTTTGCAAATAGATCCTTTAAAAAAAGAATTAATTCCTTTGTGCTGTGGGACTGATGTTTTAATGTTGTACTGAGCACCTCCTGTAAGATGTGGAGAACTTTCATTTCTCATTGACTTCTTTGCAGAACTGAGCGTTCCATGAACACAATCAGTGTGTTCCCAGAACTACGGTTACAACAGCGGGACTATCAGCTACGAAGTGTGGGAGCCCATATTCTGGGGAAGGAACACAAATAATGATCTCTGGGCCCAAGTCATCGCTGTCCTGCACCTAGTGTAGTCATCTATACTACTGCAGGGAGAAAGCAAAGTGGGTATAAAATGCTACCAAATGAAAATAGTTGCTTTTGTACATATTTTGCTCTAGTGTAAATGACTACATGAGGTGCAGGCAATGGTGAATTGGGACCTCTGTCCTTGGCCTAAGATCTACAAGATCTCCACTGTCTAAGTCCCTGCAGCTTTGAGACCAGCATGCAATACAGAGATCTCCTCTTCTGCACTGTGTCCAGGAATCTGGTGATGAATCCAGATTGATGAAAAGCCAAGGGGCTTTGTGGATAGATTTTTCCCTTCAACCCCAATGGATCTGGGTTATTTTGAACTTGTAGGAAAGCTGATTCTAATGCCTAATGGGTTCATTATTTTATGGTACTGATTGCAGTAATAATTATCCCTTAAGATATCTATGAATATAATATCCATAATTAAAATGATAATCTTTCTAATTATTGCATTCTTCTAAAATGTATTGGCTGTGTGGGGGTGTTTGTATACACATATCCAGCTTTTTAATTTTAAATGTAAAAGGTTAAATGTATTTTCTTTATTTTGTTGGCTATAAAACATATTTAAAAGCCATTATGTGTCCTATCAGCTAATATATCTGCCTAGCCCACTTCAATTTCTATTTTCTGTGCCTTACGTTTGGCCGCAATTTGTAACAGATTTCCAGGTTTAGCATGAGATTTGCTGACCTACAAAATATTGAGACATTTTCTCCACTTTTTATTTAACTGAAACAGCTTTTAAAGAAATCCACAGAGTGCGTCATCAGCCATTTATTTCACTATTTTGTAGCGGAGTAGAGAAAATGTTGTAGTTTATTAATGGAATGATAGTCCACCACATTTTATATTTTCCTAAGATTCCAATCCTTGCAAAATTTATGGACATGCTTAACTTTACACATTAGAGTAATCCCACTGAAGTCAAGTTAATCTTCATAGGTCAGATTCAGTCACTAAACTAGTGAGTTTACAGTGGCACAGCTGTACCAATGCAGCTGTGCCGCTGTAAGATCACTCGTGTAGACAATTCTCCCATTGACATAACTAAACCACCTCCAACAAGTGGCGGTATCAACATAGTGATAGCCACACCGGCGCTTCTGTCGGTGTAATTTATTTGTTCAGGGGTGTGTTTTTTTCACAGCCCTGAGCAACATAAGTTATACTGACAAAAGTGCTAACATAGACATAGCCTAAGAGGCATAGCACTGAACTTGCAGCCCGAGGAGAGGGGCTACGGTGGCTTTAAGACACCTTTGTGCCCTCAAGCCTTGGCTTCTCTGAGAGCAGGAGAGGCTGCTGGAGTAATTTAAAAGTGTAAGGGCCTTTCTAATTTACTGCAGCCTCTCCTAGGTTGCCTTATGGGCCATAGCAATGCCTCAAATCTCTGCAATACCATGTGCTGCTGCCCCATCACTGGCACCCTCCCTACACCAAGGCATGTATGGGTGTCCTCAGAAGTCAGCCTTATGGAGTCTCTGCAGTGCCTGCAATGGGAGAATCCTTCTCCAGCTGAAATGGAGGCTTTTAGAGCCCCTTTATGCTGCTGTGGCCCTTTTACTTAGACTAAAGTGGCTGGAACACTGGGTAAGAATCTCACCCCACGTATGTGCTTGCAAAGGACAAAAATTGCTTGACAGAAGCCCTAATATTATCTTCAAAAGAGCAAGTATACCAGGTCCATGGCACTGCAAGTGAGGATAACCACATTTTCTGTGGTAATTCACAGATCCCTTTGTGATCATCTAGTCTGATCGGCTGTCTGACACCGGCAACAGAACTTCCCCGAAGTAATTCCTAGAGCATGTCTTTTAGAAAAATATCCCAATCTTGATTTCAAAAATTGTCAGTGATGGAGAATCCACCACAACCCTAGGTGAACTGTTTCAATGGATAATTACTTACACCATTAAAATTTTACACCTTATTTCCAGTCTGAATTTGTCCAGCTGTAACTTCCAGGCATTGGACTGTGTTATACCTAAGGCTAAGATTATGTCACAGAGGTCACAAAAGTCAAGGAATCCATGACTTCCGTGATCTGTGACATTTTCCGTTTCAGCCCCAGGGTGCCGGAGCTGTCAGCCAGTGTGGGCCTGGAGCTCTGAGCCACCATGGGAGGCAGGGGCCCTCATATCACTCAGCCATTGGAGGGGGATCTGGAGCCCTCCATCGCCATGAGAGGCGGGGGACCGCGGAGCTCTAAGCCGCTGGCCCCAGATCTACGAGCCACCAAGGGAGATAGGGGTCCCCACAGTTCCAAGCCACCATGGGCAGTTGGGGGACCCCAGAGCTCCCAGCCACCACGGGGACCCCAGAGCAGTCAGCTGCAGCAGTGGCAGGTGATGGACTCCCTGCCCGCAGCAAAGCTAGGGCTCAGCCCTATTTTGTCCAAGTTATTTTTAATAAAAGTCAGGGTCAGGTCATGGGCTTCAATGAATTTTTGTTTATTGCCTATGACCTGTCTGTGACTTTTACTAAAAATAACCATGACAAAATCTTAACCTTAGTTATACTTTTCTCTGCAGATTGAAGAGCCCATTATTAAATATTTGTTTCCCACATAGATACGTAGAGACTATAATCAAGTCACTCCTTAATTTTCTCTTTGTTAAATAGATTGGCTCCTTGAGTCTGTCACTATAAGGCATGTTTTCTAATCCTCTAATCATTATCCTGGCTCTTCGCTAAACCCTCTCCAATTTATCAACATCCTTCTTGAATTGTGGTCACCAGACTAGGACGCAGTATTCCAGTAGCAGACACAATGCCAAATAGAGAGGTAAAATAACCTCTCTATTCCTACTCAAGATTCCCCTATAATCATTTACTGCCAACAACAACTGTCTGAACAGGGGCAGCAGAGAGCCATCAAATAAATGTAAACATATCTATTTACTCATTTTTTGCATAGTGCAGTTTGCATACAGGAGTAATTTTGATTTTCACCTAACATAAATCATCTGAGGCTCCACTATTTTAGTTATTTGGTCATCTAAAACTCATTCAAACAAAAATTAAGAAAATACAAGAGGCAACTGCAATGACAGGTCGACACTAACACGTAAAGAACCCACCCACTGTACTCAAACCCACAACTGTGCCCTCCTTTCCTCTGTACTGAGAAATTACACACTGGAGTCATTGCAACAGTTGAATATTTTACTTCTTCAGGACACAGCTGCACCAGCAAAACATGATTAAAAAAAAAAAGATGACTGAGACAGATAAGCAGCCCTTTCCCTGGGCAATTCACATAGTTGAGCGAACTTCAATGTGCCAGAGCCTTGTGACTGTGGACTCACCGACTACATTCAGCCAGCCCTTCCTCAGGGCAAAAAAACTGTCAGATGTGTACTTAGATACTATGGTGATGGACAAATCAGAAACATATACAAGTAGGCAGATCAACACACACACACCCCACTTAGTTTTGGATTTGTTTCCATAAAGATGAAAAATGCGAAATAAAATCCAGGTTAGTAGTTTTGTGAGGATTTAAGGGCTATGGAAATTGTGATGGGGTACACAACCTTATTTTTATTAACGGCATTTTTCAAAAACATATACTTTCATTTCTTCTCACTGAACTTCAGACATGTCAAAGGTACTCACTTGTTCCTGATAGAGACTAAATTTATAGAAAGTCCAAACTTAAACAAAGCCACTTTTGAGTAATACAAAAAGAAAAACCTTTGAAAAATTCTCAACTGATAAAATCACTTTTTATTGCTCAAATTTAAAAAATAATGAATTTTTACAAAAAACGTCATTGCAAAGTAGAATGAAAGTACTCGTTCAAACCTGACTATAAAAGTCACAGTAACAATACAATGATCATCTGCACTTTGGAAGGAAAAAGTTTCTCAAGAACAAATGGTTTATTTACTGTTAATTATAGTACCATGCTTCATCATTCAACATTAAACATGCATTTAGCAATTTTTATAACATTTCTGCTTCAATATCTTCTTTTCAGAACTCTAATAGATCCTCCAAATGAGCTTTATTAATCACTGATGGAAAACTGGCAAAACCCTACTGCATGCCTTGACCACCTTTCAAAATGTCCAATTAGGTCAAACCAAGAAAGCTCTAGAAACCAATTATAACATGAGTTCTAAGCCAAGAAACCTCATTGTACTTTGAAGCAAATGCAACTCTATAGCAAAGAAAAGCAAAATATGTAAGGTCATAAAAAGTATTGTGGCTGAAATCTCAGTTCTATGCACAATAGTTAACCACTCCTTGAATAATGTCATTTTATCACAGATTTTTATCACTGTGGAAATATTGTTAGCCACTTTATTATGAGAAATGGAACTAAACAAACAGTTTCTTATTTATCTAAAAAGAAAGCGTTGACTCTCCATTAACAGTTTCTTCAACATCCTAAATTTATTGCACTAATACCAAGAATTTACAAGTCTAGACCTTAAATTTCACAGGCGCCATACCTCACCTATTAACATCCAAATGTAGACTAACAACATTGCTGACAATATGATGCAACTAATCTTGGCTCAAACAATATTACCTACGTTTAGCTCTTCAATAAAGACTTAGAACTTACTCAGAAGTTTATGCAATATACCCCTAGATAGTGCAATAGGTATGTGATGAAGCAAAGAAACTGCCCACCAGCACAGCAGGGGTTAAGGAGAACCTTTGGACCCAGTCAGCCCCGCCTCGTTATACCTGCAGCCAATGCCAGGCCTGGAGGGAGCAGAAAAGGAGAGAGCCTACCCCAGTTCAGGGCTCATGGGTGAAGAGGTAGGAGCTAACTACTTCCCTACCTGATTGGAAGGGCCACCATCTTGTCAGCCAAGGCAGACACCAGGGAGCACATTCTGTCTCCCAGCCAAGGGAGGCAGACCTAGGAGCTTCTGGCAACTGAGGTAACTGGGTGACTGCAGCCCAAAGATATTGTGGGCTCCAGCAAACTTATGGCTACCCCACCCAAAAGAGCCTGGAACCACAGCAAGGTGCCATCCAAGATCCATGAGAGGGCACCACAGGAGGCAAGCCATTCCAGTAAATTGGAATACAGGGGCCATGCCCCAAATTGAAGAGACTCTGTTAGGAAGTAGCTCAGGGCAATGGATTTAGACTCCCTGCTTGAAGTGCCACCCATTCAGGGGTCAACTAACTAAGAGCCCTGGGCTGGGACTTGGTGGAGTGGAGGGCCTGGGTCCCCCTACCCCCACTGCCTGAAAGACTGATGCACCTTGACCAGGGAAACAAAGAGCTGAAAGTCAGGCTCACCCACCACTAGGCCACCTGGCCCTACAAGCACCATGTTATTAGATGTGACTGGGTTGTTGGAGAACCCAAGTCTGAACTTGCACATCCACATTGCAATTTTATAGCTCTGTAGCCAGAGCCGTGCGAGCCCAAATCAGTTGAAACAGGTCAACTGCAGGTATGTTATTGCTGTGTAGTGCCAAAAGCAGAAGACCCTCACCCTTGCTCTAAAGAAACACTCCTCTATCTGTGAAACAGTAATAAGCTTTATAGTCACAACAATCAGCAACTAGAGGGAAACAAGGTCAAACACACACTAGCCCAGTGTATTATTTTAGCATTAATTAGTTTTGCCTCAATTAATACATATTCTGTCTCCCCATTCCGTCATTCTGCCCTTAGGTTAGCATTTGGTAAGATTTGTACATTCCTGCAACCACTGGATCTCAGCCTTTACCACAGCTGCTTTACCCTGTTTGGCAATATTTTCCTTGTAATTCCCTACCCATTCTTTATGTTTCCTCCAAATTGTGTCTCTCTGCAGTATCTTTTGCTGGAGTTTCAATTTTTGCTCTTTAACATTTTGTCCTTAGATTAGAGAAGATCGTCCCTCAAATAAGTCTGGATCAGCTATTTTCCCCCCAGCTCGCAGCCTTTTTGGACTGCTTGACAATAGCCCTGAGCACATTCAGTATTGCCTACATTAAGCTGTTTCACCATTCATCTGTGGTGATTTTCTCTTCCACATCTTCACTGGGCCAGAAAACATCATCCAGTTGAACTTGGATAGCCTGGCAACAGTCACCGTATGAGATTTTTTTGAGCTTTGCTTTTGAAAATTAGCTGCCATCCATTTAGCATGGCTGAGTTCCATCTCCATATCATGGTGGTTCCACCTCATCTCTTGCAACTTCAGTACCTCAGCCCAGCTCCTGTATGTCTCCAGCAAGGTTTGCAAGGACTCCATTATAGGCTTGTGTTTCCTCTTGGCTAGACCCATCTCCTATTCCTTTTCTATTATTAACCATATGTATTCTACAAGTTTCCTCATTGTTTCTGCCTTGATCTGGTTGATCTCCCATGGAGTCAAGATCATTTTACCTTTTTTATCCCCAAGGCATATCTTGGTCTCTTGAAGGACACATTACAGCTCCATATTCTCAGCTTCCAGCTGCTTTCTGAATACTTCTGTCTTGTGAATCCTTTTTCAACTTGCCTAATGATGGACAATGAGATCAGAGATTTCCTTTAGAAATTCCTCTTTTTGGGATGCCTAGTAAGAGTTCTCCACCATGCTCAAAGAAATTTCCTTGGATTTCATTTCTTTCCCAAAGTTCTTCCTCAAAGAGCCTTTCAGTTAATCTTTTACCCTGAACTGTACTGCTGTATAATCATGTTCTCCTTGTTCCCTTTCACTAGGCCAGCTTCTGCTTGCAAGAGATTTCCTTCATAAACGAAGACAATTGTTCTACCATTTCCCTAATATTCCCCCATGCCATTTCTGATGTGTTCTTTCACATCTAACAATGGCTTTTCATTTATCTTGTTCAAAGCTTCATGCCAATTGTCCCATATCACTGAATAGTGGAAGTAGCAGATTTTCACTTTAAATTCATTGATACAATGACAGAAATCTTGAACTTTTCCTACTCAACACACTTTTCTGCTTTAAGTTCTTAGCTATAGGAGCAATGAGTCTTATATAACAGAATCATAAAATACCAGGGTTGGAAGGGACCTCAGGAGGTCATCTAGTCCAACGCCCTGCTCAAAGCAGGACCAATCCCCAACTAAATCAAATATCCCTTTGGTAAAGCTTAGTTCTCCCTTTTTAAAAGTTTCAAAATATCTTATGTAAGAGGCTTATCAACCACAGAGATGTAGAACCTGAAGATGTCCTGTTTTTCCTCTGTAATTTTCATTCAGTCTCTCAGGGCTTGTCTTCACATACAGCGTTGCAACTGCATGCTGTAGCGCTTTAGTAAAGATGCTACTATGCCAACTGGAGAATTTCTCCCATTGGCTTAGTTAATCCACGCCTCTGAGAGGCAGTAGCCATGCCAACAAGAAAAACTCTCCCATCGACACAGCACTGTCTACACAGAGGGTTAGGTTGGTATAACTACATTGCTCAGGGAGGGTCATGGACAGGGCAGTATTTCCAATTAGGCAGAGTAGCCACGTGCCTAGGGGCCCCAGCATTCTAGGAGCACCTAAAAGTTAAGTTTCATTTTTACGGAAAACACGAAGGTCGCTGAAGATGCTGCAACTAGGGGCATGTAAGGTGTAAATCCGGCCCTAGTCATGGATTTTTTTTTTTAACACGCCTGAGAAACGTAGTTATGCTGATATAGGTCTGTAGTGCAGACCTAGCCTTAGTCCCTTGCTATATTTTCTTCCCTCCATTGTTTCTTTGAAAACAATTTTTCTTTAATATATAAGTCTCTGACCTCATACATTCCTACAAATGACATCCACATTGCCTCTCTTTACCAAGAATACATCCCACCTTCTATTCTGCAACACCTCATAGTTGCTGTAGTACAGGGGTGGCCAACCTGAGGCTGAGAATGTACCAGTGTACATTGCCAAAGAGCCACAGTAATATGTAAGCAGCCCCCCACATCAGCTCCCACTCCCAGTGCCTCCCATCCACCGGAAGCCCCACTGATCAGCATCTTCCGCTCCCTCCCTGCAGCTCCTGATCAGCTGTTTCGTGGCATGCAGGAGGCTCTGAGAGGGAGGGAGAGGAGCGAGGGCATAGCAGGCTCAAGGTAGGGGGCAGAGCCAGGGGTTGAGCAGTGAGCACCCCCTGGCACATTGGAAAGTTGGGGCACCTGTAGCTCCAGCCCCAGAGTCGGTGCCTATACAAGGAGTTGCATATTAACTTCTGAAGAGCCGCATGTGGCTCCGGATTCACAGGTTGGCCACCCTTGCTGTAGTATGTACAATCGGACAATCAACTTTCCACCATTTAGCTAGATTTTCTCCTGTGGCACCAATATTCTCTCCAGAACACATGAGGACTATTTAGAACCTGAAAGCCTCCCTCTTCTAGTCTGAACGCTTTTTCTAGTGGTCAAAGCCAGATGACTGGTATATTCTTTTTCAGATTTGTTTCCTCTTTCTGTTGTATAGAAAACAAATCTCTCAGCTATTCATAAGCGTCTCTAGTGCATAAGGACTGCCTTTACTGCATTTTGCTACTGACTTCAATAGGAGTAGGATCTGTCATTACTGAAGGGAGATTTGTTTTGTGGTAAAGACATATGACAGT
Organism: Caretta caretta; assembly: GCF_965140235.1. Taxonomy (NCBI): domain Eukaryota; kingdom Metazoa; phylum Chordata; order Testudines; family Cheloniidae; genus Caretta; species Caretta caretta. Next base: position 199,711,239 of record NC_134207.1, on the reverse strand, counting down.
CAGGGAATCTGATTTTTCTTCTCAGCTCTGCCATGGATTTCTGTGGGACCTTGAACAAGTTACGTCATTTCTCTGTCTTGAGTTTTCAATTTTTTTCCTTATTAAGTCTTATGTCAATTCTTCAGAAGTAATTACTAGAGAAACACATGACTCAAACATATATTGTTGCCAAAATGTACTGTCTTGGCCACCACACTCACCAAGAGGCCACTTGTACATGTATTTTTAATGGCATTGATTATCCTTCAAACCCAGAAGTGCCAGTGACATACTATGTCATTATAGAGATTGCACAGTACATTAATGGAAACATTCACAAAGGACTTCATTTGTTAAATGATCACACAGTATTACCTTCAATTACACAACTCTACATTTACATGTTGGTTTGTGACATGAACTTAACACTTTTTCAAAATCTTTAAAATGATGGTCTTGTTCAGCTGCAACTTTTAGTTAAACTTAAGCTGCCACTCACACAAAGCAAAAACAACCAAGAAAAATATGGTCCTTTGGAAAGAAGCACTGCTATTCTACTAAATTATACACAGTATCACAGAATATACAGAAAGGGATACTCTGTTTAAAAAAAAAGTAGCTCACATTTGAGGATTATTTTGTTTACAAAGACACGGTCACAAAAATAAAAAATATTTGCTAAACTAAGAGACTTGGAGAAACTAAACACAGAAGATCCTTACTCTAGCATTAACAAAACCACCTGACTGGTGATTTAAGAAATTTCTGGGATGGAGGGAAGCCACACAATCAGCAGGAAGCTGCTTGAAGTAAACGATGTCTCATGATACACTTAGCAAATGACAAAAGTCAGTGAAAAGCAGGGTTTGATTTTAAAAGAGGTGAAAGGGGAGTTTTCACTGTTTCCTGTGATGGGGTCTGTCAGGCCTTCTCTGCTTCTTGCTGGAGGCATCAGCACCTCAATACTCCCTACCCAAGAAAAATCTCCTCAGATGGGGCAACTAACAAGATAGGCCTCCAGAGGCCTAGAAGAGGCAGGAGGAGAACCAGCAGGCCAGTTAACAAGGCTTGTCTGCTTTTGCTCAGGAGCACACCTAGGTGAGACTGAGACAGAGGAAGAACTCCTCCGGGCTAACCTAGAACTCGGGTCCAGGCCAAGGCCTTGCCTTAAGAGTGCTGCATTTGAGGGGAGAGGGGTTCCTCTTTGTTTAAAGGTTCAGCCAGCTGAATCCTGAGTTCCTGTTTTGTTACTTGATTATTTGAAGACTGACACCAAGCTTACCCCACAAGCTATCCTGCCCTACGCAGACAGCTTTCAGATTAAAGCAGGGAGCATCACGCACGGCCCTCAAAAGAGCACTATAGAGCAGCCGTGTCTCCCACAACTTGGTACAAGAGGTGGGGTCAACTCCCACTTTTCCTGTAAGGACGAACCATGGAGGAGACCATATGATTCCTAGCTCAGCAGCAGCAGGCCCAGCCAGAGGCCCAGGAGCTTTTCCTGGAAGGGCAGCAGTACGCTCAGTAAGCCAACCAACAGCATCAAAATATGTTCCTCAAGCTCTCGCAGCAGCAGTTTCAGGAAGCAATACTGGAGCATATCACTGGCCACCCCCCATCTGAAGTGACTCTGTTGGCACCAGCTATCACCTTTTCCAAACTGGGCCTGCTGAAGACCCCAGAGGCATATCTTGTTAGTTTGAGCAGGTAGCCCATGCTGCCCAATGGGAGAAGACCACCTGGGCTGCACAACTAGGCCCTTTTCTAACTAGGGAAAACCCAGAAGCCTACCGGGCCTTAGATTATGAAGCTGTGAAGGACTAGGATACCCTGGAAGCCGCCATCCTCAGCCAACTAGGAGTATCAGCTGTGATGTACTACAACTGATTCTGGACAATTGCTCACCAGAGCCATGACCCCGGCTGTGGCTCCAGGGCTAAAAGAGGGTCATCATCTGGCTCTGGCCAGCTTCCTGCTCTCCAGCGGAGATTGTGGGGTCAATGGCACTCAAACTGTACCCAGATATTTTGCCGACCATCATTCAAACCTGTCAACCTGGGTATGTAAATACAATCCCAATACATTGAAGACTTTATGACAGCAGATTGGTCCAGCCAGGGTGGATGGCCCAGGTTGGTGAAGCAGGAGTTAATCCGGGGTACCAGAAAAGGGCTAGGGGGCTCCCAGGGAAGTCTCAAAATGACTGCCAGTGAAACCCAGAGGACTTCCCACAACACCACCACAAGAACTACCAAAGAGGAACTGCATGGAGTCCCACATGAGGAGCAGGCCAAGGACTGGCCAAGAAGCCTCCCCTATTTGGACAATCAGACAGGATACTAGTTTAGATGGACCATTGGTTTGACCAAGCTTAGCCATTCTTATGTTCCCGCTGTGGGAAGCCAGGGCATGCCAGACACTTGTGCCCCTCATGGAGTGTGATTCTGTGAACTGTGGCTTTGCACTTGACAGTTTTAGCTCCAGTAGCACTTGGGGAGCTGAACAATGGCAGGGCTAACAGACTCTGGGTGACCCCAAACCCTGATCCAAGAGGTCCTATTGGATCCAGAAGAGTAGCAAGAGGATGACCAGGTGCATGTGATGTGTATCCACAGGGACACTCAAGCCTACCACCCAGCACAAATACATTTGAATACAGGGAAACAGGCTGTAAGATTTCAAGTTAGTATAACCCCCCAACTTGCTGTGGGAAGTAATAATCAGAAGGGTTTGGCAACATTTGTCCTCATTACTACTGCATCACCCAGAGAACCCAGTTGCCACTTCAGTCTGATTGTCTGACATCTTTCCGATTCCTGTATCTGACCTTTGTGATGGCTCATTGTAAGCCAAGAAGACTCTGAAACAGTGACAACTAGACAGGAAGGACTGGTTGCAAACTGCCTTTGCATCTGATGAGCTGTCTGGCAGCCCAACAGAAGCACCTTAGGGCAATGCTCTTCCTAACACTGACTCAAGAGTAGTAGCTAGAATCTTTGATCTGGTTCAGGAGTAAAAAGGAGATGACAGCTTTAGAGAGGCATACACTTGGCTTGCATTGGTTAACAGAATCATCGTGCAGAAGGCTCAGGTCTCCCAATTTCCCCACTTTGAACAACAAAATAATTCACTTTACTGTGTGGAGAAAAACTCCCAGACAGGTGAGATACCTCTCTAGCTTCTGGTGCCCCAAAGAATTTGAAAAGAAGTATTGTGACTAGCATGCTGCGCCCCCTTTGCCAGTCACTTAGGCAGAAATAAAACTCTAGAAAGGGTGCTAGATAAACTCTTGGCCACAAGGAGGTGGCAAACTTTTGTGCAATCTGTTCCAACTACCAACAAGTAGTATGTGAGGGACACCTCCTGGCTCCCTTCATCCCCTTACTACTCATAAGTACCCTGCTTTGAGCAGTGGGGATGGATGTAGCAGGGCCATTTGAAAAAAATGCAAGGGAGCACCAGTATGTCTTGGTGGTAGTAGTAGATTATGCAACTTGCTACTCTGGAGGCAGTTCACCTCTGCTCAGTAACAGCCAAGGCCATAGCCAAGGAGTTAGTCCTGCCTTTTGCACAAGTAGGCTTGCCTACCAAAGTCCTCACAGGTCAAAGGAGTAGCTTCACCTCCCACCTAATGCAGGACATATGACAGCATCTTAAGGTTAGATCCCTCCAAACTTCAGCATACCAGCCCCAGACTGATGGCTTGGTGGAAAGGTTTAACTAGACCATTAAGCAAATCCTGAAGAAATTTTATGATGATGGACCCCAATGCTTGGAATCAGCTACTTCCTTATCTTCTCTTTGCCATACAAGTACCACCTCAGGCCTCAACAGGCTTCTTGCCCTTTGAACTGTTCTGTGGCTGACAGTCTCAAGGACTCCTGGACCTCCTTAAAGAGCCCTGGGAAGAGCAGCAATCATGCTCTCAAAACATGTTATGTGTGACCCACACACCTCCTAGGTGTGGTGTTCTGTCCCCTCTAGTGGAGGGCAGGGGGAGTGAGAGACTGCTCTACAGCCAGTTGCCTTTTAGCTCGTGCAGTAAAGGCTCACACACTAAGCTTTTTAGCTCATGCGGTAGAGGCTCATGCACTAAGCTCCAGAGGTCCCCGGTTCAATCCTGCCCGTCAACGACTGGGATCTGTTGGCCTTACAACAGCATATCCTCCTACAGCTGTGCAAGCAGCTCAAACGAGTAGGACAATTTGTGAAGGAGATGCTCCTGTGGGCCCAAAAAACCCAGGCCTAACACTATAATAAAGGAATTTGGGAGGGTTTTTTCCAGCCAGGACACCATGTGCTGCTATGCCTCCCCACCCCAGACAGCAAACTCCTGGCCAAATGGCAAGGATCCTATGAGGCTGTCAGGCAAGTTGGAAAAGTTGATTATGAAATTCACTGTCCAGACAAAAAGAAGAAACACCAGATATTCCATGTAAATAGAGTTAAAACTGTGGCAGGCACAGGAAGGCTTGTTCACAGATCCCAGGGGTCTCCCTGAGCATCTGGACCCCCAGATACAAGAGCCAGGAGGCGCTGAAGATGTGCGGATAGCAGAAAGTCTTACTCCTAAGCTTACGCTGGCAAGCCAGAAACATATTGACCCACTACGACACGGTATTCTCCACCCATTCTCAGTCAAGGTGAACACATCTACTGAAACACTGACTTTAAACCTGCCCAGAGGTAAGGCCTGAACATGCAACTTATTGCATTCCTGAGCAGGAGGTACAGGCCATATTAGACCCTGGCATCATTGAGGAGTCCTAGATGTAGCCTTGGTGTAGCCTGGTGGCTTTGGTTCCCAAACCCTATGGGATCACCTGATTTTGCATGGACTTTCTGAGGCTTAACTTAGCATCACAGTTTGATGCCTACTCAGTGCCACACATTAATGAACTCCTCAAACACCCTGGGAAGGCTAAATGTATCACCACACTTGATTTAACGAAGGGTACTGGCAAATACCCCAGATTCCAAACAAAAGATAGCATTTGCCACACATCTTGGGCTTTTTCAGTTTACGACCATGCCTTTTGGACTGCCTGGGCCCCTATCACATTCTAGAGGCTTATGGACTGAGTCCTACACCATCACAGCCAGTTTGTAGCAGCCTATTTGGATGATGTATTTAATTTTAGTATGACCTGGCAGTCACATCCGGTACAGGTGGCCTCTGCATTACAATCACTGCAGGAGGTGGAGCTCACCACTAATCCAAAAGAATGTAAGTTTAGGATGCAGGACACCTGCTATCTTAGGTATTTCATAGATAGCCTCGATCAACAGCCTGACCTATGGTGTCTGGACTTCTCATTCGTGTTTATATTACAAACTGATGCTTCCACAGTTGGACTGGGAGCAGTATTGTCACAAAACTTCCAGGGGGTGGAATATCCAATACTATACCTAAACTGGAAGCTGCAACATCAAGAGACCAGGTCGTCCACCACTGAGAAAATGTCTAGCCATCAAATGGGCTGTGGGGCATTACACTATTGCCTTTTAAGGGCTCCTTTTGACCTTGTAACAGACTGTGCACCCCTTAAATGGTTGCAGGTGATGAAGGGCAATAACTTTCACATTACTCAGCAGTATTTGGCATTACAGCCTCATGCTTTTTGTGCACGACACCAGCCGGGTTCACAGCACCAGAATACAAGCTTATTTTCCCTGAATCGTGGCCTTACTGTGGAGTGGCAAGAACAGGCCCCTGGGCCTGTTCTGTGGAGACTGGTGTGTAACAGGACCGGTCAGGCCTTCTCTGCTCCATGCTGGTGGCATCAGTACCCTGACACTCTCTGTCCAAGGTAAATCCACTTAGAGTGGGCAACCAACAAGACAGTCCTCCAGAGGCCTAGAGGAGCCAGGAGGAAATACTCAGTGACCAATCAAGAACCATCAGGCCAATTAAGAAGGCTTGCCTGCGTTATCTCAATAGCGTACCTGAGTGAGTCTGGGAGAGAGGAAGAGTAATTCAAGCACAGGCAAGAGCCTTGCCCTAGGGGCTGCAACTCAGTATTTGCATCTGAAGGGTATTTTCCCCTCTCTCTTTGTGTAAAGGTACAGACAGCCTGAATTGCTATTGATTGTTTAGAGACTGATGCCAAGCTTAGGGCATCCTTCCCCAAACAGACAGCCAAAGCCTCCAAACTAAGTCAGGGAGCACCTGTAGTGCCACGTGTAGTCCTGCACAGGGCACTGCAGAGCAGCCCTGCGCCCGCCATTTCGCCCCCCACCCCACCAAATCACCATGCCGGTATCCGAAGCCGTCCTCCACCCCATATTCGACACTGCTCTACAAACTGAGTACTGTAGGGCCTCACGTTTCATGCAAGGACAAACTGAAGCAGCCCCTGAATGGGAAGCTGGGTGCCAAGATCGTGGGCCGGTCTCAGCACAACAGTTCACATTCAGCTGGGGCGGGTGCACCTTTGCTGTTTGCTGTGTCTGCTGCAAAGTTCTGAGGAGTCCCCCCAGGCCAGCACCAGCTACAGCTAGTGTGAATGGTAGTGAAATAAATAGGACTAGCAGTCTGCTGAACCTACTGCCCCCCTCTTCAAGGCCTGTGCTACCCAGCACTCCCAGATCTCGGGGGCCCAAGCTCCCAGCACATTCTCTGCCTCCAGCCTTTGTAACCTGGGAGAGGCAGGGGGAGGCTGCACTTAAAGCCCCCAGCTGCAGGAGTCTAGCGCAGCAGCTGGGCAAAGGCAAAGTCAACCCTTCCCCCCCCCCTGCACTTGAGATCCCAGAGCAGAAAACAAGGCAGCCCTGGAAGGGCCCTGCCCACCCCCGGGTGCAGCGCTCGGCAGCATCCCGGGCCCCCCCACCTTTCCAAGGGGCTTCTGAATCGAAACCACTTGTGGCGACTGGCAGCTCCCTCCGCCTCGCCTCGCCTCGCCCCCCAGCTCATTGCTGGCTTGTAAAGACTTATTTGCACGCCGCCCGCCGCAGCCTCCCCCTGGTCTGTGCGGGGCGATTTCCTTGCGGGGAAAGGGCAGCCCCTAAGGAAGCGCGGAGGGGGAGCTCTCACCTGACAAACGCCAGTCTGAGCGCGGGAGACGCCGGGCAGGCTCCTGCAGCGCTTCGGAGCGAGAGAGGCGGGCGGTGTCCTGAAATAACCCTGGAACTAGGGCGGCGCGGGGGGGGGGGGGGGGCGAGCGCAGGCGGGGGGAAGTAACGCTAAGCACGGGCTGAGGGAGGCGAGGCGCAGCTAGAGAGCGGGAGCGAGGCCGGGCTCTGTTTCTCTTTCCATTCCCCCGGGGAGGAGACGCCCGGGCATTGCCCAGCCCCCGCAGATGCCTAGCACGCGCCCCGTGCCCCCACTCGGCGCTGCGGGACAAAGGTGGACGGGCCCAGTGACCGCGCTGTCGTCGCCTGCTCCCCCGGCCGGGCAGAGGGCATGTTGAGAACGGGCTGGGGGTGGGGAGCCCGGGTGGCCTGTCCCTTTTTTGGCAGATTCCAAGACCGCCTCCTTGCTCCTGTTTGCTCCGTTACCATATTCGCTCCCTCTGTTCGCGGGCTGCAACAGTAAGTATAGGTTTCAGAGTAACAGCCGTGTTAGTCTGTATTCGCAAAAACAAAAGGAGGACTTGTGGCACCTTAGAGACTAACCAATTTATTTGAGCATCAGCTTTCCTGAGCTACAGCTCGCTTCGTCGGATGCATGCAGTAAGTATGTGGCCTGGCCTCTGAACCGGACTAGCCAGGCTTGGGAGGCAACCCTTTTTGAGGGTCCCTCCCTTTATGCCACGTGTCCCCAACATTACAGAAGTCCTGGGGTAGCTACTCTAGATCGTGATTGCTCTCTCTCAAGATAGAGCATGAATCCAGGGTCCTTGTTCATCCTGGTATTATAATTGTGCACAATGGCCTATGGCTAAGATGCTATGTTGATTAACTTCTGTGTTCCAGTTATTATAGCACAATTATGTGTAGTTACCAGTTTATAGTCATTGAGCATTTTCTTCATCTGTGAAATAGGGCTAATGATACCGACTTCCTTAGTAAAGCACTTTGAAATCTACTGCTGAAAAGTGCTATATAAGAGCCAGGAATTAATTATTTTATTTAGAAGATGGCTAATGAGAGCAGTGATTTGTGATCTGCATCTAGCTCAACTGCTTGCCACAGAGAGAGAGGAGGGTTGTAACTTGGAAAAGTAACTAGTACCCAGGGTCAAAGTGCAGAAAAGTCTGTGGAACTCTATTCATGCTGACTCACCATATCCGCTCCCTGATGGCTGCTGTGTCTTTTGTCTCTTCCCTCAGAGGCTGCACCTGTTCCCCTCCCCTTTCCTTTGGTGACTGTCCCATTCCCCACCCCATCCCTGCTTCCCCTAGTGGCTGCTTTCCACTTTCCTCCTACTTTGGTGATTGCTTATTCCCTTTCACTTTCCTTTTGGCTTCTGGTCCTGTGTTCCCTTCCCTTTGGTAGCTGTTGCCTCTTCTGCCCATTTCCCCCTAACCCTGCCAGCTCCCACTTTACTTCCTTCTCTGGTGGCCGCTCCTTTGCCTCCTTCCCTCACTTCTCTGGTGACTGTTCACCACCACCACCACATTTCCTGCTGGCTCATTTAGAGGCCTGGACTATTGCCAGGAGTAATGGGAGTAAATTTGTAGAAGGCGCATTTAAACTAGAAAAATGGAGGAAAATATGCTAATGGAGATAATCATTAGACTGGGGTGTAACCACCACAGGGAAGTGATGGAAGTCCCATCACTCTGAGCACTTTAAACCGGATAAAGCATTAAAAATGTACTGTAGGGAAGAGTCCTTCAGTGAGCCCTTGGAATGGATAAAAAGGCCTGTTGTAAGGCTTTTCCCTTTCTAAATTCCTCAATATCCAACACATCAGATGGATGTTTCTGCTAAAATGATCAGAGGAACAATTAAGAATGGTGGCAGTCAAATTGAAATCATTAGCCTTCAGATGGTGTGGTTAATAGAAGCTGTTCTAATATTTCAGGCTGTTTGCAGACTCCGGAAGAACCTGCTAGAAAATTAATTGTTTTAAATGAAATCTTAAATTATTCAGAAAGCACTGGGGCTATTAGAGAAATGCCAGAATAGTGCTCTGGCCTATTTCTATTCACTTTGAGCTCTGACTGCAAATATATTTGAATGGGGGAAGCTATGACTGCATAATAATAGTCCTCTAGGCTTATGTTCCTTCTCGGTGGAGTCTTTTTTTTTTTTTTTAAAAAGGACACTGAATTACATTTTTCTTCTAAACTACAAAGAATGGATATTTTTCTCACAACAGTTAAAGAGAACTCAGTGGCATTTCAGCATTGGCTGGATGCAGGATAAACACAGTAGCCAGTATATAACCACACACTCACCCACTTCACAAATGTCAGGGTTTAATTGACACAAAAATGATAACGCCTTACTTCCATTGTCAGCGTCATCACTGATGGCACTTTTAACACACAGGAACAAAAATAAGGACAAAGTAGTACCTAGATACCATGGTGATGCATGCATTAGAAAACTATAAATAAGATAAACATCAACATTACTCTTACTGATGGATACAATTAATTTGATTAGACATTGTAATAAGATGCCAGCTGAGACCCAAACACTGTTTGTTTGGGGTTTTTTTTGAAGCAGAAAAGAATTAAAACAACATTACAGTTTTCATTTAAACCTTTAGAACTTGGCACCCTCATAGTGCAATTCTATTCTGAAAATGACTATACAAGTGGCTTCATGGGGTTTTGTATTTATTGTGATTATTTCTGTATCAAATGTGCTCAATTTACAAGTAAAAAAAGTTGGATCTACTAGCTTCCACCCCTGCAAACTCACTCGGGAGCTGAAAGTCAACTGGAATCTTCTCAGGAATCACAGTAATCATGTTTTAAAAATCTAATTGAAAAAACATGTATCCCTTTATCTTTAAACAATTGTCTTACAGGACTTCCTTTTTCCAAAATAGATCATAGTGGGTTTAGAGTTTAGCAAAAGTCAGATCATAAACATTTTACTTTTTTCTGCTTACATAGAGAAAATCGCTGAAGAGGTAGAACTGTCATGGTGTTCGGCCCTAAATGTGACCAATTGTTTGCAAAGACCATGTAATCTTTTGTGTTCTGTTTTTAAAACAAAGGTGTCAGATTCTTTTTTTCTTTGAATTAAAGAGCTACCTGAAAACTTTTTATGCGCTCTGTCTGCATTATACCATAAAACAAAACTATACAACTTCTACTTATTTAAAAAACCCTGCTAAAATTCCATATTTTAAACTAGGGGTGGGCAAACTTTTTGAGGGCTATATCTGGGCGGGGAAACTGTATGCAGGGAAGGGGGTTGGGGTGTGGGAGGGAGTGCGGGGTGCGGGAGGGGGTGCAGTGTGCAGGAACAGGCTTAGGCCAAGGGATTGGGGCAGAGGAGGTGTGTGGGGTGTATGAGGGGGCTCAGAGCAGGGGATTGGGGTGCAGGAGGGGTGTAGGGTGCGACGGGCTCAGGGCTGAGAGTTGGGGTGCAGGGTGCAGCAGGGGGCTCAGGGCAGGGAGTTGAGGTGCAGGAGGGGTGCGAGATGCAGGCAGAGGGCTTAGGGAAAAGAGTTGGGGGCCGGGGTGCAGGAGGGGTTCGGATTCCACCCCGGCGCCACTTACCTAAAGCAGCTCCAGGTTGCCAGCGGCGTGCACCAGGGCCAAGGCAGGCTCCCTGCTTGCCCGCCCGCCTGCCCGCCCTGGCCCCATGCTCTGGGAAGCGGCCGGAACCACGTCCCTGCGCAGCCCATGGGGGAGGGGGACACAGGGCTCCACCTGCTGCCCTTGCCGCGCCTCTAGGTACCTCCTCTGAAGCTCCCATTGGCCGCAGTTCCCAGTTCCCGGCCAATGGGAGCTGCAGGGGGCAGTGCCTGGAAGCGAGGGCAACGCACGGAGCCCTCTTCCCCTCCCCCTGCCACCCCGGGCCACAGGGACGTGGTGCTGGCCTCTTCTGAGAGCAGTGCAGGGCCTGCGGCACCACAGGGGCAATGCCGCAGGCCAGATCCAAAGCCATGACGGGCCAGATCCGGCCCGTGGGTCATAGTTTGCCCACCCCTGTTTTAAACAAACAGACTCAGTTATGTAGAGTACACAATTACTACAAACTCAGCAAATGGACTCTAAAGAATGTTTTAGGCACAAAATATATATTGAATGTTCATGAAAATGAGGGACTAGTAACTAACTTGAGCCAGAAATCGTGCTGGCTGGCATTGTGCAAGCTTCCTTACTGAGCACTGCTCTTGCACTTCGGTGCTGACTTGCAACATTCCCTACTATTCTAGTGTTGAGCCACTGGAAAAGAGACTGCCAATCATGCCAAATGTGTCTAGCTAATTAGCAACTCACTGGAGTAAATAGTTGTCTAGCAAAGCTGTAAGTGCTGAAAATTTCATCAGTTCAGTAACTGACATTATTATTATTTACTATTAATTATAAAATATTAAAGTAGCACCCAGAGGCTTCATTGTGCTAGGGACTCTGCAAACACAGATGAAGTTATAATCCCTGTCCCAAAGAACAAGGTAAGTGTTATAGAAAGGGTAGGGGAAAAGGATACAATAAAAATAAATATATTTACAATGTTTTGAATAAAAATTAATATACAAATAAGTGCCAGGCAACCCTATGTATCTTTTGAGCTATCATTTCCTACAAGCTTACACCAAAAGATTTTGGGTTAATAAGAGTAAGGAAGAGTGTGAGTAAGCAGCAGTGTGCTGGAGCTCAGCTCCAGATGTTATAAAGCAGTGGTCCCCAAACTGTGGGGCACACCCCCCTACGAGGGCACAGAGGAACATTTGCGGGGGGGGGGGGCCTGCAGCAGGGCCTAGGCCAGCCCCCACCGGGGACGGGGAGGGAGCGCCACACTTCCAGTCCTGCTTCGCCCCCAGATCAGCTCCATCCCCAACCCCATTCAGCTCCCAGCCCTGCTCTGCCACCATGCCAGATCTGCCCCCAGTCCTGCTCTGCCTCCAGGTGCAGCTCCACCCCCAGCTCCACTCCACCCCTGGCTCTGGCCTCAGACCAGCTCTGCCCTTATTCCCTCTCTGCCCCCAGACCAGCTCCACCTTTAGCCCCAGCTACTCTCCCATCCTCAGTCCACCCCCAGCTCTGCCTTCAGCCCAACCTCCTCTGTTGAGAAAGCCTTGATTGTGCAAAATGGAGAGGGGGCACGGACAGATTCTATTAATGGCAAGGGAGGGCGCAACTGAAAAATTTGCACACCACTGACCTATGCTGATGGGAGAACCCGTCCCATCAGCATAAGTAGGATCTACACTGAAGTGATACAGTGGCACAGCTGTGCTGCTGTAGTGTTTTAAGTGTAGACAGGCCCTTACTCCTGAAGGTTCTTGTTCTAAGCAAAAGGAGTGATGAACTGGTAACCAATGGAAAACCTGTGGGTGGGGTTTGAAGGACTGTTAATCAGTTAGAGCTCTTGTTGGAGATGGGGTGATCTCTGGTAAGCTTATTAGCACAAGTGTGGGTTCTTTTATTGTTTTTAATATGTTTTCTCTGTAATGCTTGTATCTTAAGTAAAAAAGGAGTACTTGTGGCACCTTAGAGACTAACCAATTTATTTGAGCATAAGCTTTCATGAGCTACAGCTCACCTCATCGGATGCATAAAGTGGAAAGTACAGTGAGGAGATTTTATATATACATACAGACCAAGAAAATATATACATTGTAAGGAGAGTGATCACTTAAGATGAACTATTACCAGCAGGAGAGTGGGGTAGGGGGAGAGAAAACCTTTTGAAGTAATAATCAAAGTGGGCCATTTCTAGCACATTTCCAGGGTTAACAAGAACGTCTGAGGAACAGTGGGTGGGGAGAGGGAAGGAATTAACAAGGTGAAATAGTTTCACTTAGTATAATGACTCAACCACTCCCAGTCTCTATTCAAGCCTAAGTTAATTGTATCCAATGTGCAAATTAATTTCAATTCAGCAGTCTCTCGTTGGAGTCTGTTTTCGAAGTTTTTTTGTTGAAGGATAGTCACTTTGAGGTCAGAAATCGAGTGACTAGAGAGATTGAAGTGTTCTCCAACTGGTTTATGAGTGTTATAATTCTTGACATCTGATTTGTATCCATTTATTCTTTTATGTAGAGACTGTCCAGTTTGACCAATGTACACGGCAGAGGGGCATTGCTGGCACATGATGGCATATATCACATTGGTAGATGTGCAGGTGAATGAGCTTCTGATAGTGTGGCTGATGTGATTAGGCCCTATGATGGTGTCCCCTGAATAGATATGTGGGCACAGTTGGCAACGGGCTTTGTTGCAAGGGTAGGTTCCTGGGTTAGTGGTTCTGTTGTGTGGTGTGTGGTTGCTGGTGAGTATTTGCTTCAGGTTGGGGGGCTGTCTGTAGGCAAGGACTGGCCTGTCTCCCAAGATTTGTGAGAGTGATGGGTCGTCCTTCAGGATAGGTTGTAGATCCTTGATAATGCATTGGAGAGGTTTTAGTTGGGGGCTGAAGGTGACAGCTAGTGGTGTTCTATTATTTTCTTTGTTGGGCCTGTCCAGTAGTAGGTGACTTCTGGGTACTCTTCTGGCTCTGTCAATCTGTTTCTTACTTCAGCAGGTGGGTATTGTAGTTGTAAGAATGCTTGATAGAGATCTTGTAGTGTTTGTCTCTGTCTGAGGGGTTGGAGCAAATGCGGTTGTATCGTAGAGCTTGGCTGTAGACAATGGATTGTGTGGTGTGATCTGGGTGAAAGCTGGACTTCTACATAGAGTGCTTCCGCCGACGTACACAGGCTGAAATTGTGGAAAAGCAGCATCACTTGCCTCATAACCTCATCCGTGCAGAACACAATGCCATCCACAACCTCAGAAACAATTCTGACATCATAATCAAAAAGGCTGACAAAGAGGTGCTGTTGTCATCATGAATAGGTCGGAATATGAACAAGAGGCTGCTCGGCAGTTCTCCAGCACCACTTTCTACAAGCCATTACCCTCTGATCCCACTGAGGGTTACCAAAAGAAACTACAGCATTTGCTCAAGAAACTCCCTGAAAAAGCATAAGAACAAATCTGCACAGACACACCCCTGGAATCCCGACCTGGGGCATTCTATCTGCTACCCAAGATCCATAAACCTGGAAATCCTGGGCGCCCCATCATCTCAGGCATTGGCACCCTGACAGCAGGATTGTCTGGCTATGTAGACTCCCTTCTCAGGCCCTACGCTACCAGCACTCCCAGTTATCTTCGAGACACCACTGACTTCCTGAGGAAACTACAATCCATCGGTGATCTTCCTGAAAACACCATCCTGGCCACTATGGATGCAGAAGCCCTCTACACCAACATTCCACACAAAGATGGACTACAAGCCGTCAAGAACACTATCCCCGATAATGTCATGGCAAACCTGGTGGCTGATCTTTGTGACTTTGTCCTCACCCATAACTATTTCGCATTTGGGGACAATGTATACCTTCAAATCAGTGGCACTGCTATGGGTACCTGCATAGCCCCACAGGATGCCAACATTTTTATGGCTGACTTAGAACAACGCTTCCTCAGCTCTCGTCCCCTAATGCCCCTACTCTACTTGCGCTATATGGATGACATCTTTATCATCTGGACCCAGGGAAAAGAAGCCCTTGAGGAATTCCACCATGATTTCAACTATTTCCATCCAACCATCAACCTCAGCCTGGACCAGTCCACACAAGAAATCCACTTCCTGGACACTACGGTGCTAATAAGCGATGGTCACATAAACACCACCCTATACCGGAAACCTACTGACCACTATTCCTACCTACATGCCTCCAGCTTTCACCCAGACCACACCACACGATCCATTGTCTACAGCCAAGCTCTACGATACAACCGCATTTGCTCCAACCCCTCAGACAGAGACAAACACCTACAAGATTTCTATCAAGCGTTCTTACAACTACAATACCCACCTGCTGAAGTGAAGAAACAGATTGACAGAGCCAGAAGAGTACCCAGAAGTCACCTACTACAGGACAGGCCCAACAAAGAAAATAACAGAATGCCACTAGCTGTCACCTTCAGCCCCCAACTAAAACCTCTCCAATGCATTATCAAGGATCTACAACCTATCCTGAAGGACGACCCATCACTCTCACAAATCTTGGGAGACAGGCCAGTCCTTGCCTACAGACAGCCCCCCAACCTGAAGCAAATACTCACCAGCAACCACACACCACACAACAGAACCACTAACCCAGGAACCTACCCTTGCAACAAAGCCCGTTGCCAACTGTGCCCACATATCTATTCAGGGGACACCATCATAGGGCCTAATCACATCAGCCACACTATCAAAGGCTCATTCACCTGCACATCTACCAATGTGATATATGCCATCATGTGCCAGCAATGCCCCTCTGCCGTGTACATTGGTCAAACTGGACAGTCTCTACGTAAAAGAATAAATGGACACAAATCAGATGTCAAGAATTATAACACTCATAAACCAGTTGGAGAACACTTCAATCTCTCTAGTCACTCGATTTCTGACCTCAAAGTGACTATCCTTCAACAAAAAAACTTCGAAAACAGACTCCAACGAGAGACTGCTGAATTGAAATTAATTTGCACATTGGATACAATTAACTTAGGCTTGAATAGAGACTGGGAGTGGTTGTCATTATACTAAGTGAAACTATTTCCCCTTGTTTATTCCTTCCTCTGCCCCCCCCTCACTGTTCCTCAGACGTTCTTGTTAACTCCTGGAAATGTGCTGGAAATGGCCCACCTTGATTATCACTTCAAAAGGTTTTCTCTTCCCCCACCCCACTCTCCTGCTGCTAATAGCTCATCTTAAGTGATCACTCGCCTTACAATGTATATTTTTTCATGGTCTGTGTGTATATATAAAATCTCCTCACTGTACTTTCCACTTTATGCATCCGATGAAGTGAGCTGTAGCTCATGAAAGCTTATGCTCAAATGAATTGGTTAGTCTCTAAGGTGCCACAAGTACTCCTTTTCTTTTTGCGAATACAGACTAACATGGCTGCTACTCTGAAATGTATCTTAAGAGTAAATGTGCTTGTGTAACCCATACACCTTTTGGGTGTGGTGTTCTGTCCCATCTATTGGCACTGAGACCACTTAGAGAGATAAATGAGTCTGCTCTACAGCCTTAGCTAACAGCCAGTTGGCTTATAGCTTGTGCGGTAGAGGCTCATGCACTGAGGTCCCAGGTTTGATCCTGCCCACTGATGCCCGGGGTCTGTTGACGTTACACTTGCTTAAAAGAGCTGTGTTAACTACACTGTGTACCATCTCTGAGGAGAAAAGTAAAACAGGTTGACTTAGGAAGCTGGACTTTTCTGCGAAGGTCACAGTGTAGGCAGGGAGGTGTGCTGCAGGGAAATACAGCAAAGAGGAGGGAAAGACATGGCTCTCCACCTAACAAAAGTGATGACTGAGGAGCCTGGAGCCCTGTATGGGTCTCCTTGCTGGGACCACAGGGGGGAATACAGGTGCAGTTGCACTCTACTGCGACAGGCGTCATGGAGAGAGATTTGACCTTATGGATCATCAGTTCAAAGAGATGTTCCATGCAGAAGGAACAATGTGGAAGACTACAAAGGAAATGTTTGTGTGAGCAGCCAACAAACGGATGGACAAAGTTGGCGTTGTTGGTAGAGCAGAAGAAGTGGAGAGTGACTAAGAAAGAATCAATAGCTGGCAAAGATGGAGAGGCTTAGTTCTGAAGGCTCCTGTAGGTGAGGGCAACAACCTTCACCCTTATGGAGTGAAGTAAGGGAAGCCACTTGAGAGACTCAGTTGGGGTGATGTGGTCGGAGGGATGGGCAAGGAAGATGATCATAGAGAAAGAAGAGAATGTGTTATTGGCATGATATATCTTAAGAACCATACCTAGAAGTTTTCTTAATCTAGATTATTAGGCCATTTCTACATTGAGGATTTCCCCAATTCCAACTGCAGTGGCCTGCCACTAATGTAAACCTCTAGTATAAACAAAGTAATCGGCAATTTGTGCTGATGCAGTTTACCTTAGCTACATCAAAGGTTTGCACCAGTGCAGCTTCCCTGGTGGCTGGGTACCGCTGACTGAAACCGGGACAGATTCCCAGTGTAGACGAGGCCTAGCTTTATGGAAAAACAGTGTCTGTGTGTGGGCCTAAAGCCTCGGATACTTATGTCACTTTATACAGCGTCCTTGTCTTTTCCACAGAACATTACAAATAGCAATTTACTAAGTGTAGTACTAGAAAATGATTGAAAACACATTACTGTTATTTTGTATTTGTATTACCCTATGACCTGTCGTTCTACATGTTGTAAAAACACAAAGGTGCCCAAGGAGTTTATAGCCTGCATGCCTTTCATTTTCAGTATTTCATTTTAAACGTCTGAATGAAAACATTTGTAATTGTTTTCTGAAATCAAACTTGTTTTTCAGTTTGAAAAGCAGACCTCTTGGCATGGATACAGCAGACTAACCTGTAAACTAGGAGAGTCATGGAAGAAGTCAAGTTTCCAGGGCCCAAATGAGAGCTGTCCTTGGTCACAAACTGGAAAGGGGATAATTCTTGCTCAGTTACATAGGGTAGCCTATATACCTACTATAGGGTATTCTTTGATATACTCTATATACCAGGGGTCCCCAACGCGGTGCCCGTGGGTGCAATGGCACCCACTGGGGCAGTTGTATGCGCCCGCAGGACACCGCACTGCCGAAATGCCACTGCCGAGTGCAGCCGCCTGAGAACCGCCCACCGAAATGCCACCGAGAAGTATTGCCATTTCTCGGCGGCATTTCAGCGGCGAGGCTTCTTTCCGCTGCCGCTTCTCGGCAGCATTTCGGTGGCAGAGTGTTTGGCGCCCGCCACAGTCTGTTGGGAATAGGAATGTGCTATTCCCACAGAAAGGTTGGGGACCACTGCTATATACCATAAATTGGTAGTGGAGCTTCACACTTTCTCATGACGGAAACATCCATCCTGCTTTCTATTGGCTGTCATTTATGCAAAAATAATTGAGGCAGAGAAAAGAAAGTGTATTGCTCATAGGACCAAATTGAGAAATCCCTACTCTGGGTCAGCTCATTCTCTCTTGCAGAATAAATCCCACAGAAGAGAGATAAAGGGTCTGGAAAACATTGTGAGGTTTAGTCTATGGAATTTCCTGGCATTTTTCCCTTAAGGGGGAGGGATTTGAGGGGCAATGGAGTTTGGGCAGGGCAAAGCCTCCCAGCCCTGAAGTTTCCCCAGATCTATGGAGGCAGGAATGGGCTGCCTGGATAGCTCCTGTCTTCACTGTTCTGCTGGCCCCTCCTTTCCCCTGTTGCATGGCTCCTACATTCTGCTGGTGATGGGGTTCTCCAGTGACCATTCTTCCTCTTCTAGCTGTATTAACTCTCTCCCAGATTTCTGTATGTGGATCTCATGGGGAGAGACGGGATGGTGTTGTGGAGAATGACCAGTCCCCTGATTCTCTGATTCCTACATCTCTCTCTCAAAAGGCTGAGCCTCCTGGCTTCCCACTCCCTCCCCTGCAGAGGGGAATCTGCAGTAAAGGGGTCGGAGGGTGGGGGAGAGGAAGAGAGGAAAGTGCACAGGTGGGAGGAAATCTGCTCAAGGAGATGGAGATGGGGGAGGGGGAGAGAGGCTAGGTCCAGGATAGGGTTTGCTGTTAACATGGTATATAAATACATTATGGACTTGGAACAGATTATGATTGTATGAGCATATGGCTGTGGAGTAAAATAATTTTGGTTTAACTAATGGTAGAAGCACCCAGAGCTCGGGGAGTGTGCTTCTAGTATCCGGGTCTGATCCAAAGCTCACAGAAGTCAATGGAAAGACTTCCACCGACATCAATGGGCTTTGGATCTGGCCCTTAAATGTCTTAGAAATCTAAATAAATAAATATCTTCCTTATAACATGCTATTATGGCTAGTAAGCCTGAAGAAAATTTCAGCAGCACAAACAAATTGTAAGCTTCACAGTACTATTATATTGCTGGCAGGAAGGGAATTAGCTTAGCAAATAGGAGGTTATTTTTCATTCTTTCATTCAATGATCCTTTAATGAATAGAATCCCTGGAATGAACTGGAAAGATAGAGGGAAAGAAAACAGCCTTTTTCTGTTCTTTGTCTCCTTTAAGTACCCTAAAGTGTCCAAGTACAGAAATAATGCTTTAGACCAAACAGTAAAGGGAAATGTTAGTTATAGATTATAGTGGTGCGCCAGCCCCCCTCCTCCTTCAAATCCCTCCTCAGAGCTCACATCTGCTGTGAGGCCTACAAGAAATCAGCCAACTAATGATGGCTGGACTGCGGGCAGGGCCGTCCTTAGGCATATGCAGCATACGCGCCTGCGTAGGGCACCCGAAAATTTGGGGCACCACTGGGACAGCAGATAAGAGCAGGTTGGCTCCTGCACACCCAGCGCACACTGCAGTCTCCTTAGGCAGGGGCCATATTCCCTCAATATCCCCCCTCAGGAGCCCCCGCCTTCCCCTCCCCAGTCCCTCAATATCCCCCCCTCAGGTACTTGGGGGTATACAAGACAAATTAGGTTCCTGAAAGGGGTCTGGAAAGCTTGAGAGCCCCCGCTGTAAATAATCAGTGGCATTATCCAGTTTAATAAGCTGGGTTTCCAAGGAGCAGAGAAGTAGATATTGGTGAAGAAAGAAAAAAAGTCTGTGAAAAAGGATGCTGATAACGTTTTGGAGACTTTGTGGGATTTCATGGACAGTTCATGCACAGCTCTAGAGTAGAAGGAAAAAAACCCCAACCCTACTTCTAGAAAGTCTTTCTTCACCATTGGACAGTCACTGTAATGGCTAGCCAAACCTGGCATTATAATAAGAATATCATCTGCAAAAAGATTTTCAACAGTTACAATTTTAACATAGCAATCATGGGTATTAACGATTGGCAAATTCTTAGTCACACATTACCGCAACATGAAAAGGTACAACACCACATTGAAAGTATGCACAAATGGTGTGAGCTGAGTGTAAGGTTAAAAAAAATCAGACAACTTTGATGCCCAAAATCAAAGATTGCTGGAGTCAGAAGCAGCATTGGCATTGTGTTCTTGAACGTCTGTTATCTATTCTTGAATATCTATCAACAAACAATCTTGCTTTTAGAGGAAGTGTTGAGAAATTATACCAACCCCAAAATGGCAATTTTGGGGGCCTTGTACAACTGCTGGGAAAATTTGACACAGTGATGAACGAACAGCTCCGAAGAGTATCTGAAAATGAAATACATGACCAATATTTGGGACCAAGAATTCAAAATGAACTGATCATGCTAATGAGTGGCAAAGTGAGGGACAAAATTGTTTCATTGGTTTCTTTAGCAAAATATTTTGCCGTAATTCTAGATTGCACTTCAGACATAAATCATCAAGAACAAATGTCATTAGTAGTGAGATTTGTTGACATTAGTGATTCAGCACAGATTCTAGTTAAGGAATAATTTATCACATTTTTAGAAATAGAGGACAGAACAGGTTTTGGACTTCTTCAAGCTCTCCTTGAACGACTGGGATTGTCTGTAATGAACATTAGATGACAAGGCTATGATAATGGTGCCAATATGAGAGGACACATTTCTGGCGTGCAAGCGGCAGAAAATCCACAAGCCTTTTTTTGTTCTGTGTGCATGCCACGGCCTTAATTTGATTTTGTGTGATATGGCAAAGTCTTCTGTAGAAGCTATTTCTTTTTTTTGGCTTGCTGCAATGCATTTACATGCTCTTTTCAGCTTCCACTGAACAATGGCACATATTCAAAACACATGTCAGTAGTATTACCGTTAAGCCTCTATCTAAGACACTCTGGGAAAGCAGAGTAGAAAGTGTAAAAACATTGAGATATCAATCTGAGGAAGTTTACGAAGCACTGGTTACTATTTCAGAAGAAGCCAAAGCGCCAAAAGCTAAAAGTGAAGCACCGTCATTGGCCTCTGAAATATCCAGCTTCAAGTGTCTAACATCTGTTGGAATCTGCTATGACATTCTTGTTAAAATCTCAAGTGTAAGCAAAATAATGCATAGTCCAACAATGCAGCTTGATTCAACACTTACCTTACAAAGCAACACACAAGACTTTTTAGTGAAATACAGAGAAGCTGGCTTCAGAGAAGCACAGGTTATAGCAAGAGAGTTTGCAGAGGCACATGGTGTAGAACCAAAAGTTCCATGTCCAAACGTGACAAGAGTTTTGAGGAAAACACGGCAAGCAGAATATAAAGGAGCAGATGAGCCCATAGAAGATCCAGAAAAGAAATCTGAGGTTGAATTTTTTTTAATGGTGCGAAGGGTCAAGCAATATCTGTCATTGATGAAATGTTTAATACCTTACAAGCACACCATGAACAGTTTGGATTTTTGTATGTGTAGCGGGGTAGACACCTGATCCTGCCCGGAGGGGCTTAGAACAGCCCCAGAGAGGGCTGTGGCTGGGCACAAGAAGCCTGGGCTGATTGGGGAAGGCAGCAATAGCTGGGGCCATGCCCCAATCAGGCTCAGCTCGCCCCTGTAAAAGGCTGCAAGCCAGGAGTCCAAACAGACTTTCTCTGCCTGTAGAGAGAGAAGGGCCTGGCTGCTGGGGAGCCTAACCAAGTGCCTAGAGTGGAGCAGGGCTGGGGGAAGGCCAAGGGAGCTGGGGAGCTCCAGCCTGGAAACCCCCCAGGCTGCAGCCTAGTCGAAGGCCAGTTAGGAACTGGGGTTGCAGGGGGCGGCCTGCGGGTAGTCAGAGGCAGCAGGTCCAAACCCCACTTGCCTGTGATGAGTGGCTTATATACTGCAGTCAGCCCCAGTGAACGGGAGCTAGATAGTGACTGGGCAGTAGCCAAAGACTGAGGCGAGGTGGGGGTTGGGGTTCCCCTGGGTGGGGAGACCCTGCAAGTAAGGGGTTACTGCCAGGGGGCAGCCCCCGGTGTACAAGGGGCACCGGGTCCGGGACGGTGCTCCAAGGCTGGAAGTAGAGCTAATTCCCAGGACACCAGCAGGAAGCGCCGCAGGGGTGAGTCCCACACGCTTACAGTATGACATAACTAAATTCAGCAAAATAGGAAAACAAGAGCAGCTAATGACAAAGTGCAAGAACCTAGAGAGCCTCCTAAAGCATGGTGACAGTTTTGATTTAAATGGACTTGAACTGTATGAAGAATTGAGTACACTGTCCTCAATGTTGCCACATACAAAGTCTGTGATGGACACTGTACAGTTTATTCATACCAACAAACTTGTTGACATATGTCCTAATTTGCACATTGCCACTCGTATTCTACTGACAATTCCTGTAGCAGTAACATCAGGAGAATGGAGTTTCTCAAAACTGAGGCTCATTAAAAACAATCTCCGCTCTACAATGAGTCAGGAACGCCTGTCTGGTCTTGCTATTCTTGCAATCGAACAAGACATCACTTCATGTTTGTCATACGATGACATTATTACTGATTTTGCTGCCAAAAGAGCCAGAAAGATTGCTTTTAATTAAAAACAAATCTTTGTTTCAATACCTCTTTACAATAATTTCCAATAAAATGTTGACAAATTTAAAAAAATTTGCATCATTCTGTCAAAAAATCACCATTTTTTCTATATCATTTCTTTAGTGCAAGTATAGTCCATCAGCATTATAGTGTGCTTCATTTATTTAAACTGTTCTTAATAAAGTGCACGTGACAAGTTTTCCAATATTGTAAACTTATGTTTGTGTTGCTAAGAGCAAGTCAGGCAAGGGGCACCAGTTTAATAATACTGCGTAGGGCCCCATAAATCCTAAGGAAGGCCCTGGCTGAAGGAGCAGTAATGGTTAAGCTAGGATTCTGTCAGAGATATTAAAATGTTTTAAATATATAAATAAAATAAGCTGATTTGGATCCATCAAGTTGTGCACCTAGGGCTTTGTATGTCTGCCCTTTCTTCCTAACTGTTACACTCACTTGTGGTCTTTTGAATTAGCTTGAAAACTCTTCAGAGCAGAGACTAGGTCGTGTGGTTTGCACAGCACATGATGCAATGGAGTCCTCATCCTTACTGGGCACAACTGCAATACAAATAATATTTCACAGATGGGGAAAAGAGAGCAGAGAGAATTTAGTGACTTGCTAAGATTTTACAAGTCATTATCAGAGATAGGAAGAGAGAACCCAGGTCTCCTGGCGTCTGGTCTAGGGCCCTGTCCACTAAACAATGGGTTTTCAACCTGTGGTCGCAACAAGTGCCAAGGGGTCACTATGATCCAGCCCTTCCCATATTGTTATATGGAAGGGTGGCCTTACCTAGATAGGAGTGAGGTGCCAGGGGATCCAGGTACGGGAAAGGATAAGTAGCATTTTACTACACGACACTGCCTCCCTTCAAACATGTCTTGTTTTAATATTCTGGTTTCAGCTCAGCTATCATGATTAATGATGAAGCAATCGTTACTTTCTATTTTTGTACCAATACAAATATATGTTCTGGCAAATGCTACCTTTTGTAGTTACTATTTTCATAGGTTACATGGACATTTAGTAAATGTTTCCATGGCAATGCAGCAACAATTTGTCACAGATGAAGGTTGGTTTTGGTATTCATAGACAAAGGTTCTGCATTTTCTTTTTGTTTTTAAAATCTTTTAAAATGTAACTGTGTAGGAGTGTGGTCTATTAAAATAACAATGCTCGCACAGGATATTTTTTATGCAAAAAAGTTTAGGTTTGGAGATACCTGTTAAAAATATTCTATTTAAAAGACATGTTGAAAACACATAGGGGTGAGATCCTCAGCTGGTGACTGGAGTCCCAATATGAGTAAGGCCAAGCAGGGAGGGTGTGGTTTTGGGACGGTGGGAAAGGGGAGAGGAGGGATTTATTCTCTCTCATTCCCCTGTGTGGCCCAAAATAAGAGCGGAGACAAACTAGCCCACTGAGAGTTACTCACCCAAACAAATCGGTCTTACAATCAGAGGACAGCTTCTGGATGCAATTATTTATAACCATGAAGGTACAGAGGAAACTATTTGCCCAGTTGCCCTGAGAAAAGAATGCAGGCTGCTGATATTCTTGGGGGCTCCTAAACAAAGTCATTAAGAATGTCTAGAACCTTCCAAACAAAGTCTTCTCACCCCCTGCCACTATCAGAGTTAATGTTCTTCTGAAAAGGAGGCTCCAAAGTAAAAAGCAAAAGGACAAAACAGGGATAAACTGTAGAGCTTTGAAGGCGATTAACAAAGTGAACCTTGGCACAGTTGCTGGTAGACTTGGCCAGCTTAATAGCTTAGCCATTTTATGTATTTCATTCACAACAGCCAACACACTGCTGTATGTTATACAGATAAACTGAGTGTATCTTTGGAAATGAACTTAGACATTCCACAGGAAATGTGTGGGAAATGAGAACTATAAAAAAACAAACAAACAAAGGAGGGGGGAAAAAGTCAAGTCAGTTAAACTGCAAAAAGAAAGATGCCACTCACTTTTGTGGATCTGAAGAGACCTGTTAAGAAAATAGATACGTTCTGTTCCAATACCTTTATAATAATAATCCTTTACATTACTTTGTAAAACACCTAGACAAATGATTGTCTATTAGTCTAGTAAAACTGAATCAACTAGTGTTTAGTATTCACAGAACACAGCAGTCTGCTCATGTATTTTAGTCGCTCTACAATATTTATATCACTTCTTAGTCCAAACCACAAATTGTAATTGGCTTTTTTTGTGTATATGTGAGAGAAGAGAGAGAAAAGGAGATGTGGTCCACAGAGAGGATCAAAGTATAATTTATGTAGCAATTGTATCTAATGTCTGTAGCATATCAATTTGCTATAATGCTCCTTATTCTAGTCTGGGAGGCTCCTCCTCAAATAACTCTAACTATGGCAAAGTTTGTGATAGGTTTTGATGCAGCTGAACATCCAATTGGGACTCTATTGAAAACACTAAGAACTAACCTATCCCTAGGCCTAAAAAGGTCACTCAGTGGAGTAGGAAGAAATGAGGGCTTCCTTGTCTTGCGAAATTAGGGTTATCTGGATTGCAGCTCTGGGCACAGGAAGGAGTAGAGAGAACAGAGTCTGCTGTTATACCCCTTAGTAAGCAAATGAGTGGAGGGGCTGAAAAGTGAGGGGGGATGCACAGGATGTGCTGCTGGCTCTTACTCAAGGCTTAGCCTAGAAGCTCAATCTATTTCTAAAATTATTAGAGATTTAGGACAAGCCTATATCTCCAGAATTGCAAGCCAAGCGCATTTTAAAACTACATTACCTCCTCATCCATTACATCATCTTAATTGTTCTCTCTCACTTACGAGTTCACATTTTTTAAAAAATGTTGAAAACTGATCACTGGTCAGTATATCACTTTGTTAGTACTAATACTTGCCTATCACGATGGAGAGCTGAAAGGCTCAATTAATACTTGTAAAGCACTCTGAGATCCTCAGATGAAGGCATTATACAAATACATAAAATTATCTTGCTGTTTACAATTTCCTTCACATTTTAAAAATAGTCATAACATCATCGTTTTGTAACTATTACAGATAACTGCCTTGGTTGGTTGCTTCCCACACTGAATGTATAATCTGAAGGGAAATATGAATCCTTTTTGAACTTATATTGTGGTCTATCTGCCAGAAGTATTGCATTTTTTACAGCCCAGTAAGCTCAGCAAAGACCTTCAGGAGCTGTTTCTGCGCATCTCAAGACATGTTTGTGTTATACTATTAATTCAAGACCAATTCATGTTGTTTCCATAAGCTTCCAACCTCAGAGACGCTGGAGCAAGAGACAGTAAAATATTTCAGAACTGGTGACATGCCAGAAACTGAGCTGCTTAAGAAAAACGTCCAGTTCTTCTACTCCTATAAACAAATAAAACTTGCCACGTTATTAATGCTGTTTCTTTGTTTTGGTCTGGTTTTTTCATTTGCTTTTTTTGCCTTCAGTAAACTTAAAGTAAGGCTCTAAAACTGGCAAAACTGTTTTTTTAAAGGGGCTGGAGCAATGCATACCGCTGTATGTAGTCATAAGATCTTATTTGAAGCCTCATGCCGAGAAACTGGAGTAGTTTCAGATTTCATTACACAAGGCAATTTGGCTTCTTTCCAGATCAGTTGCCCTCTTATTCAGTGCCAGCTTTGACTTAATTCCTTTACTAAAAGGAAATATGTTGCATCCTCTTTTCAAAGCAGTTTTTCACACCAAGTGAGTTATAGGTGCACGTGTTTCTATAAAAGGGGTGTTTATAGTTTTGTCGTCTCAAACTAGGAAGGAAAGTTTGCCAAACAATGGGATTTAGTTATTACATAACAAGATATCAGGTCTCAGACAACTTGTTTAAAAAATGTTACCTCACCAGTGGCAAACACCATAATCACTTGAAAAAGTCTCTCTTTATTGCTAGGTCTGCAAACCCAGCCCACTTTATAATTTGTGTGAGAGGCAGATATGTTTACCAGACTTCTAGGTTGCTCTGCAAGGCAGCATGATCAATGTCTCATCATTGGATTGGGAGACAGGAAACTTGGGTTCTATTAACAGCTCTACTATTGACTCACGCTGTAACTTTTGGGCAACTGGTTTAGTCCATCTGTGCCTTAGTTTCCCTAGGTGTAAAACTGTGGTAATAATGATTGCACATCATTAAAGTCATTTGAAATCAACAGATAAAAAGTGCTAAAGTATTGTTCTTTTTACTAAACTTAGCTACAACTTCAGTGTAAAGCTAAAGATAATAGGTGCACTGATCATCTAAAAACAATTTAACAATATACTGCATTCTCTGTATAATTCAGAGTATTGAAATGAAACATTTTCAATTTTAGGTGGTTGGGACCCGAGTATAGTAGCAAAGAAAATCTTATAAGTCTGATAAAATGCCTTAAAACAAAGTACACGTGACTAGTAAAATACCAAACACATATAGAAAAAAGATATGGAAGAAACTGGAGACTAATTTCTAACCCTAACTGTAATAGTCCCTCGCTCTCCTGCTCAGAGGGAGGCCACTCAGGCTGGTCCTGTCTGGGCAAGACCAGATTCTGTAAGACAGCCAAGAGCCCACAAAAGGGCTGGGCGATTACTAGTCACTTTCAGGCTTTAGCCTGGGTTTGGGTAGCTCAAGTGGTCAGCCCTTAAACAGAGTCTATCTGGGCTGGCTCTGGCCTGGGCGGAGCTCAGGCAGCCAGCAAACAAACATACTCTCAGGGCTGGCTTTGGCCTGGGCACGGAGCTCCTCTTCAGATCTAGAGCCTCCTTGCACAATGTAGGGGGTCAGCCACCCTGGAGTGGGGTGGCAGGGGGACGTGGGCCTACCCTACTCCACCGCATCCCAGCCCAGGGCCCTGGCAGGGGCAGGATTGGCCACCCCTACATCAGCAGGGATCCAGCCGCAACATGCCAACTGAGCCACACCTGGCTTTGCAGCCGGCTGCTCCGTGGCTGCCCCTGGACTACTTCCTGCCACCCTGGGGTTCAGTACCTCTAGCCTCCAGGCCTCTTCCGGCTCCTCGGGGTACATGGCGGCAGGCACTCAAGGCCAGTCCTCATCAGCGTCTGTGGATTGGGCACCACCTGGGGAGGGTTCCTCTCGGGGACACAGCTGAACCAGCAGAGCATCCTTCTCCTCCACAGACTCCACTCCAACTGTGCTACAGGGCTGGCCTTTTATACTTCTGGCCACGCCCTGGTATTTCCGGCAAGGGGAGCGGGGCAATCTAGGCTCCACCCTCCAAGGGGTGTGTAATGGTCCCTCGCTCTCCCACTCAGAGGAAGGCCACTCGGTCTCACTACACTAACCCTAAAATTAAGTGTGATTGATATAGCATTACAACTGTATTTTTTCTAACAAAAATAAAGGTTAGTCCTGACATTAAATGATTTTCCTAACATGCAAATGACTTTTGGATGTAAATTGTTACTGCCGCCTCCATTTCTGAACCATTGTAGGTACCAGTCAGAAGACAGCTACACAGAAAGAGAGAAAGTCAGAGGAGAAATGATGTTTTTATGTACTGTACATTTGTGGGGGCATCTTGAGCAGTTGTGACCATAGGTTGTAAACAAGTAGGTGGTTTCAGTCACTCTCCCCCAGCTTTATTTTTAACACATTATCTTCAGCATCTCTGTGTTTTTCCTCTCAACTAAGGGCTAAATTCAAGCCTAGTGTAAGAGGTCACACCTGCAGTGACTTCACCAGGGTTGGGTTTGGCCCAAATATTTTTCTTTATATGTATCCTTGTTAGCAAAATATATATTGCTGAAATTCTGATTCCTCAGTCCTTACAAACACAAGTATTAATAGTGGGTCAAATCTTGGTCCCACTGAAGCTGGTGGCAAAACTCTCATTGACTTCAATGGGACTATTATTTGGTCCTATATCCATAAAAAGAAAACATGTGACTGAATTAGGTACTTCGAAAATAAGGGAATAATATCACTGGCTTGATCTGGGCACAGGGCAAGTGGACACTGCCCAGGCTTTCCCATATGTTTCTGCAATGTACCACCACTTGAACTGCAAAACTCACAAGAACTGGTTCTCCTCTCATGCTAGTTCTACACTGGTGTAATTCTATTTATTTCAATGGCTTTAGTCCTGATTTACATTGGTGTAAGTGAGAGTGGAATCAGGCCTCTATTGTTCAGGTTTTCTTCAAATGATGACCTGGCTCCCCATCTGCAGGCTGCTCTGTGATCAAAGGTTTTGTAGTGTTTCTGGAGAATTTCATACTCTTTGGTCTGGGAGAGCCTGTGTTAACCAGTTTCTCTTCCTCGCACCAAGGAGTAATGTTTCCTGCCTAGGTGAACTGAAAACCCATCCGCTGTGAGCAGCAGGGATAGGAGGTGGGTGGGCAGGGGACTCGCTAGGCAGGGCCAGCCCATAATATTTTGGCACCTGAGGCGGGGAACTCAAATGACACCCCCATACCCCCTCACTTGGGACAAAACTTTGAAAGGTCTCAATTCTGCCTTCTTCCTGTTCTACTCCTCTCATGGTACTGCTCTGCTACCTACCCCAATAAAGGAGAACTAACAACTTAAAATGCCTTGTTCAAAATTTTTAAGTAACACTTAACTTTCAAACTCCTGAACAGCAAATGTAACTTTTCTTGTCTGCATAGTAAAAACTGGCATTTTTATCTGTTTGAATAATCAAAGTGGTGCTTTCTGTGCCTTCTTGTTTGCAAAGATTTGAACTGCTTCCTGAAGGTCCACAGTCTGGGCCAGCTCATGCTTTATGGAGATGTTTGCAAGGCCGACCAGCCTCTCCTGTGTCATTGTGCAGCATAGATGTGTTTTTATTAACTTCAGCTTGGAGAAGCTGCGTTCTCCACTGGCAACTGTTACAGGAAGTCTTAGAAGTATGCGCAGAGCAACAAAAGCATTTGAAAAGAGGGTGGTCATCTTATTTGTGCACATATGTTCCAGAACAGCCTTTGGAGTTGATCCTGCTGAAATGTACCTTGAAAAGGCTTTCAGTTCATCATCTAAATCACTCGCATCAATATCACGCATGTCATCATGTGTCAACACTGTCTCTAGTGCCCTGCATTGCTGGTATATGTCTTCTTCAGGTATAGTGAGGAGCTTTGGAATATCATACAACATCCCAAATATCCTGCTGTGTTCCTTGAGCTGCATGAAACATTCTTCAACGGATTGTATTGCACAATCTAGCAGATGTTTAAAGAATTCAACTTTGAATTGTTGGTTGGGGTCTCTTATGGGATTATCCCGTGCCTCGTAATCAAAATGTCTTCTTCTTTGGTGACTCCTGTATTCTTGAATGGGTGGGAAAATGGCTTCAGTGTGAAGTTCCTCTGCCAACTTCAGTGCACTCTTCAGAATGTTTTGAAATCCCTCATGTGACCAGTAAGACTGTAGGTATTACTTTGCTTTGTCCAGTTGTTCTATTGCTCCATATATATCAAGGTCAACACCTTGGAGTCTCTTGCTTACAACATTTATTTCAAACAGTATGTCATGCCACAACACTAAGGCACACAGAAATTTGAAGTTATGTATGTTTCTGGTGATTCCATTTCCCTCTGCCACTGTTCTCCCACAAACAGTTCCTGTCATAGCATTATCTTCCATAATGGCAACTATGGCATCATCTGTCTTCCCAATTTGGTGTTTGTTAGGCTTTATCGCCTCCACTCGACTTTCCCATTGTGTCTTGTGTGGCACTCAGTGGTTTCAGTGGCAGAGAGGATGTTCACAGATTTTGCTTCAAAATTTGCCATCAATGAGTTGATGCAGAGAAAAATACATAGATGCTTTGAATTACATAAAATTCAGCAGCCTCACTAGAAGCTGAGACTGCATCACTGATCACCAAGTTCAATGAATGAGAACTGCATGGGACAAAAAAAAGCTCAAGGTTTTAACTCTCGGATCCGTGTCTGCACTCCTCTGTTCTTTCCTCTCATGTTGGCACCATTATTGTGGCCCTGACCTCTCATGTGAGCTATTGCAATTCCCATGTCTTCCAGCTTTTAAGAAGCACATTTGGCCACTATGGATGTAGAAGCCCTCTACACCAACATTCCACACAAAGATGGACTACAAGCCGTCAAGAACACTATCCCCGATAATGTCACGGCTAACCTAGTGACTGAACTTTGTGACTTTGTCCTTACCCATAACTATTTTACATTTGGGGACAATGTATACCTTCAGATCAGCGGCACTGCTATGGGTACCCGCATGGCCCCACAGTATGCCAACATTTTTATGGCTGATTTAGAACAACGCTTCCTCAGCTCTCGTCCCCTAAAGCCCCTACTCTACTTGCGCTATATGGATGACATCTTCATCATCTGGACCCATGGAAAAGAAGCCCTTGAGGAATTCCACCATGATTTCAACAATTTCCATCCCACCATCAACCTCAGCCTGGTCCAGTCCACACAAGAGATCCACTTCATGGACACTACAGTGCTAATAAACAATGGTCACATAAACACCACCCTATACCGGAAACCTACTGACCGCTATTCCTACCTACATGCCTCCAGCTTTCACCCTGACCACACCACACGATCCATCGTCTACAGCCAAGCTCTGCGATACAACCGCATTTGCTCCAACCCCTCAGACAGAGACAAACACCTACAAGATCTCTGTCAAGCTTTCTTACAACTACAATACCCACCTGCGGAAGTGAAGAAACAGATTGATAGAGCCAGAAGAGTTCCCAGAAGTCACCTACTACAGGACAGGCCCAACAAAGAAAATAACAGCACGCCACTAGCCGTCACCTTCAGCCCCCAACTAAAATCCCTCCAACGCATTATTAAAGATCTACAACCTATCCTGAAGGATGACCCAACACTCTCACAAATCTTGGGAGACAGGCCAGTCCTTGCCTACAGACAGCCCCGCAACCTGAAGCAAATACTCACCAACAACCACATACCACACAACAGAACCACTAACCCAGGAACCTATCCTTGCAACAAAGCCCGTTGCCAACTGTGCCCACATATCTATTCAGGGGACACCATCACAGGGCCTAATAACATCAGCCACACTATCAGAGGCTCGTTCACCTGCACATCCACCAATGTTATATATGCCATCATGTGCCAGCAATGCCCCTCTGCCATTTACATTGGTCAAACTGGATAGTCTCTACGTAAAAGAATAAATGGACACAAATCAGATGTCAAGAATTATAACATTCATAAACCAGTCGGAGAACGCTTCAGTCTCTCTGGTCACGCAATCACAGACATGAAGGTCGCTATCTTACAACAAAAAAACTTCAAATCCCGACTCCAGCAAGAAACTGCTGAATTGGAATTCATTTGCAAATTGGATACTATTAATTTATGCTTAAATAGAGACTGGGAGTGGCTAAATCATTATGCAAGGTAGCCTATTTCCCCTTGTTTTTTCCTAAACCCCACCCTCCCAGACCTTCTGGTTAAACTTGGATTTAAACTTGGAGAGTGGTCAGTTTGGATGAGCTATTGCCAGCAGGAGAGTGAGTTTGTGTGTGTGTAGGTGTGTTTCCGGGGGGGGGGGGGAGGGTGAGAGCCTGGATTTGTGCTGGAAATGGCCCACCTTGATTACCATGCACATTGTAGGGAGAGTGGTCACTTTGGATAAGCTATTACCAGCAGGAGCGTGAGTTTGTGTGTGTGGTTTTTGGAGGGGGGTGAGAGAACCTGGATTTGTGCAGGAAATGGCCCACCTTGATTATCATACACACTGTGAAGAGAGTGGTCACTTTGGATGGGCTATTACCAGCAGGAGAGTGAGTTTGTGGGGGGCGGGGGCGGAGGGTGAGAAAACCTGGATTTGTGCTGGAAATGGCCCAACTTGATGATCACTTTAGATAAGCTATTACCAGCAGGACAGTGGGGTGGGAGGAGGTATTGTTTCATGGTCTCTGTGTGTATATAATGTCTTCTGCAGTTTCCACGGTATGCATCCGATGAAGTGTGCTGTAGCTCACGAAAGCTCATGCTCAAATAAATTGGTTAGTCTCTAAGGTGCCACAAGTACTCCTTTTCTTTTTGCGAATACAGACTAACACAGCTGTTACTCTGAAATTTGTCATACCAGCTCCTGTAGCATCATCAATGTCAATAAATTCTAGAAAATGCTCTCTGACAGTCACCATTGCAGGGACATTTTCAGTAGGTTCTGTTGTTGTTACAAAATGCACCATTAAAGTCATTTGTTCTGTATGGCTGATGTCAGGTGTACAGTCCAGAATAACAGAGTAATATCTTGCTGACTTCAGATCTGCCACAATCTTCTGTTTGACTTTTGTTGCCAGTAACTGTATGATCTCATTTTGAATTGTTTTTCCAAAGTAGTGGTGTATGTACATTTCTTGGGTGGTGACTCTTCGTAGATGCTCCTGGAGTACAGCATCAAACTCAGCCATCAGCTCCACAATTTTAAGGAAGTTTCCATTGTTTGGCACATACACCTCATCTGAAGTGCCACGGAGTGCTAGGTTTTGGGTAGCAAACATTCTCACAATGACAATGAGCCTTTTCAGAACATTTTGCCAGTAAAGAGACTCTGATGCAATCTTCTCTTGATGCTGATCATCTATGGTGGCCTTTAACCTTAGTCTCATCTCAAGCTCTTTCCACCTATGGAATGCTCTCTGGTGATTTGCTGCCTTCTCATGGCATGCCAGATTTCTAGCCAGATTTTTCCAGTCCTTTGTTCCAGTAGAACCCAATGTGGCTGGAACATTAGACTGGAAGAGTTTGCAACAAAAACAGTATGCAGCATTCTGGGTTTTTGAGTACATAAGCCATAACCTCTCCACTTTGTCACCATTGAGGATTTCACGCCAGTAATGGGTTGGATGGAAACTTCTATTTTCATTGTCTTTGGGGAACATGAAGTTTTTCACTTGCTGTAGCCCATGCAGTACAAGGAAGTCCCTCAGGCTACTGCTCAAGTGGGTCCACAGTCCTGGATCATCTTGACTTAAGTAACTAAACTCAGCAGAAGCTGTTTCTTGCACCTCCACCACACTCTTCTCTGATCTACACTTTTCTTCAGGAATGTGCATGGTTACATCCATTTGAGGTGGAGATATGGATGCTGCAGTAGCTGCCAGGTCACCTGCACTCTCACTAACTGGAAGATCAGGCATCTCCTCACCACTCACATCCTCACTGGGGCCGGAAGGCTCACTGTGAACATTTGTGTCTATGTATCTCAGGAGAGCTCCTTCCTGCTTAGATAGAAAAGCTTCCTTTGCTTTCTTTCTTTTCCTGAATGTTGCCCGAGAGGGGTGTTTTCTTCTGTCACTCATGACTGCTGTTCTGTGCCAGCTATAGTGGCTCTCAACACTCAGTTGAAGGGGACAAATAAGCAGGCTGGTAGCAGGGCCTGAGTGAGGGAAGATATCGACATCTTAAAGGCCTAACTGGCTCCTACTACTTCAGTTGGCTGCCTGTTCTCCTCAAGTGGGTTCAGGGAAGGAGCAGGAAACAGGAAGCTTCCTGAGAAGCTGGTGTTAATCAGTCCAGGCTCCTGGGGGTGCTAGAGAGGTACATAAGAGGCTCCTTCTCCTCCTCTCTCTCCCTGCAGCTGCTGCTGCTTTCTGTTATTCCCTCTCACCTTTTCTCCTGCCTGCCTGTTATGTCTCTTGTGCCCTCCTTCCTCCAGCACAGCACTCCACCATCTCTGTGCATCTAGAGCAGAGAGAATACATATGCGCCAGCAGCAGACACAATTTTCTACACTCAGGGTCCTACTGGCGTCCCCCCACCCCCCCAGAGTCTGGTACCTGAGGCGGCTGCCTCAGTTCACCTCATGGTAAGGCCAGCACTGTTGCTAGGGGTCAAATGAAGATGGAGTGACTAAAAAGAACTTACTGGAGGTTGGAGGGAGGAGTGCATTGGGATATATTACTGGGGATATGTGTAGGATAGGGAAGCAGGAGAACCTCCTCCTCCGGGGGGGGGATGGGGTCGGAGTGGAGAAGACTGGCATAAAAGGATATAATTCCACTGATGTTAATGGAGTTACATCTGCCTACATCGATAATGATTTTACTCATACAACATCTGTGTGTTTGCTAGTTAATTGGGGGAGGGGGTCTGTTCTCTCCTTGGCAGATAAGTGTAAGGCTCATTAACGGTCATGGGGTTCACAAGTCAGTATTGTGGGGAGAAGAGACCCTTAGCTATATGAGCTACTTCAGAATCCTGCTGGAGAATGTTCTCCATATGAATAGTTTGTAAATGTTACTGTTTGTGGAATGGGAAATATAAGACCAGAAGGAAACATGAGTTAATCTAAAGAAAGGCTAAGTTACTTCCTTCCCATCCCACAAGCACAAAGCTGCATCATGACTGAAATAAATATACATGCTTGGTTGATAGGCTCCTTGAACTCCAGCACAGTGGTTAATTTTTTAACAATCTCCTTTAATGGATTTGAGACTTTAATACAGTGGAATCCACTAACAGTCAGTTCTCATTGTCACTTGCTAATGTTATGCTTTAGAGAAATTCCCATCTGTCTTCCACGATGTTAATTTTTAGTTATGATTTCCTCTTCTCATTGCCCCAGTCAGCTTTTGAATAAATAGCAATTCACTTGTTATGTTTCGACAGTGAGCTACAAGGGTTCCTTTGACCAGCTCTGGGTGGATTTCTTTCAGTTCTCTTTTTGCTAGGGCCTGAACCTGAAAGATACTGATCACTCTCGATGTCCACTGACTGCAGCAGGAGTTGAGGGTGCTCAGCATCTTGTAGGATTGATCCCTAATTATACAACAGATGTCTGAAATGCAGTCCTTAGAATAATTTATTCTTCCTTGTTTACTGCATTATTATTCTAGAAGAATAAGAAAGTTAGACGGGAGCCACAGGGAACAGCCGAGACATTTTTCCATGAAAATTCTCCCCAGAGCCATAGAAAGGAAAAGCATAAATTAAATATATGTTGGATGAGTTGATGATTTACAAGACTGGAAATCCAAAATCCAGTCCAGGAAT
Organism: Caretta caretta; assembly: GCF_965140235.1. Classification (NCBI taxonomy): domain Eukaryota; kingdom Metazoa; phylum Chordata; order Testudines; family Cheloniidae; genus Caretta; species Caretta caretta. The sequence continues at coordinate 199,675,781 of NC_134207.1, read as the reverse complement.
GGATCCAGTCTATTAATGTGTGACTGATAGTTGTTACTACCTGACAGGCTAGGTGAGTTAAGGTTTATCAAGGCTAATTCCCCACTCTGGGACTTCAAGTACAGAAGGTGGGGGCCTGCAAGGATTCTAAAAATTAATACTGGCCACTCCAGGCTTGTATTAAACTCCCAGGGTTACAGCTTTTCTCTGACCTTGGATGGGTAGATGCTACCACCACTCAAGTGCAGAACCCCTTTGAGAGCCCAGGAAGCACACTTGGGAATTCCTTCCTGTTGGGTACCCTCAAGCCCTTTCACGCCCCCTCTGGGGAAGAGCTGAGACAGAGAGAGAGAAAAAAAAAAAGGAAATCAGCTGTTGCCACCAGCTAATTAACCAATGTGCACAAATCTCTTAAGACACAAAAATCCAATTCAGTTCTTTAAAAAGGTAAATTTTATTAATAAAAAAAAGAAAATACATCTGGAAACTCAGGCTATTGCTAGGTTTTAAAAGAGAAACTACAAGGATTAAGCACCAAGAGTAGCTTTCTTGAGGTCCAGCTTAAAGGTTATAAGCAAAGCAAAAGCACCTAGGGTTAGCACTGAGGAGTCCCCAGGCCATAAAAAAATAAAAAGAGATAAACCTAATCGCATCTTCCTAGACATTTCCTGATATACTTACGTATCTGGGGTTTTAATGAGTAGTTTCTAGGTATGATACTGATGATTTTTCATACCTGGCTCAAGCTTCTTATAGCATAAAACAGATAGTTGCCCTGTCTGCCTCTCCCAACGAGAACAGATAGACAGAAAGAGAGAAAGTCAGAGAAGAAATTATGTATTTATGTACTGTACGTTTGTGGGGGCATCTTGAGCAGTTGTGACCATAGATTGTAAACAAGTCCCCAAGCCATAAATAAAAAGAGATAAACCTAATCGCGTCTTCCTAGACATTTCCTGATATACTTACATATCTGGGATTTTAATTAGTAGTTTCTAGGTATGATACTGATGATTTTTCATACCTGGCTCAAGCTTCTTACATCATAAAATGGATAGTTTCCCTGTCTGCCTCTCCCCGGGAGAACAACAAACAGACAGAAAGAGAGAAAGTCAGAGGGGACAAAGTCAGAGGAGACAAAAGGGGAGTCTTTGTTTCAATTTTAAAAAGTTCTAGCCTTCTCATTGGCTCTTTTGGCCAGGTGCCCACTCACTTCCTTTTACCTATGCATAGCAGTGAGACATTTAAACCCTTTATGATTACATTTGCCATTAATTGGCAATCTCAGAAGAAAGACTAAAGACTGAAAGGGTATGAAGGTGTAGGGCCACATGGTGTAGGGCCTGTGCTCCAAGGATAGAGATCAGATCCATCCTACTGAATGGAGAAGATTGCACTCACTGCCTATGTGCAAGGAGCAGCATGGAGAGTGATTGCATCTGCCTTAGGCACAATCTCTCTAGTGCAGAGGTGGGCAAACTACGGCCCGTGGGCCACATCCGGCCCGCGGGACTGTCCTGCTGGGCCCCTGAGCTCTCGGCCAGGGAGACTAAACCCCAGCCCCTCCCCTACTGTCCCCCCTCCCCTGCAGCCTCAGCGCGCCATGCCGCCAGCGCTCTGGTCCGCTGCTCCTGCCAGGCAGCGTGGTGGCGTGGCTGGCTCCGGCATGGTAAGGGTTCTGTGTTCTGTGAAGGAGTACCTAACACTTCCTTATTTACTTTTTCCACACCAGCCCGAATTTATAGACCTCTGCAGTTGAAAAGTCCCAGACTTTTTAATCTCTCCTCATACGGAAGTTATTCCATATCCCTAATCATTTTAGTTGCCCTTCTCTGTACCTTTTCCAATTCCAATATATCTTTTTTGAGATGGGGCGTCCAGACTGCACATAGTATTCAAGATGTGGGCATACCATGGATATATAGAGAGGCAATATAATATTTTCTGTCTTATTATCTGTCCCATTCCTAATGATTCCCAACATTCTGCTAGCTTTTCTGACTGCTGCTGCACACTGAGCAGATGTTTTCAGAGAACTATCCACAATGACTCCAAGATCTCTTTCTACAATGGTAACAGCTAATTTAGACCCCCATCATATTGTAAACATTAGTAAAAAAAAATTGTTTAAAAAAAAAGGGGGTAAGTTTTTACTGCTTTTTACTCCCAGTAGTCTTGCATAACTAACAGAGCCAAGAGGAAGCAAGCTGGATTCTATTTTTTTCTTGTACATCATCAAAATTGTTTACTGAGTTTCAATCCATTACATCTGTGCAAAACCATTACAGACAATAGGACTGCACAGATGTAACTGAGGGCATAGTTTGACCTACTGGTGATAATGCATGAGAAAGACAGACAGAATCCAAACTGACTTTCAGATCCTAGGTTGAGTTTGGAGAACTATAAATTGGGGCAGGAAAGGAACCTTTCTTCTTACTTGTAAACTCAGCATATATCATCTAACTGGTGAGACCTAATCTAATCTGGAATATTGTGTGCAGTTCTGGTCTCCCATGTTTAAGAAAGATGAATTCAAACTGGAACAGGTACAAAGAAGGGCTACTAGGATGATCCGAGGAAAGGAAAACCTGTCTTATGAAAACAACAAGGAGTCCAGTGGCACCTTAAAGACTAACAGATTTATTTGAGCATAAGCTTTCATGGGTAGAAACCTCACTTCTTCAGATGCATGGAGTGAAAGTTACAGATGTAGACATAAATATGACACATGAAGAGAAGGGACACAAGAACAAATGGATATAAACTGGCCATCAGGAAGTTTAGACTTGAAATTAGAGGAAGGTTTCTAACCAACAGAGTAGTGAAGTTCTGGAACAGCCTTCCAAGGGAAGCAGTGGGGGCAAAAGACATATCTGGCTTCAAGACTAAGCTTGATAAATGTATGGAAGGGATGATATGATGGAATAGCCTCATTTTGGCAATTAATTGATCTTCAACTAGCAGTAGGTATGCCCAATGGCCTGTGATGGGATGTTAGATGGGGTGGGATCTGAGTTACTACAGAGAATTCTTTCCCAGGTGTCTCGCTGGTGAGTCTTGCCCACATGCTCAGGGTTTAGCTGATCGCCATATTTGGGGTCGGGAAGGAATTTTCTTCCAGGGCAGATTGGCAGAGGCCCTGGGGTTTTTTTGCCTTCCTCTGCAGTGTGGGGCATGGGTCACTTGCTGGAGGATTCTCTGCACCTCGATTTGAGGACTTCAATAGCTCAGACATAGGTTAGAGGTTTGTTACAGGAATGGGTGGGTGAGATTCTGTGGCCTGCGATGTGCAGGAGGTCAGACTAGATGAGTATAATGGTTCCTTCTGACAAACTCTATGATTCTATGAATAATTGGTATGCAATTAAAATATAACCCCATCATGTCATTTTCACAAGGTCACCTTTTAGCAAATAGATAGATCTGTACTTCAAAGAGATAGATAGGGCCCAATGCAGTTCCCGCTGACTTTAGTGGGAACTGGACCAGGCTGTTAAAAAGCTATTTCACACAAAGTTCAAGACAAGAAGTTCTTATTGATCTGGTTATCTTTAAAGCTTTATTTATTAATTTGTGTTATTTAAACTTTACTGTTATTTAAACAGTATACAAGGCTGGACAAAGTTAAAGGAAAGCAGTAGCTGTTAGTTGCATAATAAATACAAAATAACAGGATAACTTCCGGCTCTAAATGGTTGTTGCTGCAGCCTTCCCCATTCCACACAAATGGACCAGTTCATCCTTGTTCTAGTCAGTAGCATTTTTCTACCCTTAAGAAACAGGTTTTGAAAGGCAGCTGGTCAAATTATTCTGGTAAACTAAGTTTCTTACTACTTTTGAGGGGAAAACAGCCTCTGTAACTTTGTTTTTTCATAAAAATGTTTCTACAAGTAGAAAAACCTATCAAAATGCCTTACCCCGTTTTGTCTTGCACTTTCACTGCCTGTGTGGACTGAGCACTCCTCAGGACACCATGTCTCTCCGCCTGCCAACAGCTCAATGAGTAACACAAATCACTGGAATGTAGAACAAAGGACCCAAAGGAGGAATTTAGCAGAGATGAATAGAAAAAGTGACTGAGAAGATGTGGAAATTATTTATTTGGCAAAAATCAAGTTAAAGTTACATTACTCAGCTTTCCTGATGTTACTAAATACTTTTTCCAACAGGAAGAAACTAGAATAATGTTGGATGGAAGATAAACACAGCACAGGATAAAACTTCAGAATTGTAGAGTTCTTAAAACAGAATATTCCTTTTACTGAAATTGTTGGAAATCTCTTGAGTCTCATAAAGTTAACAGTGAACTTAGATTTACAGTTAAAATGAGGGCCATTCTTGCTAATGGATTTTAAAATATAACCCTCTGAAAAGTAGACAATGAAAGGATAAATAGTACAATAGCTAGCATGAGAGAACATTTTGTACCAGAAAGAAGTTTATTGCACAGACTAAGTACCATATAGAAAACCCATAAAGACAAATCACATTCAATTATATAAACCCAAACACAATAAAAGAAACTAAGTTCCGAAGAAATGCCTTTCTTCAGTGTTTCTCCATTTCAAATTTTGAAACATTAAAGAAAGCATTTTAGCTGAGACATTTGTTCAGTTTCTTTAAGTTTAGAGGATTAAGGGTTTTTTTACTTTTAGGGACAAATTCTTAGACTCTTGCACACATTTAGTTTCAGTGGGACTATTCATGGAGTGAAGTGAAACTCAGACTGAGTAAAGGTCAGAATCTGGCCCTGAGCTGTATTGCAAAAAATGCAAGGCATATTTAGATGGCCCAATTTATTCTGCATTGATTGAAGTAAATGGGACTCCTCGTGTTCTTAAAGTTATACACATGCTTAAGTACCTTGCTGAATTAGACCCTTCAATAGGATCCTCAGCACCTCCAACCATTACTCAGCAACTTGCAGGATCAGGCCATTACTATGGACCTAATTCTATAAACCATCTGTGTTTGACTCCCAGTTGAGTCAATGAAAGCTCTGCATGTGCAGAGGGTTTGTGGGGATGGGCTAGATCTTAGGGGAACACCCACGTAAAATGTGATTGTGAATTTCTGCTCTTCTTGAGAGCTGCTATTAATCTTGTAAATTGAGGTAATCCAACAGTAAGTATTGACACAGTTTTGGTTCTTGTAATACCATTAACATTCAGCCAGTAACACCTTTGTATTGTAATAATCAGAGCAGATAAGAGGAGAGAATGAATACATTCAAAAATCAAAAAAATCAAGGAAAAAAAATTCCAATACATGCTTTTTTCCCCTTTGTTCATTTAACAAAAGAAATCTGTCCTGAGCGTCAGCATATCAAAACTGCTAAATCTTTTTACAGTGTTTTACCCTTCCTGCTTATGTAGCAAGAAATCTTTGTGACACTCTGCAGCAATCTGGTGTCTGGGGAATGCAAAGAAAGACTTAGAAATCTTCCAGAAAAAAGACCTCTTACTGCAAGATCGAGGTCAGCATTAATTATAAATTAGTATTGTCATATAATGACTTTGCATGGGCCATGATAGTTACTATCTTTGTCAAGTTTCAGAGTAGCAGCCGTGTTAGTCTGTATCCGCAAAAAGAAAAGGAGGACTTGTGGCACCTTAGAGACTAATAAATTTATTTGAGCATAAGCTTTCGTGGGCTACAGCTCACTTCATCGGATACATTCAGTGGAAAATACAGTGCAGAGATTTATATACACAGAGAACATGAAACAATGGGTGTTACCATACAGACTGTAATGAGAGTGATCATGTAAGGTGAGCTCTCTCGTTACAGTGTGTATGGTAACACCCATTGTTTCATGTTCTCTGTTTATATAAATCTCCCCGCTGTATTTTCCACTAAATGTGGAAGAGAAAGGACCTCTACCTTTTAGCTCCTGAGAAAAGGGCTGAGGGAAGGTGGGATCTCTCCCTCAACAACCACCTGAAAGTCCCTCCCTGAGAGAAGGGAGGACCTGCTTCTGTTATACCTGGAGAGGGAGGCATTTCCCCCACTCACCTACTAGTGCAGTTTATTTGTGTTAATTCCCTGTGTGTTGTTTATGGACAACCCCTGAAGGGGAAAGACTTGGAACTGACCTGGCTGAAGGGCCAAGGCATGAGAGGAGGCAGCTGCTACCCCAAGAGAGTGAGAGCTACCATGCCACTCCCAGCTGTGAAGAGGCACCCAGTAGTGACTGAGTCCCTTCACAGCCTCCTGTGATAGACTGAGAACTTTGGACAATAGTGGGGAGGTAGGAAGTGGCCCAGGAAGAGCAGCCTTAAGGTCCTCCTGGGTGTCAGATCCTTGTGTTCCCCTCATGGGGCCCTGGGTGGGGAGTCTGGTGGAGTGGGAGGGCCTGGGTTCCCCTACCAAAAAACCCACTCTGCATGTTGAAGGGCCTAAGATCTGACCACTAGGCAGTGCTCCCCATGAGCAAATACCATCACAGTCCCAAACAGGAAAAATGTTTATTATATTGTGAATCTGTACAGTAGAGTATTTTTCCCCCACATTCATAGGCTGTGGCTTCTAATTCCAATAATGTCTAATTCCTAAGAAACATTGATTCATTTAACAGGTCTAATAACTACCAACTGTAAGATTTCATGATACACTAGAACTTTGTTTGTGGGATTTGGCAACGAAAGTTGTAGTCGTTGAAAATGGATTAAATCATTTACAGTACCAACACATCCACAGTAAAAAAGTTATGGGAATGGAGTACAAATTTAGGCTCCAGTCTGGCAAACTCTTACACATGGGTATGTTTACACATGCAAGTAGTCCTGTGGGACTACTCACACGCATAGTTCTTCACATAAGAGTTTCAGGAGGAGGGCCTTCATTTCTTCTTCAATAAAAAGGCAAAATGTCTGTATTTTCTATGAAATAGAAACAATGGGACAAACCCTGAAGTCCTTAAACAGTGGGAATTTTGCCTGGATAAGTTTCAAGAAAAAGCTCAGTAAAGATTTCAAGATTTGGCCCAATGGGAGAAGGGCAAAAGGGCACAAACTGTTGGTGAAACAAGAAGTGCAGCCAACTTTTTCTGGTATTATTACAGGTCCCAAAGAACCTAATGTAAAAGCTACTGTGTTAACTTTAATAGGAGCAGGATCGGGGTTCTTTGGGTCCGGGGATTGACTCACAGACTAGAGGAAATAGCCAGTGAGAGATCTGAATATTTTAAGATTTAGAACCACAGAAACTGATGCACATAAAGTGATATCTCAGTCATTTTGTAGAAAAGGATTGTCAAGGTTCCTTCCCCACTCTGAACGCTATGGTACAGATGTAGGGACCTGCATGAAAACCTCCTCAGCTTACTTTTACCAGCTTAGGTTAAAATTTCCCCAAGGTACAAACTATTTTACCCTTTGCCCTTGGACTTTCGCTGCCACCACCAGACATCTAACAGCGGTATTATTATTATTATGAAAGAGTTCGTTTGGAAACGTCTTTCCCCCCAAAATTCTCCCAAATCTTACCCCCTTTTTTCTGGGGAAGGTTTGATAAAAATCCTCACCAATTTGCATAGGTGAACACAGACCCAAACCCTTGGATCTTAAGAACAATGAAAAAAGCATTCAGTTTCTTAAAAGAAAATTTTTAATTGAAGAAAAAGTAAAAAAGAATCACCTCTGTAAAATCAGGATGGTAAATACCTTACAGGGTAATTAGATTCAAAACATAGAGAATCCCTCTAGGCAAAACCTTAAGTTACAAAAAGACACAAAAACAGGAATATCCATTTCATTCAGCACAGCTTATTTTCTCAGCCATTTAAATAAACAGAATCGAACGCATATCTAGCTAGATTACTTACTAACTTCTAAGACTCCATTCCTGTTCTGTTCCCAGCAAAAGCATCACACAGACAGACCCAGACCCCTCCAGCTTTGAAAGTATCTTGTCTCCTCATTGGTCATTGTGGTCAGGTGCCAGCGAGGTTATCCTAGCTTCTTAACCCTTTACAGGTGAAAGGGTTTTTCCTCTGGCCAGGAGGGATTTACCCTTTTAAAGGTGTTTACCCTTCCCTTTATATTTATGACAAGCCCCCCAAATCACAGATAGGGTGAAACACTGGCTGTGATTTCTTCCTGGAGCTCTAGGAGAAAACAGAGACACATGCACCTCTAAATATACTACCAAATATATAAAGGCTAACAATATTTTCCACATCTCAAGGACGCTTTTAACCAGTTGATTCTGGGAAACTTTCATGGGAGAGTGCATCAGCCATTTTGTTAGAAGCTCCTGAGATGTGTTGGATGTCGAAATCAAAATCTTGGAGAGCTAAACTCCACCAAAGAAGTTTTTTGTTATTTCCCGTGGTGGTATGAAGCCACTGTAGTGCAGAATGGTCAGTTTGCAGGTGGAAACGCCGTCCCCAAGCATATGGGCGTAGCTTTTCCAGAGTGTAGACCATGGTGTAACATTCTTTTTCACTGACTGACCAGTTGCTTTCCCTGTCAGACAGCTTCTTGCTGAGAAACACTACAGGGTGGAATTCTTGATCCGGTCCTTCCTGCATTAAAACCGCTCCCACACCATACTCTGATGCATCTGTGGTTACTAGAAATGGTTTGTCAAAGTCTGGAGCCCTTAGCACAGGGTCAGACATGAGTGTCACTTTAAGCTGGTTAAAGGCCTTCTGACACTCTTAGGTCCACTGAATGGCATTTGGCTGTTTCTTTTTTATTAGGTCTGTCAGTGGGGCGGCGATTTGGCTGTATTGCCTAAGAAGGATTGGACCTGTTTCTTTGACTTTGGGACAGGCCACTTTTGGATAGCATCCACTTTGGCTTGTAGGGGGCTGATAGTTCCTTGACCCACCTGGTGTCCAAGGTAAGTCACTCTGTTTAGGCCTATTTGACACTTCTTAGCCTTAACAGTTAGTCCTGCCTCCCTTATGCGCTCAAAGACTTTTTGTAGATGTTTGTAGATGTTCCAGGTGTTCTGCCCAGGAATCCGAAAATATGGCCACATCATCAAGGTAGGCGACTGCATATTCTCCTAATCCCACTAGGAGACCATCTACAAGTCTTTGGAAGGTGGCGGGTGCATTCCGCAGCCCGAAAGGGAGTACATTAAATTCATACAGCCCGACATGTGTGGTGAAGGCTGACCTTTCCTTGGCGGATTCATCTAGCGGTACCTGCCAGTACCCCTTGGTTAAGTCCAAGGTAGAGATGAACTGGGCCCGTCCCAGTTTCTCTAATAGTTCATCTGTGCATGGCATTGGATAGTTGTCTGGGCGAGTTACAGCATTTAGCTTATGGTAGTCCATGCAAAAACGTATCTCCCCATCTGGTTTGGGAACTAGAACCACTGGAGATGCCCATGCACTGCCAGAGGGGCGGATTATACCCATCTATAGCACATCCTGGATCTCCCATTCTATAGCAGTTTTAGCTTGAGGAGACACCCGGTAAGGTTGGACTCTAATTGGGTGAGCATTACCTGTGTCAATGGAGTGGTATGCCCGTTCAGTCAGTCCTGGGGTGACTGAGAATGTTGGCGCGTAGCTAGTGCACAGCTCCTTGATCCGCTGTTGCTGCATATGCCGAAGGGTCATGGAGAGGTTCACCTCTTCCATGCTACCAGCACTTTTCCCTTCGTAGTAGACACATTCAGGCCACTCAGCATCATCTCCTCCCTGGGCTGTAAACTGACAAACCTTTAATTCTCTGGAATAAAAGGGTTTTAGAGAATTAATATGGTACACCTTAGGCTTTCGGTTGGAGGTGGGGAATGCTATGAGATAATTAACAGCTCCCAGACGCTCCTGGACCGTGAATGGCCCTTCCCACGACGCTTCCATTTTATGGGCCTGGAGCGCCTTTAAGACCATGACCAGGTCCCCTACTTCGAAGGAACGCTCTCTGGCATGTTTATCATACCAGGCTTTTTGCTCTTTTTGAGCATCCTGTAGGTTTTCTTTAGCAGGGGCTAAAGAGGTTCGGAGGGTGTTTTGTAGGTTGGTTACAAAGTCCAGAATGTTAGTTCCTGGAGAAGGTGTAAACCCCTCCCATTGCTGCTTCACCAACTGCAATGGCCCCTTAACCTCGCGGCCATATTTTTCACAGGTAAGCTTTATAAAATTCAGCAACAACATGAGATCTTTGAGATATCTGAAGAGGCATTTGAAAAGGTGGAACACTACATTTCAGAAAACTAGAAATTAATTTGGCCCAGTAATTTTGATGTATGCTGAAGGGTTTGAAATATATAGGCAAATATATTAACAGAAGCTTTGGTAACATGGTCAGAGATAACCTCATAGATTCAGTATCTACAAACACCCTTTGCCAAGTGAGGTAAACTAATACTTGCAATAAGTAGTCAAGATTACCATCCTCATTTAAAATATAGGTGAAATTCTAGCCCTTTTGAAGTCAGTGGGAGTTTTGCCATTGACTTCAATGGAGCCAGGATTTCACCCTTTGTGTTGTGTAAACTACAATATCTTAAAAATGCAAATTATGATCAAGATTTTTATATGGGATGGGAAAGACCCATAAAGATAGAACACGGGCTCACTAAAAGGAGCTTTGGACTTGCCAAGCATATATTCGGTAGTCTCCGGCTTGACTTAGATGGGTCTGCTGTTCAATCCTACAGTTACCACCTCTCTATGGTTTCCTTTTAAATTTATGGAGATGGTTCCTCTTACTCAGACTTGCCCAGTTGTTCCTATGAATCAATTAAAAACAATCTATCTAATTTTGAAGCATACCAGAGAAATTTGGATAATGGTACAAACTGGGTGATGTGATATTAAAACTATCTTCTCAACTGCCTATATGAAAGGAATTCTTTTTATTGGTTGGAGTGGGGAAGGGCTGGGATCAGCAGCCTTACTCAATGTATTTACCACAGGAGGACAATCTTATTAAAGGTTTCAGAGTAGCAGCCATGCTAGTCTGTATTCGCAAAAAGAAAAGGAGTACTTGTGGCACGTTAGAGACTAACAAATTTATTTGAGCACAAGCTTTCATGAGCTACAGCTCACTTCATCGGATGTGCTTCATTCCCTCCCAATTCACAGCCTGAACCATCAGATCTTCAGGCATTGTGGGCAGAAAAGAACACTGCATGGTGGCAGGAGAGAAGGCCAGGCTCCTCAGGGGTTCGAGAACTCGTTTCTGCCCACATAGCAAGAGGGCTGCAGCATGAACAACTATTTCAATCAGTGCCCCACTGGGGCTGAAGTGTTGGGGACTCACTGTCAGTGATGGGAGACTGTTGGTCACAAGAGATTCTGCAAATTGCTTCAGGGCTGGAGAATCCAGGGCTTTGAAGCGTTGGATGAACTTGTTCATAGCATCACATTGCTCTTTTTTGGGGTGGAGGCTTGTGTTCCTGAATCCATACAGAGCAGTGAGTTCCCTGAAAATAGCCAAGAGCAGGTGAACAGCTTGTGCAGACGCAGAGCTGTTACATGCCTTCTGTGCTTCTGCAACGCCCTTCATCTTGCACTCAATCATTGCTTTTCCCACAGCATCATACAGGACTCTGTAGTTCTCGCCACATACCAAGTACCAATCAATCTGACTAGGTTGGTCCCTCTGTTGTTGAATGATTTCCACTGAGAATACCCAATGAAATTGACTCTCATCCGAAAGCTTCTGAGCAAACTCCATCCCATACTGGTTAGTCAGTTTTCGGACCAAGTAAACTTGGTACCAGTCATTCCCAGCCAGCCTACTGAAAGCAACACTTTCAGGAAGTACCAGAAATTTCAGCAATTATTATAGCCTTACTCATGCTAAGGAGCACAAGTACTTCCCATTGGAAGCCTGACCCTGCAAGGTACTGAGTATATCCTGGTCACTATAACCTGAAATGCTGGTTTCCACAGCCTGCTGCTTTTAAGGCTCCTTGTGAAAGATGGGAAAACAAAGTTTAAGCATGCTTCACAGTAATATGCACTGTTTAAATAATTTCACTAGAAGGGCGGCAAGGGAAGCAACATTTAATTTGATATAATTTAAAATTGGGAGTGTTAGGTCTTGTCTACACTTGAAATGAACATAACATAAGAGTGGCCCTACTGGGTCAGACCAAAGGTCCACCTAGCCCAGTATCCTGTCTTCCGACAGCAGCCAATGCCAGGTTCCCCAGAGGGAATGAACAGGTAATCATCAGGTGATCCATGCTACAGCGGCACTACTGTAGTACTTCAGCGTAGACCAGCGGTGGGCAAACTACAGCGGGACCCTCCTGTCCGGCCCCTGAGCTCCTGGCCCGGGAGGCTAGCCCCTGGCCTCATCCTCTTTTCCCCCTTTCCCTCAGCCTCAGCTCACTGTGCCGCTGGGGCAATGCTCTGGGCGTCGGGGCTCTTGCTGCACAGGGGGCGTGGCTGGCTCCAGCTGGGTGGCACGGCTGCCTGTCCTGGTGCTCTGGGCGGCGTGGCTGTGATGCTGCCAGCCACTGGTGCTCCAGGCAGCGCAGTAAGGGGGCAGGTAGTGGGGGGGGGGTTGGATATAGGGCAGGGGAGTTGGGGGGGTGGTCAGGGCACGGGGGTGGATAGGGGTCGGGGCGGTCAGAGGGTGGGGAACAGGCAGGTTGAATGGGGGCAAGGGTGCCGGGGGGTCACTCAGGAAGGAGGGGGGGTTGGATGGGGCGGCGGGCGACAGTCAGGGGCAGTTGTCCCAGGGGGGCCGTCAGGGGGCAGGGGCCGGGCCATGCCTGGCTGTTTGGGGAGGCACAGCCTCCTCAACTGGCCCGCCATACAATTTCAGAAACCCGATGTGGCCCTCAGGCCAAAAAGTTTACCCACCCCTGGTGTAGACACTACTTATGTCAACGGGTGGGTTCTCCCATCTTAGTAGGTAAGCCACCTCCCTGAAAGGTGGTAGTAGGATGAAGGAAGAATTCTTCCATTGACCTAGTTCTGTCTACAGAGGGACATAGGTTGGCTTAACTACGTAGCTCGGGGGTGTGGATTTTTCACACCCATGAGTGACAGCTGTGCTGATCTCATTTTCTAGTACAGACCAGCCCACAGATTACCTCAGTTGTGACAGTTCATTAGAATTAATAGCAGGGTAGCACCTAGGACTCCAGCCCCATTGCACTAGTTGCTAACCACCGCCCATGCCTCAAGAAGCTCACAATTTAAGTATAAGACAAAAGACAACAGGTGGATACAAAAGACAAGGGAGAGCACAAAAACAAAGAGACTATTATGATCAGAATGGTAAGAGGTCACAGCATACCAGATGCCTAACCACTGTCGATTTATATGTAAGGGGAAGACTCAGTGGGGGTGTTTTAGTTGCTAGCTCCCAGAACCAAAAGAAAGGGGAAGGGTTGATGGGAAATCAGGACCCTCAGACTGACAGTCCACAGGAACAATGGGGAGAGGTCAGTGCTCCAGGTCAGCCTGAATGACAGGGCAAGCAGGCTAATCAGGAAGTCAGGAGGCCGGGGGGAGAGGGGTGTCCATCCTCTGTGTGAGCTTGATTTCCTGGGTCAGACAGAGTGGGGCCGAACTAAGGTGAAAGCAGGGGCCCAAACTGAGCTGGGGAGTAGAGCTGTGCCAGATCCAGAGGAGCCAAAACAGAAGCCCAGGAAGCAGGTCAGTGCTGGGAGCAGACTCACAGAAGCAGCCCACAGAGCAGACCTGTCCTGGGAGCAGAGCTGCAGCAATCAGAGCCAGAGGGGCCAGAGACACAGCCGAGGGAGCTGGAGGCAGAGCAGCAGCAGCAGCCGTGCTGAGGCAGAGTGGAGCTGGAGCTGAGGCTGGACCAGTCCGGAGCTGGTGAGCTTCTGGGGAGAGCGAGGGGGACCCTAGGTTGCGGGCCCAGTGCAGTGAGACGCCCCCAGCCAAGAGGCCTTGTAGGCCAGACTTGTAGGGGGATTGTAACCCCGATGGGGCGATGCTGGGAAGAAGGATCCTGCCACCTAGAGCCTGAGAGCATGTGGCTCCTGCCAGAGCAAGTGTCCGACCCGCAGCATCTCTGCAGCACACCCAGGGCCTGAGAAGGAGGCCTTGGACTTTTGAGGAACAGACTGTGAACTGCCCTGACATTCCAGAGACACTGGTTGTGATGTCTCCGTGCCACAGAGTGGGGTGACGTGTTTTCCATTATTTTTCCCATTTTTCCCTTATTTTTTTAAATTGACTGCTGTTTAATAAATTGTATTTGCTTTGAACTATATGTACTGATCAGTGGGTCAGGGAAGCATCCAGTGCAGAGAAAGCACCCCAGAGTGGGGACACCCTAGCCCCTGTCCTAAGTGACCACAACAAGGTTGGGGGTCGGGCCCCCCAGGAATCCTGGGCCCAGCCTTGTTGGGGTTACAAGAACTCTGCCACACAGGAGAGTCAAAGGGGAGCCCTTGAAGTCAGGCAGGCCTCTGGGTAAAGGAAGTGGGAGCGAGGACTCAGATTCTTTCACTAACCATGTCACCGTGGTAGCGTATAAGCTAGGAAAGTTCCCCACAATAGCAGGACCATTCCTCCGCTTACATATACATCAGAGTAAAGGTGAGTTTTAAGGAGGTATTTGAACAAGGATTCATTCAATAGTACAAGTACTATCTAAGGCATTAAATATGGTTATTGTTGCTATATCTTTGACCAAAAGATTAGAAGGACACCAACAACCTGAAGTGAGTTTCATGTGCTATGTTTGCCTCTGAGACTCCCTGCCCATTCCTGCAGTTTTACAGTCACACTTTCCTCTTTTAGAAACAATATTTTTCTCTTCCCTGTGCTGTGTGAAAGGCCTACACAAACAAAAAGGGAAACGGACTAACTGGGCTATGCTGGGGAGACGTTGAAACTGACTGCAAAATGCTGTGAAATGCACAAAGCAAACTGGAAAAGATAGAAATTTTATTTTTCTTTAACATTTTCAGGATAGCAATTTTGCATACCCTCATAACAACACTAAGTAAACAATTTTCAGAGAGAAGTTTTAAAGAGATGTTGTAAGTTGACAATGTCCCTTAAAATAATGAGAAAGTAGAAAAATGGTACAATTTTGCTACGGTATATGGAGGAGGCCAAGTTTGCTTTGTACAAACATCTTATTTACTAATGGCAACATTTTCAGATGTGTTCACTTAATCCATTAGCTTCAGTGTGTATGTAGGCTGTCTCCCATTAGATATTCAAATATTCACTTGAAATAATTGGACAAATCAGTTACAATACCAAAGCTTTCTGATCCTTGTGGGAAGAGTTCATTAGTCCTATTGAAGAAAATACAGATGGATACAGGAAAGTTATCTGAAATCCAGAATTATATTGAGGGAAGGGATGCAATAACAGTCTAGGTTTACATGTTCCTTTGTCAGCTGGGTTGTATTTATATTTTTATTGTATTGTTTAATGTTTTTGTATCTTGTTTTTTATCATTTCAAAATCTTTAACATAGGGTAATAGAAAATAAAATGAAGGTTTTATGTACTTTTAAGTGACATTCATTTAGTACTACTTTGTAATAGGTTTCTTTTTAAAGATAGATAAATCCATAATGCTACGAAAATCAGCAAGTAGCCAGCACTGGAGGCTGTGGACTCAGGAAGTGAACAAATAAATCAAAGTAAAGAGGACTGCCAAACTTGTACATGACATTGAAATGATCCTGGATGCCCTTCAGAATTTAAATCTATTTTTGTGTTTGCAGAATCCCCTTGATATTAGAATGGTTCAGATAAATCTCTCTGTCAATGTCAACCAGTTCATACTTAACAATAATAAATCTTATTTCATTCCATAAAGAGTTCAGACACAAGCCTGGTAATTTTTTCCAGTGTAATTTCTTTCCCCATTGCTGACTAAAAACCTAGCACAAATCACAAAGGTACCGCATTCTAGATTGTTGGTAGCAAGTTTTCAAACTCAAACTGGTGAGGAAGATAGTGTCCCAGCCATCTGAAGTTTTGTTGCCGTATTTATGAGTCCAGTTAGTCTTCCACATATGGCCCCAGAGCAGGGACAACAACTGAAACCAATATTCACTGTGTTTGTGAATTCATCTCTTAAAAAATATGGTCTCATTTAACAGGCAAGATTCCTGCCAAAGACCATAGCTAAGTTACCTCACCACAAAGTTCCACATTCGGTCTCAGGAACAAGGGGGCTTAAACCTCTTAGAAACATCAATGACTGTATGGTTAAGATTTATTTTGAGGGTGTTTGACAAATAGCCCAATTTCACTGCTCTGCATGCCCTTCCATTTTAACTCTAGGCTTAGCATAAGTGCAAGCACTGTGTTACATGGACTAAAGTGACATCAGCCTGGGGATATTCAAAAAATCTTGTATATCTTTCCCTACATCTCAAGCTACATGAGTGCAGTTGCACAGCTACCACAGAACTCAGGGTTTACCAAACTTGAAAGGTACTTGTATCCTCCTTTCAAAAAAACCCGGAAAACCCCCAAACACAACCAGACAAAATGTTCATTAATTGAGGGATGTCTTTTGAGATGTCCCATTTAGCTCCAGCTTACTGGAAAATAACTAAATTCATAAGCAGCACTGTGATACTAGTACCCATTTCTATACTCATATGGCTGGACTGTGACCACAGGCAAGGGGTGGTGTGTAAACTGCACTAATCTAGAAGTAACCTGGTGAGGCACTGTGATTTAAAACACATCTGGAAGTCACAATTTCTTCCCTGCATCCTTCTTGCTCTGGGTGCAAATAGTTTGCTAATGATCTCTTATGGCACCTCCTACATCAGCATAGCTATGCTGGCCAGTGGAGCCAAAGCTCTGCTCTTTCCTCTCCCTGCCCACCTTCTCTGAAGATGGGCAGCAGGTTAGTAAGCAGACACTTAGGGTATTTCTTTACTGTAGGGTTAGCCCAGGATCTTACCGAACCCCGCCTTCTGTCCATATACAAAAAGCTTTTACCCAGGCTTACATGTGGTTTGAACCCAGGCTTGCTTACCCAATTGGGGGTACTGATTACAGCCTGGATTTTGCTTTCACATCAGCTCTAACCCACCTGCTTTGCAGTGTGGATGGAGGCTGTAACCTAGGTTCCAGAATTTGGATACTGCTAGTCCTCCAGTGCCTTCCCACAGTCCCTCCACAGACTGTTTTTTCATGCCTTTCTACTGAGTGCCTTCTTCTGCACTGGAAGTCACCTACCAATTTACACACACCAGCTCAGCGTTTAAACCCCACATTCCACATGTTCTGCTCCATTTCTACACAGCACCTGACTGAACAGAGAGGCTGGCCAGGAGATCCTCATTCCAGAGCGCAGCTAGCTGGCCAGCCTTACACCAAGGTTCTGATGGATGTGAAGTCAGTAAGATACACAATTTAGGGAGATGTTCCCCAAATCATCCCCTGTACAGTAACATCTCCAAGAGTCTGTCAGAGGAGGGCACTGAGTGGACAGGAAGATAATAAAAAACCTGAAACCATGTTTCACAAGGCAAAACATGCCAACAGCAAGTCTGGAAACTCACAGTCAACCTGCGCCCACTACGAGGAGCTTGATCAGGTGCTCAGTCACAACCTGAGCATAGAGCGCAGCATCAAGTTGCATGGGCTGTTGAGGCCAAACGGGTTTATTTTTGGAGTGGAGCCAGACAGACCTTGCTAGTAGGGGGACAGGAGAGGCTGGAACAGACTCCACAGCTGGAAAAGACCCTGTGATCAGAGGGACTGAAGGATGTCCTCGGCCTGGAATTCATGCAGCTGTTTAGGGAAAGGGACAGGGAACAGAGTGGAGAGGAAGGGCCATCAGAACCACAGCATAAATGGGAGGGTTTTGCTGGTTTATGACCATTGCACTTACTGTTATGGAAGGTATCACATGCTGTGGCATGGACTTTGCTTTAGTTGAGGGTGGAAGCCAAGCCATTACATTGAACCGCCTTCCTCACTCCCCCCCGCCCCCCCGACACATGCGATCCCAGAGAGCGAGAGAGAGAGAGAGAGTGTGTGTGTGTGTAGGGTTGGGGGAATTAAACATGCAACTACAGATTTACTCTAGCATGCATGTTATGTGCACGGTTGTATGCATTCCAAACTAGGATTACAAACTGAGGTGGATCCATGCCTTGGCACCAGCATAGAATCATAGAATCATAGAATATAAGGGTTGGAAGGGACCCCAGAAGGTCATCTAGTCCAACCCCCTGCTCAAAGCAGGACCAATTCCCAGTTAAATCATCCCAGCCAGGGCTTTGTCAAGCCTGACCTTAAAAACCTCTAAGGAAGGAGATTCTACCACCTCCCTAGGTAACGCATTCCAGTGTTTCACCACCCTCATAGTGAAAAAGTTTTTCCTAATATCCAATCTAAACCTCCCCCACTGCAGCTTGAGACCATTACTCCTCGTTCTGTCATCTGATACCATTGAGAACAGTCTAGAGGCATCCTCTTTGGAACCCCCTTTCAGGTAGTTGAAAACAGCTATCAAATCCCCCCTCATTCTTCTCTTCTGCAGGCTAACAATCCCAGCTCCCTCAGCCTCTCCTCATAACTCATGTGTTCCAGACCCCTAATCATTTTTGTTGCCCTTCGCTGGACTATCTCCAATTTATCCACATCCTTCTTGAAGTGTGGGGCCCAAAACTGGACACAGTACTCCAGATGAGGCCTCACCAATGTCGAATAGAGGGGAACGATCACGTCCCTCGATCTGCTCGCTATGCCCCTACTTATACATCCCAAAATGCCATTGGCCTTCTTGGCAACAAGGGCACACTGCTGACTCATATCCAGCTTCTCGTCCACTGTCACCCCTAGGTCCTTTTCCGCAGAACTGCTGCCTAGCCATTCGGTCCCTAGTCTGTAGCTGTGCATTGGGTTCTTCCGTCCTAAGTGCAGGACCCTGCACTTATCCTTATTGAACCTCATCAGATTTCTTTTGGCCCAATCCTCCAATTTGTCTAGGTCCTTCTGTATCCTATCCCTCCCCTCCAGTGTATCTACCACTCCTCCCAGTTTAGTATCATCCGCAAATTTGCTGAGAGTGCAATCCACACCATCCTCCAGATCATTTATGAAGATATTGAACAAAACTGGCCCCAGGACCGACCCTTGGGGCACTCCACTTGATACCGGCTGCCAACTAGACATGGAGCCATTGATCACTACCCGTTGAGCCCGACAATCTAGCCAGCTTTCTACCCACCTTGTAGTGCATGCAGAGCCATAAGTGTTTGTGTTTGCAGGACAAGAACACATCTGCACAGGACGTGAGAAAGACAGACCAGTTCTCCCACAGTACACTGTGAAACAATTTGTAGAGGAGCACATCTTAGTGCACTATTAAGAACCATGGGATATACTCCCAGAAATCCTAGCACCTAACCCTGGTTACTGCAGTGCCAGCATGGACATGACCATGCAGGGTATGCTTTGAGTGCTGCTACGTAATGCGGATGCTCTCACTCAGGCTTGACTAACCTGGGTGCCCAGACCTGGATAAACTCTATTGTGAAGACACACCATCAGAAGCTACTTACTCTGAAACACAAGGCCAGATTTTCAAAGATCTTTATGTGTCTAAAGCTGCAAACAGGTGCCTAGGGGGATTTACAAAAATGTCCATATTAGTTAGGTACATAACCTGCTTAGGCATGTTTGTAAATCTCAGTAGGCACTTATATGCATTTTTAGGCATCTAAATACCTTTGAAAATCTGGTCCCTGGATCCAAGATCTGGGTAAACCCATACAGAGGAGTTCCTATGCCTGCTTACTCCCATAGTCGTATAATCTCAATCACAGTATAGATTTGTACTGATTTTGTTCATGCTGGCTAATTTCAGTATAAAATGTGGGATAGATTCTGTGAGGGTGCTCTCTTCTGTAGTTGTTCTACAGACAGAAAGCTGGAGGGCATTTTCAGTGAACACCAGAAGGAAGCAGGAGCACACTTACTGGGTCATGCAATACCAGTATTCACAACAGATTAAAGCATGTGCAAGGTAACACCATGATTCCAACGTGCTAGTCTCATGGTACTACCAATATAGTAGAGACAGTCAATATAGTTATGTAAATACCCTTGGCTCCAATTTATATTGTCCATTTCATGTTACCATAAGAAGGGGTTCAACTAAAACATAAATATAACTCCACTTAGGAGGTTTGCCATCTCATCCATAAGATAAACTAAAAATATATTATAGTAAAATACATGAGAAGAACTAAAACACAGCTTGATTCTTAACACATGCCAAATATACTATCTCCTGTCTAACTGCAGATAATAAGTATATCTCACTTTTGTTATTTGTACTCCCTTTTCATACCAATCTTCCATGGCCCTCAAAAGTACATTCTATAAAGCAAATCTGACATGCTCTAAATAAGCTTAACTATATATTTGTATGCTGATAAGGTAGGGTAAATGTATCTATTTTATGTTTGTCTACAGGGCCCACCACCATATCTATTTGCTCCTAAATGTTGTGGGTTGAATACAATCATTCAGAAAAAAGAAAAGAAAAACTAAATCCACTATCTAATGAAAGAGATCATCCTGGCAGATTGTTTTCCATCTGTAGAAATGATGTACAGTAATATTGCTGTAAAGATGACAAATGACAAATTTGTCCTTTGATAATAACAAGTTGAATTTTACATAATATCCAATTAATCATGGCAAACACAAGAGGTTGTTTCATTTGTCATATCTATTTCATTAAGAATGACCTAGCACAATTTTAATGAGTTATATTTATTACCATGATGTTAATACATTTTACTGAAGTAATTATAATAGCATGAAATTTAAAATAATCGTCTGAATACCACACAGGAATTAAGCAGAACAGAGGACTCCTACTACCTTTAATTAGTGCCTTGGACTCAAACCGTCCCCTGAACTCTGGAGATTTACCTCCAGTTGTTTCCAAATGTACTGCATGTTAGAAAAAGAAACGATGGAATTTTGACACAACCAACTAAAGGAAGTCAATTACATATGCAATGAATCTTCTATCTTCCTGAATTTCATCATACATAATTAAGTCAGAGGACTGGATGAATACTCTGCATTGAATAAATTATTTAAGCGATGTCAGCTATATTGGTAAAGTAATTTCCTTACTTTTTCCCCCTGGTATTCAACCAACTCTATCGGTTAGATAACTGTATATCCAAAGTCAAATATTATCATCCGTAAAGTGAGGAAAACAGTAGGAGGATATAATGGAAAACGACATTCTCTGGTGGGTGGATGAATTTCTCAGTGTAAAAAGCATATTTCAGGTACTTTTTTTGTAAACGGACCTTAAATAAAACAGGCAATGGAGATTTCTTAGGATAGGCTCATTCCCAGTCCTGCAATCTTTTCTTATGCCAATCTTATCATAGAATCATAGAATATCAGGAACAATCCCGAACTAAATCATCCCAGCCAGGGCTTTGTCAAGCCTGACCTTAAAAACCTCAAATGAAGGAGATTCCACTACCTCCCTAGGTAATGCATTCCAGTGCTTCACCACCCTCCTAGCAGAAAAAGTTTGTCTTAATATCCAACCTAAACCTCCCTCACTGCAACTTGAGACCATTACTCCTTGTCCTGCCATCTGCTACCACTGAGAACAGTCTAGATCCATCCTCTTTGGAACCCCCTTTCAGGTAGTTGAAAGCAGCTATCAAATCCCCCTTCATTCTTCTCTTCCGCAGACTAAACAATCCCAGTTCCCTCAGCCTCTCCTCATAAGTCATGTGTTCCAGTTCCCTAATCATTGTTGTTGCCCTCCGTTGGACGCTTTCCAATTTTTTCACATCCTTCTTGTAGTGTGGGGCCCAAAACTGGACACAGTACTCCAGATGAGGCCTAACCAATGTCGAATAGAGGGGAACGATCACGTCCCTCGATCTGCTGGCAATGCCCCTACTTATATATCCCAAAATGCCGTTAGCCTTCTTGGCAACAAGGGCACAATGTTGACTCATATCCAGCTTCTCGTTCACTGTAACCCCTAGGTCCTTTTCTGCAGAACTGCTGCCTAGCCATTCGGTCCCTAGTCTGTAGCAGTGCATGGGATTCTTCCAGGACTCTGCACTTGTCCTTGTTGAACCTCATCAGATTTCTTTTGGCCCAAGCCTCTAATTTGCCTGGGTCCCTCTGTATCCTATCCCTACCCTCCAGCATATCAGACCACTCCTCCCAGTTTAGTGTTATCTGCAAACTTGCTGAGGGTGCAGTCCACATCATCCTCCAGATCATTAATAAAGATACCTGGAGCCATTGATCATTACCCATTGAGCCTGACGATCTAGCCAGCTTTCTATCCACTTTATAGTCCATTCATCCAGCCCATACTTCTTTAACTTGCTGGCAAGAATACTGTGGGAGACCGTGTCAAAAGCTTTGCTAAAGTCAAGGAATAACACATCCATTGCTTTCCCCTCATCCACAGAGCCAGTTATCTCGTCATAAAAGGCAATTAGATTAGTCAGGCATGACTTGCCCTTGGTGAATCCATGCTGACTGTTTTTGATTACTTTCCTCTCCTCTAAGTGCTTCAGAATTGATTCCTTGAGGACCTGCTCAATGATTTTTCCAGGGACTGAGGTGAGGCTGACTGGCCTATAGTTCCCCGGATCCTCCTTCTTCCCGTTTTTAAAGATGGGCACTACTGTGAGGATATAGATATTCAGGCCTGTCTGTAAAGGCCTATACTCTAAGAATTTAGGTGTATTCCTATCACTTGGCTAGTTAGAGGTATAAAAGAAAGAATCAAAATCACTGTCTGCCAGTGTAAGGGCCTTCTCTTACTGTGACAGTCTGAGGCCCTGTTCTTAGGCTAAGGCCTTTGGCTAAGCAACAGAGGCAGCCATAAGCTGGGAAGTGAATGGTCACATCCTCACATTCCAAACTAGTCACATTGAAATAAGGTGCTATTGGGCTGTTAGGAATTTAATCCTGTCCTTATAGTGCCTATCACCTCCAGAGAAAGGGAAGTGCCTAGAAGCTGTAAAAGGAAATTGAGGTTGATAGTTTTCTGTCTGGTAAGAACTCACTTATCAATAGACACAGCTGGGAAACTCTTATGTCTTTACAGATGTAGTTGTGAAATCCTCACTTCTGTATTGTTTTGTCATTATAGTTCCCACTTTGCTATTGTTTATTGGCATGGTCTCTGTCTGGTTCTGTGATTGCTTCTGTCTGCTGTATAATTAATTTTGCTGGGTGTAAACTAATTAAGGTGGTGGGATATAATTGGTTAGCTAACCCATGTTAGGATTGGTTAGTTAAATTTTAGTAGAATGATTGGTTAAGGTATAGCTAAGAATATTACTATATAAATTAGGGGCAAACAGGAAGTAAGTTGGGATTCGAAAATAAGGAAAAAGGAACTTGTATTTAGCTTGCTGGAAGTTCACCCCAATAAACATCGAATTGTTTGCACCTTCGGACTTCGGGTATTGTTGCTCTCTGTTCATGCGAGAAGAACCAGGGAAGTGGGAGAGTGAAGGAATAAGCTCTCTAACATCTTGGTGCCGGGACTTGGATACATCGCATTGGATAGGTGAGTGGCAGCCTGTAAGTCCCCCTCCCCAACAGTCCGCGCAGCTGCTTGGAGGGGGTATGGCGAACTCTCGTGATGGTAGTTGCGGGTTCTGGCAAGCTGGGGTAACGGATTTTTTGAACAAATGGATAAGGAAGAATCAGGGCCCATACCAGGTGCAGGGGTTCACCTGGGATGAGATTGAGAAGGAGATGGGAGAGGTTTTGGGAGACCCCAAGGGAAAGGAGTGTAGGAAAAAGGGAATGGTATTACAAGGTTTGTGTGCTGGGATGGCATACTGGGTAAAAAGGGAAGCTGATCTCCTCCAACACATTAAGGATTTGGAGGAGATTGTGGATCAGCAACGGATTTTAACAGAAAAATCTGTGTTAGCAGTAGAAGTAGCGGATTTGAAGGCACGGGATGCTGCACGGACAGAGGAGTCTTGTGAGGCAATCCGGAGAGAGAGGGACGAACTGCTGGGGAGAGTAGGAGACTTAGAGGAGGAATTGTATTATTGTAAACATGGGGGCAATGGATTTGGGGACCTCAAACCATCCGCCCCACTAATGGAACTGAAGGAGACACCTCCACCACCCTACCCTGAAAAAACACTGTACCCACCACTGCCGGTGGATGTTGTAAGCCGGCGATCCACAGTTACAGCCCCTGCGAGAGAGGCTACCCGGGAGGAACTGCAGGAGGCAGGAATAGTGGCCCCAGTTGCGGGGTGGGGGGACCATGCCCCACAAGTAGTAGAACAGGCAGAAATCCGCCCCTTGTCCCTGAAGGACCGGGAGGCAGTACTGGGCCGTTTGGGAAAGGTACCCCGGAATGATTGGGATCAGTTTGTGCTGTGGCTAGTGGAGGTGGGCAGAGAGATGGAGGGTCTAACTCGTGAGGACCAGGTGATCTTATGGCGTAGTCTTTTGGGACGAGGTACCTTAGGAATCGATGTGGCAGGAGTGGCACATCCATTTCTAATTCCCGGACAGGTGGCAAAACACTTGTTTGGGGTGTACTCTCGTACTGCGGGGATGAATAAGATGAAGCGAGTCCCTGGGGAAACAGGGCGGGATACACTTAATCACATACAGGCCTGGGCACGGTGCTGGGTGGATCCCCTGGACGGTCCATGGGTGATGCCCCAGACAGGGGCACCGGGACCTGGTAGGGGTGTGGAGCAGGGCAGGGGTGTGGAATTGCTGGAGAAATGGTTGGAGCTGAGCAATCTGCAGTTCGTGGGGCATTTAAGGTTGCAGCACCCTGAACTTGCTCCCAATCAGCTACCCCAGTTTCTGGAACAGGCAGATGTGTGGAGGCAGATGCATCAGGGGGAAGAGCCAGTCCATGCTATTACTGCGGGGGATCAATACAAGGTGGAAAGGAGTGGGTCAGCCTGGAGAGGAGGAGGTAGAGGGAGAGTTCGTGGCTTTGGGAGGGTAGTCAGGGATGAGCGGGCAGCTATAGAGCAAGAGATCCAGAGACTGCAGGCTAAACTGACTACCCACGATCTTACCAGATCAGGGGGAAAGTGGTCCCGGAGGCCAAGGGACTGGGACTGCCTGAAATGCCAGACATACAATTTTGCATGGAGACAGGAATGTGTTCGGTGCCAGGACCCCCGGTCCCCCCATGAACCAGTGGGAGGGACAGAGGTGGGTACTGCAACTTAGGGGTGCCCTGGGAGGCGTCCTGTCCATGTTCTCAGTTTAGGACGGGATGCATCTGGTCGCCCCACGCTCCAGGGGGCAATCGAAGGGAGTCCCATGAGGGATTTTTTGATAGACACTGGAGCAGCCATCAGTTTAACCACATGGGGGCAGGGGAGACCCTCAGAAGGGACTGTGACAATTGTAGGGGCAACAGGAGGGGAGACACAGTTAACCCTGAGGAGGGGACAAATCAAAGGAATCTGGGGGGAAGGGGAGATTATGTGGGGTTGTAATGATATGCTTAATCTGTTGGGGGCAGGAGATTTACACAAACTGGGACTTGTACTGGATTTAGCCAATTGGGTGTGTTTACTGGGGCAAACACAGGACGGTCAGGGCTATACCATTCCCATGGGGATAGCCACTATGACCATTAAAGCGGCACATGCCCTCCCACCACCCCCGGCTGGGTGGGAACACATCCCTGTGTGGGCGAAGGATAACCTGGATTGTGGTAGGGGCAGCATGGAGGTACTGATGGAGGGAGGGGACCCTCCCCCACAGAAACAGTACCCTATTCCTCGGGAGGCGTTGGCAGAGGTGGGGGCAACTATTGAGGAATTGGAACAGAGGGGACTGATTCGGGCAGTTGCATCCCCTTGTAATGCTGCTGTGTGGCCCGTGAGGAAGCCAAACGGTACCTGGCGCCTCACTGTGGATTACAGGGCACTAAATGCTCTGGCCAATTCGCCAGCCTCAGTGGTGGCAGCGTACCCTGAAATGTTGGCCCGTATTGGACCCCAATTCCGAATTTTCACTGTTTTGGACATAGCTAATGGATTTTGGTCTCTGCCACTAGCTACCTCGTGTCAGTATAAAACTGCATTCACATGGGAGGGCAGACAATTCTGCTGGACAGTCCTACCCCAGGGATATAGGGACTCCCCTGCAATTTTTCACAGATACATGAGACAGGCTCTGGAGGGGGTGGATTCAGCAAGGTGCATACAATATGTAGACGACCTGTTGCTAATGTCAGGGACAGAGGAAGAAGACAGGGAACTAACTGAGCAGGTCTTGCAAGCTTTGGCAAGAGCAGGATTGAAGGTCAATGGGAAAAAGGCTCAGATGGGACAGACAAGAGTGACCTACTTAGGAGTGGAAGTGTCTCAGATGGGAAGGGAAATTGATAAGGGACGGGTGCAACTGATCCAGTCCCTGCCACTGCCTACGGATGTTAAAAGCTTGCAAAGTTTTCTGGGTCTTACTGGATTTTGCAGGGATTTTGTGGCCAATTATGCAGAAATAGCCCAGCCTCTATTTGACCTAACCCGAGCCTCAACTTGGGAATGGTCAGAAGAGTGTACTGAGGCAGTGAGAGTGCTAAAGGAAAACCTGGCCAGTGCTCCAGTGCTGGCCTCCCCAGATGGGGAGAAATTCTTTTATCTGTATCCTTTGGTATCGGACACTACCATTGGTTGTGCATTAACACAGGAGTATGGAGCAAAGGACCGACCTGTGGCCTTTGCCTCTCGACTTTTGAGTGCTGTGGAATTGAAGTATGGATGGTGTGAAAAGGTGCTGTTGTGCTCCTACTGGGGGATAGGGAAATTTAAATACCTTACGGGAATGCAGAAAGTAATAATCCGATCTCATCATGACCCCCTGCGGCTGTTAAACATGCACACTATTTTACAGGGACAAGTGAGTGGGCAGCGTATTGCTAAATGGTTGCTGGCTCTACAGGCAGAAAACATTAAAGCAGAGGTGTTAAAGGAACCCATAGTCTGGGTAGCTGGATTACATCTGGCTGGCACCCCACACCAATGTGAAGCCAGCCCAGGTAAAACCCAACATCAGGTGTTTCGGGCAGCTAATCCCAATCAGGTAAAGGAGGGGACACTGGTATGGTTTTTGGATGGAAGTTGTAGCTATCAAGGGGGACGGAAAACTGCAGGCTTAGCTGTTGTGGGAATCAGAGGCAATGAGACAGTCAGCACCATTGGTTTCTCACTAGAAGCAAAGTCAGCTCAGGAGGCAGAACTGGCAGCCTTGCTAACAGCTTTAAATGAAGTGGATCCCAAATTTGAGGCAGAATGTTGGGTGGTGGTAGATTCAGATTATGTATTTCGTGGTGCCACATTAATGCTGAGATGGTGGGCAGATAATCATTTCAGGGCGACAGACGGCTCCACAATCAAGCATGCTACCTGGTGGAAGCGAGTGGAGGAGCTGAGTCACTGTTTTACACGGATCAATGTGGTGAAGGTAAAGGCACACAAGAAAACAGGACCCCTAAGCAAAGGGAATAATCTGGCTGATGTAGAGGCCAAGCGGGCTGCAACAGAGGCACCCCCATGGCCCTGGGAGCCAGAAGAGAGTGTGCCTGTAGCAGTGTTAACAAGAAGCGGGGTGGATACAGATCGGGGAGGGCGAATTCGAGAGTTGCAGGAATCTGACCCAGGACTGGAAGGCATCATGAAACTTGGGGACAGGCATGTGCCAAAGGTGGAACTAATGGAAGGGATTTGGTGTGTCTTAACAACTGAGGGACCGGTCATGTTGTGCCCTCAGGGAAGTCGGACGGCTTTCTTAAGCTGGGTGCATGGAAGCTTGGCAGGGGGACACCCGGGGTTTGAGGAGGCACTGGGAACTTTAAAAAGGTTGTGCTGGTGGCCAGGAATGGCAGCTGATTTAAAATCACATCTGGAACGTTGTTTGGACTGTGCCAGGCACAGCCCACCTCACAAGGTGCTAAGGGGAGAATTAATGAGACAAGCCCCAAGGGGACCATGGGAAAGGATACAGATTGATTACACAGGACCCCTACCACCAGATCACAGGAAAAACCGATTCATGTTGGTGGTAGTGGATGCTTTCAGCCGGTGGGTGGAAGCTTTCCCCACAAAGTATCAAACTGCCCGGGTAACTGCTGCAATACTGGTAAATGAGGTATTCACTCGCTGGGGGGTCCCAAAGGTGATTGACTCAGACCAAGGAGCTGCTTTTCGATCAGATCTGTTAGGGGAGCTATCAGCCCTCACTGGAATCACACAGTTGTTCCATATTGCTTATCACCCCCAGGCTGCGGGGCAGGTGGAACGCATGAACCGCACCATTAAAAGTGAGCTAAGAAAGGGAGTGGAAATTGGAGGAAAAAACTGGTCACAGTTACTGCCCTTTGTCTTAATGAGAATAAGGGCCCGAGAATCAAAGGGCACAGGATTTTCTCCATATGAAGCTCTCATGGGAAGGCCTATGGAACGGTGGGAAAATCTACTTACCCCAGTACCTGGGGAAGTCACTACACACGGCCTAACACAAGAATGGATTTTAACTTTAATCGAACATGTAAAACAGGTACAGCAGGCGGTGGCCTGGCGAGACGAGCAAGGAGCAGCAAGAGTCAGAGCGTGGTATGACCTGCCTGGGGAGCGTAATCTACCCACGGTGGGAGATCTAGTGATGTACAAGATTCCAGGTCAACACCATCCATTCCCAGCTCCTAAATGGAAGGGCCCTTATCTTGTCCTTGACCAATTAGGGCCCTGTCTGCTATTACTGGGTACAGAGAATGGAGGACGGGAGTGGGTTCACTGCACGCAAATAAAAAGGTACAAACAGGGGATTGGGAAAGGGGACATGTAAATTGTTTTATGTGTGTATTACAGGTTAATTCAAAAAGGAGAAAAGGATGAAAATTCCCTGGCCCTGGATGGAACAATTACTAGTGCTAATCACAATTGTCACATTTACAAATTCTATTCAGATCCCACGATGTGAAGTGTCAAAAGGAGGAAACACATGGACGGCTACACATGCAACCTGTGGTAATAAAGCTAATGAAGACTATGAGAATCTCCCCATAGAAAGATGTACCACTAATACTCCAACAGGAATTTGGCAGTGTCGGTATATGGTTTATGGATTAGATGGGGGAATCCCAACCAGGTGGAGAATATCAAATTTATCAGGAAATATTGCATGGTACTCCCTGGGTGCTGCCATGATTAACGATAGTGAAAAACACAGTTACCCAGCTATGTGGTTTGTTACAGAGGGTCCAAAGAATATAACCCTCTGGTCTCCTGGAGCAAATGAACCCTCTTGGGAAAATAGGGCCCCACATTTAGGGTGTGATGTTACCATATGTAACCACAATGGTACTTCCATGGAAGATAATCCCCAAAGGTGTGATTGTTATGTACATATTACATTAGGCGTAAAATCCCCTCTGGGACGCTGGGTGTACGATGAGTTAACCATTTTACAGAATGTAACCCTACAGGTGATATGGATGCCAAGTTGGAAGAATCCAAATTTAAAGTGGCCACAGCCTGGAGCCAAGAATATTCCCCGACGAGCAAATGTCTGGGAGCCATTGTGGGAGCAGGTGCAGCCAGCACTTTTTAACGTGTCCTTTCACTCTATTACATGGGTGGTACGCCCCAAGGAATGGTGGGTGGACCAAATCCATCCTAATTGTAGTATGTACATAAAAGGATTGAAACAACAATTCAATGCATGGGTGAGGGGACACACCTGGAATCGTCGTCGGAAAAGGGGATTGTGGGCAGCTGGGAACACTATGCTGGGTACATGGAATCTGGGGGACGAGTGGGTAACCAAACAATTAGTAAGCCAAAATGTGAAATTTCAACAACAAATTAATGAATTAATGGCACAGCAACTATCAGCAGTTGCCACAGGGTGGAGGACAGCAGTAGAGGTAAACTTGCAGTTAACTCATTGGGCAGGGGACCTGGTGACATGGGTAGAAGATGGCTTCAGAAGACTAACATGGGGAGAAGTGTGCATAGGTATTCAAAATGCTCAGTTAATAATGTTAATGGATATTATGAGAGATGCTTGGTCAGAACAATGGCCTTCAGTATTGAATCGGGAAGCTAGCCCATATTTATCCACAATTGCAAAAACATACCCATCTACCTGGAAAATAACATCCCCGACCTGTGGGGACAGTTCTTGTGTAGTTGTTACTATGATACCATGGGAAGGAAATGCAAATAAGGTGGTTCCCTTGTACCCTATGGGAGTAAGTAGGGAAGGGGGAGCACGTTGGGAGCCACTAGGGAATAGGTGGGGGGCATGGAATGGGGTAAATTGGACTGTCATCACATTAAGCAGTTGTATATCCAGAGGAGGAATATGGATGTGCCCCTCTCCTATGACTATGGAGGAGCAGGATCAATGGCCTATTGCAAAGGGGGGGCATTTAGGGGTAATGTATATGGGGTATGGTGTATTCTGTTGGGAATGTATGCAATCCTGCAATATAACACTAGGAGGCAAAATCCTTCCAGTGTATGACAAAATTATGAACTTCTATACTCTGCCACCTGGACTATGGTGCACCAATGGATCAGTGGACTCAATCGTTGTAAACAATCGAACCAGCACCTACTACCCGATACCGTACCAAGTAGTTGAATTGGTTTGGACAATACCAAATTTCACTGTGGATATTCAATGGACACACAATATGGACAAAAGTACACAAAGATTACAAGAGCAACTTGCTGCAAGCGACAACAGTTGGACACACTTACAATACACACTACAGGATGGTGCTGACAAAATTTTAACCTTATCAAAGGAGGAGAAGCAGTGTTTTTGGTGGTGGCCAGGATGTTGGACCATACTGCAGTGGTCAGGACTCTCGGTGTTGCTGTGGAGTATCATAGCAGCTAGTGTATTGTTAACTATATGTGTGTTACATTGCATATGGAAACGATCAAGGGGGGCACAACCCCCTAGAGAACAGCCACTAATTATAACTTATAAGTAATGTAGTAAGCCCCCCCAAGTGTACTAGACAACCTGGACCCAACCTTCTCGGGCCCACTACACTGGGAAATCTGGAACACTAATTGGAATAGGTGTGGTATGCCCGTACGAGAGAAGGTGCAGGGCACTATACTACACAAGGGGCAGTGGGACAGATGGAGCATCGACACCTTCCACCTCGATGCCTGGCCCTATCAGGAAATGTGTCACCATATGTCCTATGCTTTTCCAGGGATACCTGGGCAGGAGGATCCCAAAAGAAAAAGAAAAAAAAGGGGTGGAGTGTTAGGATATAGATATTCAGGCCTGTCTGTAAAGGCCTATACTCTAAGAATTTAGGTGTATTCCTATCACTTGGCTAGTTAGAGGTATAAAAGAAAGAATCAAAATCACTGTCTGCCAGTGTAAGGGCCTTCTCTTACTGTGACAGTCTGAGGCCCTGTTCTTAGGCTAAGGCCTTTGGCTAAGCAACAGAGGCAGCCATAAGCTGGGAAGTGAATGGTCACATCCTCACATTCCAAACTAGTCACATTGAAATAAGGTGCTATTGGGCTGTTAGGAATTTAATCCTGTCCTTATAGTGCCTATCACCTCCAGAGAAAGGGAAGTGCCTAGAAGCTGTAAAAGGAAATTGAGGTTGATAGTTTTCTGTCTGGTAAGAACTCACTTATCAATAGACACAGCTGGGAAACTCTTATGTCTTTACAGATGTAGTTGTGAAATCCTCACTTCTGTATTGTTTTGTCATTATAGTTCCCACTTTGCTATTGTTTATTGGCATGGTCTCTGTCTGGTTCTGTGATTGCTTCTGTCTGCTGTATAATTAATTTTGCTGGGTGTAAACTAATTAAGGTGGTGGGATATAATTGGTTAGCTAACCCATGTTAGGATTGGTTAGTTAAATTTTAGTAGAATGATTGGTTAAGGTATAGCTAAGAATATTACTATATAAATTAGGGGCAAACAGGAAGTAAGTTGGGATTCGAAAATAAGGAAAAAGGAACTTGTATTTAGCTTGCTGGAAGTTCACCCCAATAAACATCGAATTGTTTGCACCTTCGGACTTCGGGTATTGTTGCTCTCTGTTCATGCGAGAAGAACCAGGGAAGTGGGAGAGTGAAGGAATAAGCTCTCTAACAACTACATTAGCCTTTTTCCAGTCATCCGGGACCTCCCACGATTGCCATGAGTTTTCAAAGATAAGGGCCAAAGGCTCTGCAATCACATCCGCCAACTCCTTTAGCACTCTCGGATGCAGCGCGTCCGGCCCCATGGACTTGTGCTCGTCCATATTTTCTAAATAGTCTCAAACCACTCCTTTCTCCACAGGGGGCTGGTCACCTCCTCCCCATGCTGTGCTGCCCAGTGAAGTAGTCTGGGAGCTGACCTTGTTCGTGAAGACAGAGGCAAAAAAAGCATTGAGTACACTAGCTTTTTCCACATCCTCTGTCACTAGGTTGCCTCCCTAATTCTGTAAGGGGCCCACACTTTCCTTGACTTTCTTCTTGTTGCTAACATACCTGAAGAAACCCTTCTTGTTACTCTTAGCATTTCTTGTTAACATCTTCATCAACTTGAAGTGAAAACATGCACACAAAAATTCCTATTGAATCAGCGGGGTTTGGAGCAGGTCCACAAAAGCTGCATAATCAGTAAATAATAAAAAAACTATTCTGCTAACATGCTCCTAGGTAGGGAGTTCATGGCATATTTTTCACTGATCCCAAGTTATTTTGAACTCCATCATATTCTGCTGGATTGCTAACGTAGTATTTAATGACTACACTTTCTCTTTGCAAGAAAATTCTCCTTGGCATAGCGCTATAAACCCATAAGCTTTTCAAATGTATTGCCATTTGAAAAAGAAAAGTAAAACAAATTAGACAGGTGGAACAATAAGCCAAAAATCTGTGTGTGTGGAGCTGCCTTCTTTTATAATTACTATTTCACTCAACAAGGATCAGTATATATCATCATGACATCAGGAAGTACAAGTGTTTCCACTCTGTACATCAGCCTTGGTTAAATATATTAAATATAATATATCAAACAAGAACAAAAGGGAACTTAGAACATTTCCAATAATGCAGTTTTCGTATGAGTTTGGCTGTAGGTATAATTTTCAGAAACCAATACTGTGTATTTTTAAAAATAGTCTACAATCAAGATTTCAGTAAATGAAGATTAATTTTTAGACAATCTATCGTTATTATATTTCCTTCTTGTTTTGACTCTAGCACCTACATAACTAAATAAAAAAAAGCAATAACAGCAGATTATATTGTAACTTTGTTGAAATTCCTAGATAAGCAATGAACAGGTATCCAGGATAACTTTATCACAATTCATCCAATTTATCACACTGTGTCTTCAATATAATTAGTTATTGTCTTCTGGGCTACTCCTTTTCTATACCTCTATACATCACCTTAAGTGTTCCAATATTACAGAAGATTTCATGATGCTGTTAGTTATGTAGTTTAGCTGGAGGCCAAGTCTATCAGCATTTTTGCATGAGCTGCATAAATATAGGGATCTACATTGACAGCGAAGAACTGTATTTAATCAAACACAGATTTTTGTGGGGAACTGATGAAATGTTAGTCAATTCCAAATGTTATGTGTGATTCTCCAAAAAGATTTGACACGTAGGTCCATTTTTAAGCCTCCATTTTTGTGCAAACCTCTCTGGCTG
The DNA here is from genome assembly GCF_965140235.1 of Caretta caretta. Classification (NCBI taxonomy): domain Eukaryota; kingdom Metazoa; phylum Chordata; order Testudines; family Cheloniidae; genus Caretta; species Caretta caretta. The sequence continues at coordinate 199,642,180 of NC_134207.1, read as the reverse complement.
CAGCAGACATTCTGTGCATGTACCAAAGGTAGCAGCACTGTATATTTAGGTATACCCCATGCCTCATTCTGGTATCTGAGCATCTATTTGCTGTTTCATTAAAAATAAATGATGCAGCAAACAGGCAGGATTGTAGGAAAGAGAACTTTTGTCATACAGGCCTGTGTTTCATGCTCAGAAGCCTGTGGTTTTTTTGGTAGCAGCCTGGCCCCAACTTGCATTCTGGAACCCTTGGTGAAGTAGGTCCCTCCTAAAACTTGACACACTTTCTCTAGTTACATTCATCATACTACATTTAGTAGCAACAGAGAACAGTTTTGAAAAAAACACTCTGATGACACTATTAACTGTGGGACAAATCTTAAAATCCTTTACTCAGTTTTTCTCAGTCTCATTGAAATTCATGGGAGTTTTATCTTAATAAGGACTCGTTAAAAACTGTGTGTCCAAGATTTCTTCTTTCTAGGACAATCAGCTAGACAGGAAAATTCCATAAGGGTTCCCTGGTGGAATTTCTTCTGTATTGTTCTGTCCAGAGGCAGGGTTTGTTCTCTCCTATGGAACAGGGAGGCAGTTCCACTCCCCGAGATCTGGCAATCTCAGGAGATCTGTCAGATACCACAGGCATCTGCCCCAGGGTCCCTTACTATCTTCCTCTGCTCCAGGGCAAACAGGGACTCTCCATAGAGTGTTTTCCCCTGGAACCACCCTTTAGAGTGTTTCACAGCAGGGAAAGGTTGTACAGCAAAGTACATTCCTACAGGTTTCATGAAAGGACACTGCACAGCACTGCCCCTTAACTCTTTCCCCTCCCCCACAGATGTGGATCCTCAACCCCACGGAGGGGCTTCCACAAGGATCTGGGGGATAATGGAGCAGAGTTGATGGAGGTCCAAAGGATTTCCCAAAAAGGCAGAAGGGATGACACACATGTGAGCAAGGACTTCAAGGTGTGGCCTTTTCCTGGTGACACAGCGGATGAAAGGTAAAATCCCTTTGATTATTAACAGCAGTCTACGTATATATAGCTAATTTCACCCTGCTCTCAGGGCAGGGCCCAGAGAGTAGTGCTTAGAACGACCATCACAGAATATGCTGTTCTGAGTATTGCAGCCTTCTCAGTCTCTGTTGTTGCACTGCAGCTCCCAAAAACCAACCAAACAAGTCAACTGGCAGAGTTTGTGGAACTTTGTAGGTTCAGAAAAGGCTGGCCATAGTCAGGATTCAAGAGAAACGGTAATTCAGGGACTCCCTGCCAACTATCATTGACTTTTAAATACATACTTAAGCTGCCTTTATGAGTCTATACTGTATTTATTTTGAGGGAGGAGAGTACAGTTTTCTGTATCTTGTAACATTATATGTGAGCAAAGAAGCCAAAATGAAAATTGCTTATCCAAAATTGTCAGATGGAGTTCCAGGATTTTGTCGTATGCCTGACATATGTCAATAATATAAGAGGCATATCACACACAAGCTGCTTTTTGGATGTGATATTGAACTTCAGCTGTGGCATGTCAGAAGCTTGTAATGTCAAGGCACAGTCTGACTGGTCAAAGTAGACATCCCACTGACCCAAAATATTCCCCACAATATTAAACAACTGTAACAAACAAATCAACCAACCTAAACAACAAATTAAAAAAAAAATATGCCAAGCACCGTTTTTACCCCAAAAAGGAAAAAGAGCCAGAAACCCCATGAAGTCCACTAGGGACTTCACTATTGCTATTGAGTTCATGGGGGAAATGTGTAATACAGTGATGGGCAGTAGTATGAAACCGTAAGATAGACAATGGTTCTGTCAGGGAGTCACTATTGCTCGCAGTTGTTGCTGTGGCAGTTTCTGGGATGGGCAGGCTATGAGAGATATTAGCCTGAGTGTTTCCACAAGAAAAAGTCTGCTTGAGGATGTGGACACCTCAGACACAGAATGCCTCTTCTCTATTTGTTTGTCTTGCCTGTATTTAGATTGCTTGGGCTTTATTCTCTCTTCAATTGGTGCATAGGTGTGTGTGTACATGCATGCATGCTGGATTATTATTTTAGGTTTTCTCACATGTTTTATTTGGCAGTTGCTACTAATCTGGTCTTCACGGCACTGCTTTGTTTGGCTCAAGTAAGCCCTTGCAAACTGGACCTAAATTCTGTGGCATTCTAGTACTGGAGACTCAATGTTCCAGAGCAGTCTGATTTAGAAACCTCTTTTTTAAAAAAGTTGACTGAATTAAATATTACCATAAATCATGCAGTCAAGAGCTGGGAAGATGGAAGAGAATTTAGAACTGGGATGAGCACATCACTGGATATCTCTGCTAAAATTAGCAGTGGTGATGGAGTTGGCAAGAGGTGGAGCCTATGGAAAATTCCAAAGCTGCAGAATACACTGTCTCCTTTCTCTCATTTATATATGAACAGCCCTTGGTTCTGTTGAAGTCAAAGGCAAATCGCCCATTGACGTTAATAGGCCTGTGATTTGGCCCATAATGCATGTAGGATCATGTCTTATTTAGATACTCCTGCAGTATTTTTGTAAGTTTGGATTATCCTGGACTCAGTGCTCAATTTGCATTTTGGGGCTTTGTCAGTTTAAGCCAGATTCTTACCACTACTGGGACTGCCTAATAAAATTATTAATTTTAAAAGTATGAACAAAATATATTCTCTTGTTAACAACAAATACTTATATTCCTGGCCCATACACATATTAGATTGAAAGAGAAAGTGAGATGTCAAACAAACCCAATACTCTCTGCAGCAGCCACTCTGATTTTTCCATTTAGCCATCATTTTGTCCCATGATAGGATTAATTTCCTATTGTTACTAGTGATTAGGGAGCATCAGTTGTCACTCCATGGTTAAGGTTTAAGCAAATTCTGCATGATAAGCTTGTTTTTAAAGTGTCCACTCCCCAACTTCTTCTTCAACAGTCTTTGAACTCTTGCCTGCAGCATTTCCTCCCAGGATAGAACCAGAGTTCAGGGGGGATGCCACAGCAGCGTGTCTGGGAAAATTCAGACAAAGGGGCAGATCTTGCTCTGGTGGAAATTGGCATAGTGCCTTTGGTTCAATGGGACTACACCAATATATACCAGCTGAGGATCTCACCCATTTTTTGTACATTTACTCTTTTGTACATTTACCTGTTATTAGTTGCTGTTGGTTTTGGTGGGGAGGTGGGGGAGGGTTAGTGGTGGTGGTTCTAGGATATTAGACAGACAAGGTGGGTGGGGTAATATTTATTGGACTAATAGAAGTTGGTCCAACAAAATATATTACCTTTTCCACCTACTCTCATTTTTTTAACTTTTCCAACTGTGTCTATTGGCTCATCGTATCTCCAGAATGACTTAGGCTAGAATCTCCTAACTGGTATTGTTCTCTTGGCCTCGCTCAGGAGAAGTGTTTTAATATCTTAGGGGGTTAGGGCTAGACTGAGCCTTGGTTTCGGCCTCAGCTGCGAAGTTGCTGTGTGACCCTAGCAGCCCTGAAAGGAATTTGACTCAGTTTTAGATCCACTTTGGATTCACTGGACCAGATTCTCCATTTGGGCCAACTTGTACTCAATGCAGCAACAGAGGGGTTAGGGAGGAAGGTGGCTTTAAGCCACCTTTGCTCCTCCCCTATTCTTGGCCCTGCTGAGAACCCCCAGTGTAAGATAAAGTTGCATCCGACTTCTAGCTTACATTCAACTGCAACAGTCCACAACGGGCCATGCTGGCAGCCTCGAACAGCTAGAGGCCAGAAGCATTCCAGCCACACACCCCTCCCTTTGGTCGTAGTACGTTCCCTATGCCAGGGGCTGCAAGGAAGACTGGCATAAATCCATGATGCTGGCTTTGCGCCATCTGGGGAACCCCTTATCCCAGGGGATTCCCCAGTTATACTCCCTTTCTGCTGCAGAAGCGATGTAAGAGTTAGATCTACTTGGCAGAAGTTTAAGTGACTGCACAAGTTGCGTTGCAGTGGAAAATCATGCTTATAATCTCTGAATCACTTGACAAACATTAACTAACCTCTACCCAATGATTTATTTACAAGTTGCAGGCTCAGGTCAGAGGGCTCAAATAAATGTAGCAGAATCAAATAACTGATGAATTTAGAAAATCATCATTATCCACATGTGCAATTTAGGACAACACATGTCCAGATGACTTGGCAGTAGGGGAACTCTTATAACAGTATAAAAATTAAAACCAGTGATTGAATCAGCTAACTACTTACAGTTTCTAAAACATGTGCGCTCAGATGTAGGGATAGCCACGCTACTATTTTTCACTGTATTTTCTTGAACATACAAACTTTAATCATTGTCCCTGATATTCTGAATTTTTTTTTTTTTTTTTTGCTTACACATGGATTTCCAGCTGTTTCTATGTGGTTCAAAAGGTGTGTAGTATATGCTGTATGCCTTTCTATATAAACTATTGGTTGAAAGAGAGGAAAAACCCTCAGATTTTCAATATTAATAACATGATCAATTAAAGCACATTTAAAAACAAGATGTAGAGCATGTTCCAAGTGGCATTATGCCACTTACAGTGGAGAACTTTAAAAATAGGTAAATGCCCAAGATATTGATAGTAGAGGGGAATCTGAATTACTTCTAGTCTGTCTGCTCCTGCTGACAGGGGTGGCAGGTTTGTAGAAATGTTGGTGCTGCCCAGAACCCATCCCCGCAAACTCCGTCCCCCACCTGCCTAAGGCTCTGGGAGGGAGTTTGGGTGGGGGGAGGAGGTCTGGGGTGCAGGCCCTGGGCTGGGGCAGGGGATTGGGGTGCAGGATGGGTGAGATGGGCTCTGGGAGGGAGTATAGGTGGGGGAGGGGGTGTGGGGTACAGGCTCCTGGATGGAGTTTGGGTGCTGGGTGAAGGCTCTGGGGGTGCAGGAGGGGGATGAGGGGTTCAGGCTCCAGGCTTGGGCAAGGGGTGGGGGTGCAGGAGGAGGTGAGGGGTGCAGGCTCTGGGAGGGAGTTTGGGGGCAGGAGGGGGTGTGTGGGAAGGAGGAGTGCAGGCTCTGGGATGGAGTTTGGGTGCTGTGTGCAGGCTCCAGGCTGGGACAGGGCCTGGGGGTGCAGGCGGGGATGAGGGATGCAGGCCCTGGGACTGAGTTTGGGTGCAGGCTGGGGGTGGGGGTGCAGGCTCTGGGAGGGAGCTTGGGGATAGGAGAGGGTCCAGAGGGAGGGGGTGCCAGCTCTGGGAGTTTGGGGATGGGAGGGGGTGCGGAGAGAGGGGGTGCAGCCGAGGGAGTTTGGGGGCCAAAGGAGGGGTACAGGCTCTGGGAGGGGGTAGGGAGGTGTGGCGCTTACCTGGGGCTCCTAGGCAGGGTGGGCCGGTAGTCTCCATGTGCTGCTACCCCCAGGCACTGCGCCCGCAGCTTCCCATTGGCTGCAGGGGCACTTGGGGTGGGACACAGACCCATCCCGCCCAGGGGCTTCAGGGAGGGGCCAGCAACCACCTGGAACAAGTAGGCAGGAAGCCACTCAGCTCCACTGCACTGCCAGTGGTGAGTGGGGGCCCTGGGCTGTTTTAAATGGCCCCGGGGATGCGCAGGGTAGGGGCACCTGAGGCAGAAGGCAGGGCCGAGGGAGAGACCTGGCCTCAGATATTGCTGGAGCCAGGCCCTGGGCCAGGAATATTCCTGGTGCCCAGGCACCACGGGCCCACAGGACTTGCTGCCCAGACCTTCTGATGCTCCTTATGCTGCAACTTCTGATGCCCAAAAAGATTCTGCTCAATGCATACAGTGCCAATGCAAGCTGTCAAGTAATGGAGCAAGAACAACATTCTCGTTTCCACATGCCAAAATGCAGATAATTAATTTGAATCTCCCCAGGAAACAGAATGATGGTCAGAAAAGAACAACGTGCTACCAGTTATTTTTTGGCACTGGAGTCTTGAAGAATTCTCCCCAAAAGACAGAAGATTGGAACAAAACCACGTCCTCCACCTTTACACTGAAATACAGAATAGGCACAGACAGAAACTCACACACTATTAGGGGAAGTGGGCATTTTCCTTTAAGCTGCTAAATAACATAAGCTTGTTGAAGAAAGTAAGTTGGCAAGACAAGGCATGCATTCCTGCTGCTGAAGAAACTCCTGCTTGTGTCTAACATGGCAGAGAACTTGCTGGACAGTTTGTGTATGTGAAAACAGAACCTCCATAATGTTCGCTGAGGAATCTGGTGATCTGCTGCTTTATAATAATGACATAGTGCTTGGTACAAGCAGTGAGTACCGTCTTGCATGTGAGGATATCAAATCATGTTACAAACGTTGTGCGGGGGTTAATATTATTGTACAGATGAGAAAACTGAGGCAGAAGGGCAGATTGTGACAGGCTCCTACATGGGTGAAAGCAGGCAAGGTATCTAACCCTCCACTTCTGTGGCCTACACAAGGGCCTGTTGCTTTCCCCACCTCTTTGTGCCCTGGCAGCGCATATGGTCCTGAAGGAGGCAGGGACATGACTTTTTACAGGCCTGCAGAGCAGACTCCCCACAATGAGGGAACGGTCACAATGAAACTTGTGAGGGATTGGGCCCCTTAGGAAGGAGATGCAGCTGCATACTCACCTCCGCTTCGGTTAGTGATCACATGATCACTTCACCCTAGATGACTTGCACATGCAGTCAGTTTCCAAGTTAGGAATATATAGGGTGACCAAATAGCCAGTGTGAAAAATCGGGACAGGGGATTGCGGGTAATAGGTCCCTAGATAAGAAAAAGCCCTGAATATCTGGACTGTCCCAATAAAATTGGGACATCTGGTCGCCCTAGGAATATAACGTATGTCTGTAGACCTCCCTGAGCCAAATTCTGCCCAATACTATCACTCTTCTGTGCCACTCTTGTGGTTCACTGTAAACTGAAGATTCCCGTGGCACTGGGTACTGAACAACTGGCATAGAGATAGCATAGGGGACGCGCTAAGAGCGGGTTGCACCATAGCCAGAGCGCACTGTCCTGCAGTGATTCTCGTCTGGCACAACAGCCCTTTGTAGCTAAGGCAACTCTAAATGCCAGCAAGAATCACACGGACCCCTGGCTATCCATGAGGCCAGGCAAGTGCAAAGGCGGCTTGGGTGCACTGGGTAACACTGTATTTTCTGCATTAGCAGGGCTTAGTCAGGCCCTGGAAATGCAAAAGTTAAGAAACCCATAGTACATATATACGTGGTATTCCATGTTTATTACTTAACTAATGACAGGTTTACCTTAAACCAATGGTTCTACAACCAGGAGTACACGTACCCCTGGGGTACATAGAAGTCTTCCAGGGGACACTCAACTCATCTAGATCAGTGTTTCTCAAGTTGAGGGTTGCAGCCTCTGGGAGATCACAGGATGGGTTTAGGGGGATCACAAGTGCAGAGTCGCCATAAGGGGGTGGCAAGCAGGACAGTTGCCTGGGGCCCTTTGCCACAGAGGCCCCCCATGAAGCTAAGTTACATGCTTCAGCCCCGCTGCCTGGGGCTCGGGCTTCAGACAAGCCTCACCAGTGAAAAACAGGCTCAAGTATCTCACTGAACTGTAAGTGTAATATTTATATTCCAATTGATTTATTTTATAATTATATGGTAAAAATGAGAAAGTAAACAGATTTTCAGTAATAGTGTGCTGTGACACTTTTGTGTCTGATTTTGTAAGCAAGTGGTTTTTAAGTGAGGTGAAACTTGGAATACATAAGACTAATCAGACTCCTGAAAGGGGCACAGTAGCCTGGAAAAGTTGAGAACCACTACCTTAAACTATATGGTGGGCCACATTTTTTTAAATGTGGGTGCTGACTGCAGGCTTACATGTCCACACACTATTACCACATTTGGGTGCACAAACAATGAGGCCTTAATCTTGATTGGAGTGTCTAGCCACTATTGTAATACAAATAATAATAAATTATGTATTTGCACACACAGATGGTTATGTAGACATCCGAAAGCCTAGTTACAGATGCCAATATACAATTTGTGTCCATAGTTGCAGTAATAAAGCATGAAAATGTAAGCATGAGATTCTACATAGCTCTTGGGCCTCAGTGTATTAAAAATCTGTCCAGGTATGCTCAGCGTGGTGGAGTTAACATTGCAGTCAGACCCGTAACTTTGGCATTTCCTGATTTGCATGAATTTAAGTTTACAAACCACATTGCATTCAAGATCATGTATCTAACACAATACTGAATTCTGTAACTGAAATCGGATATTCATTTCATTATAACATTCTTCTATAAATGTTTATACTTTCTAAAAAAAAAAAATTGCCCTCCCTTAATATGCAAATCCTCAGGATTTGAGAAACTGCGCTTCTGTTTTCAACTCTGCCCTGGTAAAAGTCCTAGGAAGTCTGTTCAGAACTAAGAAGGTTGTGACCAATTTGATCAGGATTAACCTAAATCAAACAAACAACCGTCTATTAAATAAAAGGACATTATCGGTATTACAGATGCTGAATGTTGAAGGTTAATTTATTGAAGATTTATATGTGCTCAAGAAATTAATTCCAGTTCATTTCCAGTTCTAAATGGTCTTCTTGTATTTTTCATTTGGAACTTTTTTCAGAGTAACAGCCGTGTTAGTCTGTATTCGCAAAAAGAAAAGGAGTACTTGTGGCACCTTAGAGACTAACCAATTTATTTGAGCATGAGCTTTCGTGAGCTATAGCTCACTTCATCGGATGCATACCGTGGAAACTGTAGCAGACTTTATATACACACAGAGATCATGAAACAATACCTCCTCCCACCCCACTGTCCTGCTGGTAATAGCTTATCTAAAGTGATCATCAAGTTGGGCCATTTCCAGCACAAATCCAGGTTTTCTCACCCTCCACCCCCCCCCCACACACACACAAGCTCACTCTCCTGCTGGTAATAGCCCATCCAAAGTGACAACTCTCTACACAATGTGCATGATAATCAAGGTGGGCCATTTCCTGCACAAATCCAGGTTCTCTCACCCCTCACCCCCCTCCAAAAAACACACACACAAACTCACTATCCTACTGGTAATAGCTCATCCAAAGTGACCACGCTGGAACTTTGTCACCCTCTGGCAATATAACAATAGAAACAAAGACTTCTGAAAAAGGCAAGTTAAATTGTGTACAATAACCTGAAGCACAACACTACCAGCAAAGTCTTAGAATGAGTTAGTATTCAAAAAATTAATTATTTAGCACAGACAGATATTTTGGGACAAATTTTCAAATTATTTGTGCATGCAAAGTGGATATTTACATGTGCAAATGCCTACCTAATGTTCATGCATAAGGCAATTGCTGGCAGACATAAAACTTAGCTTATATTTGCCCTAATGTGGTCATGTTATTTTTTCAAATGTAAATGCCTAACAGTCATGAGTCAGATGTCATAATGGATTAATACTCTAAAATCTTGTTGGTCATTACATGGGCCACAGTGGCTCACAGACACATTTCCTGAAGCTTCCAGCCTGACCAGTAGTATCACAGCATGTGTCTGATGCTGTTGCAGTAATAGTGGCACAGATGTTCTCTAGAAGTGCCTATACAGCCTGTCCTTGCCAAGGATGACTTATTCATGGCTCATAAAGTTACTTCTGGAGAGCAAGCTGTGACACTGTGCCCCATATTCTTCAGAGTGATATTATTATGATATGATTATAGCATAATTATGATGCATTTTGTACAAGACAGGTCATGTGTGGTGTCATTGGAAAAGTTATGTTTTGCTGAATATGATTATCCTATTTGTATGCATTTAATCATTTTTCTATCTAAAGTTAGGAATATTGACTATGTATCTGTATTTCAATCATGCTTACTCTGGGTGACACCCACAACTAGCCTTTCTGGTACAATAATGAAGACGCCAGACAGTGCTGATGGCCCATCAGCAAAGACAATGGACTCTGAAAGAACTTAACCTTCCTGTGAACATTTTGGCCAGCCTGTAAACAATGGCTGCTATAACACTGCAAGGGCAGGTAACCAGACCGCATGACTCTGGACTCCATCTTGGGATGTCAGTGTTTTTCCAGTGGTTTGGGACAAAGGGTTCCCACCATATGCTAAAGCTTTATAAGGCAGGGAGTGACATCATCAGTTGTTCTTCACTCTCCACATAAGATTCCTGGAAATACCCAAGGAACAAAAACTGAACTAGGGGAACTGCTGGACCTAGGCTAAAGGGATTTCTAGCCTGTGTATGAAAGACCTGGGAATTCTAAGCTGTAAAGCAAGTGCAGGTTGTTCCTTAAGAATCTGTAACCTGCCTGTACCATCTCTCAGGGTGAGAATTTGCTAATTCATGTCCTATCTTTCTAGTATCTTAGGCTTAGTTTGTGTTTTTTTTTATTTGCTAGGTAATCTGCTTTGAGCTGTCTGCTATCACTTAAAATCTATCTTTTGTAATTACTAAACTTGTTTTTGCTTTATCCAAACCAGTGAGTTGGAGTGAAGTGCATGGAAAATCATAGCTAAAGGGCAAAGGCTGTTGCATATTCCTCTCCACATTGAGGGGGAGGTGAACTGGATAATAAATTCATACTGGTTGGGGTTTGGACCAGGGCAGGATGGTACCGCTCTGGGGTCCTAGGCTGGGAAGCTGGCAGTTATTTTGGCTGTAGCCTTTCTATTGTTGGTTCACATGCAGTGGCTGCTCAGAGAGCCTACATGTAGCTGCAACTGGGTGTGTCCCTACCTGTGTGTATGCTGGTGGAAGTGTAAGGCCAGGAGCGTGCCTGCAGCTTGTCAATGCAGCACAGTGTGAGAGGGAGCCCAGGCTGGTGGGTCAGAGGGCTCAGTGGTACCCCAGTTTCAAGTGGCACCCCAGGGGGGGGACCCGTCACACAAGCATTTTTGCCTTTGAAATGCAGTGAAGACACGTATGTAAAGACACTTTCTGACAATGACTAATATAAAGCCTTCATGGTGTCCCAAGATTAGAGTTGGACCCTGGCCAATAGTTAGCGAGCACTAGGTTTCCAAATCAAGATCACGTTGTTTGAATCCGATTTAGGTGAAAAGGAAAAGAGTTCTGTGTCGTAACTCTTCCCTCTAGTCTGTCCAAAATAACATTGCTCAAATAATCTACCTGGTTCACACCTCAGATCACAACTCCACTTCTCTGATTCCATTCATTGGCTTCCTGTCTCTGGCTGCATAAAAATCTCCTGAACTCTTGCCATCCAACACTGCACTCTTTCGCCAACATCTATATCCCGGTTCTTATTTTTGCCAACTCTTCCTCTCCCCCCCCATGCTCCTCCCAGTCTTGTTCCTTCTTGTTCCCACACTCTTCTTTTACCTATTCTCCCCTTCTTTCATGCTGCTCCAACATTTGGAACAGCCTCTCTACTTCCTGCTCACCAAGTTCCCTCTCTCCCCTTCTTGAAACAACTGCTTCTTATAAAGGTGCCCTTCCCAAAGCAGTCTCCTGGGTTGAATGTATAAGCAGAGCTAATGGTCAAAAGAGTGAGCTAATTAAGTCTTCCTATCGTTTCATAGAGTTTAAGGTCACAAGGGACCATTAGATCATCTAATCTAATCTCCTGAACATCACAGGCCACTAAACTCTATCCAGTTTCCCATGCATTGAGTCCAACAACCTGGATTAGGTTAAAGTATTATAACAGAGACTAACCTGTTGTGCACCACAGGCAGAGAACAGGAGGGACTGGGGTGCACCATTGCCTGAGGCTCTTGCAATGGCAGAGAATTGATTTGGTGAGATATACCTAGCGAGTGACTGTGCCTCATGCTGTAGAGGAAGGCAAAACAAACCCCAATGTCCCTTCCAATTTGACTCGGGGAAAGGTGGGGGGAATTGCCATTTTTGCAGTTTGGAAGTATTGCCATTTTTATGATATGACCCTGACATAAGAGCAAAACACACCTGTCAAGTATCTACAGAAGCAAATTCTCTGTTCCACCTCAGGGCATGGCCCCACTTTATCCAGTGTCCCTTCTCCAGCTGTGGCCATCTCTGGTACTTCAGAGGAAGGAGGGGGGAAAAACAGAATATGTTGGGGCTGGGAGGAGAAAATATCCTTTCTGACTCTGGCCAGAGACTGGCTGACACCTTGAAACATGAGATTTAGGACATAAGACTGGAAGGGACACCTGGGTGACCAAGCCCAGCCCCCTGCAGGCAACTGTGTTACAAAATCCCACTCCAATTTATCAGCTCCGTTTTAAAACTAATTCGGTTATTTGCCTCCACTACTCCTATTTGGGAGGCTGTTCCTGAAAATCACTCCTCTGATTATTAGAAACCTTCTAATTTCCAGCCTACATTTACTCCTGGCCAGTTCATACCCATTTGCTCTTGTGCCCCAACATTGTCCTTTAACTTAAATAGCTCTTCACCTCCTTGGTGTTTACTCCCTCCCCAATATATTTAAAGAGAGCAATCATATTCCCATCTTAGCCTTCATTTTACTAGGCTAAGCAAGCCAAGCTCCTTTAGTCTGCTCTTGTAAAAAGGCTCTCAATTCCTCCGATTTTCCTAATAACCTTTTTCTGTGTATGTCCCAGTTTGAATTCATCTTCCTTGAACATGAGTGATCAGAATTGCACCGGTGATTCTCAATCAGGGATCAGTGGTCCCATGGGGGGCTGCAAGCAGGTTTCTGAGGTCTGCCAAGGAGAGCCAGTGTTAGACTCACTGGGGACCAGGGCAGAAAGCTGAAGCTGGAGCCCTGCAACAGTGGGGTTAAAGCCTGAGCAACTTAGCTTCACAGGACCCCCTGCGCTGTGTGGCCACAGGCAACTGCCCTGCTTGCTACCAGCCCTGGTTTTTATATTCAGAAAAACAGTTGCTGTGGCACAGATGGGCCATAGAGTTTTTATAGCATGGGGGGGTGAGGGAGGAGTCTCAGAAAGAAAAAGTTTGAGAACCCCTGGATACAGTTTTCAGAGTAGCAGCTGTGTTAGTCTGGTATCCGCAAAAAGAACAGGAGTACTTACCATTGCCTTGTACAATGGCAGTAATACTTCCTGGTCTCTACTGGAAATCCCTCACCTGATATATTCCAAGATGGCATTTGTCTTTTCCACAGTCACAGCACATTTTCAATCTGAGCAAGGATTTTTCTCTTCCTGTCTTGAACTGCCATGCAGATTTGCTGTTGAACATTGCCACATTTCACTCTAGAAGTGATTGCTGTTCAGTACTACAGTACTTCGTGATCCTTCCAAAGAAAAACAATATAGATTTGCGTTATTCAAAATAATCACAATGGGAAATTTAAGATCATGTTGTTTAAAAGAATTTTCCCCATAACATTAGACTTTAATATTGTGCTTGTGTGATCTAGCACAGTATTGATTTAATAGGTCAGGGTATTTTAAAATATACTTTATTTTATGTTAAAATACGAAAATGATTATGTGTACGTACATTTTCAAAACCTGTATTTTATTTGACATTGGATTTTCAGGAAAGCAATGGTATGAACCACACAAGTAGCATTTCATTAATCCACATCTGGTATGCAGGCAGTTCTGACCATATGCCTAGTGCTAAATGTTTTTCTCTGATTCTTGGCAAATTTTTAAATGAGCAACAGAAACTGTGTCTGCAAAGTGAATGTATTAGTATATAAAGGTACAGTGACAAAAGACTGAGCTAAATAGACAAATCAGACTTTGTGCTATTGGGGCTCAATACTTCATGGAGCTGAGCACCTCCTATGAGGTCCTGAACTCCCTCTACTCCCATTGATTCATTGAGACTGGAGAGTGTTGCGCACCTCACAGCAGGCATTCAGTACCGTGCAGGATCAGGCCCGTGGAGTAGGATGTTACAGGGTTTTTTCGGAGAGGAAAGAAAAAAGGCAAAGCAATTGCTGCACCTCCTTAGAACAGGCATCTAAGGGAACCTTGCTCAATGAAAGGCAAGAGAGTGGCAGAAATGGAAATCAGATGATAACCCAAATTCACCACTGGTGTGTAAGTTCTTCATTTTCTGGGTGCCCAAACTTGATACCCTGGGGTCTAATGTGCAGAAGAGCTGAGTCCTTGCAGAAGTCAATAGGAGTTCTGTTTGACTATGCAAGGTGCTGTATAACACTAAGTACTCTGAAACATCAGGTCTTAGGTGTTTCAAATTGGGCACCCAAAATTGGACACCTAACAGCCCTTCTCTGCCTCATTTCCCCAGGTGTAAAATAAGGATAATATCAACCCCTCATCTCATGGGGGTGTTGGGAAAATAAATCCAATGTTTGTGAGTCACTCAGATTCTCTCCTGATGAGCACCCTAGAAAAGCCCCTGAGGAAATTAATAATTTTGTCATCAGAGCAGAGTTTGAATAGTGCACGGTAAATAAGGCCTTGGACCATGCACTGAACACAACAAAAGATTGAGTAGCTGCTCACTAACTGAGCATCATCCTTTCTGTGTATTGAAAGAGGCAGAAGTCTGGGGAGGGGATGGGAAGGGGGGGGAGTCTGTGACCATGTAATTAAAGACTGTATCATCATGTGTCTGCACAAAAGGGTCAAATTAAAGTCATATAGGCAACCTTAATCTGTCATTTAACTTTTGAGTGCTTTCTTTTACCACTCTGTGTGTGTGTGTGTGTGTGTGTGTGTGTGTAAAATGAGTTATACAGTTTTATTTGTAGCCCACTTCTGGATCTTAAACTCCACCCTGAGCAATACAAAGCAAATGTCACACAGTTTATACAGAGAGCCTCTAGCATCCCAGCTGTCTTCTATTTTCTGAAATCACTCTCCATAGAACACCAAGGGTCCCAATCCTTCTCCCATTGGAAGCAGCAGTGACACGCCCATTGACTTCAGTGGGAGAAAGATCAGGCTCTAATCCAGCAAGAGATTTTTTTTTATATCTCCCCTGTTCCACATTAAAATGGTAACACTTATTCCCATTCAAATCAACTCTCTTAAAAAACAGAAAAAGCCTTCGTAGAACGGGATTCACTAAAAATGACTCCTTCGCCGGGTGGTTGTTGTTGTTGAGCCCAGAAACCTTTCCTCAGCTACAACCTCAGTTTTCAGGGCAGCAGTGTTTGTTATCTAAATATATAGCCACTGTGCTAGCTGAGGCAGGTGTACATGGCCAGGCCACAAACGGAGTGCCTGAACCAATGAGGTTCTGAGTGCCAATCAGAAGGCATTTACCATGCAGGACTTGACTCTAACTGAGTGGCTCATAAAACACTTGAATACAGGCCTTCCTGGTTCCACATCTTCTGATGTAATTATTAAAGACAAATGACATGACACTGCCTCCTCTCCTGTACTCTAGTGATGCATTCCCATGTTTCATTTGGAGATCACAAGCCAAATACACTTCTGGCCTACAGAAGCACAACTCCCAAATTCAGTGGGGTTTCCACCTGCTTTACATCACAGTTGAATTTGGTTCCCAGTCTCCAAGTACCATAATATAGCAGAACAGACTCTGCTTTTTCACTGTGCTAGTGGTTTTCCAAGTAGGTGCAGTATTACTCTCTCTAGCATATTTAAAAGTCCTATCAACATGACCTGAAACTTTTTATAGGTAGCAGATATTGTTTGGAAAAATAAAACAAATTCATTTACAGTGATTTATTAAAAGTAGTGGTTAGGTCAAGACAACATAGAGGGGGAAATCTCAGTTGGTCTTTTGGAATATTGCAGGCTTGCTGCTTCAGTGAGCTTACTGCAGCATACCCAGTTACATAATGTAACACAAAGTATTGACACACTAATGTAACCAGGCACAGTTCCAAAAATGTGTGGTTTACTGAACACCATGGTTTAAAGAATGGAGGCTTAGTGAGCCCACTGAAAATGAACTTCACCTTTACAAAGGGTAAAAAGTCTTTTCATTGTTCTGCCTTCAGACATGCAGATTGACCCTTGTAAAGCAGATACCACTAATGTTAACTCTGCATAGAAACAAGTTATTTTCCATTCCTCTTTCATCTCTCTAGAGAAATAACTAAATAACTTGATAATCCATGTCCGTCTGTCATGTCACCATTTCTTGTTTCTTTCACACCCTCACCTCCCTTTTTTCTATTTATTTGTGAGGCTTCTGCCCCCCCACCCCCTTTGCTGCTTTTACCCCCATCTTTATTCTTCTTTTTAACATCTCACTTTTTCATCTGATCTTCTTCACTCCAGGCTTGCATAATACACAGGATATTGGTGTGATTATGTGGCATGCAAATGACCCCATGATTCTAAAACTACCACATAAGTCCCTGGCTGGGTCACATGGATGGCCATCCAGAAAGCTTAGGGCTTTGTGGAGAGAGGGTCAGGAAGCAGATAAAGAGACCAAAGATCATGCAGGAAAGAATGGGTGACTTTTGGAGATGCGCATGTCTTGCAGTCCTCCAGAAGCAGAAACTATGCTCCAGCGTAGCAAACAAGCTCTGCCAAAGCAGAATCAGGATAGATTGGATGGCTGTGATGGCAGAGCAGGATGGTCCTTCTCCTATGCACCATCTGAGTTTAACTCAGACAAATTAAGTTCTTAAGTCACACCAGAACAGGGGCTCTGCTTCAGTGGGGATTAAGTGTTCCACAGGGCAGATACCCCCTCCAAAAATCTCCATCCTACTCATCTTTCACTTGAACAGCTACCCAGATGCAACCTCCTGTCAGGCCTCCCCTATTTTAAGAGATGATTTAAAGGGCAGCCAGAGGAAACCATTTACAAAATCCGGGAATTATGCTACATATTCTTGAACGCCATGTGCTGGCACTTTAGTATTTAGATACAGACAGTCACAGGTTGTTACAGGAGTGCTCCATCACTTGAATGGCACCCAGGGAATGCCCACTTTCTGCTGGATGCTGCTGCACAGGCCCTGGGGAAAGAAGGATAGTTTAGACAGAGCCAGTTGGTGGCAGGGAAGCCACAAAAGGAGCTTGGATCCAGACTATGTTGTAAATTAAGCAACCTTGCAGTTTGGTGTTCATTTAATATACTTATCGTATGTAGCCTTCTATCTCCCATGGTCCCACCAGAAAATACAAATTCAATTAAAGATCAAACAAAGGGAAAATGCCAAACAGCAAGAATGTGGGGAAAAGATTTTCATTTAGATAACACGGGCTATGCCTTCAATGTAGAGTTAATTCAAATGATCTACATTTGAGTTAACTCCTCTTGAGTTAGCCTCGTTGGAATGAGAGTAGCACAGTAGGATTTCACTGCAGAGTGATTGCACTCACCGCACACTGACTGCATTCACAGCTGATGAGTTGTGGTAAATGAAGCTGTAGTCCCTACCCCTGATGAAGCAGCTAATCCAAGTTAAAAGCACCATTAAGTTAAGGAATTGTGTGAGAGAATGGGATTCAAGTTAGGACCAGCACTTTGATTTATAAAGTGAGTTAACTTCCCAGTGAAGATGAACGCATGGTGATAAAAATGCCTGCAATGTATCTGCAGTAGGACTTCCACAGGCAGTAGCCCCCCATGGAACTGCACCAATGCAGAAAATCATTTTCCCCAGTACAGATGCACCTTGAAACTGAGAGTGAACTAATGTAAATTACAATTGTGCAGTGAGCCCATACTAAGCTCCTGTGTAAGGTGCACCCAGTGTTTCATGTCCACACACAACTGCTGGGCTTGTGGGTGGCACAGCTCCTGGGAGCAGCAGCCAGTCTGTGGTATACAGCGTGCATTCACATTTTGTTCATATTTAGGCAAAGGGTAGCCTAGCTGCACATCTTATACTAGCGTCCTTTCCTCTAGGTTCTCTTTTGCAGATCTCAGTCGAGTGGGAATTGCAGCTGGGGCAGCAGACCGGGTGCCATGGAAACCCTTAATAAAGGAAGTACATTCTTGTGTTACACGGACACAGTTTAGATTGCTTGGTCATGGGGTAGGCACAGTGTCTTCCTATGTATCCGAAAAATGTCTTGTACAATGGGGCCCCGACTGTGATTCAGGCGCACCAGTAGTACAAAAATATATGAGGAGGGAGACAAACATGCTTGCGTCTGCGGGTATGCAACCACATGTGCTAACCTTGGAGTTTATTATTTGTTTTCCAGGTGAAGGCACAGGGTGCAGAAGTTTTTAAATAAAGTTTGCGTTTTTCAGTCTACTTTAAAGTCCTCCTGTGCTGCTCTGGGCAAGCTACACTGACAGAAGGACCAGGTAGGGGTAAGAGCAGATGGTACAGCCTCAGCTGTTCTCAGCTGGGTCGGACCAGCATTGGGAAGCTGGGTAGAGCCATGAGTAACCAAGTCCCACATCTGCTGTTCTCAGGCCTGCCCTGATCAGGGCCTGGAGCAGAGCTGAGAGCAAACAAAGTACTGTCGTGAGTGTTTTCAGGCCATTATGCAGCCAGTAGGTGTGCAATTTGACAGACACCAGGGCTAGATTGCACAGGGAGGACCAAATGCACAGTTGCAATTGCCTATACCAGCACTGTGAAGGTGCAGGGCAACAGTGATGGATGCCAGTTCTTATCTTTGCTCAGAGCTAGTGCAATCTCCAAGGAAACCTCCAATTTTGTTTGTGATTACGAAGTGTATTACAGGGGTGCTAGGGGACTGCAATGCTAACAGTCTCTAATGTCAACAAGGCCTCACGCTGGTGCAAATCCAAAGTAACACCATTGAAGGTGATGAAGTTAAAGCAATGTAAGCAAGATCAGAAACAGACCCTTAGGCTCAAATTCCACTCATCTGTGCAACTGAGGGCAGAATTACATTCGTGAAGTGTCACTGATTTATAGGGAAGGAAAGCACAAAGTAAAATCATTGCTGAAATTCTACCCATACAATCCCACATTTTGTCTGGGTGTAGGCTGCTGAATATGCAGGAGGGGCCAAACTCAGATTTCAAGGACTTATTTTTCCCTCTAAAATAATGTCATCAAAACAAGCAAAATAAAAATACTACTAAGGACAAAAACTCCTTTAACAAAGGATAATCGTGTTTAAGGGGGTTGCATGTTCTGCCCCCAGTAGAGAGATAGAAGGAAAATATTAAGCCGATACTTCACCACTGACCACATAATAAATAAAAACAACTATGCTTGCCATATGTGTTCACAGCCCTTGAAAGATCTTTTCTTTCTTTCTTTCTCCTGCACTGCCATCTGGTGGCGTTTTGTAGAAAAATGACTGAAACACAGTACCTTCTATAACTGCACTTCTATAAACTCAGTTTAAATAGCTTTCTAGGGACACAATGTTCAGACTTTCAATTCTGTTACTCACAGGCTTATCTTTACTTAGTTTTCAAAGTGTTTTGGCTGCTGTGGCATAATGTGATTCTTTTTGATCACTCATATGTTTTATTTCTGCTATCCATAAAGGCTCTGAAGTCTGATTCATTCATTGGTGGTGAGTTATTACGTGCAGGTAATTGTTAGAGTAAAGTGAAATCCATTTAGATTAGGATATATGAAATGTTTGTTTCCTAGTAGTCCCTCGGGACCATAATTCTCCTATTTTAAAAAAAGCAGTTTTTTGTCTATCAATTCACCCGGTAAAGTCCTAGCTGAAATCAATGGGAAAAAAAGAACATTGACTTTAATGAGACCACTCATGAAGTTTCCTTTTCATCTTGCTAAAGGAGAAGATGGAAGGGGTTGTCCCTCATGCTGTTGAATTGGCAGAGAAATAGGGCCCACATACAACTGTGGATGTCTTGTATGCTGCATGGCTCTCATCACATTTGCCATGTTGCCATTGGCTGATTCCCAATACAGATAGCCAGCAAAAACCATTAAATGGACTTTAAGCAGCTTTAGGGGACCTGTAAAGGCAAGAACAAGGTTTCTGCCCTATGTTATTCTTTATGATATATTAAAAAGGCTTAAGAATGCAAGGGGAGGTGGTTCCTACTTAATAGTACTTTAGAAAGTCAGGTCTTGCCTATCCTGCAAGATTCTATGGATGACTGGAGAACTAGAAGAATGACATCTGGGAAGAGCAACCTGATTAAGAAGGTACATGGATTTTTAACTTGGGCTGTTTACAGCTCATTGGGTTTTGTCTAAGTTTTTGTAGACACACCACTATATTCAAAACCTGAGAAAAGCTCTCTTTGTTAAAGATTCAACACCACAGGCTCACCCATTAAGAGAAGAGTAAACTCCCAACCCAGAGCTGAGTTATCCGAGAAGTCCTCCAACAAAAACAAAATGAAACAAGATTTGACATCCCTACTAGTTAGTGTAAATATCCACATGGATCTAGACTTGTCTGCACACAAACTCATACTGAAATAACTACATTGCTTATTATTCATACCTTTTCTTATTTCAGTTCTAGTTTGTGTGCTCATATGAAGAATTATCATAGAATATCAGGGTTGGAAGGGACCTCAGGAGGTCATCTAGTCCAACCCCCTGCTCAAAGCAGGACCAATCCCCAGTTTTTGCCCCAGATCCCTAAATGGCCCCCTCGAGGATTGAGCTTACAACCCTGGGTTTAGCAGGCCAATGCTCAAACCACTGAGCAAGAATGAGCTATTCTGATTTATCTCTGAAGGGTCCCTGCAACAGGACTGGCCACTGCCTGAGTTATAGGTCACTACAGTCCCCTCCTACCAATTTCTCCCCTCTTCTGGGCCCCTTAATAATCTCACAGTTCACAGGTAGTTAAAGCATTCCTCTCCAGTGGTCCCATTTATTGAGTTCTTACATACCAGCCCTCTAAGCCCCAGCCACAGTTCAGTCACTCTTTCCCTTCAAGTAGGGAGTCCCTTCTTCAGAGAGCTATGTCCCAACTCAAAGTCTCTCAGGTTTTACTTGGGTAGAGCTCAGTCCTCTTCAGCCTCTTCATTTCCAGGCTCTCAAACCCTTCTCCCAATCAGGGTCTCTAGTATAAGCTGGGCTCAGTACTTCCAGACTTTACCTGGGTGAAGCTCAGCCTTCCTCAGCCCTCTGGTTCTGGCTTCCAGAACTAAACCCTTCTCTTGGGCAGGAGCCTCCTGTTCACTGCAGCTCTTCTCTAGCACCACTCCCTTGTTCTTCTTTGTAGGAGCCTTTCACATCTCTGCAACCTCCCTCCTTCCTTTGCCTATCACCTCATTGCAGCCATCTTCTGCTCTTTATAGGGCAATCGCCTGATCTCTCAGGTTTGGCTAATTCTGAAATCAGGGTTGGCTAGCCCTAGCCCTCCAGCCCTTAAAGGGCAAGCCACCCTCTTACAGCCCCCTTTGGTCCCAAGCACATTTCCAATACGAACGTTATTGGTTCAATGCAGGAGTATCCTGCACCGCTCAACCATAACCTAGCAGAACCCCATTCTGTTTCAGACCACCAAATCTCATAGAGCTTGTACCCCACCATGCTCCTATTATTATAACTTCCTTCCACTTACATTGTACTGGATCCATTGTATCTTATATTCTGACTGGGAGTTCTGCTCCTATTACTTCTATTCATAATGCTGTTTGAATTCCTAGTCATTCTGTATATTTCCTTTGCATCGTTTGGTTAGCTGTAGTTTATATGGCTATAAGATAGACGGTTTTCATACCTCACTAGTCAAGCATAAAAGTTTACAGCAAATCCTGTTATTTTCACAAGTCCGGTAACAAGTGTATGATGGCATCATCAGTGGTGGAAATAACACATTTATTTCTGCATTCCTGATTTCATCATTTACGTTTATTTCTTCAGGGGAGGAAGGGTGTGGGATGTCACTAAATATCACATTGGGGAGAGTCCTTCTTCTACTTGGAATTCCTAAATGGAGAGACAGTACTGTGTAAATTCAGAAGATTATAGTTAAACCTCTCTAGTATATATTTACCACTCCCTATTTAATATTTATCTGACCCTAACATAATATTGTCCTGAGGTTCTCTGAGACCACAGGAGATAGTTGTTCAAGCACTGGGAAAAAAATTTTTGTACTGAACTTTAGTTTCCTCATATGTAATCTCTTTAAGATATTACATCATCCAAGGGTTGAGCCCAATTCTCATATCTATATAAAGACCATTTTACACTGCTCTGGTAGTGTAAAGGGGTCTTCAAGTGAGACTAATATAATTTTCCCCCATATTAAGGCCCCTTTACACTGCCAGAACAGTGTAAAATAGCTTTATGCAAATGAGAGTTAAGCCCTTTATCTTAAGGAAGGGGGAGATGCAAACTTCAAGCAGTGTCAGTTCTTCTTTTTCATTTTTCTTCTACATTCATCATATAACCTCTCTGACCAAACACTGATACATTCATATATGTTAATACACGAGTGACAGTGGTCTATTCTTTATCAAATGTTTGTCTAAAAGGGCACCATTCTGGCTATCGAAACAGGTTTTGGTTTCTTAGGCCAGCTTTTTCCCCACCCATTATACTTTCTGTGGGTTTTTATTTTTGATATACTGGACTTTTTTTAAAGCAGGGTTACTCATTTCTTGGGTGCAGAACTCCCTCCATTTTGAAATGTTCCAGTGTTATCACCTACGTGAGTGCTGGGAATTTATTCCCTAGCCTCTCTGGAAAACAGTGAATGATGCCATTTTGAATAATGTCAACGTAACATAGTGTATCTGAGTTTGGATTTATGGTGTACAACAAGCAGAATGCAAATTATTACCTAACAATTTAATTTTCCCCCAGGAAATAATGCTTTCCGGATCAGCAGCTGTCATCCAGGAAAGCGTTGTCTCTTCTGGAAGTAAATTTGGGTGCACACACTTACAGCATTTATGTTCCTCCATTAGTAAAGCTCCAGCAGTCTGTTCCATACTCTGACAGCTCATGCAGTTCTGGGGCTCTCTGAATATTGAAAGGACACAACTACAAAAAGCAGCCCTTGCTCCCATGCCAACATGCAGACAGTGCATGCAGCATATTTGTGGGGTACTTGGAGACAAAAGAGATTTTGGTACAGTGGTGACTCATGTTAATTGCACAGCTATCACAAGATAATGTGATAGTATTAACATAAATGACTATATATTACCATTATTCCTAGCACTCAGTATTAAGTGCTGGCATTTATGATGGTGTTCACTCCTTCTAGTTCATAAAACAAAATCTGAAAATATCCTGGTTGAGATTCTTTTCTAAGTATTTGAACAAGCTACAGAACCATGTGGGCAATGTGATACCATTAGCTGCCTCTACCCACAAGTAGCAAGTGAGTAACCTGATCTGCTGATTACCCACAAAGATGAGCACTGGCAGTCCTGTACTAGTAAGTGAAGAAATGTCATTTTAAGAGGTATCAGTGTAGTTACCTTCAGAAACAGCTAGGCAGTCAGAGTACAACTAATTTACAATATTTGGCCAAACTGCACTGTGGTCACCCATGTTAGGTTCCTAAAGTCTAACAGCTGTCTTTAAAGGACATGGGAGAGGGTAGGACTACTGGAGATTCTGTTTGCAATTTTACCTGCTGTATGTGCATACTGGGTGTGAAGGTAGCTGGATAGAATGGGAGTCACTGGGTGCTGAGGAAGGTGTGCTGGCTGAGGGATGCTGGAGGTCTGTTAGGTGCTTCCTTCTCCTACCCCTTCCCCATCTCCTCCCTCTCCCCGTCTCCCACTCCCAACCTACAGTCAGCTCTGGGGAAAGCTACTCCACAGCATTTTGAAGTGCTGCTTCTGATGGAGTTCAATCCTTGAGGGGGCCATTTGGGGCTTGGTCCTGCTTTGAGCAGGGGTTGGACTAGATGACCTCCTGAGGTCCCTTCCAACCCTGATATTCTATGATTCTAAATACTATTAATAATTTCTTAAGATAAAGATCCTCTTGAGGATCACCTACCCACTTACATCAGATCCCCATACCTTCCCTGCAGCACCTTTAGTGCTGGATTACATGAAAATGTGATAAAAGCAAGATTAAGGAGCCAGAGGAAAATAAACTCACTTTCATGCAATAAGTGTAGCTGCTTGGTAATATCTCCCCCTTTTGTATGAGTGCGGTTTAATTCCTGTCCCTGGGTATAGAGCTTTCCATTTATTATTACTGTTTGTTCTCTCCTCATTGCCTGCAATTCCAACTGCTCTGATCTTTTCTGGTCGCTTTGCCCTTAGGTTCTAGCCTCCTAGTTTGGTGCCCTCTGCAGATTTGATAAAACAGCAGTCATCAGATATAGAAAGACATGACGCAGCTGTATAAAAGAAACTTGCTTTTTGCTGTTCTTTATTGTAGGTTCAGTTAGTCAAATAAAAGCTTTGGGAAATCCTGAGAGTTCTAGAACAGACTAAAATTAACAGCAACTATCACTGGTTGAAGAGTGATGGTTGCTTCACCTTAGTGACAGAAGTAATGCTGCAGATCACGTGGAAGTGCTCTCTGGATCACCACTGGAGAGCTCAACTACAGGTCTAATAGAGCAGACTGCTGCATGTCAGCACTTGTGGGTCTGACTCTCAACTCTCCCTCTGACTCGCTGTGTGGCCTACACATGTTTACCTACCATTCAGGGGTGTTATGAGGATTAATTAATGGTTTGAGCAGAGTTTTAAGATCACATGGTGAAAGGCTTTCATATATGCTAAGGATTATAACTCTATCTCAGTGAAATGCAATCAGTTTATTACATATCTGCCTTTATTTCCATAGCTTTATTTCCATATTTTTATAGCTTATCGATCCCTTGGTAACCATTACATTTTCTGGTTCCAGCATCTCTTGTTTGTAATTATGCAATAGTTTGTTAATAAATTCAAACATTTAAGATATTTTAAGATGCGCATATTGATTTATTTTATGTGTTAGGCCTGAAGCTCTTTACTAAATGGCTACTGGTAGCAGCAAACAAAAGAGATGTATGTTTGGTTTAACATATCTGATTGCCTAATGATTTTCATTACAGTTCAAGGTTATATGTTTTTTTAAATGATATGCTAGGCATAATCCCGATCAACATCACTCATTCTGGCTCCCCAAAATGTATAAAAATCAGTGTCATGACATTGACTGGTGCTGCAAAAATTTCATCACCAGAAGATGGCACTTGCTAGATGCGTTATAACACTCCTGCAACAATGAAGTTGTACAGTCTGCCGTAAGAGTTTTAAGAGAGCTGTTAAATCACTGATTTAATCCCATTTCTAGTCCAGGATTTAATCCCTAGATAGAGGATATATAAGGTATTAAACTGATAATACACTGGGTTCCCACTGGTTTCTGTGGGAACAGAACTGGGCCCTGGATCTCAAGCAAAAGGACAAGCTGAAGCACTATTTAATTTGTTACCACCTGTCCATGTGTACGGAAGAGTATTTGTATTATTCTCTCTCATCCAGAGTTACTAGAGCTGGTCAAAATTTTCATTCAAAGCTTTTTTCCAAAGAAAATGGCCTTTTTTTTCAAAACTGAAAACTTTCACAAGAGTCTTTTAATTTTATTTTTTTTAAAAAACACTCTGTTTTTCCTTCAAAACCAAAAGATCTGAATGTTGAAATTTTGAATTTTTGTATTTCCTCCTTTTCCTTTCTGCCAATTATGCCAATAGAATGAAAGATGTTTGTTTGCTTTTAGGGGGGTTTTCCCTTTTCCCCTTTTCTTTTTCCCCTTCTATCTGTCACTTTTCAAAACTTCCTCTACTTTGGAGCAGTTAGAGTGGCAAAAGGAAAAAAAAAGGCAGATGAAAAGAAGAAGAAAGGAAATTGAAAAAACTTGGACATCATTTATTTTGTTGCAGAGTGGGAAAATAAAGGTGAAAAGCTCTAGGTGGTAAGTTTCATTTGGTACTTTTAAGTGGTACTTTTCATTTGGTACTTTTAAGTGTTTTAAATAGTTTGTGTTTTATAGCAAGTTCCTAACAGTGCCCACTTACATCTGTAAAATAGTTTCCGTTCTAAGCCCACATTTCCACATGCTCATGATTCCCTGAAACATCGGTCTTTTGGGGTGAATTTTCCTTGTGAAGAGTATGCCCTTGGAGCTCCCTAAGCCTAAGAGTTCATGGCTGCAGAAGAAGGAGATAAAAATAGGGAAGTGTGGCTGTATGTGGTATCATCCCCATGACAGACACATGATAAACTACGGGAATTAATGCCAGACCTGCTAACACTAATTCCTGAAGATCCCCACATGTCAGCAAACCCACTCAATAGAGGAAAGACCATTTGCAGGTCAGGAAGTTTTGGCAACATGACTCCAGCTGAGTGCTGTCAGGAGGAAAGAGAGGGGACAGAGACTAACACACACACACACACCACTCTGGGAATATCCTGAGGTCCATGAGATTTTTCTGTAAGGAGATCCATATGCTTGAGTGATGCATGAATAACAATACTTCTTGCTCACTTTCTAGGGAGGCAAACCCCATCCACCTGGGACAGTCTGTACCATCCCACATGTCCTAATGTCAGAATGTTCATACCTTGTTACATTCTGAGCAAAGGTAGCAAGAAGTAAAGGATGAGGAGAGTATCAATTGGCTTCCAGAAAGTCTTTGGGGACTTGTGCAGGCGGTATGCACTAACTTTCCTGTCAGGGAGGTTTAAGTTTGCAAGGCCCTGTTAAGCTGGAGTCCAATCCAAGAGATGGCTGAGTCATGACTCCCTCTTTGCTTTCAGAGAGCTCTGGAGGAGAAGGCAAAAACTTGGGCCTGATTCTCCCACTTCTCACACGTGGCATAGCCATTTATAGCTATGTAAAGTGAAGTTTGTAATGCTAATAAGTATGGATACAATTTTGTCACGGTAAAATTAGGCAAAATTCACGGAACAATCATGGTAAAAATGTTCAAAATGAGGGTTTGGTCACAGCAACAAAAAATGTGTAACAATTGAACAATAAAGTATTACAGTGTAACGCAGAGGTGTTGACACTGACCCAAAGGCTGGGTGGCCTGCAGAGGTGAGTCAGGGTGGAAGTGGCACTCCCTCCCCAACCCCCGCTACCCAGGGCTGAAGCCGACCCCCGCCGCCTGGGGCTGAAGCCCAAGCCCAAGCCCTGCTGCTGGGACTGAAGCCGAAGGCTGAGCCCTGCCGCCCGGGGTTGAAGCACAAGCCTCACTGCCCAGGGGTGAAGCCCGAACTCACGGACATCTCTTAAAATCATGGATTCTGTGATCCCATGATAGAATCATAGCCTTACTAATACGTGATTGCAGAATTTGGATTGGTAGCATTTTACACCTACATGGCACTTGGGGTGTACAGGTGTAAATGACTACACACTATGTCAGGCAGGAGAGAATCAGGCTCAGAGTTTGTGACAGAGCAGAGCCCTGGGCAACGTGAACACTCTACCGGGGTGTTCCTGGGCCCAGAACATTCTGTCACCTCAGTATAAATCAGGAGTAACTCTGGACCCAATTCCCCTCTACCTTGCACCTTATGCATTTGTCTACACCTTGACAATGATGAATGGAAAGTGGATATGGAACAAAGCCAGACTAGAATGTTAGTGTTTCACACCCAATGTGCACAGGCATAAATAACTGGACAAAGTGGAAGGCAGTGAAGGATCAACACCAATGGAATTAAAATGATGTAAAAGAAGGAAAGGAAAAGTGTGCAACATCTCTTCAGACAAATAGAGACTCTCTCTCCTTCCTCCAGCAGTGGCAGTCACTTGGGGACAAGAAGCAGCTCTTTGGCAAAGCTGTTTCCTATCAGCTATTAAGGATCAGCTTTTAGAGATTCATCACCTACAAACTAGGTTTATATCAGCCATAGAGTAGGAAGGCACAAACAACTAAATTTCCTATAATGATGCTAAACCAAATTTTATGGAATTACTGAGGAATAAGATATATTTTCATGGGATCATTTTAATCAAGATGAACTTTGCCTACACCATGCTGTTTGTAAATACACTTAACTAGGAACAGTTAACGTGGGTGCCATAGAGAGACTTTTACTTAGACTAGTTTTATACTGTAACAGTTCTACAGAGGGAGAACACACAGAGACTTGGTCCTAGGATAGCTGGACTGTGGTTTAACTCAACTTTCACAGGAGCATTATGGTGGAAAGAGTTCAGGAAGCTTCTTCCCAACAAGAGCACCTGTGCAGAACCCAGGCAGAATGCTGACCTAGCGCTCAGAGGTGGGTAAGGAGCTAATTATTTATTGCTCCTTGTATTATAGTAACACCCAGAGGCCCCAATCTGGATGGAGGCCAACAGTGATGAAAAGTCCATCCAGAAAGCTTGCAGCAGTACATAGTTGTCATTACCTCGGGTGACCAGATGTCCCAATTTTATAGGGACAGTCCTGATTTTTGGGTCTTTTTCTTAGATAGGCTCCTATTACCTCCCACCCTCTGTCCCGATTTTTCACAGTTGCTGTCTGGTCACCCTATCATTACCTCGCCTTCGCTGGTGGGCCCCACATGTAGCTAACACAGCCTCCCAAATGGGCAGCACTGACTGATGAGGGAACCCGTGAGGGAGCCTGGGATGTACTGACTGAACAGTTTCCTCCACTGACTCCTTTGGAATCTCTAACAGAAACTCAAGGTGCACCCAAAATGAATCATCTAGGGCTGGTGTTCTCACTTCCACCCTCACAAGGATGAATTCCAACCTTCCTTTCACTGGGGCACAGTGTACCAGGCTGGCCTAAGAGGTACAATTTGCACCTCCCTGCACCGGGGAGGGTGAACGTTGTTGAATATATAATTAGGACTGGAAATTTGACTGCAGAAATTAAAGGAAAACCAAATAAGGTAGTATACACAACAGCAGATATTGCACTATTTTATATGGCTAAGAATTGGTTTCAGAACAGAGCATATAGAAAATACTGAAGTGTAAACTAGAATAATCTAAACCGGAATTTTCAGAAGATTTCAGTACTCACAACTAGGGGCAGATTTTCAAAGAGCTTAGCAGTGCATTAGGCTCCTTTGAAAATCTGGCCATAAATGTCAAAATGGAAGCTCCTGAGTACTAAGAATTTTTGTAAATCTGATCTTTATTTATGTGTCTAACTGAAAGGAGATCATTTTTGAAAATCTGGCCTTGATTGTGGATACAATTCACTTGAAAATCTGGCCCCTTTGAAAATTTGGTTAATAACATATCTGACAACTGCCATCTTGGTACACAATGGGAATTGAACAGAGGATCTCTGGAGCTACAAGCTTAAGACACTACAGGATGAGCTAAAGGGCCAGCGAAGCTAAGGGTTGTAACAGACTCATGTCCTCTCTGAATTGGGTACAGCATGGGATACATAACACACACTGACCAGTAGATTAGAGTAAATATGAGAGTGGATTATAGAAACTATTAAAATATGGGCCAGATTCACTAGAATACTGCAGCTGCTTTGTGAGACAGGGAAGCCACAAACTCATTTCTACTGGCCAGTTAAATCACGCTTACATTTCCATGCATCACTGGAGCAGTGCCACGCAGCCAAAGCAAACTGGTGAATATGCCCCTAAATTAGTAACTACTATCATGTACTTGAACACCGTAGTAACAATTGTATCACTTCTGTAAAATTAGACTATTAAGTGTATTGCAACATACTGTAATTTCACTATAACAAATGTTTTGCCTGGTCTGCTGCTCTCAAGAATCCCATCTTCAGCCTTCACACTTCTAGCAAAGAGCTGCTCTCTCCAGGGACTGTGACCACTCCATGTATATTCTTCCTCTTGTGCATTTCTTCGTGCCCTCTTGTGCCTCCCTCCACCACCAGGTTTGATTTAACTGTTAGCGGCTGCTCTCCTAGACTGCTGTCCCAGCACTATATCCACAGTCAGACCTAATATAAATGTGTTATTTTCACTGATGCAACAATTCATTCTTTTTAACTCACTACTTTAAAATGTGTTAATTTCTTCAACATTAAAAATTATAACCTTAGGTGCTGACTTCAGTGGAAACAACCACAGGCCCCTTATTTATGTAGGAGGACCTGTAAACACATAGTGACAATGCTTTTCATTGGAATCAATTTATTAAAAATCTATTAGGCTAAAAGCTTTAGAATACTTAAGTTGAAGGGAAAGTCAAACGTCAAGAAAAAAAATCAGTGCAAACATTAATTTGCTTTGAAAAGCAACTAAGCAAGTGAAAATACCATCGGTTGAAATTTAACAATATACTGAAAATATATAAGCTCAACATTTCATACTATTATAAATACACCAAATCTGAAAAAAAACAATATTAAGATATTTATGGACACTTTAATAGAAAACACACAATTTATTCTGAATTCTCAGATATAATATCAGAAAAAGTGTGTAGGACATTAAACTGTACAGATTAAGATTGCAAGTTTGAGCAGTGTGGACTGCTCATAACTTCCATTGAAAATGCCCAAGTCAGTTAGTGACAAAGCCAGGAAGAGAAACCAGATCTCCTGACACACAGTCTCCCATGTTAGACCACAATCCCATTCACAATTAATAATGGCATTTTGCATTTGTGTCTTCCATCCATGCCTCTCAAAGCATTTTGTCATGATGAATAAGTATTATTGTCACCATTTTACTGATGGGGAAACTGAAGTGATTTGCCCCAGGTAACATGGTGAGTCATTGTTAGTTACCCAAATAGCACTGGCTTCCGACCTGCGGTCCCCTAATTAGGCGCCTGATCCAAAGCCCATTGAAGTCAAGGGGAGCAGTGGCGGATTTAGAGTTAGTGGGGCCCTGTGCTCAGCTTCATTTTTGCACCCTCCCCCCCCACGGGACCCAGCCAAGAAAAAGAACATTCTCTCTTATCTCCCCCACCCGCCATTTTTCATTTTTTTTTCTTCATCCTCCTTCTATATTATAAGTAACAGGAAGTAAATGAAAATAAAGTGACGTACCTTGCTTGTTTTTGTAGTCTAACTTTTTCTTCACAGACCACTTGAAAAGTGCTGGGGGTCTCGGCGGACCACTTAATGATCTTTCCAAATGTTTTTTGTACCGTTAGCTAACTACTGTAAAGCGCTTTGGATAAGAGCGCTTTATAAAAAAACCATCATAACCTTTCCTTGGTCCACCTGAATGAAGTTCTCGGACCACAGTTTGAGAACTTCTGGTCTCGATGGGAGCTTGTATTTGCATTACGCTAACGTGAAAAACGTGTAAAAATAAAAAGTATAGATGATACATGAATGGAAAAAATAAAAGTTAACTTCCTCTGAAGAAACTTGTTCAATTTGAAAAAAAAAATTATTCAGATAGCATTTTTTTTCTACACTTTTTCTTTATAAAATCATCAATTAAGACATCATAAGTAATATTTTGTAAAGAGGCACTTTCAGTTGTATCTAGCGAAACCACAGCTTGTGTAGTCGCGGCAGAGCGCTGGGAGATAGGTCTCCCAGTGCTCTAAAAAAACCACCTCCACGAGGGGAATAGCTACTGGTGCTGGGAGCCCGGCTCCCAGCGCTGGTGCACAGTGTACACTGGCCCTTGACGGCACTGAAACTTGCTGTCCTCGGGGCTGTTTTTTCACACCCCATAGCGAGAACATTGCAGCGCTGTAAAGTGCCCGTGTAGACAAGCCCTACGACAATCGGTTTAGTCCTAGGAAGGCTGCACACTGTTCTCTGGAGAAACTGTGGGGCCAGCAGCCCCTTTTCTGCACTGCCAAGCATGGAATCAATGACTTTTGTTGTATCCTTCCCACATCAGGTATTTTCTTATGTTCAAACATTTGTCTGCATGAAGAGCTGCATTCTACTCTCTTGGGCTGCACTAGCAGGGGGGAATGAGAACAGCCGGGGGGAGCACAGTCCCTGCTGCCTCTACATGCTCATCTCTGCTCGCCTCCCTCGCCTGTGGGCTCTGCTCCGGCTCCTGTGGCCAGCCCCAGCCCCCGGCCGGCCCCCCCTGCCCACGGACTCTGTGCCGGTTCTGGTGGCCAGCCCCTGGTCCCTCGGCCACCCCCCTCCCCCATGGGCTGCACCCAGCTGCCGCTCACCAGGCAGCGGCGAGTGGCGCAAACGCGGGCCAGAGGACTCTGGAGGAGCAGGGGGCAGCCAAGCAGCTGGCGGCCGGAGAGAAGCAGCGGTTTCCCCTTCAAAGCGCCGCTTCTCTCCGGCCAGCTGTGCTGCTGCCCTGTGCTCCTCCTGCATCCTCTACCCTGCATTTGCGGCGCTCGCCACCACTCGTACCTCCTGCCTGCTCCCCTGTGGCTGCAGGTGAGCTTCCCTCCCTGCTCTCCTGCCTCCCACAGTCCCCCTGCACAGAGTGGGCTGCCTGAGTGCCTGGCTCTGGGGTCCCCTGGAGTTGGGGGGCTCTGTGCCAGGGCACGGTATGTTTCACGGTAAATCCGCCCCTGAGTGCGAGTCTTGCCATTGACTTCCATGGGCTTTGAATCAACCAATCATTGAGGTATTCTGCCTCCCTGTTTGTATGTGTGGATGTGAGCAGACCCCAGAGCACATTCTTCGGGTGCACCGCAGGCCTCGTTTTCAACCTCTTAAACACAACTGACTACTGCAACCCCTGGTGTAGAGCAATATCTAACTTCTTACCACATAGCTCTCTTCTTGTTAAATGCTAATTAGAATACTTGTTAACTGATTATTCAAAATGTAATTACACATTTAGTGCTAATGTAATTTTGGGTTTCACTCTATACCAACCAGACTTACAATCTGCATATTCATGAGCCTCAGAGGGTGCTCTTTTAAAAGTCAACTGAATTTAATAAACATGACAAAAACTGGCTTACTGTATCCACATTAAAGCTCAAGGCACATCATTTAAAGTGTTTCCCTGTTTTATGTTCCTGGGTTACTGTATCAAGGATCATTTTTCTAAACAAGTCCACACAAAAGACTCCTAAACAAGATCCCAGCATGTAATATGGAAATGTGAGAATGAATATTCCATCAGAGCAGTAATCAATATGTCACTTAATATTAATGCTCAGTGAAATACTCAACTGCAAATACAATAGGCCAAATTCTCTTCTCAGATGCACGGGTGCAACTGGCCATATATGTCAATAATCAAAAGGGGTATTGTTTCAGTATAGGAATGCCAGAACCTAACCATTCCAGACAAAGTAGTAAACCTGCATATTGTCTAGCTGTATGATTGGATTAAGACTGGAAACAGTGATGCTAACAGGAAATTGCCAACTGATAAAGAAAAACAATGCATTTATGCTTTTGAAGAAACCTATTCAGAACCATCAGCTGTGCCCATAAGTAATCGATGTAACCATGTGCTGCTATCACTATTACCCTTGTCTTTCCACACATCTGTGTTCTGATTGTGTGTTACACTCACTCCTTACAGCTCGTCTTAAAGTAGATAGTAAGTTCTCTGGGGAAAGGACAATGTGTTTGTACATTGTCAAATACAGTGGAACCCCAGTCCTGCTTGGGGCCTTTGGCCACTACCACAGTCATAATGATAAGTAATTAGATTTAAGCCAGAAATCACCCTTGTTCACTTCTAAGGAGTTTTGCCTGGCTAAGGACTAATCAGGGCTCTGTAGCTCTCCAAAGGCAAGTTAAAAATCCCATGAGACGTTTTTAAAAGAATGGAGGTAAGTGGTGTGTCTTGGCCAAAAATTCCCTCTCTCATTATAATGATTATTCCAAGGCGTTGTGAGCTTTTGGTGAACACATGTTGAGTGCTTGTTTGCCTCCACAGTCACTGAATTACTCATTACTTTGGAAACAGTTTTGGGATACTCTGAGTGTGCAAGATGCCACATAAAACCAACTTCTATTATACTCAGTTTACTTGTTTGTACGTCACAACCAATGAAATGGGGAAATCTGTAAGCTAAAGGAACATAAAACCCATTAAGGTGTCAATTCATCAAGATTAGTGCGGCATTTCTCAAGTGTTTGTTAGAGGAAGTTCATGTACGGCCTCAGGAGCGCTAGTGTGCATGCCTCCTCTGTTGGTGAGAGAGACAAGCTTTTTTTGAGCCACACAGAGCTCCTCTTCAGGGGATGCTCTGAGCAAAAGAAGAGCTCTGTGTGGCTCGAAAGCTTGTCTCTCTCACCAATAGAAGTTGGGCCAATGAAAGATATTACCTTACCCACCGTGTCTCTCTAATATCCTGGAACCAACATGGCTACAACTACGCTGCATGCCTCTTCACAGTAATTTTCACAGAATTATTTTTCATTCTGTATGAAAACTATGTTAATAGAGTATTAAGGTTATATGGTGACAGACCCAAAAGTCACGAAATACCATAAAACAGAGGTCACCAACCTGTTGATCGCAATCTCCGGCTGCGGCAGTGCAGCGGGGCTGCCTGCTGCTAAGGCAGCCTTCCTGCCTGCTGTGGCCCCACACCACTCCGGAAGTGGCCAGCATGCCCCTGCAGCCCTGTGGCGGGGGGGAGAAGGGGGGCACAGGGGTCTCCGCACACTGCTCTTACCTGCAAGCACCACGCCCCGCAGCTCCCATTGGCTGGGAACAGGGAGCTGTGACCAATGGGAGCTGCAGGGGCAGTACCTGCAGTGAGGGGCAGCACATGGAGCCATGTGCCTCCCCCAGGGGATGCAGAGGCGCGTTGGCCCCTTCCGGGAGCGGCGTGGCCATGTGGTGCACTACTGGCTGGCAGAGTGGCCCGGCTCGTGATGGGGAAGAGGTGCCGATATGCCTGAGTGGGGCTGGGGCAGGCAGGGAGTGTGCCTTAGCCCCGCTGCACAGCCAACCAGGAGCCGACCGAGGTAAGTTCCCCCTTCCCAGAGCCAGAACCCCATACCCCAGCCCTGCACCCTGAACCCCCTCCTGCACCCCAACTCCCTGCTCCAGCCCTGTCCACCCTCCCAGAGCCAGCACACCATACCCCCTCCTGCACCCCAACACTGCCTCAGCCCACAGCCTGCTCCTGCACCCATACTCCCTCCCAGAGCTTGCACCCCCTCACCTCCTCCTGCACCCCAATCCCCTGCCCCAGGCTCAGCCCAGAGCCCTCTCCCACATTGCAAACCCTCGGCCTCAGCCCAGAGCCTGCACCCCCTCCCGAACCCCAAACCCTGCCCCAGCTCGGAGAAAGTGAGTGAGGGTGTGGGAGAGCGAGCGACGGAGGAGGGGGCGGGGCCTTGGGGAAGGGGCGGAGTAGATCCTGGTTTGCCCTTAAATTCAAAAAGTGATCTTGGGTGTAAAAAGATTGGAGACCATTGCCATAAAGGCTAATGATTCATAGATTCATAGATTCATAGATATTTAGGCCAGAAGGGACCATTATGATCATCTAGTCTGACCTCCTGCACAATGCAGGCCACAGAATTTCACCCACCACTCCTAAAAAAGACCTCACACCTATATCTGTGCTATTGAAGTCCTCAAATTGTAGTTTGAAGACCTCAAGGAGCAGAGAATCCTCCAGCAAGTGACCCGTGCCCCATGCTACAGAGGAAGGCGAAAAACCTCCAGGGCCTTCCAATCTGCCCTGGAGGAAAATTCCTTCCCGACCCCAAATATGGCGATCAGCTAAACCCTGAGCATATGGGCAAGATTCATCAGCCAGATACTACAGAAAATTCTTTCCCGGGTAACTTGGATCTTACCCCATCTAAAAACCCATCACAGGCCATTGGGCCTATTTACCATGAATATTTAATTACCAAAACCATGTTATCCCATCATACCATCTCCTCCATAAACTTATCGAGTTTAATCTTAAAGCAAGATAGATCTTTTGCCCCCACTACTTCCCTCGGAAGGCTATTCCAAAACTTCACTCCTCTGATGGTTAGAAACCTTCGTCTAATTTCTAATCTAAATTTCCTAGTGGCCAGTTTATATCCATTTGTTCTTGTGTCCACATTGGTACTGAGTTTAAATAATTCCTCTCCCTCTCTGGTATTTATCCCTCTGATATATTTATAGAGAGCAATCATATCTCCCCTCAACCTTCTTTTAATTAGTCTAGCCAAGCCAAGCTCCCTGAGTCTCCTTTCATAAGACAAGTTTTCCATTCCTCGGATCATCCCAGTAGCCCTTCTCTGTACCTGTTCCAGTTTGAATTCATCCTTCTTAAACATGGGAGACCAGAACTGCACACAGTATTCCAGGTGAGGTCTCACCAGTGCCTTATATAACGGTACTAAAACCTCCTTATCCCTACTGGAAATACCTCTCCTGATGCATCCCAAGATGACATTAGCTTTTTTCACAGCCATATCACATTGGCAGCTCATAGTCATCCTATGATCAACCAATACTCCAAGGTCCTTTTCCTCCTCCGTTACTTCTAGTTGATGCGTCCCTAGCTTATAACTAAAATTCTTGTTATTAATCCCTAAATGCATGACCTTACACTTCTCACTATTAAATTTCATCCTATTCCTATTACTCCAGTTTACAAGGTCATCCAGATCCTCCTGTAGGGTATCCCTGTCCTTCTCTAAATTAGCAATACCTCCCAGCTTTGTATCATCTGCAAACTTTATTAGCACACTCCCACTTTTTGTGCCCAGGTCAGTAATAAAAAGATTAAATAAGATTGGTCCCAAAACTGATCCTTGAGGAACTCCACTGGTAACCTCCCTCCAACTTGACAGTTCACCTTTCAGTAGGACCCGTTGTAGTCTCCCCTTTAACCAATTCCCTATCCACCTTTCAATTTTCCTATTGATGCCCATCTTATCCAATTTAACTAATAATTCCCCATGTGGCACAGTATCA
Organism: Caretta caretta; assembly: GCF_965140235.1. Classification (NCBI taxonomy): domain Eukaryota; kingdom Metazoa; phylum Chordata; order Testudines; family Cheloniidae; genus Caretta; species Caretta caretta. The sequence continues at coordinate 199,605,716 of NC_134207.1, read as the reverse complement.
AACGCCTTACTAAAATCTAAGTAAATTAGATCCACTGCGTTTCCTTTATCTAAAAAATCTGTTACTCTCTCAAAGAAGGAGATCAGGTTGGTTTGGCACGATCTACCTTTTGTAAAACCATGTTGTATTTTGTCCCATTTACCATTGACTTCAATGTCCTTAACTACCTTCTCCTTCAAAATTTTTTCCGAGACCTTGCATACTACAGATGTCAAACTAACAGGCCTATAATTACTTGGATCACTTTTTTTCCCTTTCTTAAAAATAGGAACTATGTTAGCAATTCTCCAATCATATGGTACAACCCCTGAGTTTACAGATTCATTAAAAATTCTTGCTAATGGGCTTGCAATTTCTTGTGCCAATTCTTTTAATATTCTTGGATGAAGATTATCTGGGCCCCCCGATTTAGTCCCATTAAGCTGTTTGAGTTTCGCTTCTACCTCAGATATGGTGATGTCTACCTCCATATCCTCATTCCCATTTATCATGCTACCATTATCCCTAAGATCCTCTTTAGTCTTATTAAAGACTGAGGCAAAGTATTTGTTTAGATATTGGGCCATGCCTAGATTATCCTTGACCTCCACTCCATCCTCAGTTTTTAGCGGTCCCACTTCTTCTTTCTTTGTTTTCTTCCTATTTATATGACTATAGAACCTTTTACTATTGGTTTTAATTCCCTTTGCAAGGTCCAACTCTACTTGACTTTTAGCCTGTCTCACTTTATCCCTACATATTCTGACCTCAATAAGGTAGCTTTCCTTACTGATCCCTCCCTTCTTCCACTCCCTATATGCTTTCTGCTTTTTCTTAATTACCTCTCTAAGATGCTTGCTCATCCAGCTTGGTCTACAACTCCTGCCTATGAATTTTTCCCCCTTTCTTGGGATGCAGGCTTCCGATAGCTTCTGCAGCTTTAATTTAAAATAATCCCAGGCCTCCTCTACCTTTAAACCCATAAATTCTTCAGTCCAATCCACTTCCCTAACTAATTTCCTTAATTTTTGAAAGTCAGCCCTTTTGAAATCAAAAACCCTAGTTGCAGATTTATTTTTGTTAATCCTTCCATTCAGTTTGAACTGAATTAGCTCATGATCACTTGAGCCAAGATTATCCCCTACAACCATTTCCTCTATGAGGTCCTCATTACTCACCAAGACCAAATCTAAAATGGCATCCCCTCTAGTCGGTTCAGCAACTACTTGCTGAAGGAATCCATCAGCTATCGCATCTAGGAAAATCTGAGCCCTATTATTATTACTAGCACTCGTCCTCCAGTCTATATCTGGGAAGTTAAAGTCTCCCATGATCACACAGTTTCCATTAGTATTTACTTTATTAAAAACATTAAAAAGGGCTCTATCCATATCCAAATTAGATCCCGGCGGTCTATAGCATACCCCAAGCACTATCCCAGGGGAGGCTCTAATAGTTTTCTTCCCCAATTTAATTGTTGCCCAGACAGACTCAGTCATATCCATTTCATCGCTTCTTATTTCTTTACATTCTATCTCATCATTGATATACAGTGCTACTCCACCACCTTTACCTTTATTTCGGTCTTTCCTAAACAGCACATACCCTTCAATACCTGTAGCCCAGTCATGACTACTATTCCACCAGGTCTCTGTTATACCTATAATATCTGGTTTCACTTCCTGCACCAGTAACTCTAGTTCCTCCATTTTATTACCTAGGCTCCTTGCATTAGTGTACAAACATCTTAATTTTTGCTGTTTGGCCTCACTCACATTCTGTACCCTATTAGGCACGGTTATTTTACTACCAGTATAACCTATTAGACTTGTATCTACACTGCCCTTCCTCCTACCTACAGCTGTATCCACTCTTACTTCATTTTCTTTCCACTCTATGCTAAATTCTGGCGTGGAGATTACCTGGACATCTCCCAACCATCTCCCCCAAATTCCTAGTTTAAAGCTCTCTTAATCAGTTGTGCCAGCCTCCATCCTAGAAGTCTATTTCCTTCCCTACTCAGATGAAGTCCATCCCGAGAGAACTGTCCTCTATCCATGAATGCCTCCCAATGACCATACATCCCAAAGCCCTCCTTATAGCACCACTGCCTAAGCCATCTATTGATAGTCATAATCTTGTCACACCTTTGTTGCCCTTCTCTAGGAACAGGCAGAATCCCACTAAAGATCACCTGAGCCTCAATTTCCTTAAGCGTCCTCCCCAGCCTAGCATAGTCTCCCTTAATACTTTCCAGCGAGAATCTAGCCGTATCATTTGTTCCCACATGAAGGATAATTAGGGGATTCTTTCCCGCTCCCTTTAGAATCCTTTTCAACCTCAGGTCTACATCCCGTATCTTAGCACCTGGAAGACAGCACACCCTCCTATTTTCTGGATCAGCTCTGGTTACAGGCCTATCTATTCTTCTCAGTAAAGAGTCCCCAATCACATAGACCTGCCTTTTCCTAGTGACAGTGCTATTCTCCAGTCTATCCCCTGTTCCCTCTGGCTGCAAGTTCTTTCCATTCCCATTCTCCCTTGTAATCCTTTTTAACCCATCCTGTATCCTCCTGGGGCTCATATTTGGTGTAATCTCCATTAACTCTTCCCCTTTTCCTATAGGACTAACTGCTCTTCTCTTCTTCCTTGCCCTGTCACCTTCAGTGACTACCTGCTGAGCCCCTTCGTCATTTTCCAACTCTGCAAACCTATTCTGAAGCTCTATTTCTCCTTCACTGATAGAGGTGGGGGTGGGAAATCATAAGGGAATTCAGTTTCTAGGAGTTCAAAAATCTATCGGCTTCCAACAATCACAAATAGTATGTATGAATTCCATAGTCTGGAACTGTGTAGCTAGACACTACCTGAATGTTGACAATCTTGTCCAAAAACACTGGAACCCACCTGGGCACATATTGCTACACAGATGTCTACAGCATGTAGCTGAGTGGAACTCTATAGCTCCAGCCTTGACTGAGGCCTGCTGAGTAGTGAGGATAATCTGCACCATGAACTTTACTGTGTATAGTGTGTATATATTTTTATGTGTATAGTGTGAAACAGACTAGGATCATGGTGAGCTGTGGTGCTGGGAGAAGAGGCAGTGACTTTATATCCTGCAGGGAGCATCAGGGAAGTTTTCAAAAGAAAGTGCCTAAGCTGAGCTCCTAAATCCTGCTCGGGTAAAACCCTAGAGCAAAGAATTTGTCAGCCATGTGCCTTCCCCAACTTTGAAGATCCTTAGATATGTTAAAGCAAAAATGGTGTGTTACCATGTAATTAAAGATTGAGTTGAGGCCTGGCCTGAAATGAGTAATCAGCACCTGGAAGGAGGCCTCATTTCTTGGTGAATGGAAGTAGGGACATAAACAAATCATTAGATTGAAAATGACAGACTGTCTGACCCAGCTAAGATAAGAGGACGAACACTGCAGGGAACCATTTACGAATAATAGACAAGATAAATTAGGAATGTAAAGAGGAGGTTGGCTTGGACAATGCATAGACAGTGTGCTGCACAGGAATTTGTTCCTGCAAAGCAACCAAGCCAAGCCAAAAATGTGTGATGCGATGTATAGTAAATGCAATGAGAGGTGTACGTGTATATGAAGGTAGAGGGTTTCTGTGTAACTTTGGAACTGTGGTACACCCAATACCCACCCCCTATGCCTGAATCTGATCAACTCAGCATAGCTTTGCTGTATGCCAAATAAAGGTACCTGAGCGATGAAATCTGGAGTTAAACTGAGTTTTTTTGGATCCCAGAGAACAGGATAAAGTGTTCTCCCAGAACTGGACAAGGTGTTCTGGATAAGCTGAGGGGAGTGTTCTCGGAGGGAATCCTAAAAGAGACCACACAAAAAGTAGAGTCCACGGCACTGCTCTCCTGGAACACTGCGGCCGATATGCCAGAGAACCTTCACATTCATATGCCCCCTCAGCTCCACACAGAAGAGGGCAGGTCTCCATGGCTGACTAACTGTTTAAGGGATCTTTAAGGGAGCTGCAAGGTCTCAGACAGCTCTGAAATGGAGCTGTCCGCTCGGCTGCATCTGGGCAGCTGTCATCTGGGTTCCTCCTTCTGGGGCAACTGGGAGGGCTCAAGGGATAGCACAATCCCCTGATAACCCCAGCCCTAAAGTCAACAGAAAAACACTGTGCCCCTATCTCCGTCACACCCTTTCTCCCAGTCACAAAGTAGCTGGTACCTGTGAGTAGACCAGGCCTAGTGTCCCTGTGCCAGAGCAGATGAGCCCCCCTTAAGCTAATTAAAGAGGGCGGGGCTATACCTGGGCCTATAAAGACCTGTCAGTGGGCAGGAAGGGGAGGATAAATTTATATATATATATATATATGTGATAAATGGCGCAAACATTGTCAAATATATACAGATGGGTATAAAGATAATAAAACCAGGGGAGTGGGGACAGCATTCTGCATCGCAACACTTGGAATAAAGACTATCAATTGTTGTAGTTGTTATGACAGCTGAACTGGAAGGGATAATGGTGGCGTTATGTTGGATACTGAGTGTGCAGCCTACCTCCCTTGTCATCTCATCAGATTCACTCTCAGGACTGCTGAGAGTTAAAAATGGGACTTCAGATAGCAGAAAATATATAATTAATTAAATATTATTACTAACAACAGAATTGGCAGAGATGGGAAACAGCATGGATTCCAGCATAAGTTGGGTTACCAGGAAATGAGGTGGCAAAGTAGAAAAAATGCTGTAAAAATGAAAAAAAATGACCTAGAGATCCCTAAGTTAATAGGAGTTTAAAAACCTAATAAAAAATGAACTAAGAAAGGAGTAGCAGGAAGTATGGACAAAAGAAACAAGGGGAGGAAAGATTTCATGAGGTATGCCCTGGAATCGAAAATACTGGCATACTACAAGAACCTGAGACAGAAAGTGAGGTAGCTCTACTCCGAATATTTACCAGACATGATGGCTTAAACAGTAACTTGGCCTTAATAAATACACAGGGCAATGGAGAGGGACCAGTTCCGCAGACACTTGATCAAGGGAGGCAGCAAGGAGCTCATTTTTAGGTCCCTGCTCCAAAGGGCTTATAATAGTGGTGGGCAACCTGTGGCCCACAGGCCACACGTGGCCCATCAGGGTAATGCGCTGGCAGGCCGCCAGACAGTTTGTTTACATTTGCATGGGCGCCCTCAGCTCCCAGTGGCTGCGGTTCACCATTCCTGGTCAATGGGAGCTGCGGGAAGCAGAGGCCAGCATGTCCCTGCAGCCCGCGCCGCTTCCTACAGCTCCCATTGGCCGGGAACGGCGAACTGTGGCCACTGGGAGCTGCGGGCGGCCATGCACATGTAAACAAACTGTCTGGCAGCCTGCCAGCGGATTACCCTGATGGGCCGCATGTTGCCCACCTCTGGCTTATAATATAAATAGACAAGACAGACAAAAGAAATATTATTAGCGCCATTTCACAGGTGGGGAACTGAAGTACAGAGAGACTTGACCAACATCACACAGGAAACCTGTGTCAGAGCCAGGAATTGAACCTAAATCTCTTGACACACACACACACACCCAAGCTTGGTGTATTGACCAGAAAAACATCCTTCCTCTCTTTTTAGACTAATTTTCTCAGCAACAGGGATGATTGGTGAGTGATGCAAGGCAATTCCACCACCATCCCACTGCAACTGAGCATGTTGGGTCTGCAGTGCTCCCTGCCCTTACTGGCCCAGACAATATAAGGGCTGAGAACCAATCGTGTTTTTTGCACAACAATGCAGAGTGGCATAGCCCCAAATTTCTCTTGTACTCCAAGTGTGCAGATTTGATGGAGGTGGAATCCTCCGGAATAAAGTATTCCCGGGTACGGGCCTGACAACTGCTCCCATACAAGTCAATGGCAAAATTCTCACTGACCTCAGTGGAAACGAGATTGGGCTTCCTGTGTGTAATACAGAACTGATCTCAGAGAGAGACTGACTCAGTGCAGGCTCCGAAATCCTACAGGCGTTCTTTGAACACAAACTGTAATATTTCGTACTACGGAGAAGGAGTGTATATTTATCTAGTTATCTCTAGTTATTTTTATGGTCACGTAGGCCAGCACCTAGCCAGCCTAAGAAGGTTTGCTCCCACTCACAAAGAGCATCACACTGATGGCTGGATTGAATGAGCGTTAAGGTTTTCCCCCCCACAATAGCTTTTATTTTGGGTCCCTATTATTTCTCTCATCCTTGCGTATGCTGTGGCAGGATGGGCTACCAGAACCAAGACTGATGTTGCTGTGTACAGTCCTTAAGAGGAAATCAGACAGAGGTGCTTATGATGCAATAGTGCACCCACTCATTCTCTCCTTCCAAAAAAACTTCTTGCCTTACATAGTAGCTTAGAACCTGATTCTACCATGCAGCAGCTTCATGTCATGCTATCCTCTGCTACATCAGGCTGGCCTGGAGGGTGGAGGGTGGGTGATCTTTTAAAGCAAGAGCCCTCGGAGAGTTTTGACAGTGACACAGTAAGAAAGCTCCAGTTTTCATATTGTATCTCCTTACCAATTGTAAATCAGTCATTTAAAGGATGCTTTCCGTTCTTGCTTCCCTTTAGGCGTCTCTTATTTCTCTCTGGAAAAAGATGTGGTTTATAGCTAACTGCAGGACTGAAATGACATATATAATGGCAACAGCAGGCAACAAATGTGTCCCTAAAGTGGCAATATGTTCTTTTTGTTTTGTTTTAAGACTTTGGTGTGATAGGTAGTTTTTTTTTTCAAGCCTTCATTTGAATATAAAAGGAGTACTTGTGGCACCTTAGAGACTAACAAACGTATTTGAGCATAAGCTTTCGTGAGCTACAGCTCACTGCATCAGATGTGAGCTGTAGCTCATGAAAGTTTATGCTCAAATACATTGGTTAGTCTCTAAGGTGCCACAAGTACTCCTTTTCTTTTTGCGAATACAGACTAACACGGCTGCTACTCAGAAACCTGTCATTTGAATATAGTTAATTTAGAAAGTAACATTAGGTGTGTTCCATAATAGGAGCTGCATACGCCGACCCAGGCTGTTTGATAATATGAACAATAGGGCAAGACTGTCAGGCTAAAATACTACAGGGCAGAAGAAGATTATTTCTTTGTTATGCAATATTTTCTTACTAAAATTTTATAACAATTATTTAGGTACTGAAGATTACTTGACCTTTTTCTTTCTTTTCTTTTCCTGCCATCCCTTCTCTTCAAATAAAAAATAAACAAAAATCCCACCAAACCGACAATTCTGACTGCCAGGTTCTCGTACATAATCTGAACTATTCACAATTATCTTAAAATGGACAGACCATAAACCAGAGCGGTATTGTCTCTGTTACAGATTGACTCAGTGTTCAGGAATCTAACCAACAGGAGAAGTTAGAAGTTTTTCACTATGGGAGAAAATAATTGTATGATAAAATAACACAAGACTGCAATTTAAAGAATGAATCTTGAAACCTTACCTATGTGAGTATGTCTGTTGACTTCACCATACTTCTCAACTTCCAGGATACCAGGAAGGGAATTCAGACCTGCACTGTGGCCGCACCCGTCCCTATGAATTCCACAGGCACACCCTGCCAGCCACAGAGGAGGCTCTGCAGTCTCTGCATGACCCCATGGCACAAAGGTCTGGGGTTAGGGGCGGGGTGGGAGGGAGCATGACTGGAATAGTCTATTAGCTACATATATGACCCCACTGCTGTTTTCTCGGAGCACCTCAGTCTTTAATGTATTATTCTCACAACACCACAGAGAGGTAGGGACAGAGGTGATGCATGGTGGGGGGGAGCATGTAGGATCATTGCTCCCCAAGATTTGCTGCTTGGCTTGTACTGAGCAGGCTCACACGGACGGAGCACGCTCAGTAACACTGCTGAAGCCAGCTGCCCGCACTCTGCCCCCCCACCATCAGGCCGGCACTGTTGTCTCTGGGTAGGGAAGTAGTTACCTCTCCATAAAATGGTGATACTAAGGCACACAGAGACTAAGAAAGGCATCTAAACCCCAAATGTACGTCTCTAAATCCCAGTTTTAAGCACTACAGCGATCCACAAAACCCCCTCTCAGCTACTGCCCGACTCCAGTAGGTGCCTAAACTCACTCAGCACCCAAATGTCCACTGTAAAAGTTCCCTAGGTTCTTAAGTTCCTGCCTCTGGGCATGCGCACAGCTGCCTCGCTCTAGGTCTCTAGACACCTATCTAGTGACTAAGCTCCAGTGCAATCCACACACCAGAGGAAGATAGGTGGGGAAATGCCTATCTTGGCTGCAGGATCTGATCTGCTAGACTAGAGCCATATTCTGAGCACGCCTACTGGATCTGGTCCCATTCAAAATCCAAGACAAGGAGGAACCTCTTGTATAATTTTTAGGCTGGTGGTTAGAGCAGTCACTCAGGCTGTGGAAGATACAGGTTCAATTCCCCTCTTTGCGTAAGGAGGAGAAAAGATTTGATTGGGGTCTCCCACCTCTTAAGAGAGTGCGTTAACCATTGGGCTAGGGGATATTGGAATGTCTCCCTCTCTTCTGTTGAAGCTGTTCCACACTGAATTAAATACTTGGATAGTCACTGGGCCAAAAAGAGAGACTGCAAGTGACTATGACTCCAGAGGCTGGTGGTTAGGGCCGAGATGAGAGATCCAACGTCCAGTCCCCCTGCTCTAGTCACTCTTTAATTATTTAATCCAAAGTGGAGCAGCTTCAACAGCGGAGACTGAGGGAGCCCTGCCTCCTTTCTCCCCATCAGGTAGAGAATTGATTTGAACCCGGGTCTCCCACATCTTGTGGGTGTGGGTGCTCTAACCACTGAGCTAAAAGTTATAGGGAGGGGAGAGGGCAGCACCACAGCTGCCACCACCACCTGCTCAGTTTCTTGCAAGAAATGGTTTAGACACCAAAGGTGCCTGACTCCAGAAGAGGGGTTCCTGGCTGAGGACTGCAAGCTGCGATAGGTGCCCAACTCCATTGGAGAGGGTGCTTATGACCTACCCCTCTAGTCAGCATTTTCCATTGGCTTGCTTAGGCAGGGAGCTGCCTAGCAAGCTGTTTTTTGTGGATCCCATTCTGAGGTGCCTGTCTCTCCCCGTTCGTTGTATAGGGAGCATAGGCACCTGACTCAGGTTTTATAGATCATGTTCCAGTGATTTTCTAGGTGCCTAACAGTTAGGTGTTGCAATGTTCAGCTTTGCAATGACTAACTCCCTTTGTGGCTCTGGGCCTAAGGGATTTGCCCTAGATCACAGAGGAAGTCTGTGGGCAAGTCTACACTACAAAATTAAGTCAACCTAAGTTAAGTCGATGTACAGCCACCGCAGTAATTAAACTGCTTTTGCATGTCCACACTACGCTCCTTGAGTCGGCGGTGCGCGTCCTCACTGGGAGCGCTTGCACCAATTTCACTGTCAATGTGGGGCATTGTGGGACGGCTTCTGAAAGGCAGCAACAGTCGATGTAAGCAACTCAGTGTCTACACTAACACTGCATCGACCTAACTTACATCAGCTTAAGCACTACGCCTCTCACGGAGGTGGAGTTATTAAGTGAGTGCAGTGGGCAAGTTACATCAGTGGAAGCTGCATTTTAGTGTAGCAGACATTTAGAGGGTTTAGTGTAGCAGACATTTAGAGGGTTAGGTTGATGTAAATTGCCTTACGTCAACCTACTCTATAGTGCAGACCAGGGCTGTGACATGGCAGTGAATTGATCCTTCATCTTAAATCCCGAACTAACATCCTAACCCCTGACCTGAATTCCTCACTAGTGCCAGGGAGACAGGGGTGGGCCACTATGAGCAGCAAGTCTCAAAAGCAGCAGCTGGTGGACACCCTCCCTTCATGTCTTTATGGCCCCAGCTAACTTTTTCCCTTACAGTCTGTCTGCCCCTTATTTCCCTCCTCTCTCTGACACCAGTTTTGAGCTGGTCTCATTGGAGGTGTTTGTTAGAGAGCATAACCCAACATGACTGTTTAGTGTTAAGTTCTGAGCAGCTCCATGTCTGATATTTTACACAAGTTGTTGTTAATGTGCTTATTTGTAGATATGTCCTTGTGATTGTCAGGGTCAAGACACCCCACAGGGAGAACAGAGGATCTGAACCACAAGAATAAGCACACGAGTGAACTAGTTGTATACAATGTCATTGTGTATAAATATATGTCAAATAATGTCTTTTTTTGAAATTTTGTGACGTTGATGGTCATTCGGAGATTTGTTCACAAGTTATGGGTATGAATGTACGCATATGTGTCAGTGTAGAACTTGGTAATTGTAACTAGGACGATGGCTACACCACAGAGCTTACAGTGGCACAGCTACACCACTGTAGCGCTGCTAGTGCAGACAGTCTAAGCCGACGGGAGAGAGCTCTCCTGTCGACTTAACTTCTCCAGCCCCCGTGAGCAGTGGTAGCTATGTTGGCAGCACACTGCTGTCCACACCGGTGCTTCGGTTGGGGTAATTTATGTCACTCCGGGGGGGGGGGGGTTGGGGGGGTGGCTTATTCACACTCCTGAGTGACATAAGTTATGTCGACTTAAGGTGTAGTGTGTACATAGCTTGAGATGCAACTGCAGCAGCATCTCACAACAAGGGGTGAAGGAGTCAGGTAGGCAGGGTCTCCTCCCAGGCAAATTGATTACATAAAACTAACTGCAAGCACCTAGCTTTGTGCAACTGAGTGAAAGACAATAGTGGACTATTAAAGTTAACAGAAACACAATGAAACTGAAAAGAAAACTCCAATCTTGAAAAACTAAGGCCATGTCTACACTATAGCTTAGGTCCCTATTAGTTATGTCACTCAGAGGTGTGGATAAGACACCCCCGAGCGACATAAGTGACTTAAGTGCTGGTGTGGACAGCGCTATGTCAGTGGGAGAGCTCCTGCCAACATAGCTACTGCCTCTCATGGGGGCTGAAGTAATTAAATCAACAGGAGAGAGCTCTCCTGTTGGCTTAGAGCATCTGCACTGCGCTGCTATATGCTCTGTAGCGTAGCCATAACCTAAGGAAGGAGGGAGTTTCCCAATTCCATGTAACCATGAATTACCATAGTCTGAGAGAAAGGGGAAAAAATCCAAACCCTGTTAAAAGGGAAGGGATTTGAAGTGAAAGCTATCCAGACACTGAGGGCCAACATTGAAGCGGAGTGCTGTCAGTGGAACACTAGATCCCCCCCTAGGACAGAGGACATACTAGGAAACAGTTCAGAGGCACTAGCCATCAGAAAAGGGAATTTAGCTAATAGAGAAGTGTAAAGCCTCAGGTTGCGTCTTTGTGTTTATTTTCTGTGTAACTTGGATACCTTTGCTTTTCCTTACTATTTCATCTTTGAATTTAGGCTTTATCTATTAAATAAACTTTGTTTATTTTTACCCCAAGCAGGTCTCTGTTGGGCAAATTGTGTGGAGTGTGTGTGCAAACTGAACTGATAATTGGGGGCAGGTTTCACTCTTCTGGGGTCACAAACCAGAAGGCAAAAGTCCAAGTGTCTAGTAGTTAAGAACACAGGAGATGGACTTAGAACCAGAAGGGCTAGTGGGGTGTCCCTGCCAGGAATAAGTAGGCAGGTAGAAGCCATGGTTGAAGCCTTGATGCTTGTAGGCTGGCTACTGGTGTCAGAGCTGAGCCATAACATCATAGCATTAAGGCACCCAAAATTACAAGGCAGGTGGTGACAGCGAACCCCTTACTGGTCTAGATGATCCCCAGAACATCATAGTATTTTAAGGACTGCTCCCATTAACCAAAATACCAGTACTAAAAATAGAAAACAAAAGAAATATTAACACCACTTCTAAATTCATCTCAAAATACAATGTTTTACAATATAAAATAATTTCAACAGCTGTAGCTATTCCTTATACTAACATATATATTCCCAGACAAAAGTTACATTAAGATGGAGTGAAGGTTGACAATACATATCAGTAACATAGGGTAAAATAAATTAGTGGATGTTGCAATTATTCCAAAACCAAATGTGTTAAACCCGGGAAATTCAGAATAAAATGTTAAACTTAAAAGAAACCCGAACATCTTAAAGGATGAAAATGCAGTTAGGGCACTGAAACAACACTACTTCTGCACTGTAGAGACACTATGCAATTGTAACACCGACAGACCCCAGTCGTTGGTGAGTAGGATTGAAGCTGGGACCTCTGGAGATAAATGCATGAGCCTCTACTGCATGAGCTAAAAGCCACATGGCCCTTAGCTAAGGCTATAGCAGATTCATTAATCTCTAAGTGGCCTCAATGCCGCTAGAGGGGACAGAGCACCACACCCAGGAGGTGTAGGGGTTACACAATGCAATACCATACGGTTATGATCAAGGCACTTTAATGTTTATGGTCCCAGATTAGATTAAATTGATGTTGAAAGATCCATTTGATTTTCTTCTTTTCTTCCTGATGGCATCACTATTTCAGCACAAGCAGTCACCTCCTCCATCTGCCTACTTGCCTGTGCCTCAGACCGCAGCCTAAAATATGCAGTTACAGATCAGCTGCTCTGTGTCTGTTCGCTGGTCTTTGGCTGTACATAGGGTAGAGCGGTAGGTACTGTAGCTCAGGGAAGAAAGCAAGCTAGGCAGTAACAAGCTAAAACTACTCAAGAGCAGGACAAAGAGGTCAAACCCCCTCTTTTCACCTCTTCTTATGGCTTCCATGGTAATAAGGCAACCAATAAGGGCTGCCTCTAGGCTAGGGTGCCATACCACGTCCAATCAGGTAGAGGCATCTTACAATCATGGTCCTGCTGCACCTTTCACCTGTTCTTCATTTTGAGGGACATCACTCAGTTCCAAAGTTACCTACATTCCACACAGGTTTGGTGTCCCCTCCGTTTTACTATTAAAAAGTATTTACATTGGAAATAAAGACTCATAAGGCTGAAGGACCAATTTATCCAAGAGAGGTGCATCCCACAGCATTTTGTCTCCTGCATGAATAATTTTTTTGTCCCCCTCATTCTGTGTCTTTGTCATATATTATGTGCCACATTCAGGTCTTGGCAGATTGTGCTAAACTCTCAGATCCACCTCCAGCCCATGAAGACCAGCAGGTTTACAGCAAGGAACGCAGTAGTACGAAGTATCACAATGTACAAAGTATCTGTAAAACAAAACAAATATGCTGGGGAAAGCTACCCCTGGAACATCTACGAGGTCTTTCTTTACACCCTCTTTCAAATTACACAGAATTAATACTGTGCCATAGCATCCATGTATTCACTGTATTTTTCAGGAACAGATTACAAACATTTCAACCATAAGCATTTAATGTAAATTGTTTTGCCAAGTGCCAAGTTTTGCTTGCTGTGATTAGGATTATGAGCAAGCTTTTATTATTTAAAATCAAATCAATAGATTCCATAGCCCTATCACTTTTTTTTAAACTGAGTTTAATCACAAGCTAAGGGGAATTTTTTGTAGGATTCCCCTTGTAAAAATATTGACAGCATATCACTGCTTTACTATAATTTCACTGATGAATAGTTTTTTTCTTATTTCCCTTTGTGATGCAAATAAATGAGTGCAGACTATCACATGGCATTGTTCTGTTTTCTATCTAAATGCAATAATGGGTGACTTGCTCACTTTTCAGAATACCTTTGTACTGCCTCTGTGTAAGAAATCACAGAAACATTAATGTAAAACTAGTTCTGTGCCTATTAGCATGTTATCATCACATTATGAAGCTTTCAACAGATGGTGTTTCCTATGTGCTTAAACAACCTTGACCTTCAGTTCCTTGCAATGTGAATAATATGACATCACATCTAAGAAGAACAATGTAATCATCTTTTCCATTTCCAGCACTAAGACAGTCAACAGTATTTGATACAATCAGCATGTGTCTTGATACTGAAGGCACATGGTGACAAGTCTAACTGAATGTAGTTATTCAGCTGCCATGAAATGCACCTTATGGTGATAAACTTCAGCCATAAAATTGGAAGACTATCACATAAACATGTTTCATGAAGAAATACACTAACAGAATTCACTGCAAGTTTATTGTTAGAAAACGGCATTCTATTTATTATGCTGCAATTTTTTACAGTAAGTGAGTATTCAAAACTCATTACACTTTACCATGAAGTAATTACTGGGCGTTCATTCCTTTACTTCGACCAACAATTCTATCTAATTAGTGTACAATAAATTGAAATGCTGAGATTGGGGAAATGTGAAAGGACTCACACCAGAGTAGGCACCTGCAGTCAGTTCATGCAGTACATGTTTAACCTGAGATTTACTTGACATAAAAATAGTATTTTATTTTAATGACTGGTCAGAATATTTGCCTTGCATATTGTTTCTTCTTCTTTCAACCATATACAGTCTTAAATGACACAGTGTACATGACAATCGCTAAAGGGTTCATCTGTAAAAAAAAAAAGTGTCCACAAGCTCAGAGAAAGTCTTCTCTTCAGCATAAGTCAGTCAGTGAGAGCATGCTCCAGCAATGTAATGTTTCTATCTTGGCATTTTATTGGTTGAGGAGATTTTCGAGGGCAGTTAGGTGCCCAGGATCCATTGGAAGTCAATGGGAGGTGGGGGACCAACTCCCATTTGTGCCCTTGAAAAATCTCCTATTGAGTTCTTTTTTAGTTGTCATCCTGGATGAGATTGTGTTCTATTCTGGTCCCTTTAGGAGAATAAAGGGGCACAATTGGCCTCTGGGGAATATTACCAATGTAAGGGGTTTCCCTGGATAATGTGGAGACGCTGGAACAGGTCTGATCTGGCCTCCCTTGTAGTCCCTTTTGTAGAGGGCATGTCAGAGGTGTGTTGGGATGGTGGAGAGAGAGTGGCTGGAACATGCTGTTTTCTGGCTATCCTTAGCTGCAGAGCAGTTCCTATTGCATTGTGGCAACTGAGCATGGATTTAAAAAAACAACAACAACAAAATCCATCCTACAGGTCAAAGTTCTGTCAAATTCCTGTCAGGCATTCACACCATCAGACTGCCTTAGATAATAAAATAATAATAATAATATCTTACTCTTATGTAAGACTTTTCAGGCACAGATCCCAAAGTGCTTGGGTTGCTGCCATGGAAAGACCCAATATGCCAGACTTTAATTGTGGACTCAGTGGACAAGGAGAAGTAGTCACCAAAGTCTCAAAGAAATGGGAAATATTTTAGGAGAGCCATTAAATGCACATAATCACTGACCTAGCCAGAGCTGCTCAATCTTGGCACAGGTGATTAATATAATTAAAATGGGGTTTCTCCAATCTAAGATTTGACATTGTTGTATTATTTCTAGCCAAAAAGCAGGTCATATTAGATGAAGAAAAGTTCTTTTTTTTTTAAATTTTGATGATGCACAGCCATTTTTGTTCATCCAGCTGCAGAAATGGAAACTTTGTGCTGGCAATGAATTGGACAGTTTTATGAATTCTGATGAAGATCTACTCCTGAACTCAGTGATTCTAGATTTCTAGAAAGGATATCTTCATGTTTTCATTTTTCTTGTTATTGATCCAAATGCTTTTATTAGTATGCCAAGATTGGGGCTACCGTTTCAAAAGTGGGAATTTCTGCATACTATCATTTGCACAATGGCCAAGATCTGTAGTTTCGCTGATTACCTAACAATTAAGAAAAACTAGAGAAGCAAAATGTTTGAAAAATTGTACTGCTAGACAAGATGGCTACAAGTACCTTGTGCAGTAGCAAAAGCAAGCACAACTAAAACTGAATCTGAATCCTTCCCATAACATCAAACATTACTTATGCTACAACAAAGGCTCTGTAATCCCTATCTATCCTGGGCCGCTCTTTGTATGTCTTCTATGTTGTTAAGTCCCTTATATTTCCTTCTAAGTGATGTTCATTGGAGGGATTCTTTTGGTTGGCCCCTCTTACGTGTTCACAAAACTCTGCCTGGTCACAAAACAAAATGGCTCAATCTCCAGGCGATTTCAAAGCTACTCTATTGTTGTTGTAGCCATGTTGGACCCACTATATTATAAAACGAAGATGGGTGAGGTAATATCTTTTATTGGACCAACCTCTGT
Source organism: Caretta caretta (assembly GCF_965140235.1). Taxonomy (NCBI): domain Eukaryota; kingdom Metazoa; phylum Chordata; order Testudines; family Cheloniidae; genus Caretta; species Caretta caretta. Next base: position 199,589,687 of record NC_134207.1, on the reverse strand, counting down.
TAGAGAGAGAGGCAAGCTTTCGAGCTTACACCAAGAAGAGCTGAAGAAGAACTCCAAGAGAAGTTGGTCCAATAAAATATTTTAGCCTCCCCCCCATTGTCTCTCTACTTTTGTATTAGAAGTTTTTCAAATATGAGATTGCCCTGACTGAGCATGGGATATTAGAGTGGAGAATGTCACTAGGAAAGTACAGATAAATATCATATTGAAGAGCAGTTGAGGATTATACTAACCTCATCATTCATCAGGAGCAGTGGGTGTTGGTGGTCAGGTATATAGGGGATCTGGAGCACATTAGAGGCCTTTGTGTGAGACAGTACTTTGTGATGTTTCCTGTGGTCCACGTGAAGGAATAACCCCCCCATCCAACTTGGTTAACTCCTAAATATCAAAGAATTACATCTACAGGGCAAACCAAAGTGGGGACAAGGACCTGCTAGGAGAAAAGACCAACCACAGAAAATCATCCTATGCCCAGTCTCTCCCCCTCTGATAGATAAGGGTAGAATTGGACCATGTCATGGCAACTTGGTAAGAAGGTACTTGTTTTGGTGAGGTTGCCAGGCTCTGGCTACACTGCAACATTGCACTACAGCTGTGCCTCTGTAGGGCCTCCCGTGCAGCCACGCTATGCCAGAGGGAGAAAGCTCTCCCCTTGGCATAATTAAACCACCCCTAATGAGCAGCGGTAGCTACGTTGGTGAGAGAGCATCTCCCACCGACACAGTGTTGTCCACACCAGCGCTTTTGTTGATGAAACTTTTGTTGGTCGGGGTGAGTTTTTTTTCACACCCCTGACCAACAAATGTTTTACCGGCAAAACTGCCAGTGTAGACATAGCCCCAGTTTGTGCTCTAGAATTTAAGCTTTCACTAAAAATCACTTTAAAAATTCCCCAGCCTTATGGTTGTGAAGATAAACTTCAGAATGAACATAAGTAGTGCAAACTTGCACCTCAGTCAGTACACAACCTGAAACAATTACTCTGAGATCTTAAGCCTGTCTGTATTGTTTTGTTATGGATCTAAGACTGGCTAGGAGACAGAAAGCAAACAGATTTATATCGTCAATCTTCATCATGGTGGGAGGATAACAGTTGGGCATCCCAAGGATCCATACTGGATACCATTTTATTATAATTTCATTACAGAAATCAGTGGTACAACCTCTTTAGGAATACTGTATGCAGTATTGGTCGCCTCATCTCAAAGAGCATATTGCAGAACTAAAGTGTGGCGGAGGGGGTGAGGGGAGTTAGAGAAGAGTGACATGGATGATCAAGGGCCTGGAAAAAACCTCATGTGAATAAAGACTGAAAAGATTGGAACTGCTTATCTTACAAAGGTAATAGAAATATATAAAATAATGAATGCTACAGAGAAGGTAGATAGGGAGTTTCTGTTCTTGCCATCGCTAACACAAGCGTGACAGGGTGTACCAACCCCACAGTGGGCCAATGGGGCCTGACCAATCATTGTGGGCTCAGGATGCCATGCCCCCTCACCCGTGCTGCTCATGATCCAGGTGGAAGGGACTGATAAAAGGAGGCAGCCCAGCTCAGTCTGGGCTTGCTATGGAGGGGGAAGGCCGTGTGTGGCAGGCTCCTGCAGAACCACCTGCGACTCTCAGAGTGGTGTGGGCTGTGGACCCAGATTACGCTGCAGCCAACCAGCCAACCGTGGAGACTGGTGGGGATGACAAGCCACTGCCAGCTGAGGAGGTGTTCGAGATGAGCCTTGTGGTAGGAAGTGACCCAGGGAATGTATTAGAAGCTGGTGCTTGAACCCTTACCTGGGAATTTCCCAGCTTCACAGGGCCCTGGGTTGGCATCCGATGGTGTAGGGTGGACCTGGGTTCCTCTACCCACCCCCCGCATTGGCCACTAGGTGTGGCTACTGTGGGCTCCAGCTACAGAGTAACTGTTTGCTCTGCCCTGCCCAGAGGGTCAAAGCACCCCAGCTGCTATTGCCTGCCCCAGCCAGGAGACTCAGGGGCCATAGACTCTTTGCTTTGCTCTGCCCTTCCCAGGAGTTGCAGATTGTTTGCTCTTGCCCAGAGGGTCAGAGCCACCTAACTGCTATTGTTAGCCCTAGTCAGCAAGCTTAAGAGACTAGAGACTGAGCATTTGCTCTGCCCCACTGTGATGGGCTCCCCAGGGTAAAACCTGGAACTGGGGTACGACTGAGCCCTCTGTCTTACCAACCTGGGCTGCCTCTCACACTGTGATGCTGTGACAAACTGCAGACACCCTCCAGAGCCTGCACTCACACAAACATTCACAGGCAGGGACACACCCAGCTGAGTTACAGGAGTGCTTTCACCAGCCACCCATGAACCAACAATAGTCTCCAGCCAGTTCCCTCCAGCTCCCCAGCCTAGGACCACAGAGCTTTGCCATCTTGCCCTGGTCAAAAGCCTGACCAGTGTAAGTTTATTACCTTGTCCTCCCATCCCTCATTATGGAGAGAACATGCACCAGTTTTTGTTCACTGAGCAGATTCCACAAGCACTTCAAGCAGCACGCTGTTTTAGGTAAAAAATATAAAACAGATTTATTAACTATAGAAAGACAGATTTTACATGATTATAAGTAATAAGTGCACAGATTAAAGTAAATTACCTAAGAAATAAAACAAAATCACAATCTAAGTTCTGTAAACTAGACAGAATTTGAATCAAACAGTGTCTCACCCTGATGGTACAAACAGTTCACCAATCTTCCATACACAGGTTGGGATTCCTCTCCAGCCTGGGACCACCTCCCCAGTTCAGTCTTTGTTCCTGAGGTGTTTCCAGGTGTTGAGTTGTGGGGGGAGTGAGGCCAAGTGTTGATGTCGCTTCCCCCTTTGTAACAGTCCATAAAGGAGCAATCACATCTGAAGTGCCCTTCCTGGCTGTACTCATAACATCTGTCCCCCTCCACAACAGAGACAATGGGGGACAGATGTTATGAGTACAGCCAGGAAGGGCACTTCAGATGTGATTGCTCCTTTATGGACTGTTACAAAGTTCCTGCTCTACCTTGGTGGGTCTTGTGCTTATTGGCATATTTGCTCACCTTGGAGCTTCAAGGCAGCCCTCAGCTTGGTCTTTTTCTGAATTCACAGTCCAGGTCGACTCCTCCTGTGTCTGACCAGGAGTTGGGAGGATTTGGGGGGAACCCAGGCCTGCCCTCTATTCCGGGTTCCAGCCCAGGGCCCTGTGGAATGCAGCTGTCTAGAGTGCCTCCGGGAACAGCTGTGCGACAGCTACAACTCCCTGGCTACTTCCCCACGGCCTCCTCCCAACACCTTCTTTATCCTCACCATAGGACCTTCCTCCTGGTGTCTGGTAATGCTTGTACACCTCAGCCCTTCAACAGTCCGCGTTCTCACTCTCAGCTCCTAGTGCCTCTTGCTCCCAGCTCCTCACACGCACACCACAAACTGAAGTGAGCTCCTTTTTAAAACCCAGGTGCCCTGATTAGCCTGCCTTAATTGATTCTAGCAGCTTCTTGATTAGCTGCAGATGTTCTAATCAGCCTGTCTTAATTGTTTCCAGAAGGTTCCTGATTGTTCTCGAACCTTCCCTGTTGGGAAACGGAACGTCCTTTGCTTGCTCCTCAGCTATTTGCTTTCTATTCTTTCCTAAAGCCCCCTGGCCCGGATTTTTCTTACTTTTTGCACCTGCCTTAGTCCCCCCCAACCGGGCCAGATGCTTTTTTTTGGTTTTTTTTTATTCTTTGTTTTTTTTCCCATCTACGTGCTTCGGCCCTCAGCTTGCCGCCAGCACACCCCCCCCCCCCATGCCTGCTTTCGGGCTCAGCTATTTGCCTCAGCTGAGCCCCCGGAGGAAGGGGGGGAAGATTGCCGATTTTGCTGTCCAGAGGGGGGAGTGGAAACCCCCAGACCCAGCCGTTTTGCTAGCAGCTTGGACTTTACAACATTCTCAGCATGCCGGAAGCCTTGGAACACAGCGAACACAGCTGGAGAAGAAGATTTCAGAAGACAGGAGAAATAATCCAGGAGAGCTATAAATCATCGTGAAGGGGGCCTTAAGACTGAGTAATTTTCTGAATTATACTCTCGTGGGGGGGAGTTTGACTGTGGTTTACTTGCGTTTGTGGCGGCACAGGGGGTGTGGCGTGAAGACCCCCCCCTCCCCGATCCATCGGTGCCGCTAACTCCCCACCCTTACTACAACTGTCACGGCCCCCCCGCCGTCCATCCCTGCTGGCAACCTGCCATCTCCCTTCAGATCCAGCTGTTCGCTTTGAACTTTGCCTTCCGGACCGGACATAACAGCCGACCATCCGAGACTCTTTGGACAAACGTGTGTGGGTCTGCACCCCTCCCCCCCCCCCCGGATTGCTTATCCCACAGCTTGCCCCTATTACTGGACCCCGATTTTGTTTCTCCCCCCCTCCCAGTCCAACTCCCTCAGCATTCCCCCCCCTCCCCACCTGCAGCCTAGCGGAAGGAGGGGCTACTCCGCTTCTCCCCTCCCCCCTCCTCCTTCCGGTGTCTCCCTGTCTCTCCCTGCTCACAATGACGGGGAATGAGAGGGGTGAGGCCTCTTCAACAAAACTATTTGTCCCTCCCCCGCCACCACCCCTGCCCGACCCCCAAGGTCCCTCCCCCACCACTATTGTCAAGATACTTGCCACCCCCCCCGCAGCAGGAGGCACCGGGGCAATCGCTGCTGCTGCTGCACCCACCGCCCCCCCAGATTCTAGGAAATCCCCCCGGGTTGCCCGGAAGGGCCAGGGCGGGAGGAAAGGAAAGGGCCCCGCTAAAACCACTGAGTCCTCCATGGCAGAGGCTGCCCCCACCGCTGTGGCCTCGTCATCAACCGTGGTGCCCCTCCCTGCGTTTCCCTCCATCAGCTCTGCGATTGTCCCTCCCCCGGCCCCCAGGACGTATGCCCAGGCGGCAACGGGCTCCCCCCTGCCTGCCGCCTCGTCATCTCGCCCCCCTCTGCCTCTGCCACCATCACCAGTGGCCGGGGCCCTTTCCCCGCCTTGACCAGGAGGCACAGCGTCCGTTGCCTCCTGGTGCCCGCCTCGCCCCACGTGGAGACATACATGCAGGCGTTGGCGAAGGTGGTAGGACCCACGGCTATTGTGGCGGCCTCCAAGATGTATGGGAAGGTCGTTTTTTTCTTAGCTTCAGAGGATGCCGCCCAGGAGGCGGTGGAGAGGGGCCTGACGGTGGGGGGGGGGGTGTTTGTCCCCCTAGAACCGTTAGAAGACCTGGGCGTTCGCCTCGTCCTTACCTCTGTTCCTTCCTTCTTACCCAATGCTGCCCTGTTACCCGCTCTCTCCACTCTGGGGAAACTTGTCTCTGTCATCAGCCCTCTCCCGTTGGGCTGCAAGGACCCCACCCTCCATCACATTTTTTCGTTCCGCCGGCAAGTGCAGCTTCTACCGCCGGCAGGGGCACGTGACGAAGAGGCGCTCGAGGGGTCCTTTCTAGTCCCCTACCAGGGAGCCCGCTATCGGGTCTTTTATTCTACCGGAGAGGCCCGGTGCTACCTCTGCCGCTCAGCGGGGCATGTCCGCAGAGACTGCTCTTTGGCCCAGAGGGGAGGGGCACCCGAAACCCCCGAGACCTGGCAGGACATCGGCCCCGTCGCTGCCGACGCCCCTGGCTGCCCGGCACCTGAAACCAACCCTCCTCCTACTCGACCCATCGCTGCTCCCGTCCGGGCCCAAGAAATACCTTCCCTACAAAGCCCGGGCGAGCAAGGGAGTTCCACCCTTGCTAGTACCAATCCAACAGAGCCCATGGAGGAGGGTGTGGCAAGGATATTACCGGGTATAGGAGAGGGCCCGCCCCAAGGACAAACCCCCGCCCCTCATGTTGCCTCACCACTACCTCCCCGAACCTCTGAACCATCGCCTCCGCCCCCCGACATGACCCCTGCTAACCAACCCCCAGATGACGCTATGGAGGGCTGGACCCTAGTCCAGGGGAAGCAAGGCAAGCGGAAGGCTCGAGCTCTGCTGCATCCATCCGACGCGGAAGCCCCCCGGAAGACCAGGAAAGGAGGCACTGCTATCGAGCCTCCCGCCACAGCCACGAGTGAGATCCATCCGCTGGTGTCGGGAGGGGAAGACGGACTGGCATTGGAGGGCAGAATCCCCCCTCCACGGGAGACCCTCCCCTCCGAGACTTCTGAGGACGCCCCTTCTGCCTGGATACCACCCGAACCCCCCGCGGACCCCAAGGCGATTATTGAGACGGGCCCTAGAGGAGAGGCCCCCCGGGTGGCAGGAGCTGGCCTCTCCCCCGTGTACGCGGAGATTGAGGCCCTAGATTTGACCCCGGTCACCCAGGGAGGAGATGATCTGCTGCCGGCTGGCCTCGAGCTGGGCAATCTTACCCCAGCCTCCCTTTCCCCATGCTCCCTCCCCCTAATTGCCTTCCCAGGTGAGCACCCTGCAGAAGGTGGTCCACCACCTGATGCCATGGCCGCTAAGACCACCATGGAGCCAGCGCCTAGCATTATTGGGAGCCCCCTCCCTTACCCCTTAACCCTTGACTCTGCTCAGGAGGCACTTTCCTTTAGCTGCTTGCCTCCTGAACCCCAGAGCCTTACCCCTGCCCCTGCCCCCACCCCTGTCCCTGCCCAAATTCCCTCCTCCTGCAGTGCTAATGCCGCCCCTGGGGTTATTTCCTTTCCGCCTTTCGCAGATTCCCCCCAGGGAGCAGTCTTTGCACTTTCTAGCCGCGACCCATTAGGAGTGGCAATTTTTCCCCTGCCATCCCCCTCCACTCCAAGGCGTGAAATAAATTTAATAACCCCAGCCTGTCAGACGTCCCGTCGGTGGTCCGCACCCTGTCTACCCGCCTTAGCGGACCATGAGGCTGTATTAAGAGTCCCACCAGGGAACACCTCGGGAATTGTAACCCCACCCCCCCATGAGCTGCGGCATGCACTACGGAAGTTCCTAGAGCACACCCATGGCGCCCGCAATAGGGCACAGCTGGCTCTTCAGCTATGGGGGGACTTTGATCAAATTCTCCAGGCCACAAGGGCCCTTATAAAGGAGGGTAGGGGGCAAGGAAGGCGTGGTGCTGCGGCCTACGAGCGAGCCCGCAGCTTCCGATGCGATCTACTCACCCACGGGATGGGTCACGGGTTGCTGCGCAACCCACCAGGGGCCCTGAACACCCCCGCCAACACGAAGCCCCCACCCCCCCAGCCCTCCGCATGACGCCTCTTATTATTGCAACCCTGAATACCAGGGGCTGTAGGATGGCTCTCCGCAGGTCCCAGGTGCTCTCTTACCTTCGGGAAGGGAGGTACTCTGTAGTTTTCCTGCAGGAGACCCATACGGACCCGGCCGCCGAGGACAGGTGGCGGCTGGAGTGGGGGGATGGGGTATACTTTAGCCACTTCGCGACCTAGCAAGCTGGAGTGGCGACCCTGTTCTCCCCCAACCTACGGCCTGAGGTGCTAGGGGTCAATGAGGCCGTGCCAGGCCACCTGCTGCACCTTCGAGTCCGTATGGAGGGGCTCGTGGTCAATCTTGTTAACATCTATGCCCTGCAAATGAGCTCCAGGCGGCCACAATTTTATCAGCGGGTGTCCGACTTTCTCGGCACCCTGGATTCGCACGAGTGTTTGGTCCTGGGAGGGGACTTTAACACCACCCTCAAGGAACGGGACCGCTCAGGGGCCGAACCGAGCCCGGCCGCCGCGAATATTCTCCAAGGGATACTTGAACATCACGCCCTAGTGGACGTCTGGCGTGACCATCACCCAGATGACACCTCCACGTTCACCTTTGTCCGGGTGGAGGCCCATTGGTCACACCACTCTCGGTTGGACCGTATTTACTTATCCCGTTTCCATCTTTCACAGGCCCACTCCTCCGCCATTCGGCCGGCCCCATTCTCCGATCATCATTTAGTCACCGTAACGGTCTCCCTCCGTGCAGAGAGACCGGGGCCGGCCTATTGGCACTTTAACAACAGCCTGTTGGAGGACGAGAGCTTTGTGATGTCCTTCCAGGAGTTCTGGCTGGCCTGGCGAGAGCAATGGCGTGCCTTTCCCTCGGTGCGGCGATGGTGGGATCTCGGAAAGGTGCGCGCCAAGCTCTTCTGCTGTGACTACACTCGGGGCACCAGCCGACGAAGAAATGCGGCGATAGAGCAGTTGGAACGGGAGGTCTTAGAGATGGAGAGGCGCCTGGCCGCCAACCCCGAGGACCCGTCCCTCTGCGGAGCGTGCCGGGAGAAGCGGGAGGAGCTCCGGGCCCTCGAGGACCACCGGGCCCGAGGTGCCTTCGTTCGGTCCCGCATCCGCCTCCTTCGGGAGATGGACCGCGGCTCCCGCTTCTTCTATGCCCTGGAGAAAACGAGGGGGGCCAAGAAACACGTCACCTGTCTTCTTGCAGAAGACGCCACCCCCCTCACGGATCCGGAGGAGATGTGTGGGAGGGCCCGTGACTTCTACGCAAGCCTTTTCTCCCTGGATCCGACCGATCCTGGCGCTTGCGGGGTGCTCTGGGAGGAACTCCCCACCGTCAGCGTGGGCGACCGAGACCGGCTAGAGCTGCCTCTCACCCTGGCTGAGTTCTCGGAAGCCCTCTGTCGCATGCCCCCAATAAATCTCCGGGCATGGACGGGCTGACCGTGGAGTTTTACCGCGCGTTCTGGGACATCCTTGGCCCAGACCTAGTCACTGTCTGGGCTGAGTCCTTGCAGAGCGGGGTCCTCCCTCTGTTGTGCAGGCGAGTGGTGCTCGCCTTGCTGCCGAAGAAGGGGGACCTCCGCGATTTATGAAACTGGCGTCCCGTCTCACTCCTTAGCACGGATTACAAAATCGTAGCGAAAGTAATCTCGCTGCGGCTATGGTCCGTGATGGCGGACGTGATCCACCCAGACCAGACCTATACTGTCCCAGGTCGCAGCATTTTTGACAACCTATTTCTAGTCCGAGACCTTTTGGAACTCGGGCCGAGAGATGGTCTGTCGTTCGCCCTCCTGTCTCTCGATCAGAGCACTCTGCAGGCGTTTGGATTCGGACCTCAGTTTGTGAGTTTTCTCCGGGTGCTGTATGCCTCTGCGGAGTGTTTGGTTAGGCTCAACTGGACCCTGACCGAGCCGGTCAGCTTTGGGCGAGGAGTGCGGCAGGGGTGCCCCCTCTCGTGCCAGCTGTACACTCTGGTTATCGAGCCTTTCCTCTTTCTCCTCCGCAGGAGGTTGACAGGGTTGGTGCTGCGGGAGCCGGAGCTGTGGCTGGTCCTGTCGGCGTACGCCGATGACGTGCTCCTCGTGGTCCAGGACCCGGGCGACTTGGCGAGGGTGGAGGTTTGCCAGGCCATCTATTCGGCAGCCTCCTCCGCCCGAGTCAACTGGGTCAAGAGCTCTGGCTTGGCGGTGGGGGACTGGCGGCAGGTGAGCTCCCTCCCACCCGCGCTTCAGACCATCCGGTGGAGTGCGGGTCCACTGCTCTACCTAGGCGTTTACCTTTCCGCCACGCACCCTTCCCCGCCGGAGAACTGGCAAAATTTAGAGGGCGGGGTGATAGAGCGGCTCCGGAAATGGACGAGGCTACTCCGATGTCTCTCCCTCCGAGGGAGAGCACTGGTGCTTAACCAACTAGTCCTGTCCACGCTCTGGTACTGGCTCAACACCCTGGTCCCGGCCCCGGGTTTCCTGAGCAACCTCCAGACATCAATTCTAGAGTTTTTTGGGTCAGGAATGCACTGGGCCCCTGTTGGGGTTCTTCATCTACCCCTGAAGGAAGGAGGGCAGGGCCTGAAGTGTCTGCACACTCAGGTCCATGTCTTCCACCTGCAGGCCCTGCAGAGGCTCCTTTATAGTGCAGGTAGTTCGACGTGGAGCATATTGGCGCATGCCTTCCTGCGCCGCTTCCAAGGGCTCCGACAGAACCGGCAGCTCTTTTATCTCTGTCCGAGAGGTTTTCCGCGAGACCTCTCCGGGCTGCCGGTCTTCTACCAGGACCTCCTCCGGACCTGGAAACTGTTCTCTACGACCAGGTCCATGGCGGCCACCGTGGGAGTTGATCTCCTCACGGAGCCCCTGCTACACAACCCCCAGGTCCGTGTGCAGGCGGCGGAGTCCCGCTCGGTGCGCCAGAGTCTGGTCGTGGCAGAAGTGACGAGAGTTGGAGACCTCCTGGACTATGACCGGGGAGACTGGCTGGATCCCCAGACGCTTGCCCGGCTCATGGGGGTCTCCAGACCTCGTACCCCCCGGCGCATACTTCAGGAGGTGAAGGCCGCTTTGATGCCCGCTGCTCGGGCTTATCTTAATCGAGCCCTGTGCGAGGGCGCACCCCTCCCACCCTCTACCCCAGGCCCGCCGGACCTTTCAATTGGGCCCCTACCCCGTAGATCCCAACAAACGCCTCACCCTTTCACTGCAAGCCGGCTGCATGAACTGCAGCCGGTCAGCTTCCAAATCGCACCACGGAAATATCTATACACACTCACGCTTCACACCCTTCACGCCCACACCCTGGTGTCCCGCCCCAACACAAAGTGGTGGGACCTCCTGCCACCTTTGGAGGGTGAGCAACCTCGGTGGGCCAGCCTGTATTCCACCTTGGTCCCGAGGCCCGTCGGGGACATTAGTTGGCGGCTCCTTCACGGAGCTGTGAGCACGGGCGTGTTTTTGACACGGTTCACCCCCATCCCGGATACTTGCCCTTTTTGCAACGTGAGGGAAACCCTGGTGCACGTATATTTAGAGTGTGCCAGATTGCAGCTCCTTTTTCGGCTCCTCACGAATATTTTATTACGCTTTTGGCTACACTTTTCCCCTCACCTTCTTACCTACACACTCCCCATCCGTGGCCCCACAAAATTGCGAGATCTCCTGGTTAACCTCCTCCTAGCCCTAGCTAAAACAGCCATTTATAAAACCAGAGAGGGCAGGTTGGCTAATGAAGCGTCCTGCGATTGTAGGGCTGTTTTCCGATCCTTAGTACATTCACGTATCCGGGCAGAGTTCCTCTGGGCGGCGTCCAGCAACTCCCTTGACACCTTCAAGGAGCGGTGGGCGCTGTCCGAGGTTCTCTGCTCAGTGACCCTGTCCGGTTCCCTCCGTCTGACCCTTTGATTGAGGGGAAGAGTGAGAGCTGTTGCCGCTGTGGATACCATCATTATTGTCACCTAGGAGGGGTCCTATAACACGTGGGTGTAACCCCCCCACCCCAAACCGCCCACCCCGCAGCCGTGCCCATCTTGTCAGGCACTCTCAGGAGAGGAATAATCGGTGACACTGGGCATGGCACTAGGTAACTCGAGGGGGTGGAAGACCACGAGTGTCGAGGAAACCCCCCCGCTCTAGGCCACCAGGTAACTCAGGAGGGTGGAAGACCACGAGTGTTGAGGAAGCCCCCCCGCTCTGGGCCCAGGCTAGCCTGAACACTTCTCCCTCCTGAAGGCTGCTGTGTTATACCTTTTGTTTGCTCTTGTTTTGTTGCATAGTTTTGCTTTATCCTCTTTGGTGATTCTTTGTAAGTGTTACACAAATAAAATTCTTTTCTGCTTCAAAAAAAATTACTCTCCTATAGCCATCTGGTCCAACCCTGTCACAGGACCTTAATTATGGTCTGACCTGGGTGGCAGACATGCGAGCCCAGAAGAGAGGTCCACCCAAACTTCTGGTCACTATGCAGGTTTTACACTAGTAAAATGTCTGGTCGACTCAGGGTGCAGCCAGGCACTCACGCAGGCCAACCTAGTGAAGTCACCAGGCAGGACAGAGGCCCTTCTATATCGCCAGTGCTTCCAGAGTGACTTACAGCTGTACCCCACCACCAGGGTAAAGCTGGAGGTGGGCCCTCAGGAGGAGACATGCTCAGTCGGCCTGGCCAAGAAGCTGGTGTACCCCGTGGTCCTGGGACATGACTAGCGGTGTTCGTGCAGGAGAGGGGACACCAGCTGCTGGCAGAAATGAACCTGAGACTGTGACTAAAGGGGCTCCTAAGCCAAGTGGAGGATGAGGGGCAGGAGGGAGAACCCCCTGACCAGGTGGAAGATCCCGGGCCTCACTCCATAGAGATGGAAGCGCCAGAGAGAGCTGGGTGCAAATGGCTGATGGAAGATGGGGACTTGATGAGGGAACAGAGCGAAGACCCATAACTGAGTCATGCATGGGAGCAAGTGACCAACACCTAGGAGGAGGGGGGCACGAACCAACGAGTCCCAAAGGACCCACTTTGAGATCCACAATAACTGTCTATACCGGGTAACCAAGGATCCATAAATCCAAGAGATACTCCAACAACTGCTGGTGCCATGGAACTTCTGACAGGGCCTACTGCATCTGGCTCACTTGGTACCCTGGGCCAGACACCTGGGGCAGTAGAAGACCTTTCAGTAGGTGGTTCTTAGGTTTTTCTGGGAAGGGGTATGTCGGGGTGTACCATCCCCACACTAGGCCAATGCGGGTGGCCCCACCCAACACACAGGGCTCCCCATGACAAGGAGAACTAGGGGACAGGCAATGAAACTAAATGTCAGAAATTCAAAACCAATAAAAGAAAATACTTCTTCATACAATGTATAATTAGGCTGTGGAATTCATTGCCATAGTAAGTCACGGAGGACAAGAATTTCACAAGATTTCAAAAGAAGATAAATGACCTCCCAGGTAAGGGGGTCCCAGACCTATTTAACATTAACGATGATAGTTTTTGTATAAACAGAAAAATCAGATTGTTGGGACTTTGAGAGAGAAAAGAACGGTAGCCTGAGAGAACTACTGGAGTGAATTAGATATGTCATGTCTATTCTGTGTCACTGTTTATGTTGCTGCATTTGGAAGTCTGAAAAAGGTTTCAGGTGTCATTTGGTTGAAAATAAATTTCATGTAAGCACCAGATAAGGACAAGTGATAGTGTTATGGGGGCACGGGGGAAAGCAATGTTTCTTTAGTATCATCCTTTGATTTTTTGACACAGCTTAAGCTGCACCAAGATGTCAGAAGTGTGAAAATTCTGTCCACTACTCTATAAAAGATGTGTGGCAAAAATCAAGGAATGCCTGTGTAAGTAATTTTATTTTTTATGATTCGTGCCCCAAAAGGTCTTGAACTGTCAGATTTATTGTCCATCCAATTTTATGTCTTTTAGTTGTGTTTATTTCTTGATATTTACCATCAGCTTGTATCTATGTGAGCAGTGGTCTGTAGACTTTCATATTGCTGTGTCATTTGTTAAGCTTTACATGTAGCTTCAGTTCAGCATCAATCCCCTGAGACATGCCATTAACATGAATCACTTTTGAAAGTACTTGGTACAATATGAACTTCTTGCTGAGTCAATCACTCATTGTGATGGAAGGAAGTGATGACCTTCACAGAAGTGCAGTATCACAGCTAAATATCCCAGGGCAGACCTCTTTATTGCTGACAATGGCGTCTGCTCACACAAACTTAATCCTAGCATAAAAAAATAGGCTGAAGATTTTTTTCCCTTTGTGGTGAGCAGTGTGGAATGATTTAAATCCAAGATATTTAAATCACCAATCCTAATCACTATTTAGATCAGCAAGCAGGAACTCTTGATTTAAATAATTGATTTAAATCATATTTTCTATTTGTACTTTTTAGTAATTTTCCCTAAAGATACGATGATTCTTATTTGTTGATAATAGGGCTGTCGATTAATCACAATTAACTCATGCGATTTACTCAAAAAAATCAATCATTATTTTAAAAGTTTACTGCGATTAATTCAGTTTTAATCACACTGTTAAATAATAAAATACCAATTAAAATTTATTACATATTTTTGGATGTTTTTCTACATTTTCAAATATATTGATTTCAATTACAACACCAAATCCAAATGTACAGTGCTCACTGTATATTATTATTTTTTATGATAAATATTTGCACTGTAAAATGATAAACAAATTTAACAGTATTTTTCAATTCACTAAAAGTACTGTAGGGCAATCTCTTCATTGTGAAAGTGCAACTTACAAATGTAGATTTTTTTTGTTACATAACTGCACTCAAAACTAAAACAATGCAAAACTTTAGAGCCTATGAGTCCACTCAGTCCTATTTCTTGTTCAGCCAATCTCTCAGACAAACAAGCTTATTTACATTTACGGGAGATAATGCTGCCCACTTCTTATTTACAATGTTACCAGAAAGTCAGAACAGGCGTTCACATGGGACTTTTGTAGCTGGCATTGCAAGGTATTTACATGCCAGATATGCTAAACATTTGTATGCTCCTTCATGCTTCAGCCATCATTCCAGAGGATTTGCTTCCATGCTGATGATACTCGTTAAAGAAATAATGCGTCAATTAAATTTGTAACTGAACTCCTTGGGGGAGAATTGTATGCCTCCGGCTCTATTTTACCCGCATTCTGCCATATATTTCATGTTATAGTCGTCTGGGATGATGACTCAGTTCATTTTAAGAACACTTTAGCTGCAGATTTGACAAAAACCAAAGAAGGTACCAATGTGAGATTTCTAAAGATAGCTACAGCACTCAGCCCAAGGTTTAAGAATCTGAAGTGCCTTCCAAAATCTGGAAAGGATGAGATGTGGAGCATGTTTTCAGAAGTCTTAAAAGAGCAACATTCTGATGCAGAAACTACAGAACCTGAACCACCAAAAAAGAAAAACAACCATCTGCAGTTGGCATCTGACTCAGATGATGAAAATGAACATGCATCGGTCTGCACTGCTTTGGATTGTCATTGAGTAGAACCTGTCACCAGCATGGACACATGTCCTCTGGGATGGTCGTTGAAGGATATGAATCTTTAGCACATGTAAATATCTTGGGACGCGAGCTACAACAGTGCCATGAGAATGCCTGTTCTCACTTTCAGGTGACATTGTGAACAAGAAGGGCAGCATTATCTCCTGCAAATGTAAACAAACTTTTTTGTCTGAGCGATTGGCTGAACATGAAATAGGACTGAGTGGACTTGTAGGCTCTGAAGTTTTACATTGTTTTAGTTTTGAATGAAATTATTTTTTGTACATAATTCTACGTTCATAAGTTCCACTTTCATGATAAAGAGATTGCACTACAGTACTTGTATTAGGTGAATTGAAAAATACTATTTCTTTTGGTTTTTACAGTGCAAATATTTGTAGCCAAAAATAAATATAAAGTGAGCACTGTATACTTTGTACTCTGTTATAACTGAAATCAATATATTTGAAAATGTAGAAAAACATCAAAAATATTTAAATAAATGGATTTTCTATTATTTTTAACAGTGCAATTAATTGTGTGATTAATTTTTTAATCACTTGACAGCTGTAGTTGATAACCATTAAACATATTGATTTAAAGCTAAATACAGCCTTTATACTAAATTTTGGTGCTTTTTTGCTAACCTGGAGATAAACTGTATCTTTATACATTTATTTAAGCAATTATATAGCTTAACTTACATTTATTCAGTTTCTTAATTTTGTCATTTTAATTGTGTTAAAAAATGGTGAATGATGCATTTCTTATTCACTAGATTAATTTTTTTATTTGTAATTTTTGTTAAACTCTATTTGGATGAAAATTCAAATTAAATTAAAATTCACAAAAACAGCATTTTAAAATGGTTATTAATTAACTAAACCTTGAATGTGCTGGATACATAACAAAAAAGTATCATCCAGTTTAGCAAAACATGTTTTGTATTTAAAACTAACTGATTTCAGGATGTATTATCTGCTATTAGTGAAACTAACTGATTCTTTCTGGTCACTATGTACTTTCAAGATCTTAGAACTAGTATGTCTTATCCTTTCACATCCAGTTTTTATTTATAGTTTGGAAGTGGAAACAATCTCCCCTGCTTTTTTAACTCTTAATTGGTTTCTTAACTTAGAATGAACTAGTCATTGAACTGAACTAGTTGAATAAACTGAAATGAAGAAAAAAATTTCTCTTCACCTGCAGTAGAGGCTACTGCTGTCAAAAGCTGGTTTAGCACATCAGCATATTCTGGTTCCAGGTGCTTAGTCAGTGACTTCTACCAGTTCAGTGGGTTGATGTTCTTTAAAACTTCAGCAGCACACATGGACTGCTTAATATTATTTGAATGTAATTTAAATTATTTTAATATACTATAGTAAGTTTAGGCAATAACATGATTGTCATAATTTCAAATTTAATTTTAAGTAGGTTTATTTTTTTTTTAATTATTTCATTTAAATCAAAGCCCAATTTAAATGAAAAAAGGGGGTTTATATTAAAAATCATTTATTTTTATCCACCCCAACTATTGCCTCCCTCACTTTATTTAATATCTGTGTTATTTTCACAGTAGACATAAACGGTTTGAGAAGATAAATGTCTGAGTTGTGCTTTGGTCAGTCATTCTCATCTTCTCCAATGTCCCTCAGATGAAATAATTATGAATTTAATTTAGATAATTGGGAGGGAAGAAACACTTTTTCTCTGTCTCTCCCCTTCACTTCCATCTACGCAGGCAAATCAAGCTATCTCATTGACTCAGTGACCAGTAAAAATAATCAGAAGGACTTAAAACCATAGATCCTCTGAAGATAAGACAACAGCAGACGCTGTTTGGTCCTCTTAATAACTATGGTCCTGATCATGCAGGCCAGAACTGATAACACACCTCTATTACAGGGGAAAGAATAGGTGGGTAACTTGATCTGCCCAATGATGAATCAAAATGCGTTTGGAACTTAGATTTTACTAAAATTTCCCCAAAATGAAGTTGTACCACATCTTGTCTCCTCAGCATTCTGTACAATTGCTATAAAGTAACTTGAAAGTAAAATAAGGACAGAGGAAGAAGCAGTTTTGTAGTTTAAGAGACCCAGGTCTTAGAACCAAGAGTTCTGGGTTCTGTTCCCAGTTCTGCTGTGGGTTTCTTTTGGCAGCTTGTGTAAGTCACTTAACCTTTCTATACTCCAGCTTCTCCTTGTGAAAAACCAGCATAATTGTATGTACCTGCTTCACAAAGATGGTGGGAGGCTTCATTCATTCGTTAATGGTTGTAGAATCTTTGGATGAAAGGGGGCATAAAAGGGTATAATGGATTGTTAAACATGAGAAAGAGAATCCTTCTAAAAGAAGGTCAGTAAAAGCAGAGCAGCGGCACTTTTTACACCGTGATGTGGAGTTTCCGATGTTTTCTGTTAGATTTCCCTCCTAATGCACCCTGAGTCAAGCAATAGGCATGAGGCATACTCTGGAAATGAATCTGTATGATAGATATAACTCAGCTTAAATACACTTTAGATGTTTTATCTTGCATTAGGTTGCAGGGCAAACAGCTGCCAGATTTGTGGGAATTTTCCCCCATTTGTTGTACAGAAAAATAGCTTCTTCCCTGGCACCAATGATAAAATTCCCTCCAATAAGAATTTGAGTGGTTGGGCCAGAATCATTCCTGCCTCCAGAATCTCTTGTCTCCTGGACTGTTGAATCAATATCAGATTTACCCAACCATGCCCATACCTGTAAAGCAAATGGTACAGTTCAAATGGCTGGTCACAACAACAGTAGTTCATTTCCACTGTATGCAGTTTCTTTAGACCTTATTATAACAAAAGCTCTTAGTCATTATCTTTACAAAGGTTGTTTTCGGGAGCAAGAAGAGGAAGAACCACGGGATCATGGTTCAACAGTCCCACCAGTCTTATGAGAGTAGCAACATCTTATAGTGGATAGAAGTGGTCAAGAATGTGAATTTGAAAACCTTGTTAGTTACATAAGACATCTTTTGTGTTATGGGTGCAGCTATATTCTACTGCCATGTCTTTCAAATATAACCCAACAATGTATTACTGTGACGATGTGACTCAGCAGGAAGGGGGGAGTGTTGACCTGGGAATGTGCCCTGGGGATGGGAGACCTGAGAGCCTGTCACCTGAGCCAGGAGGGGGAGAGGGAGGTGACACCTCTGCCAGGAATGTGGACGGAGACTGCAGCAGGGAACCTGCTGGGTGGGTTTAGTTTCAGTTTGGGGCTGGGTGGAGGAACACAGGGAACCCCAGGGCTGGGGTCTAAGCTCCCTGCTCCCCCAGAAGGACTTGACTGAGGGGTCCTGGGTGTACCCACAAGCTCTGTTTTGGACTGTGTTCCTGTTGTCCAATAAACCTTCTGTTTTACTGGCTGGCTGAGAGTCTCAGTGAATCCCAGGAAGAGGGGTGCAGGGCCTGGACTCCCCCACACTCCATGACAACTACCAAAGCTTTCACTAGCAGTGAAAACTATAATTAGGGTTGCAAAAGTTTCCATTATGAATCCCATTGCTAGTTCATAGATAGAGCTGGTTGAGAATTTTCCACTGAAATGATTCTTTGGCAGAAAACTTGGCTTCCAAAAAATCAAAATTTTCTTTGGAAAAATGTAGATTTTTGCTGATTTTTTTTTTCTATTGGGAAAATCAAAACACAACATTTTATTTCAGTTGGGGTTAGCCTAAATCAAAATATTTATTTTAGAGTTGGTTCAACATTTAATCTGCTTCCACCAGAGCCACTGCATTGCCTCACAGGACCTGTAGTGCAGGTGCCTCCTACATCCATTCTCCCTCGGAAACAGGTTTCCCAGCCAGATTACATTTCTTAGGATGGACCGCAGTCCCGCCTCTGGCTGAGCCACAGTTTATATTACAGCTGGTGCCAACAAGACTGAATTGTAGCATGGAATCAAGGTCTGAAATTTAAATTGACACTGTGTGATAACTGCAAGTGCCTTCAGCTACAGTAGGGTTCTTTCTGCTTTTGTGTCTTTGGAAGAAGATATCACCACATTGGGCCAAATGAAGGACACCATATGAGGCAAGTGAGGCGAGCAAGTATTAAAAGCACAGGAACATAGGACCTACTGCATCTGACTAATGGTCCATCTAGCTCACTGTCCTCAGTGTCCTGTATAACAATGGCCAGTATCAGATACTTCAGAGGAAGAAGCAAAAAATGCTGAAGTAAGCAATTATGGAGTAACCTGCCCATATGGAAAGTTTCGTCCTAGCCCCTTCTGTTGGTTTCTGCCCTGAAGCATGAGGCTTTATATCCCTTCCTAATTTTTTTTCTAAAAATCCTTATTAATTTAACTCTGGAAGTCCACATAGTTGGATAAATGGACCCAGGCAAAATCACGCTACTCCCAGCTAGCCAAATACTGCAACATATTGCAACAATGGTTGGAAGCATCTTGTTATGTCTGCTGAGCTGGTAAAGAAAAATTATAGAAAAGATGAGAAGCTGGCGATTAAGAAAAATCACCACTATAATGTTTAAAAACATAACAAATGAGTGCTAATTCCAAAAGGAAATGTCAAACCCAAATGTAATGATTTAGAATTCAGTTTGCAATACCCTTTGCTTCTGATTTAGTAAAGTACCTCAAAGCCAAGTTACGGATATAACCCAGCATCAGGCATGCTACTTATACCCACAGGCATTTTGATTTGTTCATGGAAGATATTGAAATGAGGGACATTCTATCTGGATCATCATTTGGGATTGTAGCATTTAAAGGTCATAAGAGAATGCATCTTCCTGAGAACTATTATCAACAGCCACCTCTTGGAGTATTGACTGATAATGATTATATATTGTTAAAAGCATTTTGTGTCAAATAGAAATAAAAGTGTTTGTCATCATTGTTTTCTGGTCCTTGTATATACATAAATATATCTATATAAAAGATAAGGTTTTTCAGTATTTATTCTACTGTCTGTTCATATATGTGAAAAGCCCCATCAGAGTTTAATCTTTATAGCAATATCTTCTTTATAGCCATGATAACCTGGATGTGAGATTTTAACTACAAATACAGTAAATTTTAGTGCTCACAGCTGACTATAGTGATAATAACAAAGGATCCCAAAGGTGCTGTGGAGCAAAGAAAAGTTTAGAAGCTAAGAAAATATACCACGTTATCATAGCCAATTATTTCTTTACACCCCTTGAGCCTCTGCCATCATATTTATCAGATTACCCACTGAGACTAACAACAGGAGTCATGCTATGCAAATTGATAGACAGCAGCCACTTTCAGATGAAAAGGGCAGCACTGAAAGGAAATTGAATGAGAGCAGGAACATTGGTGTATGCAGTGTTGTTGTAACTGTGTCAGTCCCAGGATATTAGAGAGACAAGGTGGGTGAGGTGATATCGTCTACTGGACCAACCTCTGTTGGTGAGAGAGACACGCTTTTGAGCTTACATGGGGACTACATCCTGAAAGAAATCTTTCCTGAAACCTCCCTTCTGGCCTTCAAACAACCCCCCAATTTTTCCTGGCAGCTTAAATTCATAACTTTGCTAGAGGCTAAAAATCATGGACTGAACAGAGACATTGGATTTGTGGCTTATTACAACAATCTGTAACCCACTTAACTCACCCCCAGCTCCCGCCACATGACTGGGGAGGTGTAAATGGGCCACTTCCCTTTGAATGGTCCTTTGAAATATGTCTTAACTATTTACGTGAAACAATCTATTCCACCTTGTATCTAGCTGTGACATTCTAAGGCCAAGTCTACACTAGCACTTATGTCAGCAAAACTTTTGTCGCTCAGGG
The DNA here is from genome assembly GCF_965140235.1 of Caretta caretta. NCBI lineage: Eukaryota > Metazoa > Chordata > Testudines > Cheloniidae > Caretta > Caretta caretta. The sequence continues at coordinate 199,569,176 of NC_134207.1, read as the reverse complement.
GTGTGAAAAAAACCACACCTCTAAGTGACATAAGTTTTGCTGGCATAAGTGCTTATGTGCACAGCACTATGTCGACAGGAGATGCTCTCCTGCTGACATAGCTACCGCCGCTCTTTCAGCTGGTTTTATTATGTCGACAGCAGAGTGCTCTCCCAGCTGCATAACTCAGCTACAAGAGCGATTTTACAGCCGCACAGCTATGCCACTGTAAGCTTGTAAGTGTAGACGTGGTGTAAGTATGTTTCCCAGACCTGAAGAGGAGCTCTGTGTAAGCTTGAAAGCTTATCTCTCTCACCAACATAAGTTGGCCCAATAGAAGATATTACTTCTCCCACCTTGTCTCAGTAGGAACATTGTAATTTACTACTGGCTGTCTGTCCAGGAAGTGAATCTTTGACCTTTGGGCAGTCACAAACAACCTTGGAACTAGTGGGTGTAATAGCCACTTTCCATTATTCAAACTAAATGAGGGAGTAGTTAAATGCCCCATTCTTTAGTAAGACCCAAAACAACAGACAACACCACCCAAATCACAGACCAGCATGTCAAGGCTGGAGTAGGAGTTGGACCATTTGTTCTGTGGGTTTTTCCTTTGGTCTGAATGCAAATGCCAGGACGAGGTATTATTTTTGTGGAGATATGTGTGTCTTTGAGCCAGAAGCAGACAGACAAGGCAGCAAGACAGTCAGAGAAGTACTGGTTGCTTGGCTCTGAGAGAAAGTGAAGAGAGAGATTTTTGTGCAGAGTGCTTGCTGGAAAAAGGCTTGTATTTTTGAGCAAGGAAACTGCTTCCTGTTGTTTGATTCCTACTGTGTGTTTCCAGGGAAACAGAACTTTGTGTACATTCTTGGTAAATAGAGAGGATGGCATAAAAAAATAGCATCAATTTCTCCTCCTCATGGAAACAAGCAGCAAGACCCTGAATAGTGACTCACTGCATGGGCCAAAAAGGGGTAACATTACTATATGCAGCAGAACTGACTGAGAAAGTATGGTTAGCCCATGGGTTTTTGGTTTTTTGCACTAAGCATTGACAGTGTGCTGGGCACTATACTGAGTATCTGCATCTCTTGTCTCCCATTGATTTTAGTGGAAGTTGAATGGGCTCAACCAGAGGCCATAAGGAAAAAAGCAAAACAATTCAGGCAGAAGATGTTTTGTTCCTCTAGATGCTTAAATAGCCCTCATTACCATAATACATGAGCACCTTACAATTGTTAATAGAATTTATCCTTACAACACTGCTGTCAGGTAGGGAAGTAACATTCCCATTTTACAAATGGGAGACTGGCGTACAACTGACTTGCCTATTGTCTCAGAGGAAGTCTGTGACAGACCTCGGCGTCAAACTCCAGAGGCCTAGTCCAATAGCTTAACCAATAAGCCATCCTTCCTCCCATGAGGCATACTGATATTTTAAATGATGGCATTATGACAGCATTTTATACATCAATGGGTTAACACATGGCTTCATTAATACAAAGATAGACTTCATGGAAGGTATGATATTGAAGGAGCAATTAGAATGAAGAGAGGATGGTTGCCCTTTATATGAGAGGTAGAAGGAAGTTCCAGGCATACAGGGCAGCATGAAAGAAGGCACAAAGATGGGAGTGGGAGAATGCTGTAAAGAGAGGAGTGAGGTGGGAACTCTGTAGGGGTGCTAATTGAATAATAGTGGATATGACTCTTCACTCAAAACCAGAGTTCCATCCATTTCAACTCACTTATCTACTATTGTCTGTACTAATAAAAATCTGATCTGAAACCACCTCCTCCCCTTTTGTAAGGAAGCCACTGAAAGCTGTTCTTAGTGTTCAGAAGTTGAACATAATGATTGATTCATGTTAACTTTTTTCTTTTAACATTTGGTTGCCACTTTTATATTTCCTTAACAGTCTAAAATCTGTTTTACAAGTTTAGCAGGACTCCTGCTACTGGAGGGGAAAAAAGGTTTGTAAAACTCAGTGAAAAGAGTTGTTCTGACTCACCCATAAATGAAGATTCTTCCCCTCTCCATATCTCACTAATAGAAGCTATCGACAACTAAATGTTTCTGAGAGAACATTAAAGGTGTCATATTCTGTTACAGTTTACCCCAGGGAAACATCAGTCTAATCGGTTGCCTGGAAGTAACTGAGAGCAGAATATGGCCCTTCAAGAATATGGCCCATATTGTCGTATATTGCATACAAAAAACTATGTTAATGTTGCAAAGTCAATCACTTAAAAGTTAGGAAATGACAGAATTTAGGTTACCTGTGCAAATTTAATTTGGCCCCCTTGTGACTATGCATAATGAAAAAGTTTTGCCTAATATCCCATAAGAAGTCTGGAGCAGGGCCAGGTTTAGAACCCAGTACTCTTGGGTTCAAGTCCAGAGCCTTACCCACCACACACATACACACACACGCACACACACACACACACACACAAAATAAAATCCTCTCTCTCTTGTCTCCTTACAGACCTCGGCCAGGAACAAATAGTATGTGTTGATGTAATGAATAACTGTATTCTAATGCATATGTATGAGCCACCTTAATTCTGCTATTTTCTAACTTTTGAGTATGTAACTTTGCAAGCTAACTGTTCTTAAAAGTAAGTATTTTATAGTTATTTGAAGAATTAACACTTTTGCTTGGTGAATTGAGAAACCAGGACTTTTCAGACATCCTGAAGGAAGTTCTTGCGAGGCAGCAGGTGTAATGAGCACTGCAGAGTGTTGCCAGCGGGGTTCCGTCTACATCTGCCCTGCAAGAATGCCTCAGAGCCCCTCAACTCACTTGACTGCAACAACTTCATGCAACCCTTACACTCCAGAGAGAATCAAGGCCCAATATTTTCATTGACTCTACTATATAGTATGTGCCCATTTACCTTTACTGTCATCAAATCAAAGATAAATCAAACAACAATACTGCTTTTCTGAAAGGCCGTTAAGATAAATTAAATACAGACTGGATTCCTCTTTCTGATTTCACACAATGGGGGAATTTCAAAAGGTGTAATTCTACCTCTCTCACCAAGGATTAGTAATTACATTGATCCATGTGCCATGTCTGCAAGAGCTGTGAAATTCACAGTATTTTTAATGTAAAATGTACTGTTTTATTGCATTATTTCACATTTAATGTGTACACAGTAATAACCATAAAGTATGATAACCAAAGTCATATGTTTTCATCAGGACCTTCATTTAGAGAGCTTTCAAAAGAGTCCAAGGAAATTAAAATATCAGTCAGTTTACGAGCAGGATATAGAGCTAAAGCAGAAAGCAGCATAATTTCTTTTACAAGCAGCACACTTTCCCGCACATGATGTCCCTGCCTCTGACTGATAAAATACAATAGTCATAACATTGTACATATTTTTAAACTACTGTACACTGTGCACAAAATAAAGATCTCAGAACTGAAGAAAAATGCATCTCCATGGATAAAATGTTGTTACTTGTGAGATGCCAGGCATTGGGGTTGAGGAGAGGAATCGCCACAACTAAGATATGAAATTTCAATACTTCTTCCCCATAATGAACAAGAAGATGACATTGACATCCATAAAGCTGGGGTGTCAAACGTGTTATGGAACATAGTTGCTGAGGATGAGTAGCATAAATAAATTAATAGACACTAAAAATAGCCAAAGTATTTGAAGCCCATAGAAGAGGAGTAGCATTAAGACAACAGAGACATACTGTGTGATCTGTAAAAAGAGGATACTGAAGCTATGGTGTTTCCGCTTTCCCCTGAAGCACCTGGTCCAGCCCGCTGTCAGAGACAGAATACTGGATTGGATGGACAGCTTTAGGATTAAATATGCATTTAATTTGGGGAAAACTTCGGTGTATCACAGGCTTCCTCACACTTCCGCACTGCAGAACCCACTTTTCTTTTATTAAAACTAGTCTTTGAAGCTTTGACCTGGATTGAAATGTGTCATATAACTGTGCATGGTTCAAAACTCCCTTTTATGTATTAATCTGTGGCACTGTATTGTAGATGATAATTGGATGAAATCATCTGGACCCATGGAAAAGAAGCCCTTGAGGAATTCCACCATGATTTCAACAATTTCCATCACACCATCAACCTCAGCCTGGACCAGTCCACACAAGAGATCCACTTCCTGGACACTATGGTGCTAATAAGCGATGGTCACATAAACACCACCCTATACCGGAAACCCACTGACCGCTATGCCTACCTACATGCCTCCAGCTCTCATCCAGACCACACCACACGATCCATCGTCTACAGCCAAGCTCTGCGATACAACCGCATTTGCTCCAACCCTTCAGACAGAGACAAATACGTACAAGATCTCTATCAACCATTCTTACAACTACAATACCCACCTGTTGAAGTGAAGAAACAGATTGACAGAGCCAGAAGAGTTCCCAGAAGTCACCTACTACTGGACAGGCCCAACAAAGAAAATAACAGAACGCCACTAGCCATCACCTTCAGTCCCCAACTAAAACCTCTCCAACCTATCATCAAGGATCTACAACCTATCCTGAAGGACGACCCATCACTCTTACAGATCTTGGGAGACAGGCCAGTCCTTGCTTACAGACAGCCCCCCAACCTGAAGCAAATACTCACCAGCAACCACACACCACATAACAGAACCACTAACTCAGGAACTTATCCTTGCAACAAAGCCCGTTGCCAACTGTGTCCACATATCTATTCAGGGGACACCATCATAGGGCCTAATCACATCAGCCACACTATCAGAGGCTCGTTCACCTGCACATCTACCAATGTGATATATGCCATCATGTGCATATATCCAACGAGAGACTGCTGAATTGGAATTAATTTGCAAACTGGATACAATTAACTTAGGCTTGAATAGAGACTGGGAATGGATGGGTCATTACACAAAATAAAACTATTTTCCCCTTGTTTAATCCGCCTCCCACCCGCCACTATTCCTCAAACGTTCTTGTCAACTGCTGGAAATGGCCTACCTTGATTATCACTACAAAAGGTTCCCCCCGCGCCCCTACCCCCCCGCTCTCCCGCTGGTAATAGCTCACGTTAAGTGATCACTCTCGTTGCAGTGTGTATGGTAACACCCGTTGTTTCATGTTCTCTGTGTATATAAATCTCCCCACTGTATTTTCCACTGAATACATCCGAAGAAGTGAGCTGTAGCTCACGAAAGCTTATGCTCAAATAAATTTGTTAGTCTCTAAGGTGCCACAAGTCCTCCTTTTCTTTTTGCGAATATAGACTAACATGGCTGCTACTCTGAAACTTGATACAGTATGCAAGTGAAGATTTATGTGCATTGGTGCAAAAGATCAGAAGAGGGCACTTAGTGCAAGATTGCAGGACAATGCCATAGATAAACGCCAGAGCTGAGCACAAACATCTCTTCTGCTTCCAGAGTACATTTTTAATCTCTTTGGAGTTTATTAGTCACCCCTGTTTTCAGTCGATTAAATTTGTTTGTAGATGTCCTGAAGATTATATTGACAGCTACTCCTACTTACATGTTAAATGGCAAGAAGTTGAAGAGCATGAGTTGACGTGATATGACAAATGGAAAAATTAAATGCACCACTGTGCAGTGCTCTTACTCACCGGTCATCCCCCCACCCCACCAACCCCCAGCATTTTTTGTGTTTGTTTGAGACTGGAAGTCAAACAAATGGGATGACATTTAGTTTTGCTAAAATAGCTGTGTTATCTGTGATTTATAGCTGCATTCCTTCGTAAGTACACAAATTAGCAGGGAAGGTGAAAGTTGGCTAGTCAGAAGATTTGTAGAGTTGCTGATTCTCAGTGGTAAGTTCATTGAGAAGTAAATCACAGAAGTCATAAATTTAAAGTAACTATGAAGGGGGAAAGCAGCTGGAATAATATGCTGCCTGAAAATGAGCACATAACAGATCTGTCTGTACTGGAATGAAATGCAATGTCTCTTTAGATATTTCTGCAGATTTAGGACCTGATTCTGATCTCATTTACACCATTGCATAACTGTATAATTCGGAGGTAACTCCATTAAAGTAAACAGAGTCACACTGCTGCAAAACAGGCAGAATCATAGAATTGTAGGACTGGAAGGGACCTCAAGAAGTCTTCAAGTCCAGTCCCCTGAACTCAAGGCAGGACTAGGTATTATCTAGAACATCCCTGACAGGTTTTTGTCTAACCTGCTCTTAAAAATCTCCAAAGACAGAGATTCTACAACCTCCCTAAGCAATTAATTCCAGTGCTTAAATACCAACAGTTAGGAAGTTCTTCCTAATGTCCAACCTAAACTGCCCTTGCTGCAATTTAAGCCTATTAGTTCTTGTCCTAGTCTCAAAGGTTAATGAGAATAATTTTTCTCCCTCTTCCTTGTAACAATCTTTTATGTACTTGAAAGCTATTATCATGTCCCCCATCAGTCTTTTGTTCTCCAGACTAAACAAACCCAATTTTTTCAATCTTCCCTCATAGGTCATATTTTCTAGACTTTTAATCAATTTTGTTGCTCTTCTCTGGACTCTCTCCAATTTATTCACATCTTTCCTGAAATGTGGCACCCAGAACTGGACACAACACTCCAGTTGAGGCCTAATCAGCACAGAGTAGAGCTAAAGAATTACTTCTTGTGTCTTGTAGTGTTACCATACGTCCATATTTTCCAGGTCATGGGCTTTTTGGTTCTTAAATCGCCGTCTGGGAGGAATTTTTAAATATCTAAAAATGTCCAGGATTTTGCCATTATTATTTTTCCCCAAAGAAGAGTTGATCATTCGAGAAAGAAAGTGAATGTTGATCATTTGAGAAAGAAAGTGAATGTTGATCACTCAAGAGAGCGCCCGCTTTCCCCCCCTTGCTCCCAGCACTTGTGCCACGAAACAGCTGTTTGGAGTGGCTGGGAGGGAGGGGGGAAGAGGGGGAATGTGGTACACTCAGGGGAGGAGGCGGGGCCCAGGCGGGGATTTGGGGAAGGGATCCAATGGGGCAGGGAGGGGGCGGAGTTGGGGTGGGGACTTTGGGGAAGCGATTGGAATGGGGGTGGGGAAGGGGCGGGGAAGGGGTGGAGTTGGGGGGGCTGGGGGGCATGAGCGAATACTCCCCCCCCCATGGAGTATCCTCTTTTTTGAATGTTCAAATATGGTAACCCTAGTGTCTTGCTTACAACACTCCTGCTAAGACACCCCAGAATGATGTTTGCTTTCTTTGCAACAGTGTTACACTGTTGACTCATATTTATCTTGTGATCCACTATGGCCTCAAGATCCTTTTCTGCAGTATTCCTTCCTAGGTAGTCATTTCTCATGTTGTATATGTGCAACTGATTGTTCCTTCCTAGGTGGAATACTTTGCATTTGTCCTTATTGAAATTCATCCTATTTACTTCAGCCCATTTCTCCAGTTTGTTCAGATCATTTGGGAATTTTAATCCTATCTTCCAAAGCCCTTGCAATCCCTCCCAGCTTTGTATCCTCCACAAACATTATAAGTATACTCTCTATTCCAGGGGTGGGCAAAATACGGCCCGCAGGCCACATCCAGCCCACCAGCTGATTTAATCCAGCCCGCGAGCTCCTTCCTGGGGAGTGGGGTCTGGGGCTTGCCTCGCTCCCACACTCCAGCCAAGGAGTGGGGTGAGGGGCCGCCTGGCGCGCATGTGCCGTGGCTCCGAGAGGCTCCTGGAAGCAGCGGCATGTCCCCGCTCTGGCTCCTACATGTAGGAGCAGCCAGGGGGCTCCACACACTGCTCCTGCCCCAAGCGTCGCCCCCTTAGCTCCCATTGGCCAGGAACTGCTGCCAATGGGAGCTGCAGGGGTGGCGCCTGCAGATGGGGCATGCTGCTGCTTCTGGGAGCTGCTTGAGGTAAGCGCCACCCGGACCCTGCACCCCTGAGCCCCTACCGTGCCCCAATCCCCTGCCACAGCCCCAATCCCCCTCCCACACTCCAAACCCCTCAGTCCCAGCCTGGAGCACCTTCCAACATCCCAAATCCCTCATCCTCAGCCCCACCCCAGAGCCCGCACCTCCAGCCAGAGCCCTCATCCCCCCGCACCCTAACCCCCTGCCCCGATCTGGAGCCCACTCCCGCACCCTGAATGCCTCATTTCTGACTCCACCCCAGAGCCCACACCCCCAGCCAGAGCCCTCATCCTCTTCTGCACCCCAACCCCAATTTTGTGAGCATTCATGGCCCACCATACAATTTCCATACCCAAATGTGGCCCTCGGACCAAAAAGTTTTCCACCCCTGCTCTATACCATTATCAAAATCATTGATGAAGATAATGAACAGAACTAGACCCAGAACTGATTGCTGCAGGACCCCATTTGATAGGCCCTTCCAGCTTGACTGTGAACCACTGATACCTACTCTCGAATGGTTTTCCAACTAGTTATGCACCCACCTTGTAATAGCTCCATCTAGGTTGTATTGCCTTAGTTTGGTTATGAGAAGGTCATGCGAGACAGTATCAAAAGCCTTACTAAAGTTCAGATATATTACATATTGAAGTAAGATCAGAATCTGATCCAGAGTTTCAAACTCCAATACTCACACAATAAATGGTACAATTAAAAATCAGACTGTCAAGTAATATTATTTTACTGTATTCTGTACATCTAGCAAAATATAAAGCTGTGGTAGCTTATTTATTATTAATTCTTTTCAGCAAGTGATAAAAGTATGTAAACCTGAAAATAATAGGGATTTTACTCTGGTCCTTGTACTTACCTGCAGTATTTTGACTTATGAGTACACCCTTATCTTTGGCAAAAACTAATTGACAGCAACTTACAGCGTAAAGCTTGTTTTGATATATACTTAGCTGTGTGGCATTAATGGTGAGTTCTGAGGTATACCTTCAATCGCGCATACTTGCCTTTTCTTCTACCTATTGCTTTCAATGTATACAATTAGCATAGGCTTAATGGGGGAAGACCTTAGGTTGGTAGAGTTCTTATTATTTTTACTACCAGTTCCAATCCTGCAAAGTACTGAAAACCTTTCAGGAAGTGCTCAGTGAGAACAATTCTCTCTGATATCCACTGGAGCTGAAGGAGCTCAGCAACCTGCAGGAAAACCTCAATGCCTCAAAGAACAAGGTTCACAGACCATGAATGTGTCTAACAAGCAGTGAAAGAACTGAAATGCATCTTGTTAAAAATGCATAAAGACAGGATGCCAGGATAAACATATGGCAAGGACCAGATTTGTTTGTAAAAATGTGGAGACAACCACAAATCCGTGCAAAGATGTCCAGCACTAGGGTTGGAATGTCATAATAAAAACAATGATTTTGCTAAAATTGTTCCTCTCAGCATGAACAGCAAAGAAATACAGAAGAAAAATATACCACAAACCTACAAATGATGATAATGAAGAAACAAAGTTAGATAATTTTCTGCATCTCATTTGTCAAATTTTGTTTTGGAAAGGACCTAAGTCATATTCACTTTAAACTCAAACAATAATGGAACACAAACTTCAGGCTAAGGCTTTTCTCCACACCCAATGGAACAGGATCTGTTCACAGCTGATTGCTTTGAGACACTGGTACCGATTTTAAGTGAGTTTTGACTGCGGTGGCCGGAGAACAGACAAAGTGGTTACTGGTTTGTTATTTTCTGTTTGTTTATTTCGGGTGAGGGAAATAAGCACAAGTAAGCAGGAAAATAACTACCAGTGAGGCAGCTACAAAACTAGAGCTGGCCTGACTGGAAGCGGAAGAGAAGGCAAAGGACTGCAAGTTTCAAATGTGGCAGGCAGAAATGAGGCTCTAAGAAGCAGCTGTGGCCAAGGAAACCATGGAGGCCCAGAATCAGGCTCAAATTAAAGCACAAAAAGCTGCTCACGAAAGAGCCATGGAAGCCCAGAGATTAGCCCAACAATCTGCTCAAGAAGAGAGGCAGCAAACCCTGGAATTAAAAGACAGAGAAATACAGGCCAAATTGAGACCCAGAAGCATGAACTGACTGTAATGGAGTGGAAGAGACAGAGCCCTTCAGCAGATGGCTCCACTTCTCCAAAAATCCATAAGTGGGAGCGGTTATGTCCATCATATGATGAATCCAGTGATATTGCCGAATATTTCTTCACCTTAGAGAGACTGAGCACTCTCCATGTGATTCCTGAAGATCAAAAATTGACTATTTGGGTTGCAAAATTGACTGGGAGAGCTCTGGACATATTCAATAAGATGCCTATTGATGATGCTTCAAACTATGGTAGATTTAAGGAACTGGTTTTGAAACAGTTCCAGATTACACCTGAAACCTATAGGGTAAAATTCAGGCATCTTCAGAAGGGATCTGGATTGAGTGATGTGGCTTATGTGAATGAAATGAGGGATTTGTTAAACAAGGGGGTGAAGGGAAAAGGCATTACAAGCTTGGAAGAAATGTGTGATTTGGTTACTCAGGAACAGTTCCTGAATATGTGCAGTGATGATGTAAAACAGGAATTGTGGGACAAAAAGGTGGGTGCAGTGGGTGAATTAGCTGGGTTTGCAGGCTCTTTTGTGCAATCACAAGCTGCCATTAAACACAAACCACTGGCCGAGGGGGACACAGTGGGGGGAAAGCAGAATCACCGTTTTACCCCTGGGGAAAAGGAGGCTGAGCGTTCACCTCCACATTCCCCTGTTATTCCTCCCCAGTCTCCTGTACAAGGAGAGGAGCCCAGAAGGTGCTCTCATTGCAAGTCCACTGAGCACCTGAGGAATAAAGGTCCTGGGATGAGTGGGAACAGGCACCAAGTAACACAAGAAGCTGCTGCTTCTCAGAGCACAGGAATATCCCAGGCTACTGCCTCTTACCACACAGGATTTGTAAAGGTTGCTTCTACACAACCAAACAGTGAGCGTATGCCTACTGTTAAGCTCCATGGTAGAGTGCTACAAGGTTGGAGGGATACTGGTGCAGAGATCTCTGTGATCAGGAGGGACCTGATCCAGGAGAAGGATTTGTTATCAGGAAAAATGGCAGAATTAGAATTGGTGGGAGATTACAAAGTCCTTGTACCTTTAACTAAGGTACACATGGAAACTGGTGATTTGCAGGCTGAACTGACTGTTGCAGCGGTGGCACACAATTTTGCACCCTTTCTACTGGGGAAAGATTTTTTTGATGTGGCAGAGTCTTGCGCTGAATCTTGCAGGAATCTTGCGCTTGCAGGAATCTTGCGCTGAAAGCCCCAGAGGGGATGGTAAAATCACATGTGCTACTGGGGAAATGGGAGAGTGTTTCTTTAATTCCTTGGTAGCAATCGAAAATGGGCTCTATAGCCCCAGGCTCAAAGGAGGTCCCTGTGGGAAGGGCTGGATAGAGCCAGCTCCTGTCCTGATCATCTCCCTGGGGGAGGGGGATGTTCCACCTTGTAACAGGGAGGCCTTCCCAGCTGCTGACTGCCAGGAGGTTGTAGTTCAGCAAGAGACAGGTCTAGCCCTAGGGTGCGCAGAGACAGGTATCCTGAAGATGGAAGTTGGGGTCCTGCGACCGCTGCAGTGGAAACAGACCCCAAGGAACTTTTAGCAGTAGCTAAAAGCAAGCCCAACCTGAGTGAAAGGGGAGTATTTTGCTGACCAGTGAAGAGTCTGTCGTAGCTGTGAGCCCACAGCTGGTTCAGGGTCACCTTCCTTTTTGGAGGACACAGGGATGTCTGCCTCGGGGGGAACCCAGAGAGGAAAGTCCAGACAGAAGGTGAGCGGGGACAGGAGGGTCTGACCACCTTTTCTAGGAAGGCTTTTCCCCAGGAGGAGGGTGAAGGATCTGCATCTGAAATGCCAGACCCCACACCTGCGGATCAGATTTTAAGGGAAGATTGGGGGTCAAATTTCCTGGAGGGGAGAGTCCACCCAGTGTGACCTTTTGGGAACAGAGAGTGGGGTGACCAAGGGGAACTTACCAATCCAAAGCATTTCACTGAAAGAAGTTGCTCCTGCTACACTTGTAAGAGATAAAACCGTCTCTTCAAGACAGGAGGAAGAAAAACTTTGCATTTGGGAAGCTTCACAAGCGGGTGGGGCCCAGCACAAAGAGATTCCAGAGGGAGGGACAAGGGCAGGCATGGTTGCAGTGCACCCTTTCCTTTCCAGGACCCCAAACACATGCCTGAATTGAGAGCCTTCTCCAAAGAGGCAGGAGATTCTGTGTCTGAGCACCTACCATGGTACACAAAGGGACTGGGAAATACAGTGGATACTGGGCAAGCCGGGCTGTGTGAACGGAGTCTGTCCGTCATAAGTTGGCTGTTAATCTTGTGTCTTTTGCTACTTCATCTAGGGGTCCAGACAAAGGAGTTAATACTAACGGTAAACGCTTTAAAGATGTGTGACATACCTGATTTGTGGCAAAAACTTTTGTACATGATAGGGGTGGTGACAAGACAGTCCCACAAGCATGTTGGTTTTCGGTTTATATCTGTAAACAGGCTGGAAGCTTGGCACAGCAGCAAAAGCATAACAGGTCTACACTGCTGTGTGGAAGGGGAAGCTGAGGCACACCATCTCATGGCATTGGTGATTAAATGCCAAGACACCTACACTTTAACAGATATTGCTATCTGCATTCTGTGAGCAATACTACACCCAAACATGTTTTCAGGCACCCAGGGACCAGAACTTTGCTAGAACACTTATGGATAACATCGTAGGGTTTAAAGATATTGGAAGGGGATGTGACTAGAGACAAACAGGGATTTTAAATGTACTGCCTCTGCCATGGACAGTATCCAAGACTTTGGCAGTAGGTTCAGGAGGAGGGCCTGTGATGGGTTCGGTCACAGACACCCCCTTGGGACTGTCACCTGATGTGCTGAAATTACCTCTGAGCCCGTTTTCCCTGCCATCTTGGGACTCCAGAATCCTGCCTTGTTGAGCCAGACACACTAGCTTGCTGCAACACAGACCCAGGCCTGAACCATGCCCCCAAAGCTGCAGGTTTTAACTGAAAACCACTCAGCAAGTTACCTATCTCCAGCACCCAGACTCCCCATTCCCAATGGAATCCAAACCCCAAATAAATCCATTTTACTCTGTATAAAGCTTATACAGGGTAAACTCATGGACTGTCCACCCTCTATAACACTGATAGAGAGATATGCACAGCTGTTTGCTCCCCCAGGTATTAATCACTTACTCTGGGTTTGTTAATAAACAAAAGTGATTTAATTAAGTATAAAAAGTAGGATTTAAGTGGTTTCAAGTAATAACAGACAGTACAAAGTAAGTCACCAAGCAAAATAAAGCAAAATCAAGCCTAATACATTAAGAAACTGATACAGGTAATATCTCACAGTCAGAGATGATCCAATAGGCTTCTTTCACAAACTAGACTCCTTCCTAGTCTGGGCCCAATCCTTTCCCCGGTACAGTCCTTGTTAGTTCCAGCTCAGGTGGTAATTAGGGGATTTCTCATGACTGGCAGCCCCTTTTCTTCTGTTCCACACCCTTTTATATCTTTGGCACAAGGCGGGAATCTTTTGGCTCTCTCTGGGTCCCACCTCTCCTTCTAAATAGAAAAGCACCAGGTTTAAGATGGATTCCAGTATCATGTGACATGGTCACATGTCCTGTGAGACCCCAGCCTTCATTCTTCCACGGCTGACCTGCACATACCCCAGAAGGTTTGCAAGTAAACAGAGCCATTCACAACCAATTGTCCTAGTCAATGGGAGCCACCAAGATTCCAAGCCACCATTAATGGCCCACATTTTGCATAATTACAATAGGACTTCAGAGTTATACTTCATATTTCTAGTTTTAGGTACAAGAATGATACATACATACAAATAGGATGAACACACTCAGTAGATTATAAGCATTGTAATAATACCTTACAAGAGAACTTTTGCATGAAGCATATTCCAGTTACATTATATTCACACTCATAAGCATATTTCCATGAACATATGGAGTGCAATGTCATACTGGATTCAACCACCTGATAGACTCAACAGAGGGAAGTCAGCATATTTCCATGAACATATGGAGTGCAATGTCATACAGGGTTCAACCACCTGATAGACTCAACAGAGGGAAGTCCATAAGCAGGACTTTAGAGAGTCTACCATTCTGTTACATAGACAGAGATTCCCAAATAGAGGAATGGGAATTCTCTACCAAGACTGGGTTAAACTAACAGACAATCCCTACAAAATTCTGAGCTGTAGGGACAGCAGATTTCCAAAAGTGAAGTGCATTATACTGCAGCATTTGACTTTGTTTCTCCCAAAGAAAGGGAGAAAAGCAGTGCAGAGAAGACATAGAATCACAGAATCATAGAATATCAGGGTTGGAAGGGACCTCAGGAGATCATCTAGTCCAACCTCCTGCTCAAAGCAGGACCAATCCCCAATTTTTGCCCCAGATCCCTAAATGGCCCCCTCAAGGATCTTAGCTAGAATACTGTGTGTCTCTGAACACAGCGTGGGGCAGGGGAACTCAGCTAGAAGGGCACAGAAACATCTAGAAATAGAGTGTGGCAGTTACTAGATATTGTTGTTAGCTGTTTCTGAAGCTTTATAGGATATTTTCATTGTCTGCAATACATCTGGCAGGTCACACACCATCACCCTCTGAGAGCTGAGCCACTCAGAGTGCAAGGTGGGGGATTGTTGTGAACATAAGAGTTAAAGACAGCCCTGTGGACTCAGTAGCTGATCTACCCAGAATCAAGAGCAATACCTGCTATAAGAGCTGGATTCCAATACCTGTGCCGTTTTTGACACGGGCTACAGGTTTCTGTTTCCCCAGCAACTGAGAGGAGCAGTCACCTGTTAACTGGAATGTTGCTAGCTATGACGCGCTAGACTGTTTGTTTGCTGACCAGCTTCTGAAATGTTTGATAGGACTGAGATGCTGCCATTTTTCTCAAGCACTGAAGAGCCCAGGTGACACAAAATACGTATCATAGCCACTCTATAAAGACTGACAAATCATCTCTGAGAGAGGATCAGAGAGGAATGTGTTGTGATGTTTGCACTAAAGTACAGAAAATGTTATGTTGAAACCTTATGTTTGAATATACAGTATGTAATAGCAGCAAAGTGGGGAACTTTGTAGAAGGCACACCACTAGATTTACTGTCCAACAGCTTTTGTGTAAAAGATATTCATAGTATTCCAAATACTATGTACAATGTTTTACACTATTTTTAGTGCTTACTCTGTGCATCAAATGTTTGTTTTACTAAGAAACTGTATGGCCCTCTTTGTTGAAAACTGACTGGAAACTATTAACATCTATTTATCAGGGTTTTTATGTCCAATAGCCCTGAAATTTAACTCTGTGCAATGCTTTCTGAAAAGTCTCGAGAAGACAGAACACTGGCATGTGTTTCAGCAAAGAATTATGCTGAGGTGAAGGAAGAGGGGAATTTGTGCTGGGGAATAAAGCCCTTCTATCCCACTGTGAGGTTTAAAGGAGCAACTCTGAGGTCAAGGGATGCCTCTCCAAAGCACCTGCAAAGCCTGCTCTAGCTGGAGGAGGAGTCTGACAGGGTTGGACACTAGCTAGCATAGGGGGATGGATCTGTTCTGAGAGCTCCTGAGTTAGGATACGGTGGAATTCTTGCTGCAGGAAAGCAAGATCCACAAGTTGTAGCTACCCCATGTCCCAGAGGAGGGACTAGTTTGTCCTTAAGGATTAAGAACCCCTTCACTTGGATTGTTTGTGCGACTGTGACCACACCCTGGATTGAGAGACTAAGGGTATGTCTACACTACGAAATTAGGTTGAATTTATAGAAGTCAGTTTTGTAGAAAGCGTTTTTATACAGTCGATTGTGTGTGTCCCCACACAAATGCTCTAAGTGCATGTAGTCGGCGGAATGTGTCCACAGTACCGATGCAACCATTGACTTCCGGAGCGTTGCACTATGGGTAGCTATCCCACAGTTCCTGCAATCTCTGCCACCCATTTGAATTCTGGGTAGAAATCCCAGTGCCTGATGGGGCTAAAACATTGTTGCGGGTGGTTCTGGGTACATATCATCAGGCCCCCGTTCCCTCCCTCCTTCCATGAAAGCAAGGGCAGACAATCGTTTTGTGCCTTTTTTCTTGAGTTACCTGTGCAGATGCCATACCACGGCAAGCATGGAGCCCGCTCAGCTCACCGTCACCATTTGTCTCCTGGGTGCTGGCAGACGTGGTACTGCATTGCTACACAGCAGCAGTTTATTGCCTTTTGGCAGCAGACAGTGCAGTATGACTGGTAGCCGTCATCGACGTAGTCCAGGGTGCTCTTTTAACCGACCTCGATGAGGTCAGGGGTGCCTGGGCAAACGTGGGAGTGACTCAGCCAGGTCATTTCCCTTTTAAGTTTTGTTTCATGGCGGTTCAGTCCTACCGGCAGTGCACTGTCTTTTAATCTGCAGCCAGCAGAAGACGATGGCCAGCAGTCATACTGCACCGTCTTCTGCCGAGCACCCAGGAGATGATGATGGCTAGCAGTCGTACTGCACAGTCTGCTGCCAGCAAGATGTATAAAGATAGATGAAGTGAATCAAAACAAGAAATAGACCAGATTTGTTTTGTATTCATTTTCTCCTCCCTCCCTCCGTGAAATCAACGGCCTGCTAAACCCAGTTTTGAGGTTCTTGAGGTTTTGAGTTCTATCCTTCAGGGGGCCATTCTGTTTCTCTCAAAGCCAACCCCTTTGTTGATTTTAATTCCCTGTAAGCCAACCCTGTAAGCCATGTCGTCAGTCGCCCCTCCCTCCCTCTGTCAGAGCAACGGCAGACAATCGTTCTGCGCCTTTTTTCTGTGCAGACGCCATACCACGGCAAGCATGGAGCCCGCTCAGATCACTTTGGCAATTAGGAGCACATTAAACACCACACGCATTATTCAGCAGTATATGCAGCACCAGAACCTGGCAAAGTGAAACCGGGCGAGTAGGCGACATCAGTGAAGTGATGAGAGTGATGAGGACATGGACACAGACTTCTCTCAAAGCACGGGCCCTGGCAATGTGGGCATCGTGGTGCTAATGGGGCAGGTTCATGCGGTGGAACACCGATTTTGGGCTCCGGAAACAAGCACAGACTGGTGGGACCGCATAGTGTTGCAGGTCTGGGAGGATTCCCAGTGGCTGCGAAACTTTCGCATGCGTAAGGATACTTTAATGGAACTTTGTGACTTGCTTTCCCCTGCCCTGAGGCACAAGAATACCAAGATGAGAGCAGCCCTCACAGTTGAGAAGTGAGTGGCAATAGCCCTGTGGAAGCTTGCAACGCCAGACAGCTACCGGTCAGTTGGGAATCAATTTGGAGTGGGCAAATGTCCTGTGGGGGCTGCTGTGATGCAAGTAGCCCACACAATCAAAGATCTGCTGATATCAAGGGTAGTGACCCTGGGAAATGTGCAGGTCATAGTGGATGGCTTTGCTGCAATGGGATTCCCTAACTGTGGTGGGGCCATAGACGGAACCCATATCCCTATCTTGGCACCGGAGCACCAAGCCACCGAGTACAGAAACCGCAAGGGGTACTTTTCAATAGTGCTGCAAGCTCTGGTGGATCACAAGGGACGTTTCACCAACATCAACGTGGGATGGCCGGGAAAGGTACATGACGCTCGCATCTTCAGGAACTCTGGTCTGTTTCAAAAGCTGCAGGAAGGGACTTTATTCCCAGACCAGAAAATAACCGTTGGGGATGTTGAAATGCCTATAGTTATCCTTGGGTACCCAGCCTACCCCTTAATGCCATGGCTTATGAAGCCATACACAGGCAGCCTGGACAGTAGTCAGGAGCTGTTCAACTACAGGCTGAGCAAGTGCAGAATGGTGGTAGAATGTGCATTTGGACGTTTAAAGGCGCGCTGGCGCAGTTTACTGACTCGGTTAGACCTAAGCAAAACCAATATTCCCACTGTTATTACTGTTTGCTGTGCGCTCCACAATATCTGTGAGAGTAAGGGGGAGATGTTTGGGGGGGATGGGAGGTTGAGGCAAATCGCCTGGCTGCTGGTTATGCACAGCCAGATACCAGGGCAATTACAAGAGCACAGGAGGGCGCGGTGAGCATCAGAGAAGCTTTGAAAACCAGTTTCGTGACTGGCCAGGCTACAGTGTGAAAGTTCTGTTTGTTTCTCCTTGATGAAACCCTCCACCCCTTGGTTCACTCTACTTCCCTGTAAGCTAACCACCCTCCTCTCCTCCCTTCAGTCACCGCTTGCAGAAGCAATACAGTCATTGTTGCTTCACATTCATGCATTCTTTATTCATTCATCACACAAATAGGGGGATAACTACCAAGGTACCCTAGGAGGGGTGGTGGAGGAGAGAAGCACGAGGAGGGGTGGTGGAGGAGGGAAGGACAAGGCTACACAGCACTTTAAAAGTTTAAAACTTTAAAACTTATTGAATGCCAGCCTTCTGTTGCCTGGGCAATCCTCTGGGGTGGAGTGGCCGGGTGGCCGGAGGGCCCCCCACCGCGTTCTTGGGCATCTGGGTGAGGAGGCTATGGAACTTGGGGAGGAGGGCAGTTGGTTACACAGGGGCTGTAACGGCGGTCTGTGCTCCAGCTGCCTTTCCTGTAGCTCAACCATATGCTGGACCATATTAGTTTGATCCTCCAGCAGCCTCAGCATTGAATCCTGTCTCCTCTCATCATGCTGTCGCCACCTTTCAGCTTCAGCCCTCTCTTCAGCCCTCCACTTACTCTCTTCAGCCCGCCACCTCTCCTCCAGGTCATTTTGTGCTTTCCTGCACTCTGACATTGTCTGCTTCCACGCATTCATCTGTGCTCTGTCAGTGTGGGAGTACAGCATGAGCTCAGAGAACATTTCATCACGAGTGTTTTTTTTTTGCCTTCTAATCTTCGCTAGCCTCTGGGAAGAGAAGATCCGTGATCCTTGGAACACATGCAGCTGGTGGAGAAAAAGAAAGGGACAGTGATATTTAAAAAGACACATTTTATAGAACAATGGGTACACTCTTTCACAGTAAACCTTGCTGTTAACATTACATACATAGCACATGTGCTTTCGTTACAAGGTCGCATTTTGCCTCCCCCCACTGCGTGGCTAGCCCCTCATCCCTCCCCGCTCCCCGTGGCTAACAGTGGGGAACATTTCTGTTCAGCTACAGGCAAACAGCCCAGCAGGAACGGGCACCTCTGAATGTCCCCTTAAGAAAAGCACCCTATTTCAACCAGGTGACCATGAATGATATCACTCTCCTGAGGATAACACAGAGAGATAAAGAACGGATGTTGTTTGAATGCCAGAAAACATACACTGCAATGCTTTGTTCTACAATGATTTCCAAGTACGTGCTACTGGTCTGGAGTGGTAAAGTGTCCTACCATGGTGACGGAATAAGGCTGCCCTCCCCAGAAACCTTTTGCAAAGGCTTTGGGAGTACATCCAGGAGAGCCGCGAATGCCAGGGCAAATTAATCATTAAACATGCTTGCTTTTAAACCATGTATACTATTTTAAAAGGTACACTCACCAGAGGTCCCTTCTCCACCTGTCAGGTCTGGGAGGCAGCTTTGGAAGGGTTCGGGGGGTACTGGCTCCAGGTCCAGGGTGAGAAACAGTTTCTGGCTGTCGGGAAAACCAGTTTCTCCGCTTGCTTGCTGTGAGCTATCTACAACCTCATCATCATCATCTTCCTCGTCCCCAAAACCTGCTTCCGTGTTGCCTCCATCTCCATTGAAGGAGTCAAACAACACGGCTGGGGTAGTGGTGGCTGAACCCCCTAAAATGGCATGCAGCTCATCATAGAAGCGGCATGCTTGGGGCTCTGACCGGGAGCGGCCATTTGCCTCTCTGGTTTTCTGGTAGGCTTGCCTCAGCTCCTTAAGTTTCATGCGGCACTGCTTCGGGTCCCTGTTATGGCCTCTGTCCTTCATGCCCTGGGAGATTTTGACAAAGGTTTTGGCATTTTGAAAACTGGAACGGAGTTCTGATAGCACGGATTCCTCTCCCCATACAGCGATCAGATCCCGTACCTCCCGTTTGGTCCATGCTGGAGCTCTTTTGTGATTCTGGGACTCCATCATGGTCACCACTTCTGATGAGCTCTGCATTCACCTGCAGCTTGCCACGCTGGCCAAACAGGAAACTGAAATTCAAAAGTTCGCAGGCCTTTTCCTGTCTATCTGGCCAGTGCATCTGAGTTGAGAGTGCTGTCCAGAGCGGTCACAATGGAGCACTCTGGAATAGCTCCCGGAGGCCAATACCGTCTAATTGTGTCCACAGTACCCCAAATTTGACCCGGCAAGGCCAATTTCAGCGCTAATCCCCTTGTTGGGGGTGGAGTAAGGAAATCGATTTTAAGTCGAAAGAAAGGGCTTCATCGTGTGGATGGGTGCAGGGTTAAATCGATATATCGCTGCTAAATTCGACCTCAACTCTTAGTGTAGACCAAGGCTAAGTGGTAGAAATTGGCTTTAAGAGATGGTCTCTGAGCACTGCTGGGGGCTTGATATTGCTGCCACTTATATGGCCCTGGGACAGAGCCAAGTGGAAAGGAAGGGCGTCAACTCCCCTACCAACCACCCTCCTGCAGGGGCGCTGGAACAATCTGTATAGTGGGAGTGCTGAGAGCCATTGAACCAAACTGTAAACCCTGTACATGATGGAAACCACTTCAAGCCTGGGGGTGCAGCAGCACTGCATCACCCTAGTTCCAGCACATACACTCTCCTGTGAAGTAGGAACAAACCCCTTCTTCTTTTCTTTTCCCCACCCAGAAATAAGTGTATTGTAAAACCTAAGGCAAGGACATGCAGACCACAGGGGTGTGGAGGTGGGGACATTGGACACATGTATTTTCTTGAATTGGGTCTCAGAGGACCGACCGATGCCTGTCACAAGTGGTGGAGAATGCGGGCAGGCGATCCCAACCCCTGACGAAAGGGGGTAAGTGCGAGGGCTCCTCTGAAGCTCCCCTACTGGAAAGATGGAGATGGAAAGGCTTATCAAGTTCCTGGCTGAGAGCCAGCAACAGCAGCAGCACCAACTCGTGCAACAGCTGGGCGCCCACCAGCAGCAGTTGCTCCAAACCCTGGGGGCCCAGCACCAGGAACAACAAACCCAGTGCTTCCAGCAGCTTGCAGCTCAACCGGAGCGGGCAGCCACCCCGACCCCTCCCACCCCACCGATCCATCTGGCCAAGATGGGGCCTGAGGATGACCCGGAAGCCTACCTAGTGACCTTCGAGCGGATGGCCTCAGTGGCTGGTTGGGCGCCTGACCAATGGGCGACACTCCTCGCCCCATATCTGACGGGGCTAGCCCAGAAGGCTTACCGTGGGCTCCCAGATGATGAGGCCCGCATTTATGCTCGAGTGAAAGTGGCTATCTTGGATGCCTTCGACATTACCCCGGAAACCTTTCAGCGACAGTTTCGGGAAAAGGTCTACCCACCGGGCGCCAGACCCCGGGCGGTGGCCCAGGAACTGAAGGACGCGGGTAACCGATGGCTCCAACCCGAGCGTTAAACCGCAGCTGAGGTGACAGAACAGGTCGTCCTTGAGCAATTCGTGCACATCCTCCCACCCCAGGGGAGGGCTTGGGTGTTAAGGCACTGGCCACAAAGTCTGAGCTCGGCTGTCACGCTTATGGAGGACTTTCTCAAGGCTGAGGCCCTGACAGGACCAGCCGCCCACCCCCCAAACCCTGGACCCAATGCACAGAAACTTGAACAGAGGGGCCCGCCTCCCAAACCAACGTACCCCACCGTACCCGACGACCAGAAGGCAGCAGGACCGAGTTTTCCCGACGGCCCGAGTCAACACCACTCTCTGGCCCTGGACGCTTAACCCAATCACCAGGCCCCAGCCCACTCTGCGGCCCCACCGGTGCCCCCATGCGGCCGGCACGCCCAGAGGTAGGACCTTGTTTCCGATGTGGCGAGTATGGGCATCTGCAACGGGGCTGTCCTGCAATGGACTGCAACTTTGGCCTGGTGTGCGCCGGGGAGCGACGGGCCCGTCTGCCCTCCGTGGCCAAACTGACAGCTCCCATGGAAGTCACCGGGGTCCCCGTGGTGGGTCTAGTCGATTCGGGCTGTGGGCAGACCCTTGTCCGCCAGGTGCTCTTCTCGGACCCCCAGCAGACCGTTGGGGAAGTACGGATTCAGTGCATCCACAGAGATGTAAAATCATACCCCACGGTGCGGGTCCCCGTTATGGTGCATGGAGTAACGCAGTTAATGAATGTGGCGGTGGCGTCATCCCTCGCCTATCCAACGATCCTGGGCCGGGACTGGCCAGACTTCGTCGAGGTGCTCCAATCCCTACCCACCAAAGAGACATTAGAGGGAGCCCCGCCTGAGAAGAAGACAGGACCTGACTCAAGCTCCGACCCTGGAGCGGAACCAGGCCCCACCCCCGGGCAGGAGGGCCTGGAAAGGGCGGGTCCCCCTCCTGACCTGGTGGACTTTAGCCGAGATGAAAGGGAGGATCCTATGCTCCGGTTTGCCTACGAGCAGCTGGCCTGGGTGGATGGTGAGGTTGTGGAGGCACAGCACACCACCCAGTGGCCCAGGTTTGAACTCAACCACGAGCAGCTCTACTGCCTTGACCGAGACCCCCAGACCCAAGAGGTCCGGACCCAACTCGTGGTCTCCCGCATCCATCGTCGGGCTGTCCTGAAGCTTGCACATGACATCCCGTCTGCCGGCCATTTAGGGCAGGAAAAAACTGTGGCCAGGGTCCTGGCCAGGTTCTTCTGGCCCGGCATCCACCCTGAGGTGAAGGAGTATTGTGCGTCGTGCCCAGTCTGCCAACATGCAGCCCCGGCCGGGGTACGGAAGGCCCCCCTAGTCCTGTTACCAGTCGTAGGTGTGCCATTTGAGCGGGTAGCCATGGACCTGGTCAGGCCTTTCCCAAAAAGCAAGGCGGGCCATCAATACATCCTTGTCCTGATGGACTACGCCACCCGCTTCCCGGAGGCCATCCCCTTAAGAAGTATCACCGCCCGCACTATCGCTGCGGAGCTCGTGAAGATCTTCGCAAGGGTGGGCCTCCCACGGGAGATACTCACTGATCAAGGGAACCAACTTCACATCTAAGCTGTTCCGCCAGGTATGTGCCCTTTTGGGGATTAAGAAATTGCAGACCTCGGTCTACCATCCCCAGACTAACTGATTGGTCGAGCGGTTCAACCGGACCCTGAAGGGGATGTTGCGGCATTTCCCCACCCAGGATCTCCGCCAGTGGGACCAGCTGCTCCCTCCTTTACTACTGGCGATTCGAGAAGTCCCACAGGCGTCCACGAAGTTCTCCCCGTTCGAGCTCCTCTATGGGCGGCGACCCCGCAGGGTGTTGGACCTCTTGAGGGAGACTTGGGAACACAACCTGTCCGCAACACAGGTTCTCTTGCAATATGTCTTAGAACTGCAGGGGCGTCTGGTGAGGGCGGGCGAGCTCGCAAGGGAAAACACTGCCCAAAGAGCCCAGGAGCAACACTACAATCGGGGCGCCCAGGCTCGATCATTCGGGTCAGGGGACCGAGTACTCCTCCTGCTCCCCTCAGAGGAATCAAAGCTTTTTGCCCGCTGGCAGGGTCCGTATGAGGTCCTCCACCAGGTAGGGCCAGTAACTTATGAGCTTCGGCAACCTGGTCGCCGTAAGGAAAAGCAGATTTATCATGTAAACCTCTTAAAACCTTGGCAGGACCGGGAAGGGCTCCTAGTGGCCCCATATCCCCCTGAACCGGAACTGGGGCCCCAACCACCCGAGGAGTCGGATAATGGTGAACCCCAGCTAGCAGAGACACTCACTGTCGAGCAGCGAGAACAGGCACTCTGCTTAGTGAGGGCGTTCCCCAAGATGTTCACCACGAAACCCAGGCGGACTACGCTCACCTACCATGTGATCCAGACGGAACCCGGGGTGGTGGTCCGAGAGACAACCCGGCCATTGCCGATGCGAATGCGGGAGGCCGTAGAGGAGGAAGTCCAGGCGATGTTGGAGCTTGGTGTTATTGAGCCCTCCCAGAGCGAGTGGCGGAGCCCCGTCGTCCTCGTACAGAAGCCCGATGGGAGCCGGCGGTTTTGCATTGACCTCCGGAGGGTCAACACCATCTCAAAATTTGACGCCTATCCGATGCCCCGCGTCGATGAGCTCCTCGACCGGCTCGGGGAGGCCTGTTATATCATCACTTTAGATCTCACCAAAGGGTACTGGCAGATCCCCTTGGATCCCAGGTCCAAGGAGAAGACCGCGTTTGCCACCCCTTCAGGGTTATACCATTTCACCTGGATGCCTTTTGGCCTACAGGGGGCCCCGGCAACCTTCCAGCGTTTGATGGACCGGGTGTTGCAACCACACACGAAATACGTGGCGGCCTACCTGGACGATGCGGTCATCTATGGCAATAACTGGGAGGAGCATCTTAACCAAGTAGCGGCAGTCCTCTGGGACCTCCGCGCAGCCGGGCTGACGGCCAACCCGAAAAAATGCCGAATTGGGCGGGAAGAAACCATTTACCTGGGGTACACCTTGGGCCGGGGACAGGTCCGCCCCCGCATTGGGAAGGTCCAAGCACTCCAGGAATGTCCGGTGCCGACCACAAAGAGGCAAGTATGTCAATTTTTGGGCTTAGCTGGTTATTACCGGTGGTTTGTACCCCACTTTGCAAGCATTACGGCCCCGCTAACGGAGCTCTTGACAAAGGACAGTCCCCGCCCGGTGCATTGGTCCAACGACTGCGAGATGGCCTTTCGAACCATCAAAGAACGGCTGTGTAGCGATCCAATACTCTTTAGCCCCGACTTTCATCGTGACTTTATTGTCCAGACAGATGCCTCAGGCGTTGGGCTTGGGGCGGTCCTCTCACAGGAGGTGGATGGGGAGGAACACCCGATTGTTTACCTCAGTCGGAAGCTGTTCCCCAGAGAACGGAACTACTCCGTCGTGGAGAAAGAGGCCCTAGCTGTTAAGTGGGCAGTCGATGCTCTCTGCTACTACCTCCTAGGGGCCCCCTTTATACTGGTTACGGACCATGCACCCCTGAAATGGCTCAATAAGATGAAGGACAATAATGCCAGGCTGATGCGATGGTATCTCGCTCTGCAGCCCTATGCCGTCACGATCCACCATCGGGCGGGACGAGACAACGCCAATGCGGATTTCCTATCCCGCCTCGGAGAAGGTGAGGACGCCAACTCCGAAGATCGGGAGCTGGATTTGAGGGGTGGGGTATGTAGGGAGCCAGGGTGGCTCCCCTCCGAACCAGAGGGTAAAGAGCCACCCTCTGAGCCTGAGTGGGCGGGGCCAGGCCAAGCTTCCGCCAATCCCTGGAAGGGGAGGGGTGGGACAGGAAGTACAAAGTACTGCCCTCTGCCCAGTGAAGAGAGCACCAGGGAGGGAGACAGTCACAGGCTGCTCCCTTGCAATCCTGCTGCTGACCCAGGCGAAGCCCTGGGCAAGGAGGAGTCTGACCGGGGGGAAGGCCTTTGGCAACCAGGGCTGCTGGCCGCTGAATACCCAGAGGACCTGGAGGGGCCTGACTGCAGCCTGGGCCAGCGTGAGTCCGATAATGAGGGGAAGTGGGAGTGGCCCGCAGCGGAATACTCGGACGAGATGGAGGAACCGGAGCTGCCCGCAGAGGACTACCTGGAGGAGATGGAGGGACCGGAGCGACCCGCCTGAGAGAGACCGGGTAGGAAGTAGCCCAGGGGCCCAACTACACCGTGGGGTGGGTGTGTTTGGTCAGCGGGCGCGGACTGCCCCGCTGACCCAGCGGCAGGACTTTTGCCTCCCGCCATTGTCAGGGCCCTGGGCTGGAACGCAGTGGAGTTGTGTGGGCCTGCGTTCCCCTACCCCGGCGCTCCCCTGCCTGAGGGGCGCGCTGTTGACTCTTGCCGGCGCTCCCCTGCCTGAGGGGCGCGCTGTTGACTCTTGCCGGCGCTCCCCTGCCTGAGGGGCGCGCTGTTGACTCTTGCCGGCACACCTTCCCCCTAATTCCCCAATGCCCGGGAGGTGGGGCCGAGGCCTGCCAAGGAGACCATTGCTCTCCATCGCCCCTAGGGGCTAGGAGGAGCGACCGACGCCTGTCACAGTCCCCCTCCCAACATAAGGCAGGGCAGAAGGAGAAACACTGCTTACCTCCTTATGGGTTAATTACTATTTTGGGAACATCAAGTTTCAGCAGATATGTCATGTGGAGGAGCTTTGCATTTCCCTGCTTTCCTGAACCTAGCCTGGTTTGTGAACTTCTAGAACAAATTTTGTCCTGTATGCATGAAAACTGACAGCTGATATGCTTTGTAGTAAAGGTTTGTGTGTGTGTGTGTAAAAAAACCCAAAAAACTAAGGGTGGATTTTGAGGCAGGATTTGCAAATATATCATGCAAGTGGTCCTACTGAAGTCAATGGGACTTCTTGAGTGAGGCGTGAATAGGATTTGGACCACTGTGGATCTTTTGTTTGTTCACTTTTAAAACAAAAATGTTACTATTTGATGACAACTAGAGTGAAGAATCTAGACCTTATGATATAAATATTTAAACGTAAAACACTGTGATTTAAAAAATGCAACAAATTGAGGAGAGGCTGCCATAACAAGCAATTCAACTAGATAAAGTGCCCAAAAATAATAGTCTGGGCCCAGTTTGACACTCTATTCCAAATGTTATTGGTATTGGGGTGAACTCTTGATTTAATTCTATTCAAAACTCCTGTTGCTATGTGGACTGTCATATCTGGCCCAATAGAAATTATGCAAGGGTATCTGAGAGTACAACTGATATATAGTATTTCACTCTATGTTCTGCTTCACAAGAAAATTTTTGAAAGCTAAATACATTTAAGAAATGGGAAATTAACCTATAATTTAACTATGATATGGGCTTAGGAATCAGTAGAGGTTCTACAGAACCAGAATGCAAGAGCAACAATGAGAGCTACAACTTGTATTAGTTTCTATTAGAATTAACACAAACCTAAGTACTATATCCCCAGTAAGCCATTAGTTATCAGTGCTAATAAATGGTGGGAAAATGAGTGTAGCGCCCTTATAACTTAAAAATAAACAGTATGCATGATGGTGTGTGATAAATATAGTACATACTGTAAGACTTGTGCTTTAAATATTGTACACTTAACAGACTTTTGTTATTCTTACTTGCTATTGATACCCAAGTATGTTTTTTGAATGTATTTTGGTCTCACAAAAACATAGTTTGATGGTCCTGCAACATTCCACATGCAAGTAGTTAAAAGATTATATGCCAGGCCACCGGCATTATACAAGTCAAAAGTGATTTACTGCTGATGCATTTGTCTCTTGATGAATACTTCCAAGATCATACAGCTGTTGTTTATCAAGTATCATTTATAAAGCATTACATGACAGTAAGCTATAAAGAATGCACACACAATCTTGTTAAATGAAACATAATGCTTGGCAATCTAAAAAATATATTCATTGTAGATTTAATTGTTGAATAGTTATCTTGATTTATACCACACAACTGGGTACTTTTTTATGGTTTACAGTGACTTTGGATACACTGAACTTCAGTTTGTCACTAAAATTGGTTTATGGGCTCAAGTTGCAAATTTTCTTCTTGAAGTGCGCCCGTAAGGACCAGTCCAGCATTCCTTGCATACTAGAAATCTCCATTGACCACAGTTGTTCAAATAGCCTATATCACTGGATTGGTTCTAGCCCAGACTAATTGTGGTGAAGAATTTATCTGATGGCTATTCAATGGCATCTGTGAAATGGCTCAGTGCTTTTGGTTCAGTTTCTAGTAATTGGTGGCCATGCTTTCTTCAGAAATTTGTTTATTTTTTTGGTTGAGATTCAAAATATTTCGATTCAGATATGCCACTGTAGTGCTCCGTGGGAATTGTAGTTTGGTTGCCTCATGTCCCCACTCTCCTATATAAGTGGGCTCCTCAGCTGGACTACATTTCCAAAGACTCACATGATGCACCAATTGGCTAGGGAGCCCAGTTTACAGAGGAGGATGAGAGCATGGGTAACCCACACTACTGTGGCATTTCCAAATAAAGCTATTTTGTTTTTCAGCCAAAATATTTTGGTCTTTGATTTTTTTTCTTGATGAGAAATCTAAAGTTTGCTCATCCCAGCTGAGATGCCAGCAGTTGTATATTGTTATTTCTAGAAGACTTTCCTCCAGAGCTCTGTTTAGCAGCAGTTTAGAAAACCTTCCACTACCACTGTTCATGCTGTACTTGATCTGCTGATGTGCATAGAGTATTTCAGTTTTCAAGGCTGGTATCTTCCATCCAAAATCACCAAATTCAAAGTAAATTAAAAGAATATATGTTTACCAGCAAGTTTAAAGAGGACCTGTTAAGACTCGTATGCCTAAAATATGTACTACTGCACTTGTTGTGGTTTGGATCCCAGCTGTGCATGAGTGAAAGCTATTCTCTGCAGTGCTTGTCTTCTCTCTTGTAGAGAGCCAGTAAAATGAAATTTACCAGAATTCTGACTAAGTGAGCAATATCCTTGTAAATTTAATGTATCTGCCTGCATACACCGTGAGACTAAATATATACAGCAAGGAAAAGCATCCAGGCATAAGCTTTATCTTGAATATGCACACCTGTGATTATAGAGAGAAAGAAGGAGACTGCTGTTATTCTACTTTCAGAACCAATGCACAGTTTGTTTGTTTATCAGATAAACTCACAATGTAAAATTCCACCAGAAAACAAGGGAGTGGATTTCAGCAAGATGTTTGGACCAGATCACTGGAGTTCTTATAACATGTCAGAGGCTAGCCTATCAGCTTTTGAGCGTTCCCTTAAGACGTGATCAAACCTTGATATAAAACCTATGTAAACGACATGGCACATTTTATTAAATGTTTCCTTTGTCCCTTTATTTATTTTGAAAGGCTGGGGTGATAATTTCTGCTCAGACATTTGGTATGTGCTTTGTGGGTTAATAAGTATGTTGGCATTTTTCCATCAGAATAATGCAATATGTACCCTGGCCCGGATCTCATACGAACGGTTTGTATGGAAAAATCAGAAGTACTGCAATTCCATTATTATGATAGTACAATTAACCTCTATTGAACAGATGTAGAAATTACATCTAATGATACATGTAGTTGACTTGAGACATTGGCCTTTGCCCACTGAGGACTAATCTGAGATCACCAAATTCCTTTTCACTTGGGACCTTTGCGCTCAGAGTTGAGAAGTGCAGTAAGTGATTTCACCATTAAACATCCCTGTGGCACTATAATCTTCCTAAAAGTCTGTTCTATACTCACTTTTACCTGAAGAAATTTAATGTGATACCCCAAGTGATGCAACAGGAATTCTTAGCAGAAGGTCACTGATAAAAAGCACCTTCTTTTTTTTGACTATGGGTCTTACAGCTAAAAGGCTAGTGGGGTCTGGTTCCATAAGTTCAGACATCAACATAATCATTTACACCTGTGCAGAAAGCCAGGGCAAGGCTGTATTCTGAACGTGGCACAAAGTCCTTGTGATAGCCCTCTGAAAAGTGGTGCATGTCATTAACCACAAGATACATATTTCTTCAACATTCAGCAAGTTTTCAGTCATTTCATACAACAGCACTTTGTTTCAGAATCATACATGATCCAACTGTGAACATAAGATATTTGTTAATCTTCTCTAGTCAAATATCAGCTGCATTTGTGTGCACTTATGTTAGAGTATAGTAGATGAGTGCAGAAGACAAAATGAACATGATTTACATGTGATTGCTGTTCCCCCCCAACATCATTTGCCTTTACCATTCTCTTTTACACCCATCAACATTATGTGATATTTAATAGAAGATTCTTTACTTGTGAATACATTAAACTGAGATGATTCTCAGTCGTTTTCATAGCGTGGATGTCATCTTAACAGAGAGAGAGAGAGAGTTGACTGGAACAACTCCACTTCGTTTGTGATCACACAAACCTCCTCACGCCTGGTCCCCCACCCCTTCACCAGTGTAAAACTGCCTTGTGGAAAGAAAGGCAATTGCATGCATTCAACATTGAGAAAGTATTTAATGTCATTATAGCTTCTTTTGAAACAATTTAGTAGCAAGAAACAAAGAAGACCTTCCAGCACCAGTGATCAACTGTGGATCACTGTGGATCACTATTTGGGAATTACTGCTATGTTATTGGTTTGGTTTTCCTACAATTTATCCCTTAATAACTAATAACTTTGCTACTGGTTTGATAGCAGAGTATGACATAGTTACCCTTCATTCCTGTTAACAGGAAGAAACATTCTCATGTTGTACATAAATTGTCATTTATGTACTATACTTTGTAACTCACACTGAATGACTTTCTTCTGTTGTCCACAAGCAATTACACTTATTAATACTGCAAAAATCATTCTTTAATTCCTACTGTGAAAGTTTTGTTTTTTCTGTTAGTTTTTCAGAGGGCAGAGATGCCATGAGATCTTTAATGTCCAATGTGCTCAGGAACTATTTTCAAAAAGGCGTATGGCTTTATATATAGATGAGGTTACAAGTTTGGTTTCTAAAAGTAATAGTGCTTATGTAATATACTTTGCCTTCTGTAAGGCATTTGACTTGGTACTGTACAACATTTTACCTTTTCCTCATTACAGCCTGGAGGAATAGTCTATCTTGATGTCTCCAGAACTGCATGGAAGACCAGAGTTTCTGGGACTGGATACATATAAAAAATGGATACAAATGCTTCCATGGGACTTGATAGATAGAATTATCTCATTTAGAGATGGGAGGGATGTGTGGAAAGATTAGCCAGCAATATTTTGCTGGCTTTAGAATGTCTAACCTAGTTAGACTGGCTGCTTGGACTAAAGGATAGCAAAGAGAGAATAACCCAAGGGGTTAGTAATGTATAAAACTTTAGGAGCCCATGACCCTAGGAGGATTCCAAGGTGGAGCTGCTAAGGATCCCTAAAAAAGGTCCTTATGCTCATCTAAGCGAAGAGGGATGGATAGCTTCTGAGGATAAGGGTTCCAGGAGTAAACCTTGAATGTCAGCCCAAATGATGGCAAGATTGACCCCAGAATCTCATGAACCCTCGACATAATTTCCTCATGGCATGGGACAGAAGATAAGTGGAATGTGGAAACCAACAAAGTATACCTTACTTGAAGGCACAGGACAAGAGTCAAACTCACAGATGCTAAATAAGGTACTGATGTTATAGGTACCCAGCTCTTGTCTATGACCAGAATTACCACAAAAGGTGATGTCAAAGAATCTGGTGCTAAGATACATGGCATAGACAAACCAAGGTCAAGGGGCCTGAATCTACAGCAAAATGCCAAATGATGAAGTAACTGATACTGAAGCATCCAAAGGCTAATGATGAAAATATCCCCGATAACTGTGTAATTGTGGTTTGGGTAGATTCACAGGACTTGTGGCTCCATCTCTTTTTCTTCTTCCTTAGCTGTAAATGAGAGTCATAGTGCTGGGAAGAAGAGTCTCTTGAAGACCCCTTACACCTGCTCTGTGAGTTCAACACCAAAGCCTATATAGTGTTTGATGGTAGAGGTAACCCCTTCTAACCTTCACATATGCATTTAGAAGAGAAAGAGAGAGATCTAAGATTGAGGAGCCTGGTTTTGGTGGCTTGGATTGACCATCTTTACTGGAAGCTGAGTTTGTAGGCATTGGACCTTCCTTAGGCATCAAACTCAGTTGACCACCAGCACTGGAGTCAATGAACTAGGATCTTGATTGTGAGTCTGACAGAGACTTGGTCCCAGGGGTTTGAGGCTTATATAGCCACCTCTAGGAGAAGTAGTGGTTCTCTCAAGCTCAGCATGCATGGCTGGAGAAATCCCTGCATATTAAATGCCTAGCAGGACAAAAAAGACTTCTGGTATTTCCTCTGTCAAAGACATGGTGCCACTTCAGGAAGGAAACAGCATGAAAAAAATGGATGTGACCTCAGTCATCCTGAATACAGAGAAAGGGACCTTCAGCAAAGCTGTGGGAAGCTTGGGTGTGCCTGAGTGGAAGATCCAACAAGGCCATAACATTTGCCAAAAAATAGCTAAACATTCTAACACTATGAAAGCAAACAAATACAATTTCCCTAAATCAGGGAATTGATGGGGAGGGATGAGTTTTTGCTCACTGCCTGTTGAACTCAAAAGGAAATGAGTGGCACTTTGGGGTGGGTCCCCTTATTTATGGCTGTGAGAGGATATGAGGTGAGAGACATGCAACCTCAAATGACATTGCAATCTGAATTGGTAAGGCAAGGGCATGCACACTATATGGAGTGGGGTTCCATCCAGGGAATGCACAAAAATACATATTTTAAAACTTCCTTTAGTATTTCACTCACATCTAGCAGCATTTAAATAACAACCTAGTATTACGTTTGTTTCAATCTAAAAACATTTGCCTTTTGAGAAAACTCGATTCTTTTACAAAAATGTAAAATGACCCACTGTTTCCAAGAACTTTTATTTCCCAGATTCAAACTTCTTAGTCTCTCCCAGTGAAAAACTTTGCAGTCCTTCTGAATAAAATAAAATAATAATAAAAACATTAGGAAGGTTAAAAAGCATAGCAAAGGACTTGTTGGGAAAGGTTTGATTATGACACATTATCATAAAGATCTTTGCCTTGATTATAGTACAAACTGTTCCACTTTTTACTTTAGATTTGTTCAGACAGAAGGAGAAAGAAATTGCTGGTCCAGATTTGCACTATCGAGTTTTTGTAGAAAGTGCAGTAAAAAGGACATTACCGATAGAATGCTGCTGAATGAATGATCAAATTTTATTTTATTTATTTTTGCTATTACAGCCAGATGTTGCCTCAGGAAGTTGAAACAAGAAGTCAGGAACTGACAGCTTAATAATTAAATTGGGAAAGTTGGCAGGCCTCCTGCTACTTCCTCCAATACACAGCATCTATGAAGGAAAGTGTACAGTATCCCAGTGGCACTCCTTCAGAACTGGCTCATCTATTAGTGGGGTAATGATTTTCCGTCAAGGCAACAGTGAAGCACAAGGCTTATTACACAGCTACATAAAGTTAAAAAGACATTATGAATAAAATGTTCATCATGGCTTTTACCAACATTTCTACACAAGATTGCCTAATGCTGACGTGTTTATTACACTTAATAATGTTTACATAATTCTTCCTTGAACTCATTATAGCTGTCAAAAATCGGAATGGAGTATTTGTTTCCCCCTGTGTTCATCTCTAAAGACTTTGCAGTCACTAAACCAAGATAAATTGCAGTGATGAGAAGACAGAGGAGTCTTGTGCAGAGCTGCTGGGATGGAAAGCCAACTGTAGCTTTTACATACTGCTTTGAGGAACTCAGGAATAGTTTGAACAGCATTATCTCCCTTATCCCTGTTATGCAACCACCCCCTAGAACAGGAAGAATCTGTTGCCTAGCTGAAGTTTGTTTATTTAAGGCCTCCATCTACTGGGCTGAAAACTATGGGCCCCATTGCAATACAGCTGTTTTATGATGCTGCGGCAGCAAAAGGAGTTGTAAAGGCAGCATATTTTCTCACTGGGAACTGCCCCTGCTAGGGGCTTCATTAGATGCTATAGAGCTGGCATAACCAGCTCTATGCCACCTTCCAATATAGTGGGTATGCTGAGGGAATGGCTGTTCTCAATGCCCTCAAGCTTCCCAGCATAAATTAAAATCGCCTTGAGGATGCTCTAATTTACACCAGCAGCTGGACCCAGAATAGAAGCATTCCCCTCCCACTCTCTGGCTCTTCTGTGCTGTGCTTAACTCAGCCAGAATGGAATATCATGCCCTGTGTTTGGAAAAACTGAGATTATACCCTTATTCCATCCGAAGTTTTCACCTGTGGGGCTAGAATCTGCCTTTCTGCTGGTAAAATATGTTGGAGGGGTGCAGAGAAACATGATGCTGCTGCATTCCCCTAGCTAGCTCAACCACAAGTCTGCCATATGTGTCACAAAGGGAGCAGCACACACTTCCTCTGTGACAAGGAGCTGTGCTGGCTGGTGCGAAGGGGTTGAAGGGCCATAGCCATACCCTTATGTGCTTTCAGGCAGCTACTACCCATGGCAGTGTTGCCAGCTCCCATGATTTTGTCATGAGTCTCATGATAATTATTGTTTTCCTTGAAGCCCCAGCTCCTGGAGTCAGGTGGATATGTGATGATTTCAGCCTTCACTCTTAAAGAAAAAGTAAGTTTCTAGCCCTCCTGGCTGTGGAGAAAGCTTCAAAATGTGACACACACACCCCGCAGCGCACCCTAACAGTTCAAAAAGCAGAAGGCCAAGAAAAAGAACACCTAAGTTATTATTTTACATAATCTCATGATTTTTGGTGAACCTGACTCACAGTTTTTGAACATTTGGGGTTGGCAATACTGTTCAGGGCCATAGGGAGGACAAAGAAGGATGCTTGTGCCTTTCCCCTGTGCGCAGGCTACCTACAACGCTGCCCTGATGGTTTGGCAGGCCACTATCGACCAGGTGCACTTGGGGCGGGGGTGTCTTTGGCACCCTAAATCGTACATTTAGCCCGGGGGAAGGAGGGGGGGCGCACAGGGGTGCCTGCCGAATGAAGGGTGAGCTTCAGAGTAGTGGCTGTCCCGCCGTATCAGCCACTGCTTGCACTTGGATTTTGAAGAGCTCCTCTCTCCTAGGCTCCTTGGGCCGGATCCTCTCCCCCGGACCTTGGAAGTCCCTGGAACAGCAGGGCGCTTGGGAGCGAGGGACCAGCTCCCCGGCTGCTTCTGGAGGGGGTGGGGCGCCGCTCAGCCAGCCGAGGGGGGCCCGCGGCCCCCCGCCCGAGCTCGCCCCGCAGGCCGGCTACGCGCAGCCGGAGGCAGTCAGAAGCTGCGGAACCCGGACGGCTCCGGCACAGGGGCGGGGCGGAGAGGGCGGGAGAAGCGGCCGGGGCGGGGGGGTCCTGTTGCTGCTGCTGCCGCCGCCGCGGCGCTCTCTCAGCTCGCGGGGCGGCAACGGGGAGAGGCGGCAGTAGCAGCGCTCGGAGCAGGCGGCGGCTGGAGCGAGCGCAGAGGTAAAGGGCGGGCTGTGGGGATAGACCGGGCCGGGCGGGAGTGCCGGTGGGCGGGCCATGCGCATGCTGTGCGGGGGGCTGGGGGTGGGTGCGGAGCGCGTGGCACCCAGGAGCCGTGGGGGAAGAGCTGATGGGGGTGGGTGTAGCGGGCATGCACCGCTGCTCCACGCTAGGTCTTGGGGACGGGCGCCTGCAGCTGTACGCTGCACGGGCAATTAAATACCCCCCCCCGTCACCCCCCCCCAGGTCAGGGACCTTTGGGCTGTGGTGGAGGCTTGTTCTGCATAGAAGCGCTGCGTTCTTCGGCACCCCCCGCCCTGCCCCCCCCCGGCCCGATCCGCTCAGGCCACGGGCCCCGGGGACTTCGATAGGAGTTTGCCCCGGCCTCAGTGAGAGCTGCGTGAGGGTCTCCCAGGCTCGGGCCAGCCGGCTTGAGTAAATGCGTGGTGTGACCCTGAGCGCGTCCCGGAGTCATTCCCCAGGCGCGCAGGCAGCCTGGAGGGCGGCTGCGGCAGCGCGCGGGGCACAGGCGTGCGGCTGCGGGGATGTCTGTCTTACGTGTGCCTCGCTGCTCTCTGCTGGAATCTTTGCAGCCGTTGCATGGTTGTGCTAGAACAGTGGGTGAGGAGCAAAGTTTGCAGCCCAGCTCCAGCCGCCTGCTCCAGGTAGAAGTGGGCTTCTCTGGGGCTCTGTGTTGAGAGAGACAAGGTGGGTGAGGCGATCTCTCTCTGTTGGTGAGAGACACCCGCTTTGGAGCCGCACAGAGCTCTTCTTCAGGTCTGCTTCTAGGTTTAGGGTAGTAAATCCCCCCCCCCCCCTTTGTCTGAAGTATCAGACCTAGGGTGCAAGGTCCTTGGTATATAACTTCTCAAGCTCTTAGGTGCAAAGCTTTGTGGGGCAGAAAGGGTGGGAGAGCTACGTTTTTTAGTGGTACAGCAATGTACCTGAGCTCCTCTGAGTTTGTGATTGCTGTTCACTTCTTGCTGCTGTGCTGTGTGCCTTAAAAAGAAGCTGGGAGAGCTGTTTTTGGTACAGATAGAGAGGCATTCCGAGTTTTGCTTTGGCTTATTGGAAACGTGCGGGTGACTTCTTGGGACAGCAGGGAGTTGTAAATATGGCAGTGTGCTGCGTGTGTGCAGCTTTGTTGTGTGGGGAGGGATCCCTGCATTTGCGGAGCCGCGTGTGTGCCTAATTGCTGGTAAAACAGCTGGAGTTGAAGCAGAATCGATCAAAACGATGAAAGCGTTAACCAGACAGAAGAAGGTCACAGGTTCAAGAGCACCGTGGCAGTTGTACTTTTAGCCATCAGCAGCAGCACCGCGCTTGTGTGGAAGTTGCAGTTTGTACTGGAGAGAGAGAGAGAGAGAGAGGAGCAGAGGTAACAAAAAACATCTTGCTTGGCTAGCTACTGTAATAGTCTATATTTTGTGAAAGAGATGTAAGCATTGAAACTTGTAGGAGAATAATCAAGATACGCTGCAGTGGCAATTAGTTTGATTATTTTGCAGAACTAGTGTATTTGAGAGAGGGGTGGCAAAGCAGAGTTGTAAACCGTCTGTTATTTTATTGCTACTGGGTTTAGATAATCCCATTAGACAAGTGTTGCACCTATTCCTGTGTTGTTTTTGACTGTCAGGGCAGAAGTGAAAGCAGTTTCTGCACAAATAAGAAATAGCTAAAATGAAGCTTTAAACAGGATCAAATGGGTTGTGTAACTGTGAATGGTATTAAAGTACTGTCAAGGCTATAAAATAGCCAGACAAAAACAAAGAAAAAAATAATTGTAACAAGAAAATGAAGGCTTTATAAGAACTTCAGTAATGAATACATAACAATTGATTGTATGATGCAGTAATTATTTTGGTATTTACACCATTAACTATTGTAATTTAACGTTAATGCCTTGGTATTTTATTCCTTCTCATTTGCAGACAAAAGCACATTTGAGACATCATCAGGGAGTAATTTGATAATAAAGTCATGAATAGAAAACACTAAACTATGCTTAGAACTCTTGCAACATAAAGCGTGGGGCAAACTAACCTCATTTGCTGTTTATTTGTCTTTTATAATTCTGTCTACCATCGTTTGCATAAATGAATAATTAAATTGTATACCGCATCACTTTTTGGTGAAAACATACTTGATGTTTATGTTTGTTCAAAAACTAAGAGTTTTTAGCAATGTTATCTATAAAAAGTGTGCCAAAGTATAATTTTAGAGATAGCATACACATTTCATTTTACAAAATGTACAAACAACCACAGTGGAAATTAAATTTCCTTTAACCAGCCACTTATTTTATTCTCACTAATTCTGAACAGTTTCTTATTTTAGTAAAACTAATTAATGGACATCATACTTGTTTTTCTGAATGAGGAATGTTTTCTACTAATTTTGCAAAGAACAAGGCAGTTCTGGAGTTAGCACAGCTTGTAGTTCACTGCTTTTGCCTTCTGGGTACTGCTTCATCATCATGGTAAATTCCCTAGACCTTTCAGTGGGATCAATTGTGTGGATAAGCCTATTCGGATAAGGGTCTGTAGGATCAAGTCCACTATCTGTAACAATGACATATATTTAGCAAGTGTATTATCTAAAGGCTCAGCGGGATTTATATTTTTCTATTTTCAAGGCTCTATGCTAGGATATGAAAATGTTACAATTATTTATACATCAAAATATTAATTTCTTATTAGTAAGTTTTTATTTTGATCAGGGTGAAATCCTGCCCTTTGAAGTCAATGACAAAAGTTCCATTGGCTTCGGTAGGGTAGGTATTTCACCCTTGGTTGAAACACACTTTATAGGAACCATTTATAAGAATTTGGTCTAATACAAATCTTGTTAAAGTGTAAAATGTAACTACTTCTACATTTATTTAATCTGTGATATTTTATTTATTTCTCTCTAAAAAATTATTGTAAGTAATTCTGAAATAAAGACATTTTAAATCAAGATAAGAGACCCCTGTTTAATACTAACTCAAAACTTTTTTATGCTAGGAGGAGTGTGTTGGGTTCAGGAAATTTATCATGATAGAGTACAGTTGATACCCAAAAGAGAGTAAAAGTCAATGAGACCACTGGGTCTATAAGGACTATTTATGTAAGAGTTTGCAGGTGCATGCCTACTAGTCATAACATAATGCAGTATATTTTTTGTTGGGACTACTTGCGTAAGGACTTGTCTACATAGGAGAGTTATGCTAGTGTAGGCTAAGGTGTCAGTGTAAACCAATGCATTTATACTGGTATAACCCCCTGTGTGGGCACTCTTATTGGAGTATAAGAGGGTTTTCACTTATGTTGCTTGGGCAGGGTATTTAAGCTAAACAGGAAAAAAAAGCCACTCATACTGGAATAAGAATGCCCACATAGGGGCTTATAACTGATTTATCTATATTGGTTAACTATATATTGGTTTACAGTGTTATAATTATGGTGGTATAACTGGTACAATCTTCCTTTGTAGATAAACCCTAAGATATGCATCAGACGCAATATGTACTGATCTGATAGCCACAAAAGGCTCATTCCGTGGGTACTTATGCAGGCAAAACTGCCAGTGATGTAAATTTTGTCTGAATAAAGACTGCAAGATTAGACCTATGGATGACAAAATGTGCTGCCATTAGTGGGTTAGGCATGATGATCAGGTTTGTGACAAATTACATATTGTGAACCAGATTTTCATTTAAACTAATCCTCCTTTACCTCATCCTGGCTGTGTGCTCAGATTCTCAAACTCCCTTTATGCTGCCCTGGTAATGTAAAGGTGCCTGAAAGTGGGTGTGAATTACACACTTTAGGACCTGTTTACCCTTCCAGAGTGGTGTAAAGCAGCCTTTGTATAAATGAGAATCCCATCCTGCCAACTTAGAATAAACCAGAAAGAATATCACGGGCCTGATTCATTACTGCGCTGCTGCCACAGGTTCCTCCTGCTGGTGACACAAGCTGAGTGAGATAGAAACAAGCTTTTGAGCTTCACAGAGCTCTTCTTCAGGTTTGGGAAATGTACTGAGTGTGTCGCAGATAAACACAAGGTAGAACAGATTGTTTAGTATACGTAGTTAACACATATTTCAAGGGCTTGTTCAAGGTGAAGTGGCCTGCTAACACCTCTCTAGTCAATGGTGTAGGGGGTGGTTAAGTGGGTTATAGATTGTTGTAATAAGTGTTTAAGGATGAGAACTGAGAGGTCAGGTATAGAGTGATCGCTTTGTGAGATATGTTTCAGAGTAGCAGCCGTGTTAGTCTGTATTTGCAAAAAGAAAAGGAGTACTTGTGGCACCTTAGAGACTAACCAATTTATTTGAGCATAAGCTTTCGTGAGCTACAGCTCAATCCATCGGATGCATTCAGTGGAAAATACAGTGAGGAGATTTATATACACACAGAACATGAAAAAATGGGTGTTCTCATACACACTGTAAGGAGAGTGATCACTTAAGATGAGCTATTTACCAGCAGGAGAGGGAGGGTGGGGGGAGAAAACCTTTTGTAGTCATAATCAAGGTGGGCCATTTCCAGCAGTTAATAAGAACATCTGAGGAAACTGGACAGTCTCTACGTAAAAGAATAAATGGACACAAATCAGATGTCAAGAATTATAACATTCATAAACCAATCGGAGAACACTTCAGTCTTTCTGGTCACTCGATTACAGACCTAAAAGTCGCAATATTACAACAAAAAGACTTCAAAAACAGACTCCAACGAGAGACTGCTGAATTGGAATTAATTTGCAAACTGGATACAATTAACTTAGGCTTCAATAGAGGCTGCGAGTGGATGGGTCATTACACAAAGTAAAACTATTTCCCCATGGCCCCCCCCCCCACATTCCTCAGACGTTCTTGTTAACTGCTGGAAATGGCCCACCTTGATTATCACTACAAAAGGTCCGTCCCCCCCTTTGCTGGTAAATAGCTCATCTTAAGTGATCACTCTCCTTACAGTGTGTATGAGAACACCCATTTTTTCATGTTCTGTGTGTATATAAATCTCCTCACTGTATTTTCCACTGAATGCATCTGATGCAGTGAGCTGTAGCTCACGAAAGCTTATGCTCAAATAAATTGGTTAGTCTGTAAGGTGCCACAGGTACTCCTTTTCTTTTTGTGAGATATGTTCTCCCACAGGTGAAATGGTGTTTTTGTTTTTGATCATGTTTCTGTGTGAGTTCAAGAGCATAGCGATTGTCTCATTTCATCCACGTAGTTGTTACTGGGGCATTTAGTGTGCTGGATGAGGTGTATCACATGTTGTGATGGGTATGTGCAGGATCCATGGATCTTGAAAGGTGCGTTTTGTGGGGTGTTGATCGTTGTAGAGCATCTCTCTAATATCCTGTTACCAACATGGCTACAACAACAATCCTCTTACTAGAATCACTCTTGTTTTCCATGGATTTACAATAGTATAAAACTGTAGTAACACAGTAGTGAATTAGGCCCATAGTGATATTTCAATTTCTTGTGTGAAATATTGATATTTCCTAGATTGTAAGGGTCTAATTCTCCACTGCCTTGCACCCCATTTACACCTGGAAAATCATACCCTAAAGAATTAAAATGCTGCCACTTTCACATGTGATTCAGGAATATGGAAAATGCCCTAGTGAATCAGACCAGGTGGTTCATCTATTTTGGTATCCTCTCTCTACCACAGGAAGGTGTCCTGTAGTGGACAGTTATGGAATAATTTGAGCATTGGAGAAGTTTCTTTGTAGCCCCGTCAGTTGGTAGCTAGCTTATGCTTATGCCTTGAAGCATGAAGGTTTACGTCCCTTCTAAAAAAATCTTTGCTCGCATTAGGTCTGTAAATGTCTACTCCTTTTCTGAATTCCTGTAAGCTCTTGGTCTCTTGGGACAATGAGTTCCATAAGTTACTTATCTGTGTTGAATTTCTTGCCTTTCAGTTCCACTGAATGTCCCCTTCTTTTTGTATTAAGAGACTGAATATATCTGAATGCCCTAATGTATCACAAAATGATTGAATTATTATAGCAAAATACATGCATATGCTTTGTATAAAAACAAACAGTATTTTAACCCGTAGTTGAAATTGGGAAAAGAGTCACAGTTTAATTTCAGTTGTTTGTTTGTTTCTGTGTTGAGTGTTCTAATTAAACATTCTCTACTATGGAAAGCAATACTTAGGAGTCCCAAGGTGCTAGCAAAGTGTCAATGAAATTATCTCTTTCCTTCAAAGCAATGTGCAATATGCACTTTGCAGTATTTGGAACACTTTAGAAATTGAAGACATTTAAATTTTTATTCATTACAATCCACACTTAACTTAATATTCAGAGTAGCTAGGCAAACTGGAAAAACATTGAACAATGTTAGCAGATACAGAAATAAAAAGAGAGAATGAGGCATACTGGAAACAAGCCAAATGGTTGTGAAATACAGAAAAGAGTAGAAAGTTTGTAGATGCCATTTATTGTTTTGAAGCAAGAAATATTAATGAAAACAAAAGTAACTTAATCTCTGATAAATAATTTTGGTTGTTGAAGTAATAGTTTTATCTGTTTTCAGTTTGTTTTCTAAATTAAGTTAAATTTTATATACAACTGACACCTTCTTTGAATTGTGTTGCAATGCGTTTAATATTGACCCGTGCTTCTGTAACCATGCATAAGTGAGTATGGCATTAGTGTACAACATTAATACTCTATTTCAGTGTCTTGATCAAGTTGTGTATTTTTCAAGTAGATTGTACAGCTCTGTGTACTCCATTTTCCAGAGTAACACAGTAATGTCTATAGGGCTTAGAAAAATTATGTGAAGAATATATATACATTTAGAAGTTTTGTGTCTGTCATAACCAAACCAGAAACATACTATCTCAGACCCCAGTCCTGCAAACCTATGAGCGGTTCTTTACATTATGTGTCCCAGTGAAGATAATGGGACTACTCACAGTGGATAGGGGCCAAAATCTATTCTTTCGCCCCACAGGTTTATTTAACTGAAAGTTTCCTTTACAGGTAAATTGGTATGACCTAATTTACTAAGTGTCTATACATCCATGGGAATAAAGATTATAAATTAGACTAGGCTACTAGCTGTCTCCAGACAAAATAACTTAGATATAATTCAACATATGTCAGGTCTAAAGTGACACATGAAATGGACATGTGTTAGTTCAGTATCTTTAATTTTTTTTCACTTACTGGTTTTGGCTATTTCAGTTGTATGTGTAATATCAATATGAAGTGCCTGGTTACTATTCTGTGAATTAAAATGGCCCATTAGAGTTAACCTTTGATGATAGTGAATGGCAAAAAAATGAGTGGAACGGGCAGAGAAAGGAGAAGAAAGAAAAAGACATGACAAAGTAAAAATGTCAGGCTGGACTAGAGAATCTTTAGCTTTCAGTATCATTGTAAGAGCTATAGACACACAATGAGTTCTGTTTTCCGTATTCTCACCCCATGTACTACATAATTGTCATCTAAGTATTTTAAATTATATTGCTAAAGATTTCTTTGAAGTTGGATGTGTCTGTAATATGCAGAGATTTTATCTATATCTCACACTGCATATGTTTGTGTATTATAGATGTAGACCTACAGATATATATTGCCTCCTACATTATTAGGTGGAATCCTACATCTGTTATACAGAGAAATGTTGAACCTAAATAATAGAATCCCCTTCCTTCAGACCCTGGAGAATCCCCTGTGTGTAAACTCCATGTAGTCATGATTCTACGGGTTGTGGGGCACTGGCAGGGCAGATGCAACAGAACCGCTCTGTGCAGCAGCAATCTCTAGCAAAATAGCGGCGCACACAGGTTACAGATAAACACATGATCAAATCAATTTTCACGTATAGAGAGTGCCCGGTAAAGCCTTGTTTCCCAGCTCCCATGGATCTCGCAGGCCGAGTGAGGTTACTTTGTGCCTTGTACTGCTGGGTATAAGGTTCTGCTACTTATCCGAGGTTTTGTAGAATCATAGAATATCAGGGTTGGAAGGGACCTCAGGAGGTCATCTAGTCCAACCCCCTGCTCAAAGCAGGACCAATCCCCAACTAAAGGTCAAGCTTGACCTTAAAAACTTCAAAAGGAAGAAGATTCCACCACCTCCCTAGGTAACCCATTCCAGTGCTTCACCACCCTCCTAATATCCAACCTAAACCTCCCCCACTGCAACTTGAGACCATTACTCCTCGTTCTCTCATCTGCTACCACTGAGAACAGTCTAGAAGATCCATCCTCTTTGGAACCCCCTTTCAGGTAGCTGAAAGCAGCTATCAAATCCCCCCTTCATTCTTCTCTTCTGCAGACTAAACAATCCCAGTTCCCTCAGCCTCTCCTCATAAATCATGTATTCCAGGCCCCTAATAATTTTTGTTGTCCTCCGCTGGATGTTTTCCAATTTTTCCACATCCTTCTTGTAGCGTGGGGCCCAAAACTGGACACAGTACTCCAGATGAGGCCTCACCAATGTCGAATAGAGGGGAAGGATCACGTCCCTCGATCTCCTGGCAATGCCCCTACTTATACAGCCCAAAATGCCATTGGCCTTCTTGGCAACAAGGGCACTGTTGACTGGTTGATCAAGATGAGGCCAAAATGGAGTTTAAAAACTTTGATCCAATGCAGCTAGGAGTAAGTACAATGACTGGGCAAAAGATTACAGGGGAATTTGTTTTAGCCATTTGGAAGTTCAGCTGAATACAAAAGGCCACTACAATTTTTAATTTTTAATGCTTTTCTTCCACAGGGCAGCTTTGGCCCTTGTGCTGAAGCCCATTGAGATTCTGCAACAAAGTATGCTTAGTTGACTTTTTGCTTACGTGAACTGGCACTGTCCTCTTTTTCCCATCTCTAATCCTCCTCCCTTTGCCTTCCCTCTCAACAGGTGCACAAGTTTGCCTTGTCTCTAGATTCCCTGCAGTTCTCTGTCTATTCAGTGGACATGTAGAGGCCACTCCATCAGAATATTATTCAATCCATTCCTTGATATCACAATACCTTAGAAACCTGTTTGTCTTTCTGCAGGAGGGTATGATTGAGCCCATAATATCTGTGTATGTATAGATAGATGTTATAACATTAAAGATTATTAGGGAATTTAATTAAACAAACAAAAAACCCAGCAGCAGCTAATAAGAAAGTCTGCTTTTTAAGTTTTCCATCCAGAGATCAAAGAAAACTCAGAGGAAGTTACAGATCATATGTCTTTTTTTATTCTTTATGAGGTCAAACACAGGAAGTTGTATGGCAACGTTCAAAACCACATTAATTTTCTTTTCTTTCTGCATGTTTTCCACTTCTTCACTTCAATTTTAAAAATACTGTCCTGGAGAGATCTGTGCTTATGTACAAAATTTCTTGCCTTGGACGCTTGTATGGGGCTTCCATTGACTTCACTGGAAGTTAAATGCCCTAGACCAGTGGTTCTCAAACTTTTTTTTCGTGGACCACTTGA
Organism: Caretta caretta; assembly: GCF_965140235.1. Lineage (NCBI taxonomy): Eukaryota > Metazoa > Chordata > Testudines > Cheloniidae > Caretta > Caretta caretta. The sequence goes on along the minus strand of NC_134207.1, from coordinate 199,524,776 downwards.
AAATTGCTGAGGGTCTTGGCGGACCACTTAATGATCTTTCCAAATGTTGTTTGTACCATTAGTTAACTATTGTAAAGCACTTTGGATAAAAGCGCCAGATTAAAAAAAATGTAATTAACTTTTTTTGTTCTACAAATAAAAGCACACAACTCATATTTTAATATTGGTAGTCTTACCTTTCTAATGCAATAGATGTGGGGTCTCTTCCCTGCTGCGGTAGCCCCCAAGTTGGGGCTGGGATGGAGGGGGGTGTCTCTCCCACGCCACAGTAGCCCTCGAGCTGGGGCTGGGACGGAGGGGGGTGGGTCTCTTCCCGGCTGCGGCAGCCCCTGAGCTGGGGAAAGTCACCTTTCTCTGGCCACCGTAGCCCTGCACATCCCAAATTCCCCCCCACCCCCTCTTCTCACCCCACTGTCCTCTCCTACGCCGCCACCCTCCCCTTACATATGCGTCTTCTCCAAGGTCCAGGACCCTAATTAGTAGAACCATGCCTGCGCGTGGTGGGTGGGCCTTCATTTTCTCGTGTGCGGCCGCCCAAGCGCGCACCTTAGAGGGAACTAGGACCACCTGAATGGAGCTCAGTGGTCCATAGACCACTGTTTGAGAACCTCTGCCCTAGAATGTCTTCATGAGTTAGAGATGACCAAATAGCTGATAAGCCATGAGAATAATGAACTTTATTATATTCAAACAAAAAAGTATCTGGATAATTGAAGGAGTGTGTACTGCAAATATGGTCCATTCTCCAAAGATGCTGCAACACAAGGCAGTGTATAATGCTCCTGGGCAATGAGTGTGATTTTTCTTATAGTCTTCCCATTTAATTCAGTGTAAAATATGTGTAGATGGGGGGAAATGCACACACAAACAATATCACACTTTTTAGTACATGTAGTACGTGACACTGTACAGAATTACTGGAACATAGGTTAAGTATATTAGGCATCTTCTTAGAATATGTGCAACGTGCTCAGGTAGTACATGACCAGGATTCATCACCGAATTTGGTCAGCTGGTTGGATCATTAACTTCCCTGTCCCGGGCCGGGTGCTGATTGGGAATGCAACATGAACACTGATCTATGGCCCCGATGTTAGGTATGATTTGGGCTGAAAGGTTGGGAATCCAGGTCAGTTTTTCAGAAAGGCCGAGAGTGACAAAGGAAGTTGTTACTCTCGCCTGATTGCATTGTAAGTAGGTGCCTTTCATGGGAGGCTGTCGTTTTAGCGTGATAAATCTTCTGTGCAGAGTTCCTCATTATCTATGGACCGGATCCTGCCAGGCCTTTCTGAGGATGTATGCTAGGCCCAGGGAGGGGGCTCAAGGATTCTTTCCAACGCCGTTCCTTCCCTTACATAGCCTTTATAAAGACTAGGGTGAACTGCAGTCTTTACTCTGAGGGATGCAGAAGCTTCAATTTCTCTACTCCCCCAAACTGCTCTCCTGCCTTGGCTCATTGAATGGGACTGGCACATAAAGGGGAGCTGGCTGCATCCCATACTGGGATGTATTAGTGGGCATGTTTTTCCTATGTGCATGGGGAGTTCCCAAAGGAAAACTGACTTTTGGTGCCCCTCTGGGAGGGGAGAAGGGGCTGAAGCTCTACGCTGCCCCTTACTGTGAGCTGTGCTTCTTTAAAATTGTTATCCTTAACGGTATGTGTTCCAGAGCATTGCTGACCCCAGGTCAGTAATGCACATTGCAAAACATAATACCAACTGTACATATAAAATGATGGGGTCTAAATTAGCTGTGACCACTCAAAAAAGAGATCTTGGAGTCATTGTGGATAGTTCTCTGAAAACATCCACTCAATGTGCAGCGGCAGTCAAAAAAGCAAACAGAATGTTAGGAATCATTAAGAAAGGAATATGTAATAAGACAGAAAATATCATATTGCCTCTATATAAATCCATGGTATGCCCACATCTTGAATACTGCGTGCAGATGTGGTTGCCCCATCTCAAAAAGGATATATTGGACTTGGGAAAGGTTCAGTAAAGGGCAACAAAAATGATTAAGGGAATGGAATGGCTGCCGTATGAGGAGAGATTAACAAGACTGGGACTTTTCAGCTTGGAAAAGAAACAACTAAGGGGAGATATGATAGAGGTCTATAAAATCATGACTGGTGTGAAGAAAATAAATAAGGAAGTGTTATTTACTCCTTCTCATAACAAAAGAACTAGGGGCCACCAAATGAAATTAATAGGCAGCAGGTTTAAAACAAACAAACAAAAGGAAGTATTTCTTCACACACCGCACAGCCAACCTGTGGAACTCCTTGCCAGAGGATGTTATGAAGGCCAAGACTATAACAGGGTTCAAAAAAGAACTAGATAAATTCATGGAGGATAGGTCCATCAATGGCTACTAGCCAGGATGGGCAGCGATGGTGTCCCTAGCCTCTGTTTGCCAGAATCTGGGAATGGGCAAAGGGATGGGTCACTTGATGATTACCTGTTCTGTTCATTCCCTCTTGGGCACCTGGCATTGGCCACTGTTGGAAGACAGGATACTGGGCTAGATGGACCTTTTGTCTGGCCCAGTATGGCTGCTCTTATATTCTTAGGTGCTCAAAACCATGAGTCATGGCTCCCCAAATCATGAGGCTGGCTTCAAAATCATGACATTGAAGAAATTTGGAATTCTTTTGAGTTACTTTCTGGCTTTTGAGTCTTGGGTTACTTTCCAGTCACATTTTCAAGTTTTTCTTCACAACCACAGGGGCTAGAAATGTGCTTTTCTTTTTAAATGAAAGCTGAGGTTTTCTTGTAATTACAAAATTTGTGGAGCTGGAGCTTTAAGAGAAACACCAAATATTGCTAGATTTACAATAAAATCGTGGGAGTTGGCCGCACTGAGATTAACCAGTTTGTGGTTTTATGAAAATCCTTCTGGGTTTTTTCTTTGTTGGCTGTTGTTGAACCTGGTGCCTTGTTGATATTATTAAATAGAATATCAGTGACTTGGTGTATTCTGTGGCATGTCAATAGAGAAGTGTTATCAAACCAATCTTGTCTGTCTCAAGAGGTGGGCTAGGAGGCAGAGCACTTCGTTTGTTCAGCACTCAGTTTAGTTTCCCAGGAAAAAACCTATTTAAAGATAAGAGAGAGACCTTTGTGAATGCAATTGCTGAATGCCTAGTAAAGTCTGAGCTAAAGCGGTGAAGGTGCTGGCACGGACAGGAGTTTGGGACTAAAGAGTGGGAAAGTACAGTTCTATTTACTTTTAGCCCGCTTGCCCTGTCTGTTGGCTGAGTCAGTGAAACAGCAGTGCATTTATTTATGTTGTTTAACTTCATTTTTTAAAAGGTGAAATTCTTTTATATCCTCGATTCTGCTGACAGGTACCTTGAAACCCCCTTCAGCTGTGGGGAAAGCAGCATGTGTTAATGTGGATTTTGATGATCGTTAACATGCACTAAGATTTCCTGCGTGGTTCACAGGGCTATTCCTCTAACCTGCTCCTTCCAAAATTGTGAAGGTGAAATTGCCTCAAACACCTGTAGAGGGTATTCTGTGGGGTCAGGAAGGAGAGGGGAGCAAGGGTACCACTGAGCTCTTCATTTACTTTTACTATGGGTATGTTGGACATGATTAAAATCCCTGCCATATTTTGTTGGAGTTCAACTCTAACAGTTCTTTCCTTTTCCAGGATTTTAAACTCTCCCAAGTACAAGAAGTTAACTCCAGAGTCAACTTCCCAAGGACTTGCTTCCAGTTCCCAGGTGTGAAGGTAGAATTAAAGAGGTAAGTTAGGATTTATTTTCAAAATCCCTTGGAAATAGTTACAGTCATAATTGGTGACATGCCCTTTGCAAGGCAGCTCTTGGTACATTTCCTCCTGTAGAGCCATTCTATCCGTGACAGGAAGCTGTCAGCCAGAAAGATACGGAAATCTAAAAGAGTGGATTTGTTTTGAAGAGTTAGCAAAAAGTTAACAAAAAGAGCACTGCACAGGGGAAACACCAATGCAAACTGTATCCTCTGAGCTCTCTAAAAGCAAAAAATGCCTCACTGTTGGTTTACACCCACTTTACATATTATGCGTTGAAAATCAATCGGAAATAGTTGTACTGTATGTTGATAAGAGTGTGTTTTTTTCCCTACAGATAAAAGTAAGCTTGAAATAACTACACATTTAGCAACAGGTAATGTCACTGGAAATAAGAGAAACATTTCTGAATGTGAGAATTAACAAGAATCAGCAAGAACTCCTACTGCCTATTACTCAGTAGGGCAAGTTCCCATTGCCTGTGCAAAACCCAGGGGACCTGCATAATGGTTGGAGGGGACAGAATCCCCCTCCCACCCAAACCACACCCAGTGCACAGAACAGTCAGCTACTCTGTAGCTGTTCTCCACAGCCTCTGAGCTGTAGCAGTGGCTGTGGTTCTCTTCCACCCTCTACTCATGGGTTTTACCTAGTGAAACAGTATAGTTTGTAGACCACTGGCCACCATCCTTGCCACTCCTATTCCCCATCATGAATCTTCATGGTGGGCAGGGGCCCAGGAGGCCACTGTTCGTGGGCTGTCTGTGTGCAATGGAATAGTTGTAGTTCTGCTGCCCTTTGAGACTCGGCTGACAGTACAGTTGTGGTCAGGGGGAAGAATATGATTTGCCCCGAAGATCTCTGTTGTGTATTGGTCCTGTTGCTTGGTGGAAAGAAGAGAGTAGGGAGTCTTCTCTTTCTTGCACCAGAAGGCAGGCAGGATTTCTTTGAGCTGGGAGGCGGGCTTGCATACACATCCCCATGGGAGCATGGTCGAGGGTTAAGATATACGTCCAGTCCTCCAGGCTGCCTAGTGAATATTGTGCATTCAGCAGAGTGTGCCAGCTGGCAGTGGTTGAGGAATGCATGCTGATCTTGCTCATGGTAGCGGAAATATGCTCCCTGCTCTGTGTTTTTGGCAACTTTGCACTAGCATTGTGTCTCACGTGTTGCGGTTCAAATACAAGACAGAACAAGGCTTTAAGCAAGCAAGCAGGCTGGTCTGCCGACGGGCTGGTCTCCTGTCAGCTTTCCACCCTCTCTTTTATTCTTTCTCTCACCCCGTGCATTACGTACTCCAACAGATAAAAGGAATACACTGGCTTTGTTTAATATTCTTATTTACCAATATCTATCTACCGCATTCCTTGCTCTCGGGCCTTGAGCCCAGTCCTGGGAGGCTTCCCACGGTTCATGTCATCTGGGCGAGATTCCAAGGTTCATGCCCTTGAGAGGAGCCGTGTGTGCACTGCTCCTACACAACACTCCGGGTGTGCCCTGAATGTTGCCAAGTGCATGAACCTTGCATGAATGCTACACTCAAGCGCCAGTTACATGTCCTCCTTTCTTCTGCCTAAGCATGTCCCATAAGAGCGATATTTAGCCTAAATAAAAATAAAGTAGTTTTACATGCCTTTATTTTTCTGTTAGATCAAATAACATATGGACGGAAATAGACCTCTCGCTTTCAAAAATCAGTTTTCCTGAAATGTCTGTGATGTTATTGCCACAGTGGGGGAAAAAAATGTTCTTTGATAATGATGTATATAAACAAGGTCCATGTACTACACGGCAAGTTGGACCTAAAGTCTGAAAGATCCCTAGGTTTTGGTGCCTGCTGGTAGAAATTCGGTGGGAGCTTCAGTGACATTTTAAAAATTGAGGCTTTATTAAATTAAAGCTGAAACGGAATAATACTGTCAGTAACAGCCTGAGAGTCATTTTTTGATATTAAATTCATTTTATTTAATACTGTAGCCACAATTTCAGTTTCCAGTGTGTCACAGAACCCTTTGTAAAAAATACTTTACTGCACTGTAGCAAGCATCAAAGGGGGAAGTTGGAGGGTTTGGCAGCTGGGGAGGCACAGTATCTGGACATATCTGAAAAATAACCTGCAGTGAAATTGTTAATCGTGTTAACTAATTTAATATTTGGAGTGTTGTTATAATCATGTCAGTCCCAGGATATGAGAGAGACAAGGTGGAGGAGGTAATATCTTTTATTGGACCAACTTCTGATGGTGGAAAACAAGATTCTGAGCAGCTCAGAGCTTTTCAGGTCTGGAAAATTTTGTCTAGAGCTGAAGAAGAGCTCTGTGTAGCTCGAAAGCTTCTCTCTTCCACCAACAGAAGTTGGTCCAATAAAAGACATTACCTTCCCCACCTTGATATTTAATGGTCATCTTTAGGTTTCATAGTTAACATCCCTTTGTAATGAAGCCCCGGGGCAGCTCATGCCTGTGAGTTACTTTAGGCTTTCTGCAAACTCAGGAAGCCAACATTGCATCCTTGTATGCTCTGTTTTTATTTTCCAGGCTATTTTCACAACTATAAGGGCTAGAATCCAAAAACTTTCTAATTTTCATAATCAAAATATGACAGCTTATGTTCAATGGCAAAGAATGAATTCTACAAGCAAAGAACCATGGAGTGTATGGGCCGTTTATGAGCTTCATTTTTAGGATTTTCTAGTAATGTACATTCATTATACAAGGTTTTCATCTCATAACTAGAGGGGTTTTTTTAAAATTCCAGCCAATTTAAAAGCCAAAACAGATTTGTTTTTAAGGCTTGTGGGGTTATGCACAGATTTTTACAGTAGGAAAACTGGAAGAGTTTTTATTGAATCTAATCCTAAAGTATCAACATATGTTAAGCTCATTTTAATGGCTTATAATTCTACTCCCATGATTCACTTGATAATTTAAGGTTTCAGAGGAACAGCCGTGTTAGTCTGTATTCGCAAAAAGAAAAGGAGTACTTGTGGCACCTTAGAGACTAACCAATTTATTTGAGCATGAGCTTTCGTGAGCTGTAGCTGATGAAGTGAGCTGTAGCTCACGAAAGCTCATGCTCAAATAAATTGGTTAGTCTCTAAGGTGCCACAAGTACTCCTTTTCTTTTTGATAATTTAAAACTCTGAATTTGGTCTGAAGACAATCATCCCCCTTCAGTTTCCTATTTTCTCACACTCTGTTGAACTGTCTGGCTTGATAAAAGGCTAAAATAAAATCAGTGCTGCATTTACTGAAGAGACATTTACTCATCTTGTGTGGATACTCTGCCATTTAGAATCACATATTACAAATTAGTTTAGCTGGATCCTCAGAAATGGTCAATGAACTGTAACACCCTGGATCCAAATTCTTAAGAATACTAAGTAATAGGAACACAATCTACAATGCTTTGGGGTTTTTTTGTTTTTTTTTACAGCCAACAGCGGTAAAACAATAAATAGGCTAAAGGAAATTTTCGTCATTAGAATGACGACAACATATTTTGGTCCAGATCCTTAACCACATTTAGGCCCTTAAGTCCCATTGAAGTCAATGGGAGTTAGGTGCCCAAATACCTTTGAGAATCTGGGCCATTGTCATCAGCACAGATGTACATAGTCCAGTACAGCTATATTAAATATGAAGGAAGCTAGTAGAGACTCCTGTACTTAAGTTGCCTAACTTTCTATTATAAAGGATTCTTGTGATCTTTTCTTTTGATGAGGCCTCATCCCTTCACTGTTTGCAGTAGTTCATGATATTTAGCAGGGGGAATCTCTTGAGTACAGAAGTGCCTATTCTTTGTCAAATGAATTTCCACTGAGATTTGACTAAGGTATAAAGAGTTTAAAAATCACCATTTTTGATCTTTTACTTGTGTTCTTTAGGAAAATTTCGGCAGCCTCCCAAAGTCAATGACCATTCCAAAGCTGAGGTCACACTGTTGCTAAAATAGAAGATACTCTACCAGGTGTAATGGGCCAAGCATATGGGCTCATTTACTACCTCTTCCTCCCAAAGCACCATCCCATACCGGGGAGTTTGAGGTGGTGCCTTAAGAGAGCAAAGTAGGCTGCTTTGCGTTTCCCTCGCTGCTGCCCAGCCTAGCACTTGAACTCAGCAGTTTATCTTTCACTCTGGTAAGCAGTCTTCTCCTGCTGGTAGCTGATACTGCTAGTGTGGTAGTTTAGGTAGGACCTGTCCTGTGTTGAGGGTTCAAATTCTGGTGGTGATGTGCAATTAGGAAGCTGGGGTATTGACACAGTTGTGCATAGTATAGTTTGTGTTTACCATGTTCTGTGAAACAATCTAGAAATACATACAAAATTACATTTAAAAACATTATTTAGGTTGCAAAGTCAAGCACTTAATAGTTGAGAAGTGTCAGATTTATGATTGCCTGGACAACCTCTACTCCATGTGCGTTACAATGCAGTCATCTTAATTATGTAATCCCACGCTGCTGTTCCACAGGACTCCGGCTGCATTTATTGCACAAAATGGTTGGATAACGGGGCAAAATTAAGATGGCACAGGCAACTGTAAATCTGACATTTCCTAACTGCTTGACTTTGCAACCGAAATATTTTTTAACGTAGCATTTTGTCTGCAAGATGATTATATGATTAGTAAATAGCAAGATGTCTTCCTCAGAAATTTGCACAGAAGTTAATATTACTGTATTGTGGGCCATTATATTGAACCATTTTAAACATTTCTATGTTAGCAAAATGAAGTCGCACAATAGAGACTTTGGCCAATTCAGCCCTGGAGGAAGTAAACAGGTGTGACACTACTGATTTTAGTGGAGTTGTGCCCATTTACGTCAGCGTAGACTTTAGCTTTTTATTTCTGCCCTCTAGTCTAAAAGCAAATGTTCTGAAAATTCTGTTCTGGAGATAGTCATACTGGCAGTTTTGAGAGTTGTCAACGGCATTAGTTCTACTGCATATAGAGCTGATATTTAATTGTATACAAAAGTAATATAGTCCATTTTTTAAAAATAGAAAAATAAATAATAACATAGCTTCAAATAGAAACCTCCCAAAGAGACAGATTGTGAACACTTTAGTCCTATTGGTAAGTATTAACTCTTGTGAGTAGTCTCATAGGAGCCAATAGACCCACTCTTTTAGCTAATTGCAACCTTGCAGGCTTATGGGGTTCAGAATCTGGCCTTTATTCTGGATGTTGATGAATGCTGATAAAATGTTTTAAGGAACATTATAGGACAAGTCCACCCATACCCAAAGCTTTTTACATGAGTTTTATAAACTGCATGCTCTTATTTGCTGCCATGCAGTCATTCAAACTAATGAGATTTTATAGTTCCGTAGATGAGACCGAGGAAAAAATCTGGGTGTTTTAAAATATTCTTGATATAATTGAACATTTCTTAAGTTTTTAACATTATTTAAATATTTTATGTCAATAACTTTTTAAAAATTTTAGTTTTGATGGGTCATATTCAATAGACTTCAATTGAAATACATTATGGATGAATTTGGCTCAGTGTCTGTATCTCATGAAACATTCCAACAAATGTGCCTGATGGAGTATACGATGGTAGAGTATTAAACTTTCTAGTGTCCTACATAAGGCTTAGAATGATTGATGTACAATTAAAATGAGTTATATAGCTTAGTCTACATAATTATAATGCTCTGAATATTACCACGCTGTCTAACATTATAATAATATTTTACAACGAATAGTATCCTTGAATGGGGCTCCATGTGCATCTTGTAAGCGTTAAAATTATTTTCTGAAAGTGGAGTTGATGTCAGATAGCTTTCATAGGATGGACTGATAAAGGAATCACAGAAGTCCATAAAGTTTTGTATTATTATGATGGTTATTATAAATTTGAATTATGGTTGTTCCTATGGGTCCCAACTGACCAGTAGAGCCCTGTGTGGATACAAAATTTGTATCTGCATCTGACCCATGTTCTGCAAAAATGGTCCATGGATATCCGCATCCGCGGATGCAGATATCAGTGGATATAAAGTGGATAGCTGCAGATTTTGCAGGGCTCTACTAATCAGTACCCCATTGTTGTAGGCACTTCGCAAACATATAGTCACTACCCTGCAGAGTTTACAATCTAAATCAGTGTTTCTCAAATGTGTCCATCAGGGACTTTTCAGGTGGTCAGGGCCTCCTGGGCAGTGATTAGGCGGGGGCGGGAGAGGAAAGCAGTGTTAACAAACATACAAATATCACTTTTCACAGAAACAGACTTGCTAGCTTTAAAAAAAAAAAAAAAGGCAACCAAAAAAAGCAAAAGAAACAACAACAAAAAGAGACAAGAACGTGCAAAGCACTTTAAAAAAACAAAAACGAGGAGTACTTGTGGCACCTTAGAGACTAACAAATTTATTTGGGCATAAGCTTTTGTGGGCTAAAACCCACTTCATCGGATGCATGCAGTGGAAAGTACAGTAGGAAGATGTATAGACCCAGAGAACATGAAAAAATGGGTGTTGCCATACCAACTCTAAGGAGACTAATCAATTAAGGTGGGCTATTATCAGCAGGAGAAAAAAAACTTTTGTAGTGATAATCAGGATGGCCCATTTCAAACGGTTGACAAGGTGTGAGTAACAGTAGGGGAAAAATTAGCATGGTGAAATAGTTTTTACTTTGTGTAATGTCAAAGATTGACAGAGCCAGAAGTCACCTACTCCAGGACAGGCCCAACAAAGAAAATAACAGAACGACACTAGCCGGCCCCTTCAGCCACCAATTAAAACCTCTCCAGCGCATCATCAAGGATCTACAACCTATCCGGAAGGACAATCCCTCACTCTCACAGATCTTGGGAGACAGGCCAGTCCTCGCTTACAGAGAGCCCCTCAACCTGAAGCAAATACTCGCCAGCAGCCACACAACGAAAACACTAACCCAGGAACCTATCCTTGCAACAAAGCCCATTGCCAGCTCTGTCCACGTATTTATTCAAGTGACACCATCATAGGACCTAATCACATTAGCCACCCCATCAGGGGCTCGTTCACCTGCACATCTACCAATGTGATATATGCCATCATGTGCCAGCAATGCCCCTCTGCCATGTACATTGGCCAAACCGGACAGTCTCTGCGTAAAAGAATAAATGGACACAAATCAGACATCAAGAATTATAACATTCAAAAACAAGTTGGAGAACACTTCAGTCTCTTTGGTCACTCGATTACGAACCTAAAAGTGGCAATTCTTGAACAAAAAACTTCAAAACCAGATTCCATCGAGAAACTGCAGAATTGGAATTAATTTGCAAACTGGACACCATTAAATTAGGCTTGAATAAAGACTGGGAGTGGATGGGTCATTTCACCATGCTAATTTTCCCCCTACTGTTACTCGCAGCGTCTTGTCAACTGTTTGAAATGGGCCATCCTGATTATCACTACAAAAGTTTTTTTTTTCTCCTGCTGATAATAGCCCACCTTAATTGATTAGTCTTGTTACAGTTGGTATGGCAACACCCATTTTTCATGTTCTCTGTGTGTATATATATATATATCTTCCTACTGTATTTTCCACTGCATACATCTGATGAAGTGGGCTTTAGCTCATGAAAGTTTATGTCCAAATAAATTTGTTAGTCTCTAAGGTGCCACAAGGACTCCTTGTTTTTTTTGCGAATACAGACTAACATGGCTACCACTCTGAAACAAAGCGGTTTGTTTTTCTATTCTGTTTAGGTCCAGTAAAGAATAGACAACTGTACATTATTTTTATTATTGAGTCTGCAATAAAAACCTACATACATTACAATGATTTGGACATGTATATGTGCATATGTATATGTTTTCCCTAAGGTTAATTAAGTGTTTTAGGAAAAATTGTCAGAGCAGCCACCAGCAAGATTTGGTGGCCTCACTCTGAGGCTGCCAAAAAATTTCTTATGAGACCCCCCTGATAAATAGACAGACAAAGGTGGGAAGTATTATTATCCCTTTCTTTCGGATGGGGAATTGAGGCATAGAGAGGTTAAGTGATTGCCCAAGTTCACAGAAGAAATCTGCAAGAAAACTGGAAATTCATGCCAGATCTCCTGACTCCCAGTCCTGTGCCTTTATCACAAAACCATTCTTTCTCCTTACTCAAAGACTTCTCTATACGTAAGACCATCCTTCATCATCTTGTTATAAAATGAAAAATAATATATTTTCCGTGTTTTCAAGAAATCCAAGTACTGGACTGTAGAAACCCTGACAGCATTACATTTTGGTTCTCTGTGATGTTGGTGGTCTTGACTTGATCATGGTACAACTTGGGCAGGGGCAGCCATTGCCTTTAAATCGTAATCCCAAATACGGATTTTCAGTTCTACTGTCTAAACAGAGCACACAGATTTAAGTAACAGCAACTCATATCAAAGCCTCCTCATGCAATGTAAATATTTAACTATCTAATCCCCAGTACTGCGTATTAAACTGAAGTTCAAGTTGTTCAACAGGGTGGGAAAAATCGATTAAATTTTTTAAAAATTGGATATTTTAATTTAAATTAAATATATTTTTCTTTTAAAAATTAAACTATTTATAATTTAATTAGACATTGAGGCAACCTGTATTAAGGTCCAAATTTACTATAATTAAGGTCCTACTTAATTCCATGATATTGCTGATCCCACGATATTAGGCTTTCACCGCAGTTTTGACAGTGCTGGGAGCCCTGACCTGCATGGGGCTGACAGTGGGAGCCCCTGTTCTCAGCCCTGGATGGCTGCTGTCAACCGCAGGTGGCCAACAGCAGGAGTCCCCACTGTCAGCCCGGGGCTCCTACACTCGGCCCCGGGTGTCTGAGAGCAGAAAATCATGGAAAAGTAATCATGGACCTTATTATTGCAAATAATAAAGTCCATTATTACTTTTCTGCGATTTTTCCATGGCTTGTCCACAACTCCGCCACACTTTTTGGACAGTTGTCCTGCTGTTCAAGTAGGGCATTAACTATAATCTATTAAAATAATTTAAATTAAATATTGTAATATTCTGGCAGTATGTAGTTGCTGCTGAAGTTTTAAAGAACGTCAAATCACTGAACTAATGGAAATCACTGGCTAACGACCTGGAACCCCAGAGGTTGGTGAAGTGCTAAACCAGCTTTGGACATCAGGTTAGATAGTTAGAAAGCTTTTCAGTAGCCTCTCTTGTGCAGATGCAGAGAAAATATTTTCTTCATATCCGTTAATTCAGCTAGTTCAGTTCAAACTAGTTCATTCAGTATTGCAAAATGGATTGATTGGCAGTTTAAAAACCAGGAAAAAAGCTTGTTTTTCTCTTCTGATCTATGACTAAAAATGATAGTGAAAGGACTAGGTCTAAAATCTTGAAGGACATGGTGATCAGAAACAATCAGTTCACTTCATTAACTACAGATAATAAATACTTCCTTTGTTTAATAATTGGTTAGTTTTAAATGCAAAACATGTTTTTATAAACTTTTTTCTTAAGCACATTTAAGGTAGTTTTATTTAACTTAAAAAAAATTTAGAATACTGTTTTTGGTACATGTTTAATTGAATTCCTGTTTTTATCCAGATGCCACTTGACACAGTAAATAAAAAATGTGCCATTCACTATTTTGTAGTATAAAACTCTAAAAATTAAGAATCTGAATAAATGTATGTTAAGATATATCATTGCTTAAATAGCTGTGTACAGATAGCATATCCTCCTGGTTGGCAAAATAAATCCCAAATTTAGTGGGAAAAGGTGTATTTAGTTGCAAATCAACATGTTTTAGTGGTTAACAACCACTGATAATTAACCTTTTTTAAGGAAAATAACTAAATTGTACAAATGCAAAAGAAGATTTACAAGGCTTCCTGCTTGCTGGCTTAAATCATTATTAAAATGGCTGATTTAAATCAATGCACCCTGTTCAACAATTAATTGAATCAATCGAGGGAATAATTCCTTGGTTCTCATCTCCTTAGGGGATTCTATATCTACCACTCTTACAATATTTATGGTCAAGGAAATTTTTTGCCTTGTTTGTTGTGTGTCTGGTTTTTCTTTTTAGTGTGCTAGAGCCTTCGTTTGTGTAGAATAAAGATGGAACATCCCTAAAGAAACCCTAGTAACTCCAGGAGTTGACTCAGTAAATGCTTCGCGAAGGCGGCACCTTTCCCTCTGAATTAGTATTGAATTCAACATTATGCTTTGGTTATTATTACTGCACATATTGATAGTGTATCTGAGCACCCATGCAAGGCTTGGAACAGTAGGTGATTTTAATAAGAGGAACTAACATGATGGTCTTCTATTGCTTTAGAGTTTTTAATTTGATTAGTTAGTTAGGAGTTAAATCATTTGGGAAGGCCTGGGCAAAAGGTCTTGGCACTTTGCCTAGAGATGATTATGTTTGTCCTCAAGTATAAAGAAAAGGAGTACTTGTGGCACCTTAGAGACTAACCAATTTATTTGAGCATAAGCTTTTGTGAGCTACAGCTCACTTCATAGGATGCATGCAGTGGAAAATACAGTGAGGAGATTTATATACACACAGAACATGAAAAAATGGGTGTTATCATACACACTGTAAGGAGAGTGATCACTTAAGATGAGCTATTACCAGCAGGAGAGCGGGGGGAGGGGGGGAGAAAACCTTTTGTAGTCATAATCAAGGTGGGCCATTTCCAGCAGTTAACAGGAATGTCCGAGGAGCGGTGGGGGAAATAAACATGGGGAAATAGTTTTACTTTGTGTAATGACACATCCGCTCCCAGTCTCTATTCAAGCCTAAGTTAATTGTATCCAGTTTGCAAATTAATTCCAATTCAGCAGTCTCTCATTGGAGTCTGTTTTTGAAGTCTTTTTGTTCTAATATTGCGACCTTTAGGTCTGAAATCGAGTGACCAGAGAGATTGAAGTGTTCTCCGACTGGTTTATGAATGTTATAATTCTTGACATTAATAATTCTGATTTGTGTCCATTTATTCTTTTATGTAGAGACTGTCCAGTTTGACCAATGTACGTGGCAGAGGGTAAGGTGCCACTAGTACTCCTTTTCTTTTTGCGAATATAGACTTACACGGCTGCTACTCTGAAACCTGTCCTCAAGTATGTTTCCATAAGGCATGAATTCTAGAGGCAAAGGGCCACTCTCAGAAATGCCTTGCGTCCAGCAACCTACAGACTTCAACCTTGAAGAACTGAATTCCGTTATTCTGTATGAGATTAGATCACATGGTGAATTGAAGATGGTGACATGTCTTACCATTTTGGGCTTTGGATGATGTAATTGGAATCTTTAAATTTCATCTAACAATTGATTGGCTGCCTATGAAGGAAAAGAGCACAGGTATGTTGTGATGTCATGCAGATGGCTGCATTCTGAACCAGCCAGTGTTTCTGGGTGGATTTCAGACATGAAGTCCCAAGTAGGGCTTTATGCAGTCGTCCATTTGAGAGATTATACAAAACCATGTACAATCAAAGTGGGTTCTGCATTTGGTAGGAAAATGTGCAGTCTCCTTTCTAGATTTAAGTGAAAGAATGGTTTTCTGGAGACTCATGCAACTTGTGAGTGTACAGTTGAGTAAGACCCTGAGCTGCATATTGCTTTTGGTGACTGGAGAGAACCTGACCCTCATGTCGGAAATCAACATGCGCAAATTTATGTACTTTGGTCACATCAGGTGTAGAGATGGAAATAACCTCGAAAAAGTTATCATGAAAGGAATGGTGATGACTCACCATAGTAGGGGCCAGCCAGTGAGGAGATGGATAGCTGGTGTGTGGTAGATCACTGGGAGGTCAGCTGCTGAGTGCTTGAAGCTAGTGATGGTTTAGGAAGGCTTCCCAAAATTCTGCAATGATGTCATCCATGTTCAGACATGAATAAATGGATTTTACTTCCTTGCTTAGCAATGATGGCTTTTACTGGGTCCTTAAATCACCTCCCAGTGTCGAGAAGTGTGAACACATTGGCAGCTTCCGCCAACAGTTGCTGAATTTGTATCCCTGGAGCTGTTTATTCACAAAACAACTACAGCAGAGGCTGGGTCAGTGCATGCTTCCTTTTGCTGACCTGGAGAGACCATCTTTAGGGAACTGATCTTTCTCCATATCTGCTTACTTCTTGGTTCCCTCTGTTAAGACTGTTGTTAAGGGTATTGTAACCTGGTGGAATGACCCCTCCCCCCCCCCCCCCCCCCAAAAAAAAAAAAGATTTTCCTGGCCCCTCTCGGGAACCAAACTTCACCTTGTGGCATCATATAATCTTTGTTAGACTGAATAATGAGCGCAGTGAGTGCGTTTTCTGAGTAGATGTCCTGTTAGCTCAGTTGGCATATTCCATCTATGAATTATAGTTTCTGTACGCATGGGGTTTTTGCATTTGCTAGTTATATTTTGTCCAATATTTTCAAGTTAAATGTGAAATGGTTCAAAAGACAGTGATCTGTGTATTATACTTATAAAATAATTTTGAAAATAACTAGAAAACTTTCTTATCCTCTTTTGAGCTTAAATCTTCAACATCAGAAATCACATGCTCAATAATAAAAGGTAACATCCGCATAAACAAACATTTTTTTTCTGAGCTTGAAATGCAGTGTCTCTTTGAATTTTTGTGCATTAAGGGATAGAGGTTTCAAAGGCACAAAGGACAAGTGGGTATCCAAATCCATTTTAAATCAATGCGAGTTTAGCACCTAACTCCCGTTTCTGCTTTTGAAAATCTTCTCATTCATTGTTAGTTACTGGAAATGGTGTATCTCTTAAGGAGATGCTAAGAAGCTCTTTCAATTGTTTTGGTTCTGTAATTGTAAATACAGTGGCTCTGGTGTGAGAAGCATCAAACAGTAAGTCTTAACGATGGTTGAGTTAATTCACTTCTAGAAGTTCAATAATTCATCTAAGAAGTGTCAGCAGCTGGCCCTTGTTAATGGTAAGTCTTTCATTTCTGTTAAATCAATTGTGAATAATAGAACCCTTCAGAGAAAAATGGTGAAGTAAGCATTGATTTCCAAATTGGGTGTCTGATCTGGAGCATTAATAAAACACAGTGCAAGAAGGCAACAAGTACCTTATACATTTTGATCATCTAAGCAGTAATCAGAAAAAAAAATCAATAATTTTTGTGTATGGTGCTAGATCTTTTAACATTTCACCTGTCTCCATTCATCATTGTGTCTATAATTTCATTTTTATAATTATTTTGATTTTTGTTTTGTTTTCTGGTTTGCATTGAAGTAAGCAACTTACTATCAAGCTTTTGTGAAACAGACATGGCTTGGGGAATTACTGGCTGGGCCAGTTGTACTGTGATAAAGAATCTGAGGTTTATTGTGCATCACAATTGAATGTGAGCGAGCAATATGATGCAGTTGTGAAAAAGGCTAATATCATTCTGGGGTGCACTAACAAGAGTGTTATATGTAAGACACGCGAGGTAATTGTTCTGCTGTGCTTGGTTGGCACTGGTGAGGCCTCAGCTGGAGTACTGTGTTCAATTGTGGGCACCACACTTTAGGAAAGATGTGGACAAGTTGGAGAGAGTCCAGAGACCAACGAAAATAGTAAAAGATTTAGCAAACCTGGTCTAGAAGGAAAGGTTGAAAAAATTGGGCTAGTTTAGTTTTAAGAAAAAAAGACTGAGGAGGACCTGACAAGTCTTCAAATACATTAAGGGCCCTTATAGAAAGAATGGTGATCAATTCTTTTCCATGTCCACTGAAGATTGGGACAAGAAGTAAAGGGTTTAAGCTGCAGCATGGGAGATTCAGGTTAGATAGTTAGAAAGCTTTTCCTAATATAAGGATAGTTACACTTTGGAATAGGCTTCCAAGGGAGGTTGTGGAATTCCCGTTATTGGAGGTTTTTAAGCATAGGTTCGATAAAGACCTGTCAGGTATAGGTGAGGTACACTCTTGGTCCTCCCTTAGTCAGCTGCGTAGCCAGGTGGAGGGAACAGGGGGAGCAATCCAGAAAAAAGGCGCCACCCGCTGCGGCACTTTTACTCACACAGCGGCACTCCGGCAGCAGGCCCTCACTCGCTCCAGGTGTCTTCGGCACTGAAGATCTCGCCTCCGAAGACCCGTAGCGAGTGAAGGTTCCTGCCGCTGAAGACCCAGAGCGCTGCCGGGTGAGTAAAAGCACCGCCTGGGGGGGGCTTTTTTTTTTTTTTTTTGGATCGCTCCCCCTGTTCCCTGAAGAGGGGAAAATTTAAAAGGCGCCAAGACATTGACAAAGCGCCACTTGTGCTCAGTGTGGAAGTGGCCACTCCCCCCCAGCTACGCCACTGCCCTTCGTGCAGGGGGCAGGACTAGATGACTTCTTGAGGTCCCTTCCAACCCTACATTTCTATGATTCTGTGTTGCTATTCTGTTAGGTTTGGGAGAATTTTTTTTTTTTTTATAATTTTGACAGATAATGTAAATGTTTATTTTAAGCATTTCAATTTGTTTTATCCATGGAAATTTTCACCTTTGCACAAAATTATGGGTTGTAAGTATTTTTTTTATTTTTATAAATTTAAATTTTCACACTTGTGGGAAATTATGGGGGGGGGTGTCAGGCAGTAATTATTTAATCACAGTAGATGTTGAGATTCAAAAAGTTGATTTTGTTTTAACGGAAAGCTTTATCACCATCACTTGTTAAAATATATGAAGTAAATAACCTTAAATCAAACTCTAATACATTTGCAAGTGGCATTTTTCTTTCTTTGCCTATTTGGAAGTATTTTGTCATAAATTTGTGTGTGTACATTGAAATCTGTGTTTACTGACATTTACTAATAAAAATTTAATCCTTCCAAGTGTGAATACAGTTTATTGTCTGTGTATCTAGCTAAACATTTTGGGGTTTTCTATCGTGGCCATCAGCATAATATCTAAATATTTCCAAGTTAAATTAAATCTTCTTAGAGAAGTCCTAATGGACTTTACAGTGTCATCTATACTTCTTTCTTTCCTGGTTATAGGAAGCTCTGTTGCTATATATATAATATATATTATGTGTGTGCTTACTTTAAAAAATATAAATATTTCTGGTTCTAATGAGACGGCTCAAAGGGAAGGGTCTTTCAGAGTGCCCTTAAAGTGATGATACTTTTAATTGCTGTAATCTCCTCTCTAAGATCATTGCACAGCTGAAGTCCCTTCACCGAGAATGCTTTCACATACTTTGTTCTGCACTGTGCTGTATTTTTGTAGAGGAGCACAGCTGTCTTGATGTGTCAGGGTGGAGAGATGGGCACTGATCCATTGACTTTAGAAATCAGGATCAAGACCTTGAACTGACAACAGAAGCATCTGTGAGAGAACTGAGCCCAGGGGTAGTGTGTGCTCATGGTAGCACGTCCCATTGAGAAGGTGGATTTCTATGTTTTTGTACAACCTGAAACCTCTATATTGCTTCCACTTCGTTGCATTAATCTAGTCTGGAGATGACAAAAGCTTAGGTCACTGTGGCCAGATGCCAATCTGGGAGGAAGAGCCAAGGTTTCCTGTCTAGCTAAAACAGGAAGAAGATATTTTCACCTCCTGTTCATTTACACGAGTGGTCCCCAACTGTATTTGGGGTGAGGTGTGGCAGGGCCAGGTCCAGCCCTCACAGTGGCAAGGGGAGTGAGCACCATGCTTCCAGCCCACTTCTGCCCCCAGACCAGCTCCTCCCCAACCCTATTCAGAACGCCAGTCCTGCTCTGCATCCAGCTGAGCTCTGCCCTCATTCTGTCTCTTCCCCCAGACCAGGTCTGACCCCAGGTGCAGCTCCATTTCAACCAGCCCAGCTTTGCCCTCATTCCCTCTCCACCCCCAGACCATCTCTGCCTCTAGCCCCATGCACAGTTCCGACCCCAGTTCCACCTTCAGCTCAAGCTGCCCTGCTGAGGAAGACTTGGCTGTGCAGTAATGGAGAGTGGGGGGCATGGAACAGATTCTGTTACTGGTAAGGGGAGATGGGGCGCGACTGAAAAAGTTTGAGCACCACTGATGAGTTGGACTTTGCAGAAATTTAAAGAATGGAGGGGTAGATTCCTTTCATGGGAAGGCAGGTCAGTGTCTTGACTGGTTCTTTGAAACACTTGCCCTTTCAGTCCGGCATTGGCTACAGGTTACCAATGATTTTGCGTTGTTTAAAACTAGTCAACACTTACAGCAAGTCATGTGGGCCCAGGATTTTGATGAAAGTTAAGTGCCTAAATACCTTTAGGATCTGGGCCTTAGAGCCAAATCTGGGTCCTATTGAAGTCAATGGGAGATTAGACTAAAATAAAGCTATGATTTGGCCCATAAAGCATAGTAAGAAATTGTAATAGTTTTAATAAAACTTTTAAGGCAAATAAAACATTTCAGCAGGTGTTCATAAATGTGCTTTATGCCCATAGACTCTGTTAAATGTTAATGCTAAGGTCCTGCAGAAACTGCACATACGGTCTATCTGAAGGAAGAAAATGTCTGTTAAATGTGCTGTGCAATATTGTAGCAAAGGTGGATGGCAGTGCAATACCATGATACCTATTAGACTGAAATATGAAAGCTATTAAAGATTTTGCTGAATTTTCATTTTGTGAAGGAATAGTTTTCAAGAGAGAACATATCAAATAAAAAGCCATATGTTGGGCAAAACCAGAAGCGTTGGTGTATGTAGTTTTCACAGTTGTGTACAAAGCATATTAAAGACATCTTCTAACACACCATACTAACAATAAATTGAAAGTAAGGCAATGTTTGTGAAGGAAAATAATAGAAGGAAAGCAGGCTGTTTTCTATGTATTTCAATTTTCCTGTCTTGTATTCCAGATCTTATACTTAATCTGCAGGCAGAAATTCCAAAACAACCCTAAAAAAGTTCCTGATGATAATATGCATTGGTAGATTTTAGATGTAGATCTCTATCTTCTGCTAGCTATTAATTGTCTGTAGTATCTAGCACATAATATTGAAGCACTGCAAGGGTAAATTAGATTGGCATGGTGAGATCCATAGTGGACTTCATGGACCATTCTACTCTTCTCCTTCCTTAGTTCTAGGAAGCATTTCTTGGCAGCTTTGGTGGAAAAGTTTGATCAAGAATCTGGATTTTTGCAGCATGTTCTAAAAGTATTTAGATATGACACTAACCTGATTTGCTCTGGTAGATCTTTCTACAGGTGTCGGCCAAGTCCTCTTGTGTACTTACATGTGTACTAGAGTTGCTTCCTAAAACGATACTCTTCGTGTCATTGCTATAACAATGCTATAAATTGTGTTTAGTGACGGTGTGAACTCAGTCTATTATTCCCGAACAGCCTGGCCTGAATTGCTATTTCGTTAATTTAATGAGCCACATTTTTCTCTCTGTCCCATCAGCCTGAGTATATGAGATTGTTCTATCTTTTCCGACTAATTCCTTAGTTATTTCTGCTTAAACAGAGGGTTTAAAGCAGTTCATTTGCCTTAGAGCACCTCAGAATTGTTAAAAATCTGATTAGGGAGCCATACAACTTTTTAAATACCAAGTTGTAAAATCTAAAAATGTCCTCGTGTTGCATATTATTGTAATTGTCCAGCATACTGTCAGCAAGACTCTGCTCCTGGTGCCCCAGCCTTGCAGTGAGTGAAGCAGTTGTGCAGCTGTTCTCAAGGAAGTTTAAGATATTGGTGTAGGTCTTTTTTACTCCACAGTGTAGCTGGAGCGCATTGAAATAACTTCCTTTTACAGATAGGAGCACTAAAGGGGCCCACCCTTAAATCCTTGAATCAGTTTCTTAACACATAATGGGGCTGCATTAATACCAACATGCTTATAGACTTCCAGGGATATGGCTGGGCATCAGTGTTCAGTAGGAGAACAGGTGCTACAATACATGGAATAGTTACAAAAAACGATTTAAAATAATAAGGCACTAGCACTAGATGCTGAGAAAAATGAAGCAACAGGAAACACTTTAAAATGTGTGGGAAAATGGTAATCTTTTTCTTTAAAAAGAAATGGAGTACTTGTGGCACCTTAGACTAAAAAAATTATTAAAATCCTGTTCTTTTTGCGGATACAGACTAACATGGCTGCTACTTTGAAACCTGTCAATTTTTTTTTGTTACTGCATTTGTATAACAGTGACAGTCATGCATAACTTTTAATACTTGAAATAAATGTTAAATGAGGCCATTTATTTCAGTGGACTATTTATATAGTAAAGTTTTATGTGAAGTAATGGGCCATGAATGCGTTTTGTTTATTAACGTCACCATTGCTGGTTCTTCTATATCTTTTCTATCACAGAGCTATATTTTTGAAATGTAATAGTATCCTCTGACACCAAGAACAGCAACATATTGGGGATGTTGTTTATCAAATAAATAAATGAAGGTCTCTCTCTCTCATCAGTTATTCACTATGTTCTCTGTGTCCACTGAAGGTAGGACAAGAAGTAATGGGCTTAGTCTGCAGCAAGGAAGATTTAGGTTAGATATTAGGAAAAACATTCTAACTAAAGGGTAGTTAAGCTCTGGAATAGGCTTCCAATGGAGGTTGCGAAATACCCATCATCTGAGGTTTTAAAAAACACGTTGGACAAACACCTGTCAGGGATGGTCTAGTTTACCTGGTCCTGCCACAGCATGAGAGGGCTGGACTTGATGACTTCTCGAGCTCCTTTCTAGCCCTACATTTCTATGATTCTGTGGTTTAAAAATGTATAATATTGGGCGTTGGAAGCTTGAACTATATGTGATTTTTTTCACCTGAGCAGGGAAGAAGATTTTTATTTTGTAAAAAAGCAAAACAGCAAAAAAGGAGATTTTTTTCCCTTTGCTTAAAATTGCTGTATTGATTTATGTACTTAAATGGTCCCCACTTTACAGATGGGGAATTGATATACAGAAGATAAATTACTTTGCCCAAGGTGACACAGGAAGTCTGTAGCAGAAGCAGGAATTAAACCCAGATCTCCTGATTCATAGAACAGTGCCCAAACCACAAGACTGTCCTTCCTATCTTTTCTGTAATGTCTAATGTAAGATCTATTATGGCGAAACTGACAATATTTTATAGGGCTTCTACCGAACTACATAGAGACTTTGCAGTCCTAAGGGTATGAATTCCCACAATTTGTACAAATTCATCATCCTTTGCAGTTGATAGTACTGTATCTGTTGTTTAATCTCAAAAAGTAACTGTCAAGCCAACATCCTCTTAACAGTATTGTGGATTTCCTTCTGTAATTGTTTAATGTAATTATCATGAACATTTTAGCTATAAAGTTGGACAGCTGCAGCAGGATACAATATAACTGGCTCTTTTGCTTTCAGCATATTCTGGCAAACTTTACATCAGGTAATGTTTTATCAAAATCCCATTTAAGTGTCATGCAGTTAAACAGTACTTCCTTCTTTTCCATTTATTTATTGAATGTTTCCAAAGGCTAAATCCAATCACTCCTCAGCCTTTTGGCTAAGATCAATTTTGCCTGAGTAAGGGCTATAGGACATGGACCATGTGATGAGTTGCAGAACTGCATGATACATTGTGGAACCATTCAAAAGCCCTCACATTATTGTGCAAAATATATCAAATCCACTAACTGGTTATTTCCCTATGCATTCTTTGATCTGATTTGTGCAGTCCTGTCAAAATTCCAGCTTCAATGGGAATTTTGCCCGAATAAGGAAGACTTGATGATTTGCCAGACAATCCAGACCAAATTGCCCTCTTTTCTAGCAAGTCTGTAGCAGGCAAGAAAAGCATTCTTATGATATTATAAATCAACAGTTGTTTCCATGATGATTAATGATGATGCATTTGGGCTCTGGATTTTCTAGCATCACTGCACATATCAAGCCAAAGGAGCTGCCTGATTATAAAGGGCAAAGCTTTTATTTATACACTAATAGTCTGGTAATAAGCAATGATGGGGAAGGAAATACAGAAGGAGTACATGACAATTTAATGGGGTTTAAGTATAAGTACTGAAGAGTGGCCTGGATTTTACCGAGTTCCGTGACACCTGCCACATCATGGCCGTTATCTTGTATAATCCTAAGTATACCAGTTAGGGAAGAACCCATGACATCTTTCCTGCCAATCCAGTCCCTGCATATGGCAACTGGGTTGGGCTGAGATGTAGACTCTGCCTCTGGACAGGGTCGGGTGGGCATATGGTAATGAATACAACATTTGCATCTGCTTATGAGATAGATGTTCTTATTTGGATTAGTGTACAGTGTCAATGGTTGCTTAGCCCAGGAGGCCTGTTGGGTTTCTGCAGCTGCAGAATCTAGACAGAGCCTACACTAGTAAGTGAGGAACTGTGATAAGTGATCATCTTGGGAAAAAATGAAGCATGTGAATCCTGAATGGAAAAAAACATTCAAATGATTTATTTTGTTGTTCTTCAAAAATATCAGCATTTACCATTTTAAAAGAAAATACAATAAACTTGACTTATAAAGATACAAATTATCAGCCATGAGATTGTGGCATTACAGTACAAATACCAATGACTGTGGACTCTTAAGGTGCTCATGGGTTTTTGTTGTTTCATGTTAATTATATATTTAGATGTTTGAATGTAGATATTTTTAATAAAAATCAGAATTTTCTCCCGAAATGGCTGATTACATCATTTGCACACTTCTATTGTTCAAATGTCCTCTCATGTAAGCATTTTTTCATTTAGACAGCAATCATAATAAATTGAAATAAAATTGAGTCTTGACTGATGTTGTGGGTGTCATGTAAAGGGCAAGCCCCATCTATTAAATGTGGTTTGCCAAGGTAGCAATATTAGCAGCATTTGAATGTTTTTCTTATTAAGAAGAAAAATTGTCAGCAACATCAATGTGGTCTGCTCCAAAGACCACTATAAATGGAAACTGCTTGCAGCACATTTGAATTCCTCACTGTGTTTGGGACGACGGTACTATAAAGGCAGCAAGATTTTTTTTTTTCTTTCTGAAAATTAGGATAGACTATTACATTTCTTAGGATGAAAGTGAGAGGCTGATTACAACATAATGGAGTGTACCATATTCATCTCTTTGAAATATAACCTTACTCGGCCTTTTCCATTTTACAATCGATTCTCTCATTCCCTTAATGAACCTGAGCATTCATGAGTCTTCCTTGGAAGTATGCACATGAAGTATTACAGTAGCAAAGAGTAATTGTCTGCCAACCAAGTGCAAGCAAAGTGTCTCTCTTGTAGTCTTGTTCAATAACATTATGGTGTGTTAATGCATCATATCGGGCACCATATTGTTGTTTAATAATTGTTACTATATTCCTTCAAACTTGCTCATAGTTTTTTCTAAAATAGCAGCTTTTGAAAATTGGCATGACATTATCTCTTCTGCATTTCTGTGCTGAAGTATTTATGTGAGGGACCGTAATAGAGACACTATTGTAAATATTAAGCATACTTGAAGAAAAAATGATTTCTGAAATTAATAATTGCAGTGGTTTTTAATATTAATCCTGGAATCTAACACTCTAAAGTAGAAAAAACTATAGTATTGTGATAAGGATCAGGGAGGCTTTGAAGAGAGAAATATAGAAAATGCACAAAATTACTTAGAGAGCTGCTGTCTGCTTTCTAATATTGGATGTATTATTCCTTTAAAGATGTATTGCAATTTTAAAACAATAAACTAAATATTCGTGAATGATTGTAAGCACATGGGGACTTTTTGTATCTTAGTGTGCGTGAAGTTATGAGATTTTGCTGGGTCAAGGCTGATTCCCCACTCTGGCACTTCGAGTGCAGAAGGTGGGGGCCTGCAAGGATGCTAAAAATTAATACTGGACACTCCAGGCTTGTACTAAACTCCCAAGGTTAGAGCTTCTCTCTGACCTTGGATGGGTAGATGCTGCCACCACCCAAGTACAAAATAAAACACCAAAAAAACCCCACCCTTTTGAGAACCCAGGAAGGAGCACTTGGGAATTCCTTCCTGTGGGGTACCCTCAAGCCCTTTCACTCAACCACCACCCCCCCGGGAAGAGTTGAGAAAGAAAACAAAGGAAGTCAGCTGTTGCCACCAGCTAATTAAACAACATACGCACAAACATCTTAGGACACAAAAAACCCAATCCTGTTCTTAAAAAAGGTAAATTTTATTAAAACAAAAAGAAAGAAAATACATCTGGAACTTAGGCTTTTTGCTAGATCTTAAAAAAAAAATTACAAAAATTAAGCATCAAGATAGCTTTCTTGAGGTTCAGCTTAAAGGTTACAAAAAACCTCAAAAGCATTTGGGGGTTAGTACAGAGAAGTCCACAAGCCATAAAGAAATAAAAGAAATAACCCTAATCACATCTTCCTAGACATTCCCTGATTTACTTACATATCTGGGGTTTCAGATAAGCAATTCCTAGGTATGATTTGATGGTTTTTCATACCTGGCTTAAAGCTTCTGACAGCATAGTTCAGCCCTGTTCCTGCTCTGCGTTTCTCTGGAGAGCGAAAGACGGACAGACAGACAAAAGGGGAGTCCTGTTTCAATTTTAAAAAGTTCTAGCCTTCTCATTGGCTCTTCTGGCCAGGTGCCCATTCACTTCCTTTTACCTATGAATGCAGTCAGACTTTTTAACCCTTTACAGGTAAAGCAAGTAGAGAACAGCTACCAAGAGGGATTTTATAGCTAACTGGCTGGTTGGGCATCCATAAAAGGAAGCTCCTCCCCCCCTCCCCAGCCCCTTCATTTATCACATGCTGCATGGTTGTTACTGAAATATGTTGTAAGTTTGAGATCACCACCTCTACTAGGCGGCGATCCACCCCCAGGAGAGTGTTAAGCGACCATTAATCAGAAGGGGAGTTGTAAACAAAGGGTTTACAATTCTGTAATAGAATTGTGTAAGCATCACATAATGGGGGATTTCTCAACTCTGTAACTCGGCAAAGCCCACCAGGACATGTGTGGGTTAGTGTTTTCCAGGCGCATGAACTGAGGACATAAAATAGGGGACATTGGCATCATGCCTTTGCTTTTCTCCTTCCCCACTTACGCTGGAAGCAAGAAGAATGCTGGGAAGACAAAGACTTGAACTGAGGAGATTGCTCCCAGGCTTAAATGGGAAACGTGTATTAAGAACTGTAACATCTAGTAGGGTGAGCAAACTGCTTGATCCAAATACTGCCTATTCTAATAAGGTTTAAGAATTAGACTGTTCGCTTACCTTTTATTTCCTTTGATAACTACCTCTGACCTTTTGTGTCTATCACTTATAATCACTTAAAATCTATCTTTCTGTAGTTAATAAGTCTGTTTTATATTTTACCTAAAACAATGTGTTTTGGTTGAAGTGCTCGGGAAATCTCAGCTCAGGTTACAAAGGCTAGAGTATGTTCTCTCCACATTGAGGGAGGGGCGGACTGGGTAATAAACTTACACTGGTCAGACTTCTGACCAAGGCAGAATGGTACAGTTCTGGGGTCCAAGGATGGGGGTTTGGAAGATTTGCTGGTGCTTCTCTTTCAGCTCATCCTGTATATGATAGTCATTTTCACCAAACCATTCTTGGTGGTGACATTTGAAAAGTTTAGCATTTCTATGGAGTTTTGATTGCCAGTGTTTTCAAACTTCTGCAAATTCACTGTCTCCTCTGTCTGTGATCTATTTGCCCCCCAGTTTAGTCTTGATTTTTTTCCTTAAATTCTTCCTGGATAGTAATAATGCCAAAGGGATATATACTGACTCTTCTGGGTAGTTCATTTATGCTCCTAATCTTCTTTGTAATGTTATGACCAGGACAAGTTTGGGGCAAGAAACAGAGTCTGTCCTACAATGGCTTTTGTGATTTTAACCTCTTTTAGGTGTTTTTGGCATATGATGTAGTCAGCTTGTGCTTATGCTGTGGTCTTGGGTGCAATCCACACTCTTCTATATTTCTGAGTCTAGTCTAGTGGGAGACTATGTTGTTGATAATAAGTTGGAATGGTGAATAGACAGTGAATAGTTAGGGGTAAGATAATAAATGAAACAAAAATATCAAACAATATAATACCTGATACAACATACAGCTAAAAAGCTCTAACTTCACGCACACTAAGATACAAAAGTCCCCATGTGCTTACAATCATTCACGAATATTTAGTTTATTGTTTTAAAATTGCAATACATCTTTAAAGGAATAATACATCCAATATTAGAAAGCAGACAGCAGCTCTCTAAGTAATTTTGTGCATTTTCTATATTTCTCTCTTCAAAGCCTCCCTGATCCTTATCACAATACTATAGTTTTTTCTATCCAAACAATATACATGTTTGGATAGAACACTGGATTTCATCAGTTCATGACCTTTCATATGATTTCTTACATGGTATGCTTTGTATGAAATATATCATAATTATATGATGGTTGAATATGGGGGTTGCAGGGTGCTGCTTTGAGGTGCAGGGTGCCACAAGCAGTGAGTAACAAGTACATTTACAGTATTTCCAATCCCAAGCATTCAAAAATAATGAGTCAGGTTCCAAAAAATCATGAGTGAGGCTTAACAATAAAAATAATACACTGTGGATTCTTTTGATTTGCTTACTGATTTTTGAGCCCTAAGGGTTTACATTTTTAACCTTTCTTGCCCAACCACGAGGACTAGAAACTTACTTAATTTTTGAAGTGGAAGCTGATATACTTAGGGAATTACATCACTGTAGGGCATCTAGGGTTTGTGGGTTTAAGAAAAACACCAGTACTTGTGATAAAATCATTTGGCACCAGTGAATTTACTACTATATTATGCAAGATCAGGCTAAATAACTAAAACTAAACTACTGTTGTCAAAAAAAGAAAAAAGAACATATACCTGCATTTTAAAAAGTGATTGGCAATTTTGGATGTCTCAGCTATTGGGTATCCAACTTAGATGCATAAAAGAAATCTGATTTTTTTAAGCAACGTACAATACTGAGCACCTACCTTAAGAAAATCAAACCTCTTTTTGTTGTCTTAAAATCTACAATCTCCCCACCACTTTGAAAAATGTAAAGAACATAATTATAAACATAGGTTTCAGAGTAGCAGCCGTGTTAGTCTGTATCTGCAAAAAGAACAGGAGTACTTGTGGCACCTTAGAGACTAACAAATTTATTAGAGCATAAGCTTTCGTGGGCTGTTACAGCCCATTTCATCGGATGCATAGAATGGAAAATATAGTTAGATATATAGATATAGATATATATACAGATAAGTTGGAAGTGAACATACAAACTGTGAGAGGCTAATTAGTTAAGATGTGCTATTATCAGTAGGAGGAAAAAAACTTTTGTAGTGATAATCAAGGTGGCCCATTTAGACAGTTGACAAGAAGGTGTGAGGATACTTAACTTAAGGAAATAGATTCAATATGTGTAATGACCCAGCCACTCCCAGTCCCTATTCAAACCCAAGTCAATGGTATCTAGTTTGCATATTAATTCAAGCTCAGCAGTTTCTCCTTGGAGTCTGTTTTTGAAGCTTTTGTGTTGCAAAATTGCCACCCTTAAATCTTTTACTGAGTGGCCAGAGAGGTTGAAGTGTTCTCCTACTGGTTTTTGAATGTTCCACACAAGCATCTTTGTGTGGAATGTTGGTGTAGAGGGCTTCTACATCCATAGTGGCCAGGAGGGTGTTTTCAGGAAGATCACCGATGGATTGTAGT
Source organism: Caretta caretta (assembly GCF_965140235.1). Classification (NCBI taxonomy): domain Eukaryota; kingdom Metazoa; phylum Chordata; order Testudines; family Cheloniidae; genus Caretta; species Caretta caretta. The sequence goes on along the minus strand of NC_134207.1, from coordinate 199,495,411 downwards.
TTCCTCAGGAAGTCAGTGATGTCTCGAAGATAGCTGGGAGTGCTGATAGCATAGGGCCTCAGGGGAGAGTCCACATAGCCAGACAATCCAGCTGTCAGGGTGCCAATGCCTGAGATGATGGGGCATCCAGGATTCCCAGGTTTATGGATCTTGGGTAGCAGATAGAATACCCCTGGTTGGGGTTCTAGGCATGTGTCTACACAGATCTGTTTCTGTGCTTTTTCAGGGAGTTTCTTGAGCAGATGGTGTAGTTTCTTTTGGTAATTCTCAGTGGGATCAGAGGATAATGGCCTGTAGAATGTGGAGTTAGCTGCCTAGCAGCCTCTTGTTCATAATCCAACTTATTCATGATGACGACAGCACCTCCTTAGTCAGCCTTTTTGATTATGATGTCAGAGTTGTTCCTGAAGCTGTGGATAGCGTTGTGTTCTGCACGGCTGAGGTTATGGGGCAAGTGTTGCTGCTTTTCCACAGTTTCAGCCCGTGCATGTCAGTTTGTGTTTGTTCCCTCTTGGAGCCTGCTTCAGAGCCTGTTTGAAGTGAATGGGAAAAAATTTCCATTGATTTTCAGTAGGGTTTGAGTTAGACCCTTGATTCAGAGTTAGCCTTAACTTTTTGGGTGACTTTTGCTGGAATTAGAGTAAAAGTCATCATCACTCCTTAGAGCTATTGATCTGCTAGTTTGTTGTTGTTTTAGTGTAAGTGGCCAACTAAACTAGTAGTCAGTGTCAATTCCTGGGACTCATGGGACATACATACCATATCACACATTTTTAGTTGTAGAGCAAATGCAAACAACACTCTCTTCACAGAGTATGAGTAAACAATATCTCATTGTAGAACAGTAGTCCAGTGGATTACATGCAGCATTTAGCAAATTAATACATTTCAGGAAGAAGTCATTCACCAGGTCTCTATTTTAATGTGCTTAACTCAAAGCCATGTTCTTGAGCACTTTATGATGAATTGGTCTGTGTCCTAAGCTGTTGGAGTACGCATTTGCTCACCCAGATACAATAATGAATCATTACATTCTGTAGCTTCAATACTTTAAAGTTTACGGTGCTGGTAAAGGTATGGGGAAGCAAACTCTTTTTCTTTCTCCCTAATGGACTTAGACATTGTTCTTGTCACTATGGAGATCAATGTTCTTTTTGGTTTGGAAAGTTGTTTCTTAAAACAGAAATGACCATTTGATATTTTGCACTTAGAAAAAAACTTGCATAAGAGAGATTTCCGAACCATTGAGTCTAATGGTTGTAGATGGGAGACTCTACAGCTGAAGTAAACAACAACAAACTACTCTAAAATATGGAAGGAATTCTTAAAAACAAAAAAAAACCATCAAAAAAGCACTCAGCTGAGAATGGAATCTAAATGTAATACTCTGTGAGTGTTAGAAAATCATGTCTGATGCACTGGAACCATTTCTTACGGAAGGATGAATGCAACTCCAGTGTTCAAAAGTACTTACTAAAACCTCAGAAATGGAGGTGCTTTTTTTTTTTAATACATTTGTCAGCTGGAATTGGAAAGGAGGAATGTATTCTATGGGTTATGTGTGAGCGGTTAAAAGCTTGTTGTTTGCTGGCTTTTGGGGTTGTACTACGGTCTTTTTTGGACATAGTGCTTTTCAGACAGCAGCATTGTACTAATACACAGACTTCAAGCTGACCTGTCCTGCTTCTGCCTGCAAGATTTGAAAAGAGAGAGAACATATTTATTGGTTACAGTGACCAAGCAAATTTAGTGAAATATTTTAATACTGATTTTCTGCCTGTATGTTGCCTATCACACTAGTAGTATCTGAGCATCTCCCATGTACAATTCTTCATGGGGAGTTTTTAGGGAAATTAAATAATGATGGCGTGGGAGGAAAAAGTACTGTAACCAACCCCACTGCAGGGAGTCACAGTGAGTTTGTGGTATGTTAGTCCCTTAGATTTTTGGTAGCATGCTGGGTATGCCACATGCTGAGAGTCAAGAGTTGCAGGTGCTCCATGCTCTAGGTCCCCTTTAGGCCCCAGCCCTCTGTGGGCTCCTGTAAATAATCCCAGTGTTTAGAGTGGTCTGAGAAAATGTGTGGGGGGGAGTTCTGTCATTTTTTGCTAAAATGAAAGTGATATCATATGTGCCTGTCCTCCCTCTTTATCAGCTCTGCCCCCTGCATCAGCTCTGTGCCTCAAACTTTATTTCTGTTCTTCCTGCAGCTTCTGGGTTTTTTTCACTCCCCTCTTCCAGGCTTCGGGCGGCAGCTGCAGGGGGTGCTCTCTCCCCTGGCCAGGAGTTAAAGGGTGGGGAGCAGAAGATCTATCCCCATTGATCACCGGAGGGTAGGGAAGAATGGGGAGGATGTAGCGGAGCTGCCCTGGGCTGCTGGGCTTCTTTCTGCTCCCTCTTCCCCGTCCTGTGAGAATGTCTTTGCTCGTACTGGGCGGGGAGAGAGCTCAGCCTATTTCTGGTGCAGCTCTTATTGGCTGCTTATACCCCAGGGCGTGGGGAAATCAGGAAAGCAGCCAACCAGAGGGGAGGTTTCCACTAGGCAGGGCTGAAATGTGTATCCCCAGCTTGAGATGTAGAAATTGTACTTATTGGGTCTGTTCAGAGTCTGTTGAGGAGCAGAGGGTTGTTTGCCCGGGTGCCAGACATAAACAGAGCAGTTGCCCTCGGCATGATGGTTTTAAGTCACAAACAAAAGATGAACCTGCACATGCTAACTCAGCCCCCCCAGGGCAGTTTAGTACAGGGGAGGTATGAAGGTGGGGCCTAGCAGGAAGATTACTGACTCCCAAGCCACCCCTCTCCCAGGGGCAGTCACATATAGGCCCCTTTGCAGGTGACTAGCTGCTTCCTAGCCTGATTCTAAGCCTTTCAGGCCCCCCGCCTAAGATGCTTGGCCTTCTCTCCACAGCCAGCTCCCCGACTCCTGCTTCTGGCCTGCTGCTCCTCCATGCCCACCTTCTGGAAGTACTTCCCTTTTCTGTGCTGTTTATGAAGTGTTTTTCCAATTGGATGTTGCGCTGGGAGTTAACACAGTTCCCAGTAAGGAGTTAGCAGGTTCATTATAGTATTCTCATGGATTAGAAACTAGCTAAGAGACAGGACGCATAAAAGGAAGGTAAGACTACATGGTGAATTTTCAATATGGCAGAAGTTAACAGCGAGGTGCTCAGAGTTTGTGTAGTAAAGTGGGTGTTGTTGATATATCCATTAATGAGCTAGAAAAGGTGGTGAAGAAAGAGGTAACAAGATTTGCAGATGACACAACATTTGTTAGTCTCTAAGGTTCCACAAGTCCTCCTTTTCTTTTTGCAGATACAGACTAACACGGCTGCTACTCTGAAACCTAACATTTTTTAGGAAGGTCAGGACTAGAAAAGAATGTGAGGAGCATCCAGCCTAACAAGTATAGATGAATAGGCAGCACTATGGCAGATGAAATGTAGTGTTGACCAATGCAAGGAAAAGTACTTCAGAAGGAATAATTTGACCTTTAACTATGACCACTTAGGAAAAGACCTGGGCATTATCAAGGAAGGGGAGGAGTATCTTTGGATACAGACTGGCTAACCTAGTGAGGTGGGCTGTAAAGTAGGTTTGATGAGGATGAGAGGCAAAAGCCCACAGGTGAGTTCAGAACATGGAGACCTGGGTGAAGGGTTGGAATCTGGGAGGTACATGAGCAATCATAGCAGGGACAAAGGAGAGACAAGAGGGAACATAGAGGGGAAATCTAATCAACATCTTAGTGGTGCCCCTTGGCTTCATTCTCCAACTTGGTTGCCTGCTCTGTCCACTAGACCTGACTCAGACTACTAGCCCAGACTGCCTGCGTCCTGGTCTATAACAGTTTTGTTGTTGGGAGGAAGCAGTAGATGTGATCTATCTCGACTTTAATAATACTTTTGACTTTTTCACATGACCTTCTTGTAAGCAAATGAGGAAAATGTAGCGTAGATGAACCTACTGTAAGGTTGGGTGCACAGCTGGTTGGAAAACCATACTTAGAGAGTGGTCATCCATGGTTTACAGGCCCTTCCAGCTTGACTATCAAGCAGGATCTGTCAGGGATCTGTCTTGGGTCGAGTTCTGTTCAGTATCTTCATAAATTATTTGGATAATGGTATAGAGATACATGTATAGTCTGTGGATGATACCAAGCTGGGAGGGATTTGAATTCTTCGGAGGACAGGATTAGAATTTCAAAATGATCTTGACATACTGGAGAAATGGTCTGAGATAAATAGGATGAAATTCAGTAACGACAAATGCGAAGTACTACACTTAGGAAGGAATAATCAATTGCACATATAACATGGCTAGGAAGGAGTACTGCCTAGGACTGCCTAGGAAGGAGTACTGAAGAAAGGGATCTGGGGGTTATAGTTGATCACAAACTAAATATGAGTCAACAATGTAATACTGTTGTTGGGGGAAAAAAAGGCAAAAAATGTTCTGGGATGCATCAGTAGGAGTGTAGTAAGCAAGGCACCAGAAGTATTTCTTCTGCTCTACTCAGCACTGATAAGGCCTCAACTGCTGTACCCTGTCCAGTTCTGGGCACCACACTTTAGGAATGGTATGGACAAATTGGAGAAAGTCCATAGCAGAGCAACAAAAATGATTAAAGGTCTAGTAAGCATGATGTACCAGGAAAGACTGACAAAATTGGGTTTGTTTAGTGTGGAGGAGAGAAGATTGAGGTGGGATATAACTCTTCAAGTACAGAAAAGGTCGCTATAAAGCGGAGGGTGATGTATTGTTCTCCTTAATAACTGAGGACAGGACAAGAAGTAATGGGGTTAACTCTAAGCCCATTAAATTGAAACAAGGAAGATTTAGGTTAGGCCTGAGAAAAAACTTCCTAACTGTAAGGTTTGAGTAAGCACTGGAACAAATTACCTTTGTCTTTGGAAGTTTTTAAGAACAGTTTTTAGACAGACAACTGTCCGGGGTGGTCTAGATAATACTTTATCCTACTTCAGCGCAGGATCTGGACTAGATAACCTATTGAGGTCCCTTCCAGTCCTACATTTCTCTGATTTCATGTTTATTGTGGAGAGCTCACAAATACATCTGTCAATATGCAGTGTTGCAACATAACATATAATATCATTATATAAATCAGTGGTATGTCCTAGTCATGAATGGTACATTCTGTTCTAGTCACCTAGTCTCAAAAATCTATAGAAGACAGAGTTCAGAGATGGGCAATAAAAATGTTTAGAGGCTCTGGAGAGACTTGTTTATGAAAAGATATTGAAAGGATTAGAACTATATTAGTTTAAAGAAGAGAGTAATAGGGTAAGGGTAGATGTAAAGGGTAGATATAAAATAATGAATGATGCAGAGAAGATAATCATGTGCTACTGTTTATCCTTTCTCTCAATGCAAAATCAAGGAAATATCAATGAAATTTGAAGTCAATAGATGTAAATAGCCAATCAAAGGACAAGTATTTTACACAATGCATAATTAACCTGTGGAATTTTCAGCCAAAATGCATCAAACCCAAGAGCATGGAATTCAAAAAAGTATTAGACATTTGTATGGACGATTACAACATTCAGTTCATTAGATGGGATTAAAAAAATTAGATATTAACCCTCATGTTTCAGGGTGTAAACCAACCAATGGTTGCCTGGGTTAGAAAGAAACTTCCATTATGCACAGATTATTCTATAATTATACATTATAGGATTTCTTGCATTTTCTTGCATCTTCCTCATAAACAGCTGGTTCTGGTCACTATCAGGGACTAAATATTGGATTAGATAGGCCACTGGACTGATCCAGTATAGCAGTTCAGTCTCAGTTGCTGGGTGTTTCTACGGTCCTGATCTGTTCGGTTGTTTGTTTTAACACACTTCCAACTATTTCCGAGTTATTTGTATTTTTGTCTTGAATACAGAAACAACCAAAATCTCAAGTTTCTCATCATTCAAACTTTGTTCTGAAAGTGGGAAGATTTTGTTCTTTATTGTTCCAGAGTTTATTCACAGGAGGAGAGCTATTTCTTAGTAAAGGAAGTTTTTTATAGGTTTTCAGTGATCTGTGTTTATTAAATTTAAATGATATTCATGGAAAAATTCCCAATAAAGGCAGGTATTGAGTCATGTTAAATGAGTGTTAATCTGACCAGGGATTATGTATGCCATAGTCAAAAAGGTCATATGGAATAGTGTGTATACTTGTATGTGTTTAGGAACCAGCTACATGGATTTTTCCTCTCAATAGAATCAAGTGCCGATTTGGAGAAACCTCCTAACCCTGTGCACTGTTGTGGCCTGCACATTCTCTTGAAACAAGGTAAATAGGTGGAATTTACATTGGGATTCATTCACGGGCACTAGCTGTTATCAATATATGTCTCTCTTAAGATAGTAAGCATTAAAAAATTACTGCTGCTTCATATATATCCCCTTCTACATTTATGTAATGAGGCTCAAAAGAGAACAATCACCTGTTCTTGATTGGTTTTGCATTTGTAGCAAGAAAACTGTTTACAGTTATATTTTATTAAATTTGATTTTGTTAGTGTTTCAGTTTATCAGATTCCAGTCGTAATACTCCTTTATTTAGGAAAAGCATTCTTAATATGAAGGATGTGACTTTTCAGTCAGAAAAAGAGGGGAATCAAACATAGGTCTGTGTAGAACGAGTCAAACAAATTGTTCCATAAAAATGTCTCAATAAAAAAATGTATGGATAAGACTAGAGGCAAAGCAAATATGATTTTTTTTATTCCCAAATATTTGTACATTATTTCTCAGAAATGTGTATGTTAATATAATAGCTTGTGTATGTGGAGTCGTATTCATATAGGGTAGATTTTACCACTGTACATAGTGCCAACACAACGCCTACACACCACATTAGTTTTGAAAATAGGCCTTAGGTGGAGTTTAACTGTTGCATGGGTCTTCTGCTGTTTCAGTGCAACGAGTGAATTTCACCTCATGTGTATGAAATCTAAGACTCCTGTTTCCTTTTCATTTGTTCATACAATGATTATATACAGAGTTTGAGAGCGAGACTGCTGAGGTTTATTTGGATAGGCCTGGACCCTGGTGGTGTTTACCTTCGGCAGCATGCCTTATGCAGTTACTTGCTTAGGTGCATTGGATTCATTTTAACTTTTAACTGTGCTTTTTTTTTCCTTTTGCAAATGTAGGCTCTTGGTGGAAAGCTGTGTTTCAACTGGAGGATGGTATTACAAGAGATTATGGGCATATTCTCTCCGTGATGTACATGTGGAACTTGGCTTTTATTATCAATGGAAATTATGTGCGCACACTAATAATAAAATAGAACCCTTTGTTGATATCAAAAAGCCAATCAAGATAGAATTCTTTTTTTACAGAGAGCCTCCTGCCGCTTCCCAATGAAGTTCCCCTTTGCAAAAGCACAATGACAAATAATGGTGCTGCTTCGGTCATTGCATCACTAAAGGGTATTGTTTGAACTGTCACATTAATTGTGACTCATGAAACTCAGCTGTGCGATATTATACAGGCCAGTAAAAATGAAAAAGCCAGCATAGCACCTGGCCTCTTTCCCGAGTAAAAACTCAGATGCTTCAGTTTGATAATTTTCTAACATCTGGCGCTGCTGACCAGCCATTCCAGCTGCGCAGCAGGAAGAGTGGCAAAGGATGCACTTCAGAGGCAGTGTAAATATAAAGGAGAAATTATTTGACAGATCTTCCTGGCTAGTGTAACAATTTCTTTTGCAGTTTATAGAGTAGATTTAAAGATTAAAAATTACTCACCTTTGCTGGCTATGCATTCGCTGAAAGAACTGTGTCAGATAATGATTTTTTTTATTAAATTGTATTTTGTCTTTTTAAACTCTATGGGTAACATTTTCAAAAGCACCTAAATAACTTAGGCACTTCTAAAAATATTACCCTGCATGAATAGACAAGAAATCCATATTAATAAAAATCCTTCTTCCTTAAATTGATGTCTGTATCAAGTTATTTTTTCACAACAATTTGTCCATCTTGTTGTTGTGTATAATAGAGGCATGTACTTTTGGACCCCAGTCTTTTGTATTAAAATCTGAAAGATACTGGCATGTAGTTTTATTTTAAAGAAATTTACACTGTAGTTTAGGGTTTTCTTTTGACAGTCCTAAACAGATGCCATTCTGTCTTCTTATAGCCGAGTTCCCAACATACTCATTTTTCTTAAGGCTTTGGTGGTGGTAGAGTTTGTTGGAGAGAAGCACTGTAACCACTGATACTACCTGGTAAAAGAATGAGATTTATTTTGCAGGAGAGAGGAACTGACTGGTGAACTGACCCATGTGTTGAACTGCCTCGTGAATGTACAGTGGTGTGTTGTGGCATTTGTGTATGTTATTGCTGGGTAAAAGTTGTGTTAACTGATAGACTCACAGTGAATTCTTCAAATGTAGCACCAAAGCTGTTTCCAGGAAAGTGTAAAGAGTGTAGTCGCATGGGGGGCATGGACAAAAGGAGGCCCACAATTTGGTGGAAATTGGAGCTGTGACAAAATGCATTTACATGTTTTGAACGGTAAGAAATAGAGCTGTGGGAATTTCCTAAGGAGGGGCTGAGCATAGGGGTCTCTCCTGAGAGATCATTGGGAGCTCATAGGATAGCAGTGGGACTCACCTGGAGCGGGAAGGGCAGGAGAGGGGTAAAAGAAACTGGTGCCCCTATTCAATTCTCATGCTTCCTCTACAAATCTGTCAGATCAGCAGTGCATAGCATGAAAAGGTGTTGTCATTCATGTTCATGAAACAGTTTATACACAATAAAAGATTAATTTAGTCTACAAGGTGCTTCCAGACAATGCTACTGAGTTTTAGAAAAGGACTGAATTGCTTTTGGAAGACAGTGATGGTCTAAATGATCATGTATTCATATATTGCACAGTCTAACCTCGTCTCCCAGATTGTACCATTAGCTTTGTAAGGCATTGTTTATGCTCTTTGAACATTCTGCAGGTACTAACAGTGTAGGAAAGCAAAGTACAAGGTGATCCTAACTGTTAGGCTGTAGGTGAGATTTGATAAATCAAGTTTTTGTTCTGTACTTTATTTTTCTACCATAGGTTTCATGAGCCAGAATTTGAACTGGTGTACATTGGTGCAGCCTCATTGAAGAAAGTTGGTTTGTCTGGGATGTGATCAAAATCCCATGTATTTTTTCCTTGTCTGTTGTTACTAATAACTTACCTGATTGAAAGTGGAAAACATTGTAAAAATGTAATTTACTTTTTCATTCACTCTGCTTCTTCATTGAAGCTAGTCACTATTATTTTTAGCCAGTTTCACTCTCTATTCTGATACATTATGCAATTATATTTGTATGGCTTCATAACCCTGCAGGACACTCTTTAAATGAAAAAAAGAATTGTTTTCATTAACAGATTTACAGATATTTTATGAGTTTTTAATCAGGCTCTGTAAACATATTCCTTTTCTGCGAAGCCTAAATTTGGGGCTTTAATATTTATTGACAAGGCTCTTTAAACACCTTGTCTGGAGTTAGCTGTGGTGAGCCTTTAATGCTGCTAAAACATATCTTCTTTGCACAAAATGAGCTGTTAATTGTTAGTCTTGCTGTGAGATGGTTCAGCCAATGTAAGTGATATTGGTCTAGACCTTTTTATGATGTATATAGCCAGCATAGTAACATGGTCCATTACTTAAGTATGCACTAGTCCTGCTAATTAAACGTTGTTTGTTATGTGAGCTGGGCCATTCCAAAATTGTTAAGAAAATTCCAGGTCAAATGTGTGAAATGTTCTTTAAATGAATTGGGAAACAATGGGAAGTAGGCGGTAATGAGAGACTGTTAAGGATGGAAGGAGCAACAAAATTAATCTTGCAAAGTAATTTTTAGTGTCCTGTAAAACCACAAATTTAAGTTGTAGTTGTATTATCCTAAATTAGGTCTGTAACCCTGACATTACACAGATTTCAGACTGAAATATTGAAAGGTCTTGCTCTGCTCTTGAGATTTAAAAAAAGAATCAAACAGAGGCTGTTGGCTACCTGCATCCCAAATGTCTCCTATGACCATACGTGGTTGTGTATATATGCACCTAAATTTGAATCACGATAGGCCTGAGTCTCATTTACACTGAGGATGCTTTATTCCATCCTGACAATATAAAGAGTTGTAAATTACACCCACTTTAAGTCCTCTTTACATCCTTAGTGTAAATGAGAATCAGGGCCTGATGTTCTGGGTTGCGACCTCCTTTGTAGTTAAAAGTCCTTGCAAGCTTTCTCATGCTTTGTCTTTACTAAAGAGTTGTTTAACTGTGGGAAGGATGCTCATCATTCACTTACTCTAAGGCTAATGTCACCTTCCCCTGTGATGATGTCAGTTGTGTCACTTCATATTGTACTCCTGAGTAATATTTAATTCTGTGACCTCAGTTCGACATGGCTTCCAAATTGTCCATTAACCCTCTTTTCGAAGCAGAGTCAATCTTGTTTTCTGGATGGAAGCTAGAAAGAATGCATGGTGAAGCAGCTGAAGTTGATTAAAAGTGGTTTTGATTTCAAAGTTATGGTAAATTTGTAGCTTCGCTTCATATTATACTATTAGTTCCTTGTAATAATAATAACTGGTGTCATGGAACAGAAGTAGAATTCAAAGAAAAAAAGAAAGATGAGGAAGAAGGAAAAACAACTTACCCAGATATGTATGCCACAAACAGGGAAGTCTGTGAGAATATTATGCCAGAGTCTGACATCTTTGCTTCCTCTGAATCAAAGGGAGTAAATGTGTAGTAATTAAATTTGAGTATGAAATCTGGATCTGGCCACTCCTGTTTTATAGCACACTCAGTTCTGTGTTGGATTGTTGCACATGGTTAGATAAAACAGTGATAGTCATCTCAGAAAAATCTCATATAAACAGACTAAAGATTAATTCCTCAACATATTTCTTCTACTTTTGTAAAAGATTGTATAAAACAGAGCTTTCAATATCAAGCAGGTTATCATGAAAATTTGAATAAAGTAAACAGATCATTTGACTGTGGTTAAAAGTATAAGGAAAGACCATTGCATTTGAACATTGTAAACAAGAACAGTTTTTGCATCCTAAAGACTTGCTCCCACCTCTGTTGGTTTATCCCTCTCTCTTCTCCTAGTCCATTATGACTCTCTAGCCTCAGTGCCCATTGTGAATTTCATTAATAATGGCAGTGATAGCTATTGTCTTAACTGAAGCTACCGGCTCAGTCTAAATCATTCCTTCCTCCATCTTCTTCCTTCCCTGATGATGCCTGAGGCCTCTGAATGCATTTTGACATATATAAAATGTAATACATGTTTTTTCAATACCTGTTAACACATTTTCACAACTGTCAGATTACCAGCTTTGTGCAGCTCTAATTGTAGGCAAATGTTGCACATTTAGGGCTTTAAGACTCAAATTAAATTTTATGTCACCACACTGCTGTTCACGCATTTGAAACGCATTTTATTCTACTCTGTTTTTAAGGCTATAGCATGCACCTAATAATAAATGATGATAAACATGTCAAGAGCCAAATTTATAGCGGATGTGAGCAAGTGGCACTGAGTGAAGTCAGGGGAGTTTCACCTGCTTATGTCAGGTCAGCATTTGCCCCATATCTTCAGATTTTCTCAGCATTTGTTTTACTTTTAGATTCCTTACAAGTAAAAGGATGATTAATATTCTTACCAACTCTTGTAAACCAGTGGTGTCAAATACCAGCCCTGCTTGGTGAATTTATCTGGCCTACTTGACAGATTCATAATCTGCACTGTGCAAACTTTAATTTTATGTAAAAAGTAAACTGCTAACCATAAAAGAAGTAAAGGTGTCCTTTTGAATATGACTCAGTGAAGCCCTTTCTTACACAGCTTGAAGCAACAGCTCTGAGTGGTGTGACCTGCCTTATTGATCTCAGTGGGATAGTAACTCTGAAACCTAACAATGATACTTTTAGTACTAGATTTTCAAATAACTTAAGTGCACAGCTATGCACCTAACATGCACTTGCCTCTTTTTTTTTTTTGCAAATCACATACTATTGCAGTTATTTTGTACAGTGAATAGTATTGAACTCAACAGTAACTTTATAGCTAATGACCAATTTCTATTTTCAGTTGCAGCTCCTGATGAGGTTAATCTGAGATGCATTAAGGAGGTGAGCTAAGAATTTGGTCTTAAAATTTTAATTACTAGTATATCTTTGATCTTTGTGACAATCTACCAGTGTGTCTAAGCCTGAGACTCTGAGCACTTAGCTGCAACTCTATTGAAGCTCTCTTTGGATGAAGTCAGTTGTTATCACTGGAGGATCTTCTATGTATTGAAGGTAGTCTATTAGCCTAACTTTGTACATTTGACGTATTGAACATGAGTAAAACTGCAACATGACTCTGTCCACAGAATAAATATGACAGTACGGTTGCTTCAGAAGGTTTATTTCAGGGAAGTGGCAAATAATCTGTTCATATATAAATGACAGCTGCGATTCTCCTCTCATTTACATCATTTTTGTGCTGGAGTAACTCCACTGACTTCAAAGGAGTTATACCAGTGTAAAATTAGTGTAACAGAGTGGAAAATCAGGTCAGAGATTTTTGGGGCCGGTGCACTCTCTGAATGAAAAGTTATCATGAATCTGTTCCTTTACTATTGAGTGAGCTCATATACAAATACCCAGTACCAGAGAATAGGTCTACTGCGTGCTGTATTACATCTTTCAGTGGAGATGTTAAAGTGACATCTCTGTCCATCTCTGACTAGGAGAGAATATCTATTAAAAAAAATTTTCAGAAAGAATAAGGATTAATAAAATCTCTCTCATTAGGATTTATCCTAATGCGAACCATTGCAATTCTAACTGTTGCTAACTAATAGTGGACTTGGGTTTACCTACTCTATACATTTCTGTTGCTCTACCAGTAGCCACCTCATTTTTTAACAGTAAACTTGGATACATGAAAGGCACGCTATAAAAACCAATTATATTTGATTCTATTCTGTGTAAGTTAGTAACAAAGTAATTTTTTGCGTTTGTGATAAGCAGCCACACCTTTTGGGGTAATTTTCCATTTCTATGCTCCTGTTATTGAAAATGGGATTTCCATGCTTAATTCCCTTTACTCAGTGTTGAAAATAGACCCCTTTAGGTCTGACGGCTTGCTAAAAATTGTTCTAAAATTTTATATTGATTATGGGCCATATGTTAGTACTAATTATATAAATGAGAGATGGTGGAAATATGACACACTTAAACATTTAGTGGTTTAAAGAATTATACAAATGAATGCTAACTTGAATAAGTGCTGGAAGAAGAAAAGGAGAATTGCAGGTTTTTAGCAGATGTTAATAGGTTCGCATGGCTATCCATTGTTTTTATTTGTCTAACTATAAGAAGTGCTGACACTTTGAACGTTTTGTCAGACTATTTTAAGTTGCCATCTTGCAGGAAAATAAGAATTGCAGTTTGCACCTACGGATATACTAGGGATTCATTATATGAATGGGCTATGTTGAATCATACCAAGTGAAGTGTTAAACTCAGTTAGCATCATTGTACCTTTGGAACTATAAACATTAAGCTTGGGGCTGTAGTCATATGTGTTGCTGCAGTTGTATAGGTGATATGGCTATTACTGTGTAGTGGGGGCATTATATTTCACTTTGGCTCATGTACATTTTAGCCTTTGCATAATAGTTAAGAATTTAATGTGATAACTATGGGTATGTCTACACAGCAATTAAACACCTGCAGCTGGCCCGAGTCAATGACTCTGGCTCGCAGAGCTTGGCTGTGCGGCTGTAAAATTTCTGTGTAGACGTTTGGGGTCGAGCTCTGGGACCCCGCGAGGGGGAAGGGTCCCTGATCCCAAGATCCAACCTGAGCCTGAATGTCTACACAGCAGTTTTTAGCCCTGTGGCCTGAGCCCTGTGAGCCTGAGTTGGTTCACCTTGGCTAGTCATGGCCATGCCTTGGGTCTTTTATTCCAATGTAGACATACCCAATAGAACAGGAAGAGAACAAGGGAAATAGTGGGAGGGTAGGAGTTGTAGGCTGAGATTTTCAAAGCCATTTAGGGGATTTGGCCCTATATCTTTCATTCATATTAATTGAAGACATGTATCTAAATCTCTTAGAGGGCTTTGAAAAATTTCACCCATAGTCTTTAGGAAAGTATTGGCTAATGCTAGCAAAGAGTAGCTATATTTTGTAAGAAGTTTCTGGTAAAAATAATACAGGTGTGGTTTCTAGTAAAGCTAATACAGGTGTGTATGTGTGTGTTTATTTTTGTGAAGTGGTACAGAGCACACATTTTGTAAAGATAGGCTGGTTACAAAATATAATATACAAAGGTTTTGTTGTCATGGTTATAACTGAAATCTGTATTTAGAATAGGCTATTCAGAGGCAGTGGGCCAAATTTAGATCTGATATGAGTGAATGCTTTTGACCCAGTGTGGCCAGTAGTTAAACCAGAAGACAGAAACCCTGGTCTCCATTCCTAGCTCTGTCATTTTCTCATTCTGTGACTTGAGGCAAAACACAGCTTCTCCGTGCATCAGTCTATTGACCAGTGAAGTGGATATGATATACTTATCTCAAGGTTTTTGTGAGGCTTAATGAATGTTCCAGAAGCATTTTTAGCATCTGGATGAAAATTGCTACATTCGGCAAATGTGTTCCGATCACTTTTTTTTTTAACAAAAAGTGGGTTCTGGTTTGTTTCTTCTTGCAGGTTGACCGAAATGGTGAAGATTCCAAGACCAAATGAAACTGACTTCTTACTTGAATTTGACAATAAAAAAGGAAGCAAGACATCAGTTTTTCTTTATCTCCTATTTCTGTTCTTTATCTGGTCAGTCATGTCTACAGTTTGAGTGTTGTTTAAACAAACATTTGTTTATAGCAATTTTGAAAACGGCTGCTGGCTGGCTAAGCTAAAACTTATAGCTTTCTACTCTAACGCATGCAGTGGACTAGAATTAACAAAACATGAGTTCCCACTACCTTTGTAGACCAGGTACTTGCAAATTCACCAACGTTCTCATACGAACCTGGGCTCACTCTCCTCGTTATTTAATTCCTGTCCCTAGTACACATACATCACTGGAGCATTTTCACCCTTAGGCCTTTAACCACTAGATAGTTTCACTATCGTTAGTGTAACAAGGTAGCAGATTCTAGGACTGTTAATGGAGAAGTGAAGTCGTCTTGATGTCGCAAGGTGCAAGCATCTCTTAGAGATGCAGATATTGTTGCATTCACTCTACGTTTAGACATTTATGCCTAGTTAGTTTCAGCATAGGAGTGTTGAAAGGCAGTTCTTTCTTCCTTCTGACTGCAGGGAGATGCCATGTATTATCTCCTTTGATAAAAGGAAATGATAGTAAAACAATGTATTTGTTATACTATGTTGCTGATCTGCTTAAATGAGCTTGGAAGGATATTCATTTTATATATTGAATAATTTCTTAATTATAACTGTACATTCTGCATCCAGAACTAGGATTAGAACTACAGTAGTCAATCATGCAGAGTAATCTTTCAGTAAAATTATTACTAATCATTTCACAATTCCGTTTTCAAAACATGTTCTGATAAGAAATAATAAACTAAGAGACTTCGTCTGTGAAAGATGAGTATTGTTTAATTATGAAAGGGGAAGCATCCATAGTTTCACACATACAGCACAAGCAGGTAATTATTTCATAGGAAATCTTTTTTCAATTTACTTGAATTTAATTTCAAGTATTAGATCACTTCAATCTGTAAAACAGGGTGGGGAGCAATAGAAAACAGCTTGGAGCTGTTATGTCAGCAGAGAGATGTGGGTGAACAATATTAGAACGTTGCTTCATACCTCCGACCCTATTAATTAGCATTCTCTAGTCAACTAAAGCAATTCTTTAACGTTTGTAATGGATGCCACATTTTACACTGGTTCATGCCCAATCTTGATGTTCTGTATAATTGGGCACATAATATAAGTGGATATTGTTTTGTCAAGCATTGGTGGTGGTTTCATTTTTTTTAGAGGAAGGAACCCCTGCAGATGGTAAAACTTCTGCACTGCTTTAGGTTAACAGACCCATCCAGCCTTAATATTAGGGTGCATTACCAGAAGATAGTTTGTCCCCTCTGTGCCACAGTCATGCTTATTAGCTTTATTTTATTATATACTCTAGCTTGTGAAATGATCTTTTTAATGCCACTTAGTGGTGGCTTCTGTAGACAGCAAAATTACTGTTCCTGCCCTCGGGATCAATTTGTAATATGCTGTTATCATATAAATATTATGTGCTGTACTTTAATAATGTTGATAGTCCAAAAGATTACTTCAGTGTTGTTGAGTCGTCTTTAAAAAGCGTGATGAAAATTGAATCCACGGGGAATTTCAAGGAAAAGGTCCTTAATTACTTGTGATCTAATGCTGTAGTCCTTACTCTGGCATAACTCCCAGTGCCTATAAGGCTCACTCTAGTGCATATGGAAATGATGTTCCTGGTGTGGCTGTTTATTAAAGACATACTGTTTTTTCCAGTGCAGGTGACAGCTTTATAAAATGTGAATTCTAAATAACTGATATCTGGTTGCTCCTTTGTTCTGTGGTCCCAAGCCAAAAGAGTCAAACAGATAATTCCCTCTGTAGTTCGTCTTTACACACTGATACCAGGTAACCTGATTTATTGAAAACACTCTCCTTCTTAATAAGAAAAGGAGTACTTGTGGCACCTTAGAGACTAACCAATTTATTTGAGCGTAAGCTTTCGTGAGCTCAAATAAATTGGTTAGTCTCTAAGGTGCCACAAGTACTCCTTTTCTTTTTGAGAATACAGATTAACACGGCTGGTGCTCAAAAACATCTCCTTCTTAATGTATGTATTTGCATTCTGCCTTGGAAAGCTCTTAATCTTTCTTAAACCTCTCATCTCCAAACTTCTTCTTCTCCTTATACTTAACACCATGTTTCAGTTTTACAAACTTTGGGCCAGTGTTGATTGGAGCCATCACCTAATATGAAAATGTAGTGCTAAAGGTTGTAGCACTTTGATGCTCTACAGAAGGTAGGGCTCCTTCTTAGCCAATAATCAGCTCTTGCTCCTCCCTCTCCCTTCAAGGGTTGATTCTGTCCTTACCCCAATGCTTGGTTCAGGCTCACGTCTCTCCTCTCTCTTTCCTAGCTCCATCCACAGCAACCACCCTCAAGCTAACAGGAGAGGGATACTGAGCTGCTACATTTGTCAGGATTCCCTTTTCCCCCATGGGAGCAGGGGAATTTGGGGTAAGAGAAAGTCAGGAAGAGAAAATGGGGACAGGGTTGCATAATGTAAGGGATGGAATAGAGGGAGTTGTAGGAGGGACACTATTGTGAATGTCTTGGGGGCAGGGGAAATTTTTTTTTTGGGGGGTGGGGGGAGAGAAAGAAAGGAAGGGTCCAGCAACTTGGACAGGGAGGAGCTGGGGCGGGGGGAGAGACTCAATACCTAGGAGGGCAAGAAAACTGGAGGCAGAGAAGATGAGGAACCCAGACATGGGGGTAGATTTACGGAAGAGAATCAGAGTTGGAATTGCAGAAGAGCTAAGGGAGATTTGTAGGGATGGTAGAGAACTTTGGGGAAGAGATTATAAAATGGTACTAGGTAGAGACTGGTCTCCTAGAATAGGAGGTGGGGAAGATAATTGGATGGGAAGAGAATACAGAGGAAAGAGTCTGTGTTTGTACAGCATCTAGTCCAATGGAGTCCTGGTCCATGCCCAGGGTTGTAGGTACTGTGGTAATACAAATAATAATTAATAAAGTGGGGCTGTAAGGGAGTGGGGAGGAGATTCTGAAGTAGGAGCCTGGTAGTGATGCAAGAAGAGATTCAAGGAGCCAAGAGAGAAGGGAGGTATGTTTGGGTGAGGAGAGGGCATTCAGAAACAGTGTCTGTTTAGGGAGTGGCCAACAACAAGGCAGTTACACTTATTAGTTTGTGTATAGAGCTTGGGATGAAGTCACATAGTGGAGTTGTTAGTGGCGGGCTTCCTCTTCAAGTACCAGGAGGTGCCAGCATCAGCTTCATTCCTATCCTTTCAGGTGAATGGTGGTGGAATGAGAAGACAAGGAAGTGAGATGAGGGACTTGAGAAGGGAATAGATTTCATCAAGGGAGAGCTAAGATGAGAGGGGAAAGGATTGGTGGGCCTTACTGGAAAGGAAGGGAGTGGGAAAGAAAAGAAAAAAGCAGCCTTTGCTGGGAATAGAGACACGACAGATAACAGAAAAGAATCGGTGAAGACACAGAAGAAAGAAGTACCAGGAAAAGGGGAGGATGGGTGAAATAAAGAAGAGAAATGGTTATGGGGCAAATAGCCAAAAAAACTGCGAAGAAAGGACTTTGGTATTGCTCTGTACCTCTGAAAATCAGGCTATGTGTATTTTAAAGATGAGGTTACTATTCATTCATGTTACTATTCATTAAATCTTCCTGATTCAGTAGGGCTTCATATTTCCTTTTTTGCTGCTGACACCCATATTGGAAAGTATTAAAATTAGAAGTTGGAAAGACCGAGCACTGCATCTGTAAAATTTAAGCCATTAGTAGTTTATTTTAACACATGTTGGCAGCGTATGTACAGATACCACAGTCATCAGCAGGGTTTGAAACTATGGAGACATGCACTGAACTAGTTAGTACATTACATACTTTGCCTATTATATACATTTACCCCAAGTGTCTAGGGTCTACAAGAGCTCAAGTCCCATGCGGGTTACCATTCTGTATCATATTCACATGCATCCATGCTGCATGTATATAGGCACCATATTCATTCATGCGTGTTAATCTTGGGACCCCCAGCACAAAAAACCTCTGTCACTTGAGCTAAATGAAACTTATTTAGCTGAAAGAGTAAGCTTTTATAATCACTGGAGCCAGCCTCTGGAGGGAGACATGATTATATACACCAAGCTATGTGACAGACCCAGACCAGTGGGGTACAGGAGTCTGCTAGAAGGCAAATATACTGGCCACTGGATGAACAGTTTGCTGTTCCCTGAGTGACGAGAGCAGGGGCTGCACTAGATCAAGAACCTACTAGAACCAGTTAAGACAGGCAAGCTAATTAAGACACCTGGAGCCAATTAAGAACATTCTACAATCAATTATGGCAGGCAGACTAATCAGGACACCTGGTTTAAAAAGGACCTCCCATCAGTTAGGGGAGGGTGTGCAAGGAGCAGGGAGTGAGAAGGCATGCTGCTGGAGGACTGAGGAGCACAAGCATGATCAGGCTTCAGGAGGAAGATCCTGCAGTGAGGATAAAGAAGGTGTTGGGAGGAGACCATGGGGAAGTAGCCCAGGGTGTTGTAGCTGTCATGCAGCTGTTACAAGAGACACTGTCGACAGTTGCAATCCACAGGGCCCTGGGCTGGAACCCAGAGTAGAGGGTGGGACTGGGTTTCCCCCCATCCCCCTCAACTCCCTATTTGAGATAAGAGGAGGTGACCTGGACTGCGGGTCCCACCAGAGGGGAAGTCCCTGGCCTATCCCCTGACCCACTAGGTGGGTCAACAGAGACTGTGGGGATTGTTCTCTTCCCTTTCCCCATGGTGGCCAGTGATGAGGTTAGCTGAGTGGGCGGCAGGTTTGAGCCACTAGCAAAAGTGGCCAAACTGAGGGCTTCCGTGAATCTCTGAGGAAAGCAAATCCACCAATAACTGCAGGACCCACCAAGGCGGAGGAGGAACTTTGTCACAGCTAACACAGCATGATGTACCATTAGCTCCAAAATAAAAAGCATCCTGTGTAACCAAATATTTGTTTAAGATAATAACAATAAAAACAAAGGGACTTGCCCAATCTTATGTTTTAGTTAGGAACCAGACCCCAAACTCTTTTGTATGTGACAAAAATGGTAATTTCTTTTTTCTTTTCACATAGGTTTAAAACAAAAAGATAAAATCCCAGATGTATCTTTACTGGTTTTTTTTTTTTTTTTTTTTTTACCAAGACACTCTGACCCAGATTCTCCCTTACACTAAGGCCAGCCTATGCTGTTTTGCAGATTTGAGGTGTCTGAAAGTGGGCAAAAATTCCACTCAAAGGGCACTTTTCACTGCTACTGTGGTGTGAAGAGACCTTTGTGTATATGAAAACCATGCCCACTGTCTTTATAGAGGTTTGTAGACCTGATTCTTTTTTACTTTAAGGTCCCTTTACAATGCTTCCCTTTATTCCTCTGAGGGGGTATTTAGTCAGAGTCCCAGCTAGTCCATGCTGAACGTATACTTGTGTGTGTATATATACACATACTTTTATAATTTCATGTCTTTTCAGGACAGGGAGACTGTCTAACTCTGTAAAGTGCTATGTAAATTTAGGATGCTGGATATGATTTGTTAGTAACTATCCTCAATGTCAGGTTTCAGAATAGCAGCCATGTTAGTCTGTATCCACAAAAACAAAAGGAGGACTTGTGGCACCTTAGAGACTAACAAATTTATTTGAGCATAAGCTTTCATGAGCTACAGCTCACTTCATTGGATACATGCATGGAAAATACAGTGGGGAGATTTATATACACAGAGAACATGAAACAATGGGTGTTACCACTCACACTAACAAGAGTGATCAGGTAAGGTGAGCTATTACCAGCAGGAGAGTGGGGGCGGAGGGGGAGGGACCTTCTGTAGTGATAATCAATGTGGGCCATTTCCAGCAATTGACAAGAATGTCTGAGGAACAGCGGAGCGGAGGGGGGGAAATAAACATGGGGAAATAGTTTTACTTTGTGTAATGACCCATCCACTCCCAGTCTTTATTCAAGCCTAAGTTAATTGTATCCAGTTTGCAAATTAATTCCAATTCAGCAGTCTCTCGTTGGAATCTGTTTTTGAAGTTTTTTTGTTGAAGAATTGCCACTTTTAGGTCTGTAATCGAGTTCTCCGACTGGTTTTTGAATGTTATCATTCTTGACTCTGATTTGTGTCCATTTATTCTTTTACGTAGAGACTGTCCAGTTTGGCCAGTGTACATGGCAGAGGGGCATTGCTGGCACATGATGGCACATATCACATTGGTAGATGTGCAGGTGAACGAGCCTCTGATAGTGTGGCTGATGTGATTAGGCCCTATGATGGTGTCCCCTGAATAGATATGTGGACACAGTTGGCAACGGGCTTTGTTGCAAGGATAGGTTCCTGGGTTAGTGGTTCCGTTGTGTGGTGTGTGTGGTTGCTGGTGAGTATTTGCTTCAGGTTGGGGGGCTGTCTGTAAGCAAGGACTGGCCTGTCTCCCAAGATCTGTGAGAGTGATGGGTCGTCCTTCAGGATAGGTTGTAGATCCTTGATGATGCGTTGGAGAGGTTTTAGTTGGGGGCTGAAGGTGACGGCTAGTGGCGTTCTGTTATTTTCTTTGTTAGGCCTGTCCTGTAGTAGGTAACTTCTGGGAACTCTTCTGGCTCTATCAATCTGTTTCTTCACTTCCGCAGGTGGGTACTGTAGTTGTAAGAAAGCTTGATAGAGATCTTGTAGGTGTTTGTCTCTGTCTGAGGGGTTGGAGCAAATGCGGTTGTATCGCAGAGCTTGGCTGTAGACGATGGATCGTGTGGTGTGGTCAGGGTGAAAGCTGGAGGCATGTAGGTGGGCATAGCGGTCAGTAGGTTTCCGGTATAGGGTGGTGTTTATGTGACCATCGCTTATTAGCACTGTAGTGTCCAGGAAGTGGATCTCTTGTGTGGACTGGTCTAGGCTGAGGTTGATGTTGGGATGGAAATAGTTGAAATCATGGTGGAATTCCTCAAGGGCTTCTTTTCCATGGGTCCAGATGATGAAAATGTCATCAATGTAGCGCAAGTAGAGTAGGGGCATTAGGGGACGAGAGCTGAGGAAGCGTTGTTCTAAGTCAGCCATAAAAATGTTGGCATACTGTGAGGCCTTGTGGGTATCCATAGCAGTGCCGCTGATTCTGTGAACCAATGTCCTGTTAATCTTAGAACTAAGAAGAGTGACTGTGATTAATAATTAAACATAATAAATGGCTTTGATTAGTGTGTAGATAAAGGGCCTTACATTTATGCCCACTTTTGGCCCCTTTTAGAAAGCCAGAATACTGTATGTGTAAATGAAAATTAGGCCTCTTCAAAACTCAGTAGTGGATTAGCTGTACTTTTTTATTTATTTATAAAACTAGGATTTCTAAGGCATTGTTTCATTCTTGTAAATCACTACATGACATCTGTTGTATCATATTCTGAAGGTACTGTGCCAGATCCATTAAGGGATGAGCTATGTGGAACATGCAAAGTCAGTATGCCCTAGTTAAGTGTCAAGGACTGTATTATATAGCAGTGACCATCTAAAGCTTTTTAGTTAATTGTGTCATTGTTTTTCACCAAATTGTAGGATGCATGACCAAAGCGACATTTTGAAGTGGAATGACTTGAAGTGGCTATTTGTCCTTTATGTGAAATTAATTGGGATCCAATCCTCCTGCATGGTGCTGAGTGCCCTTAACTCCCATTGACTTCCCATGGGAATTGAAGGAGCTTAGCACATAAAGGAGTTGATGAAGGAGAAGATTTACTTAGAGTAAATGCAGTGTAGTTTGGGTGATCCTGGAGAACCCTACAAATTCTGGCCAAGTCATCTGTGAAGTGGGCTGTGTGCTCTTGAAAGTCACAACGTAGAGGTATTTTATTTGTTCTGGATCTACTAGGGAGGCTAAGGATACTGTCAAACAGGACTATGTGAAGGCGAATTTGGTACCTTGTTGTTTGTGCCAGTAGTGTCCACACAGGACAATTAGTGTGCAACATGTGGGTGTGATCTGCAGTTCATACCACTGTAGCCTGCATTGCAGCTCAGTGTAGATATAATTCAAGTTAACAAAGTCGGTGAGTGTGTATTATTGGTGGATCTGGTAGCATTCACCTAGTATTTAGGTTGTCTGACACTTCCTATTACACCGGACCCTTGCTAGAATGCGGGGTTCGGGATCCATGCGCGGTACCACGTTAACACAGGGACCGCGTTACCATGGATCCCAATTTGAATATTTAAATTTGGTATCCGCCGCTGCGACCGCGCTATGTGCGAATCCGCGCTCCAGTGAAGTGCGCTCTAGCAAGGGTCCGCTGTATAAGATTCTGTTTTCTGCTTGTAACTTTGTGAAATGTTAATTGTTTGGGCTGGAATTTTCCATGCTGGGCATCTCAGGCTGAATTTTTGGAGGAAAGTTTCAGCCAAAACAGGCCAACTGTGTCTGAGAGTGAGGCGAGTGAAAAAGGCAGGGTTTGGCCCTTGCTAAAAACTGGTGAGAGCTTTAGTTCCTGCATGCTTTGGAGTGGGGACTTGAACTTGGGCAGGTAGGTGGCCCTTTTTGCCAGGGATGTATGTGTCTGTTGCTGTTCCTGTGAAAATCAGCCCAAATTAGGCTAAGGTGTAAATCTTTTTAAAAAATTGCAGTTTGCACATGCTCAGTAGAGACTTGCTCAAACTTCACAGCTAAAATCTCTGACGATTCCATCCGTGCTGAGCATGCTGCACCACGCACCTGAGCAGGACTTTCCCTGCAATTGCAGCTCTTTGTGCTGTGGGCCATATCGGACCAGACATTGAAACTGAAAGGAAAGAGCCTCTCTCCTGTTTCTCAGAGACACCCTTCCCTCCCCCCTCCCCAGTTGCACCGCCACTGATAGGCAGGCAGGAGGAGGAGGAAGCTACCTCAGCGCAGTGAGGACAAGAACTGGATGGGATGGACTGTGGGGTGAGGGGAGGGAGCAGACTGGGATAAAGAGAAAGGGAGGATGCAGGGGAATAGATACATGACAGGCACTGGACGCTGGCAGGGGTCCTGGAAAAAATTATACGGGATCCGGTAATTAAAAACTGTGTCATAATGCATATGCACAAGGGGTTGAATTAAGGTTTAATGCAGTGAACCATAATTCTGGCATTTCCTAACTTTTGAGTCCTTGATTTTGCAACCTTAATAATGTTGTTTTACCATAGTTTTTGTGAGTTACATATGTAATGTATGTGTAACTCACAAAAGCTATGGTAAAAGAACATTGTATATATAAAACACTAAGATATGTACCTTTGACAGTCTGCTTATTTGGTGTCTTTGTATTACTGTTTAGATGGTCAGTTCTTTGGTGCAAAGAAAATGTCATATTATGTATTTGCATTAGCAGATAACAAAATGGGGCATCTATCCTGAGAGGGGGTGTTGGGTGCTCCTGGAATATAAATAATACCAATAATCATAGATAGTACACTGTATAGAAGAAATAGATGGATTAGAAGTTTTTTCGTAGTTATATTGAAATGTGAAGAAAGTGTTATATTCTTCATTTTGGGCTGATTGAGATAGATAACAACCTGTAGTAATAGAGTTATTGATTGGACTGCAAACGACTTTCCAATACCTTGGAAGGCATTGATACCTGACAGTCTGAAGCACTGCAGTGGATTGATAAACATTCTGTCTGTCTGTCTTTGGTATTTTATAGAAGCAGTTCCTAGATGGCTGTGTAAAGTGTACATGGGGGGGCCTTGATGAAGCAACGACTTCAGTTGGACTACTCACATGCTTAAAGTTAAGCATGCACCTAAGTGTTTTGCTGGATCAACCTAGATTCTTTTTTGCAGCTGGGGTTTTCGATCCTTGAATTAATGTATGGATTAAATTAATCTAATTTCAAAATACCTTATCTTACATTTTAAAATGGAGATAAGAAAAAAGAAAGGCTTCAATATCCTTTTAATGGGGAGCTTAATTTTTTGTACACTTACAATACTCCATTGATTTACTGTTAAGTTGTTAGTGTTGCTTTAGAAATATACAGCTTCTACTAGAGGTTGGAATTTGTGTATGTGGAACTTGATAATTTATTTGATATCTTTTATTTATACATTTGTATTGATTCCTTTACACTGGGTAGATTTAAAGATGCCAAATGCTAATGAACCTAGCAGCAGAGCTCTGGATCAAAGTGAGTAAAGAAGATAAAATATCCATGCATCTTCTTAGAACTTGGAGCCTGATCTTGTACTGAGAATTACATGTATCCAGTGATGAGCTGCCAAAATCTGAAGAACTGGTTCCTTCAGTCACTCCGGGTCTTTGGCGGCACTTCGGCGGCATGTCCTTCACTCGCTCCGGGTCTTCGGTGGCACTGAGGGACCTGCTGCCGAAGACCCTGAGCGCTGCCGGGGGAGTAAAAAGGGATTCTCAAGGGGAGCCTCCCCAGCCAGGAGCTCAGGCGGGCCTGTTGGGATGGTCCTGCGGGCCAGATGTGGCCCATGGGCTGGAGTTTGCCCAACCCTTTAACAACCTGTTCTAAACCGGCTTCTAAATTTAACAACCAGTTCGTGCGAACCGGCTCCAGCTCACCGCTGCATGTATCCAGGGGTCTGCCTGCATTGTTCTCCTTGCAGGACTAGAGAAGAGAACTAGATTGTAAACTCTGATTCTTGAATGGTGTCCCTGGGCACTACTGCTGTAAAAATAATTAATAATAATTGCATTTGAAGGAGTGGGGTTTTGTGTGTTTGGTGAAATCTGTGTGTCCTGGGGCAGCCTTAGGGTGTGTCTGTATGTACAGCACTGTAGTGGTGCAGCTTTACTGATACAGCTGTGCTGCTGCAGCACATCTGGTCAAGGCGCTCTATGCTTACAGGACAGAGCTCTCCCGTTGGCATAATAAAACCACCTTTGCGAGCTGTGTAAGCTGTGTTGGTGGGAGAAGCTCTCCTGCCAACAAAGGCCTGTGCACATGAATGCTTATGTCGGTGTAACTTATGTCGCTCGGGGGTGGAATATTTACATCCCTGAGTGACATGCATTTTGCTGACATAGGTTGTAGCGTAGACATAGCCTCAGTCACAGACCCTATCCAGCGAGAACAGGTACCTGAGCTGTCTGTCCTGAATTCCCTGCACAAACTCGGACCGAATCAGGCCCTTTGCATTGAAGAGAAATTGTGAGTTGAAAAGTGTGTGTGCGTGCGTATGTGTGAAAATCTCATTTCTGAACAGGTACTAGAAATAACCATTCTTGTCCTTGTTTAGTTGTTTGGGGTGCTATAAGAAACCTTAATGTTATAGCTCTTGAGCCTGACTGCTACAGTAGTCAGCTTCTGAATGTGGCTTGCTTTGCAGGAATTAGATACTCTAGCATCTTGGGAAGACGAGATCATTTATTGTAATGTTGCTAATCATAAACAGAATTCTGGAATGCTGAATACACTGTAAACATGAAATAACAAAATACCAGTGTTTGAGAAACAAACCTGCCTGAATACTGACTGAAGGATGACTGCCTTCTTGAGTTGCTTTTCCCATCCTTTGTAGGAACGGGTGCAGACATGTCCACTATAATATATTTGTGTCCAGGACTGTTTAGATATAGGGGATTTTTTTTCAAAAAGTAAAGTGCATGCAAATTTTACTAGTGGATGGTTAGTATTTTTTGAAAAAGGTAAGGAACTATCCAGCTAATACTAATACAAACCAGCCCACTTATTCCCTTTAGTGATTAGCTAGTTAACATTTCCATAATCTATTTGTTTACTTTTCTTCATAAGCAATATCAAATGTATTTTTTTTCATATTTAATGCATGGCTTATTTCAACATAAGAAAAAACACAGTATCTCACAGTAATCTTTGTGCACGTAGATGCTCTCTAAATCACCTTGTAAAAAATTGTGACCAGCAGAGGGGGCCTATCCCTGGAAAATGATCCCTTACATAGTATATTTTAAGTGTGAGAAGCAGATACCAAACACATTTTTACCATGGCTTCCCTTTCTGCTTTTGATTTTTATACATTTTTGCTCAATGCTTAAGTTTCTCAAAGGTATGGAACTGACAGCACTGGGAAGATCAGTCCTTTGGTCCTGATCCAGAACGGCACTGAGCACATGGTGGGTGCTAAGCACCTCTGTGGTGCCTTTACATATCTTCTGGCCATATATGATGCACTGAGCATCCCTACTTAGGACAGGGCAAATACATTTGGTTCTTAGTAGAAAGCTTTTTATTAGGAACTGGGCTATGGTATGCAGATATCATTCATTCCCAGCAGGGGCTAGTGATGAATCTCAGGATAAATGCAAGCTCAAAGGTAAATACTATATGGTGGACCACTTTTACAAGGGCCTATTAGGGCTGTCTGCATTGCGGGGAAAAAATTAAAAATTGCACTAGTGTCACTACATTAATGTCATGCTAACGCAAAGCTCTAAAGTAGAGGTGCTGCCATGTCACAAAGCAGTTTATCTGGTAAATTGCTGGAATAAGCTGCAAGCCCCATTTTATGTTGATGCAGCAAGCCTACATAAGAGGGTTTGTCCTAGTGTAACTATACCAATGCACTTACACTGGTGTGACTGATTTTCTAGTTAGAAACTGCCTTGCTGCTCCCTGCAGGGTATACTGATTTGCATTTCAGCTGGCTGACTTCTTTGCTTTCCTTTTCCTGAGTCCCCCCCCAAGAGTCTTTTCTGGCTTATTTTATGGTGGCTTAGCACTTTGTGGCTACATGTCTGATGTTGCCACATACACATTCCTTTCACATGCCACTGCTTTGCTCAGTACCCTGAGCCATCCAGTCAGAATGGATAGGACCCAGCTCTTTCAACTGAATGACTTGCAATGTATGGAAAGAACCCCCTTTTGGACATGTTTCATGAAAATACAGCTCTTGTTCAGCAGTGACTTTTTAAAAAAAGAATTGGAAGATAATAGGATTTTAAAGGGTGAGCAATTCACCAACAATCACTTTATGTTGAGCATTTTCCTTCATTTTCTGAATGCTAAGGTGATGCCTGAATGCTAAGTTGATGTTTACTTCTGCAGCTCACTGCATCGCTATTGGGATGGACATTCTGCAGCAGAGAAGGATAAACAGAAAGAAGTTTAATTGATTCTTTTAATTAAAAGAGTCACATGCATTATCGAATATCAAAGTTAACATAAGGACTGGAATATTACTTTTATTAGTAATACTAATATTTCATTTGGTCATAACATCCTGCTTTTGAATAGTTAATAATTATTTCCAGAAATAAGTTTATTTTTGTGATTTGCTGCAGACTTGAGTGTTAACCTTACATAACTGCACTGTAACAATGTTGGGATTGGAGGCTGGAAGGATCAGAGCTCTTGGTAGCTAGGTTGTTGGGGTTAATAAGGGCTTTTATTGCAGATGGAAATGTTTGATAGCAGGAGGGAGATGCTAGGTGTAGGCTAAAGTCGGGAGGGTCCGGGTGTTGATTGCTTAGAGGAGGATTTGGTACCACCAAGGTGAATTGAGGATTTTAGTCACTGGGAGGGAACATATCCTTCTCTTGCTTTGATGAGGATGTACTTCATTTACTTGAAGGGATACTCTTTAGTCTTAGATAACTAATCTCCTCTTCCTTCTCTGTGCTCACCAATGCCATGGGCCAAGACTTTATTTCCTTCCCATCTTTCTTCTCCCTCCCCACCCACTTGGGACTGAATGTCTCCCTCAGTAAGGACCATTTAATTAATATCTCCCACTCCCCCAGAAGGGCTCCTGAGATAATTGGAGGGTTCTGTATGGGAGCAGCAGTCCAACCATACACTGTTAATTGCAGGATCATAGACTAAGGCCTTGTCTACAATACACAGTTTTGTCGACAGAAGTCAGCTTTCATCAACAAAACAGTGGAGGTGTACATGCTACAATGTTCCTCCTGCCAATTTAACTCTCCTGCTATGCTCACAAAATAAAACCATCTCAACGAAAGGCATAGAGCTTTTTGTGACAAAGTTAGATTGACGACGTGTCAGTGTAGACAGTACGCTTGGTTATGTCGCCGTAAATGGCCTCCAGAAGATTTTGCACAGTGCCCATCTTGACTGCTCTGGGCACCATTTTGAACTCCGTTGCCCCTGCACCCAGTGCACAGGCATCCATCCCTCCCCATTTA
This sequence comes from Caretta caretta, assembly GCF_965140235.1. Classification (NCBI taxonomy): domain Eukaryota; kingdom Metazoa; phylum Chordata; order Testudines; family Cheloniidae; genus Caretta; species Caretta caretta. The sequence continues at coordinate 199,466,456 of NC_134207.1, read as the reverse complement.
AAGGACCGAGAATTTTTGAAATTGCACTTCCTTTGTGCTCAGTGTGGAGAGCTCACATCACATAACGATTTCCTGCTTGGAATATGCTGGTGGTGTTGGATCTGCTGGCTCTGTGGGGAGAGGGGGCTGTGCAGACCCACCTTTGCTCCAGCTGTGGGAACATCAATACCTACGGGAAGATTTCTCATGACATGTTGGATAGGGGCTGCGAATGGGACATGCATCGGTGCCGTTCGAAGATAAAGGAGCTGAGGCAGGCGTACCAGAAGGCAAGGGAGAAGGCAGGATTTAAACTATCATTCTGGTGCTGCGTCGAAGTCCTGCCGCTTCTATAAGGAGCTGGATGCCATTCTTGGCGGCGATCCTACCTCCACTGCCAACAGCCCATGGATACTTGGGGGGGGGGGGGGGGGGGCTGGAGACAGCGGACAGCAGACTGAACCCGGAGGACGAAGTGGTGGACGGGGCAGTCGAGTTTGAGGATGAGATGGGATGAGTGACAGGATCGTCTGGTTCTGTGGCAAGCCAGGATGTCTTCTCGACCTCAGAGGGTTCAAGCCAGTCTCAGCACTCCGGCTCTGGCACTCATGATACAGGAGAGGGAAGCTCTGGTAAGTGCTCATTTTGAGTTGATACTGCTCAGTTACAGGTGGTAGAGCTTTCCTTTGTTTTGTTATGTGCTAGAAGTTGGTTAAGGGATAGACATATACAAGACTAGCTGTGTTTGCGTCTGCTTCACGTTCTCCTGTGCAGCTATGCAGTGTGGGCCCTGTGGAAGAGTGTGTTAATAAACACCAAGATTTCACAGGAATTCTCCAGCGAGATCCCTAGGAAACTTTTCTAGAGGTACTCGCCAATCCTCTGCTGAAGGTTCCTTGGCAGAGCTGCTTTGTTCCGTTCCGCATTGTAGGAAACTTTCCCACACCAATCAGCAATCGCTTGTGCAGGAACCAAAGCAGCACTCAAGCGAGCAGCATAGGGACCCAGTCTAAAGCTACATACATGCAGGAGATGCACCTTGTATCCTTGCTTATCTTCAGGAGTGAGATATCAGCTGTAATGACCACTGTGTGTGGTAAATGGTGGCAGAATTTACAATATTGTCCCTAGTTGTTTGCAGTGATCCTCTTAAAAAAACAAAAAAAACCAAACAAACCTCTGCCTCATCTTGAAACCCACCAGGCCAAACTCACCCTGTTTAGAGTGTTCGCCGAACTGTGCTTGCTGAGGGACAATGAGAAAGAGGTGTATTTTACTATTATGATTCAATGCTGTGAGTATACTAACAATCATTCTTCTTTTTATTGTTTGTTATGCTTCTGCAGATGTGGCCTTGCAGGGAACCCTCTACACACTGGTGGAGCTCCTCGACCAGATAAGGAAGCAAGCAAGGAGGACATGTTTCGGGAGGTGCTCTAGTTCTCTGACACTACAAATCAAGAACACGGGCCTTAGAGAGAAAGAGAGAATTAATAAAAAATTTATAAATAGCCAGGAGAGGAAGCAGGACCAGGAGTGAATTTCAGTAGGCCAGAAGTGAATGATAAAAGGTGATGGAGGACCAAATAGAGATGTTGAAGTCCCTAATTGTGCTGCAGGCAGAACACATGCATACTCCCCCCCTCCCCCTGCCCATACAGAACTACGTGCCATGCCTTCCACAAACTCCTCCCACACATTCCTTGCATCTTCCTGGCCTGTCACAGTACTCTGTTCGCTCAAACCCTGTGGACAATTTCCCAAATGATAGCTGGAGTTGCACTTAGCTATGAGAGCTTCCATCAGGAGAGTGCTCCTCTCGCTGTTATGTCCCTTTCAACAAAGTGTTTTCTGTGTTTTGTTTGTTGCTGTTTCATAAAAAAAATACTCTGAAAGATAATCTTTATTTGTCTCCTTCATATGGTAGTTTCTGCTGGAATTAATACACAGTGGCAATTGGCACATTTGCAGACTACAAATCATGGTCAGAAAGCAATCATCAAAATTTTCATGCAAGGTAGCAAGTTAACAAAGCATGGCAGAATGCTTTATAGAAAGACTCATTACTGGTGCTCATTGTCAAAATGATGCCTCAAAGCCTCCCTGATTCGAATAGCCCACTATTGTGCCCCTCTATTAGCCATGGTATCTGGCTGCTCAAAATCAATCCCAGGTGATCTACCTCCATAAGCCACTCCTGGGGAAGTTTTGACCCTTAACTTCACAAATATTATGCAGCGCACAGCAGGCTGCTATGATCATGGGAATATTTTGCTCATAGAGATCTAACCTGTCATAAAGGCAGTGCCAGTGAGCTTTTAATCTGCCAAACATGGTCAACAATCATTCTGCACCTGCTCAGCCTGTTGCTGAAGTGCTCCTTGCTGCTATCCATGTTTTCCAGGTATGGCTTCATGAGCCATGGGAGTAAGGGGTATGCTGGGTCTCCCAGGATCACTGTGGGCGTTTCAACATCCCCCATTGGAATCTTCTGTTCTGGAAAGACCATCCTTGCTTGCAGCTTTCTGTACATCTCAGAGTTCCTGAAGATTTGTGCATCATGCACTTTCCTGTACCATCCTGCATTGATATCCATGAAATGACCCCGGTGCTCCACAAGCTTATGCAATACCATAGAGAAGTACCCCTTTCTATTGATGTACTACATCGCAAGATGTTCCAGGGCCAAAATTGGAATGTGTGCCATCTATCGCTCTGCTGCAGTTAGGGAATCCCGCGAAGCCATCCACTATTTCATGCACGTTTCCAAGAGTCACAGTCCTGCATAGCAGGATGCGATTAATGGCCTTACACACTTGCGTGAACATAACCCCCGGAGTGGACTTCCCGACTCCAAACCGATTTGCAACTGACCGGTAGCTGTCCGGAATTGCCAGTTTCCACACAGCAATAGCCACACACTTCACCACCAAAAGGGCAGCTCTCATTTTGGTGTCCTTGCATCGCAGTGCTGGGGCGAGCTCTGCACACAGTTCCAAGAAGGTGGCTTTGCACATGTGAAGTTCTGCAGCCACTGCTCGTCATCCCAGACCTGCATAATAATGCAATCCCGCCACTAAATGCTTGTTTCCCAAGCCCAAAGGCAACAGTTCACCGTGTGCAGTTGCTCCATGAATGCAAAAGGTAATCTGGAATTGTTTCATTCCATGTTATGCAGCAGGGCAGGCACCACGGATTTCTGTTCAGATTCAAAGCTCATGAGATACTGCATGATCAGCCATGTTGTGTTCGAAGCATTGAGCTCAAGAGTAGAGAACAGTGCAGGATCCATGCTTTCAGGCACATATGGTGGGTGCACAGTAAACTGGAGTTGCTGAAAAATGGTGCGAAACATATTCAGAAGCCTATGGAATGATGGGACAGAAATTGCATCATGGCATGTTGAATCCCGCTCCCATGATGCACTGTGTCCATGCCTTCTTCCCACAAATCTTAGCTGCAGAAGGCGGTGGGATAGCTATTCACCTGCTCTCACTGTCGATGCTAGAGCAGCAACTGTGGATGTGCTCCGCTGACAGCAGGAGTGTTGTGTGAACATGCACAAGCAATGTAATTATAGCAGTTTATGATCATCGGCGTAACTTGTGTTGACTTAACTCTATAGTGTAGACATAGCCTAAGAGCTTGTCTTCACAAATAGATTTAAAAACTTAGTTAAACTGATGCAAAACCCTACATAGACTCTTATTTCAGTTTATGAGTTCAGTATATCTTAAGTCAATAAGGAATCTACTTAAACTACATTGATATAAGCTACCCTTATACGAAACATTATTTCGTAGGGTATGTCTACACTACGAAATTAGGTCAAATTTATAGAAGTCGGTTTTTTAGAAATCGTTTTTATATATTCGAGTGTGTGTGTCCCCACAGAAAATGCTCTAAGTGCATTAACTCGGCGGAGTGCTTCCACAGTACCGAGGCAAGCGTCGACTTCTGGAGTGTTGCACTGTGGGTAGCTATCCCACAGTTTCCGCAGTCTCCGCTGCCCATTGGAATTCTGGGTTGAGATCCCAATGCCTGATGGGGCTAAAACATTGTCACGGGTGGTTCTGGGTACATATCGTCAGGCCCCCGTTCCCTCCCTCCCTCCGTGAAAGCAGCAGCAGACAATCGTTTTGTGCCTTTTTTCTTGAGTTACCTGTGCAGACGCCATACGACGGCAAGCATGGAGCCCGCTCAGGTAACCGTCACCGTGTCTCCTGGGTGCTGGCAGACGTGGTACTGCATTGCTACACAGCAACAGCAACCCCTTGCCTTGTGGCAGCAGACGGTGCAGTAGGACTGGTAGCCGTCCTCGTCATGTCCGAGGTGCTCCTGGCCGCGTCGGCCAGGAGCGCCTGGGCAGACATGGGTGCAGGGACTACATTAGAAGTGACTTGACACGTCAGTCCTATTGAACCATCTTATGGTGAGCAGGCAGGCGATACGGATTGCTAGCAGTCCTACTGTACCATCTTCTGCCAGGCAGGCAAGAGATGAGGATGGCTAGCAGTCCTACTGCACCATCTTCTGCCGAGCAGCCATGAGATGTGGATGGCTTGCAGTCCTTCTGCACCGTCTGCTGCCAGCCAAAGATGTAAAAGATAGATGGAGTGGATCAAAACAAGAAATAGACCAGATTTGTTTTGTACTCATTTGCTTCCCCCCCCCTCTCCCATCTAGGGGACTCATTCCTCTAGGTCACACTGCAGTCACTCACAGAGAAGGTGCAGTGAGGTAAACCTAGCCATGTATCAATCAGAGGCCAGACCAACCTGCTTGTTCCAATAAGAACAATTACTTAGATGCACCATTTCTTATTGGAACCCTCCGTGAAGTCCTGCCTGAAATACTCATTGATGTAAAGCCACCCCCTTAGTTGATTTTAATTCCCTGTAAGCCAACCCTGTAAGCCATGTCACCAGTGGCCCCTCCCTCAGTCAGAGCAACGGCAGACAATCGTTCCGCGCCTTTTTTCTGTGCGGACGCCATACCAAGGCAAGCATGGAACCTGCTCAGCTCACTTTGGCAATTAGGAGCACATTAAACACCACACGCATTATCCAGCAGTATATGCAGCACTGGAACCTGGCAGAGCAATACCGGGCGAGGAGGCGACGTCAGCGCGGTCACGTGAGTGATCAGGACATGGACACAGATTTCTCTGAAAGCATGGGCCCTGCCAATGCATGCATCATGGTGCTAATGGGGCAGGTTCATGCTGTGGAACGCCGATTCTGGGCTCGGGAAACAAGCACAGACTGGTGGGACCGCATGGTGTTGCAGGTCTGGGACGATTCCCAGTGGCTGCGAAACTTTCGCATGCGCAAGGGCACTTGCATGGAACTTTGTGATTTGCTTTCCCCTGCCCTGAAGCTCATGAATACCAAGATGAGAGCAGCCCTCACAGTTGAGAAGCGAGTGGCGATAGCCCTGTGGAAGCTTACAACGCCAGACAGCTACCGGTCAGCTGGGAATCAATTTGGAGTGGGCAAATCTACTGTTGGGGCTGCTGTGATGCAAGTAGCCCACACAATCAAAGATCTGCTGATATCAAGGGTTGTGACCCTGGGAAATGTGCAGGTCATAGTGGATGGCTTTGCTGCAATGGGATTCCCTAACTGTGGTGGGGCCATAGACGGAACCCATATCCCTATCTTGGCACCGGAGCACCAAGCCAGCAAGTACATAAACCGCAAGGGGTACTTTTCAATAGTGCTGCAAGCTCTGGTGGATCACAAGGGACATTTCACCAACATCAATGTGGAATGGCCGGGAAAGGTACATGGCGCTTGCATCTTCAGGAACTCTGGTCTGTTTCAAAAGCTGCAGGAAGGGACTTTATTCCCAGACCAGAAAATTACTGTTGGGGATGTTGAAATGCCTATAGTTATCCTTGGGTACCCAGCCTACCCCTTAATGCCATGGCTCATGAAGCCGTACACAAGCAGCCTGGACAGTAGTCAGGAGCTGTTCAACTACAGGCTGAGCAAGTGCAGAATGGTGTAGAATGTGCATTTGGATGTTTAAAGGTGCGCTGGCGCAGTTTACTGACTCGCTTAGACCTCAGCGAAACCAGTATTCCCACTGTTATTACTGCTCGCTGTGCGCTCCACAATATCTGTGAGAGTAAGGGGGAGATGTTTGCGGGGGGTGGGAGGTTGAGGCAAATCGCCTGGCTGCTGGTTACGTGCAGCCAGACACCAGGGCGCTTAGTTACAGGAGGGCGCAGTACGCATCAGAGAAGGTTTGAAAACCAATTTCATGACTGGACAGGCTACGGGGTGAAAGTTCTGTTTGTTTCTCCTTGATGAAACCCCCCGCGCCCCTTGGTTCACTCTGCTTCCTGTAAGCTAACCACCCTCCCCTCCTCCCTTCAATCACTGCTTGCAGAGGCAATAAAGTCATTGTTGCTTCACATTCATGCATTCTTTATTCATTCATCACACAAATAGGGGGATAACTGCCAAGGTAGCCTGGGAGGGATGGTGGAGGAGAGAAGCACCAGGAGGGGTGGTGGAGGAGGGAAGGAAAATGCCACACAGCACTTTAAAAGTTTAGAACTTTAAAATTTATTGAATGCCAGCCTTCTGTTTTTTGGGCAATCCTCTGTGGTGGAGTGGCTGGTTGGCTGAAGGCCCCCCCACCGCGTTCTTGGGCGTCTGGGTGTGGAGGCTATGGAACTTGGGGAGGAGGGCGGTTGGTTACACAGGGGCTGTAGTAGCAGTCTGTGCTCCAGCTGCCTTTGCTGCAGCTCAACCATACACTGGAGCATACTGGTTTGATCCTCCAGCAGCCTCAGCATTGAATCCTGCCTCCTCTCATCATGCGGCCACCACATTTGAGCTTCAGCCCTGTCTTCAGCCCGCCACTTACTCTCTTCAGCCCGCCACCTCTCCTCCCGGTCATTTTGTGCTTTCCTGCACTCTGACATTATTTGCGTCCATGCATTTGTCTGTGCTCTGTCAGTGTGGGAGGACAGCATGAGCTCAGAGAACATTTCATCAGGACTGCGTTTTTTTTTTCTTTCTAATCTTCACTAGCCTCTGGGAAGGAGAAGATCCTGTGATCTTTGAAACACATGCAGCGTGTGGAGGGAAAAAAAAAGGGACAGCGGTATTTAAAAAGACACATTTTCTAGAACAATGGCTGCACTCTTTCAGGGTAAACCTTGCTGTTAACATTACATACATAGCACATGTGCTTTCGTTACAAGGTCGCATTTTGCCTCCCCCCTGCCCGTGGCTAACAGCGGGGAACATTTCTGTTCAGCCACAGGCAAACAGCCCAGCAGGAATGGGCTCCTCTGAGTGTCCCCTGAAGAAAAGCACCCTATTTCAACCAGGTGACCATGAATTATATCTCACTCTCCTGAGGATAACACAGAGAGATAAAGAACGGATGTTGTTTGAACGCCAGCAAACATACACTGCAATGCTTTGTTGTACAATGATTCCCGAGTACGTGTTACCGGCCTGGAGTGGTCAAGTGTCCTACCATGAAGGACGCAATAAGGCTGCCCTCCCCAGAAACCTTTTGCAAAGGCTTTGGGAGTACATCCAGGAGAGCCGCGAATGCCAGGGCAAATTAATCCTTTCACATGCTTGCTTTTAAACCATGTATAGTATTTTGAAAGGTACACTCACTGGAGGTCCCTTCTCCGCCTGCCAGGTCCAGGAGGCAGTCTTGGGTGGGTTCGGGGGGTACTGGCTCCAGGTCCAGGGTGAGAAACAGTTTCTGGCTTTCGGGAAAACCAGTTTCTTCGCTTGCTTGCTGTGAGCTATCTACAACCTCCTCCTCATGATCATCTTCTTCAGCTCCAAAACCTGCTTCCATGTTGCCTCCATCTCCATTGAAGGAGTCAAACAACACGGCTGGGGTAGTGGTGGCTGAACCCCCTAAAATGGCATGCAGCTCATCATAGAAGTGGCATGTTCTGGGCTCTGACCCGGAGCAGCCGTTCGCCTCTCTGGTTTTCTAGTAGGCTTGCCTCAGCTCCTTAAGTTTCATGTGGCACTGCTTCGGGTCCCTGTTATGGCCTCTGTCCTTTATGCCCTGGGAGATTTTGACAAAGGTTTTGGCATTTCGAAAACTGGAATGGAGTTCCGATAGCACGGATTCCTCTCCCCATACAGCGATCAGATCCCGTATCTCCCGTTCGGTCCATGCTGGAGCTCTTTTGCGATTCTGGGACTCCATCATGGTCACCTGCAGCTTGCCACGCTGGCCAAACAGGAAATGAGATTCAAAAGTTCGCAGTTCTTTTCCTGTCTACCTGGCCAGTGCATCTGAGTTGAGAGTGCTGTCCAGAGCGGTCACAATGGAACACTCTGGGATAGCTCCCGGAGGCCAATACCGTCTAATTGTGTCCACAGTACCCCAAATTTGACCCGGCAAGGCCGATTTAAGCGCTAATCCACTTGTCAGGGGTAGAGTAAGGAAATCGATTTTAAGAGCCCTTTAAGTCGAAAGAAAGGGCTTCATCGTGTGGACGGTTGCAGGTTTACATCGATTTAACGCTGCTTAATTCGACCTAAAGTCTTAGTGTAGACCAGGGCTTAGGATCAAAATAAGACAGTCTATAGAGGGTTTTGCATTGGTTTAATTAACTCAATTTTAAAATACATCTTTAGTAAAGTGGTGCGAGTTTGTGTCTAGACCAGGCATAAGATTGTATTTTTAATTACTGGCCAGGGTACCTAAAGCTTTGGGTAGGCATTCTTTTACATGAGTTATATCTGTATGAATAAATGCTTTCAGAATTTAATACATTGTTTTATATTCATTTAGGGTTTTTAGGTTGTGGTCTTTATTTTCCTTGTTTTTGCTGCTCCTTCTGCAAGTGCATTTAAACGCTAGAAAAATGTGTAAATTTGGAGTAATTTTGGTATATCTGTTCTAAAAACTTATACTCAGATTCTTTCTTTGGTGGTGTTTTATGAGTTTTAAAACCAGAACGATGATGTGGTTGTTTTTACATAAATTTTACATATTTATGTTAAATAGAGTATGAGAGTATTTTATTTATTCTGAATTGCTTCAGAACAGCCTCTGAACTAATAGGCTTGCTCTTTTGGCAAAAAAAAGAACCCAAAATCCTGATATTGCAAAAATGTATGCCAATGGTGATCTCTTGTTTGATGTACATCTTCTACCTTAATATGTTAGTTGCTTATTTATCAGGTCAAATAAATTTTAAAAAACAAATTAATATTATCTTGCTGGTGAGCTACTTACTGATTTTAATTGTAACTGTAAAAAGATACCCAGAGGGAGATATAAGCAGTAGCAACTGACATTGTTATGATAGCCCCAGGAAACAAGTGTAAAAGACAGGATGTTTTGTTGTAAAACAATTAAAATAGCTTCACAAAGCATGCTGGTTTCTAAGCTGTCCAAAGGAAAAGACTGTGAAGGGAGTGTCAGCCAGTCACAGCGTCACAGTTATTATAAATTACCATCTCCTTTTGGGGAGGGGGCAGTGGAGGGAGGTGGAAGATGGATAACAAAGGTGACAAATAAATACATGCTACATAAATATGCATAAATCCATTACCATCTGCCACATTGTCCAATTTGACTGGGTTGTCTTTTGATGTCTACCACATAAATCAGTTTAAAGCAGTTTCCCTCGAGCAGTATTTTCTGTAACGAATGGGTCACATTCTTGGGTTTGTGACTGAAGACCTGGCAAATAATATAGCAAATGCAGTATTTACCTTTTAAAAAAAAATGTTGCAGTCATAGGATTTATTTTGCTGTGCAACCATTAAACATTGTATTAGTTACTAGAAACCAGACTGTGAAGTTAAACTACCATAAATTTTGCTTGGCTAGTGCTTTTTGGAACACAGTTTTGTGTATCATTGGTGAGGCATACGGCAAAAGAAGTTCAAAATGTCTGTTTTTGTGCTAGAGCCCTATGACTGTTTTAAATAGTAATTTTCATAAAGCTGCATCTCAACTTTTGATGGTAGGCAGATGTGGTTCACCATCGCTGGTGGCTATTCTTTATATCATCACTATGATGTGTTTCAGCCCCTCTTCTCAGTGTTGCTCAATTATTATTTTCTTTGTTGTTCCTTAATTCTTTGCCATGGCACTTCTACAGATAGTAATCTCATGTTCAGATGAGGACTCTCTCTCTCTCTGTATGTTCAGTTCCTGAAATATTCCAACATCCTGTTCCGGATTTCTCTTAATAGCCACCACTTATCACTTTGCGGTGGTACACACTCATCTCAGCATGAGTTTCCTTTACCAAAAAGACTGCGTTACACCATTCTGACAGTGAAAAGGGGCCTTCGTGTCAATGAGAATCAGGCCCCATCTGCCTTTTCCCTTTATGATTTTCTAGATATATCACAGCAGGATGGATAAGAATCTTGATTATTTTTTAATCATTGATTTAAAAATCTAAATGATTTTTTAATATACAGTAAATGGATTTTTTATTTACATGTTGCTAGTTCTTTCTCTATTTTGTAGTCTTAAATTGTTAATGTGGGTGCTTAGTACCTTTTTCAGTACTGAGTTTCCTAATAATTGCTAGACTTTCAGATTTTATGTAGATTTCTTGTACGAAGAAGTTTCACACTGAGAATTGTCATCTCTGCTGACAAAGACAAGTCAAGAGTCTTCTTACTGTGAGAACAACACAAACCCAAACCCAAAATTGGTAAGCAAATAGCGCATCCTGTTATTTGCAGCCTACACTAGCTGCCAACATAGCAAACTTCCGCAGGTCAAGAAAGCCAAAATACTTCAACCTGACTATGTTCCTCCATCAGTTTGCAGTTTGAAATCAAGGGGACTTGTGCTCCTAAGTCACTTAAGTGCTTTTAAAAATCTCAAACTTAGTGGCTTAAATATGGATTTAGGAGTCTAATTTTAGACTCCTATTTTAAAAAAACTTTGGCCTATGTGTATAAAAAAGTTCCCAATAACACATTAAAAAAGTTGAAAATATCAATAACTTTACATTATTAGCACTGAAGCAACTGATGTGACAGACATTTTAGCCCACAAGAGAAAATCTTTTAATAAAAATACAAATTCAAGCCTTGATGCTGCAAATAGTTAAGCACATGCTTAACTTTAAGTACATTAGTAGTCCAATAGAAGTCAATAGGCCTATTAATGTGAATAAAGTTACATGTCTACTTCAGTGTGTAGGTGATTGTGGCTTTAATTTTCAGTGTTTCATTTTTTGCATACAGAAGTTCTGTAAAATTCAGATGAGATACCCCACTAATAGTGGTATTTAAAAAAAATCATCTGTAATTTAGACCATCATTCATTTTAATCTAAAATTGCAATAGCACATATTTTCAGATTAGTTTTACAGAGCCTTAGCCTGATTTAAATCAACAAAAAAAAAATCAAGTTTGATTTAAATAACTTTAATTTAAATCACTCCGGTCTGTCTCACAGGAGCCCCATATTTTGGAAGATTCTATATCTTTCTCATCCACTGATTTGAGGCTCTGCCTTTGATAGCCACATAAAGTAATAAGCCACATCATGCAGGCTTGCTGAAGATTGAACGTCATGATGACTAGCACAACCTTTTCTGGCCAAGTAACCTCCAGTTTCATGAATACTATATATGCCTTAGCTCAGGGGTTCTTAACCTTTTCCTTTCTGAGTCCCCCTCTCCCAACATGCTGTAAAAATGTGCTACACTTGTGCCACAAAAAATGTTTTTCTGCATATCCAGTAGATTAAAAGCCAGGGCCAGAGTTAGGGGATAGCAAGCAGGGCAATTGTCCAAGGCCCCACGTCACAGGGGGTTCCTCAAAGCTAAGTTGGCTTCATCCCCATGCAGCAGGGTTCAGGCTTCAGCTTCGGCCCTAGGCAGCGGGGCTCAGGCTTTGGCTTTCTTCCCTGGGCCTTAGTGACTCTAGCGCCAGCTCTGCTCTCTGGTTTATTTTGGAGGACCCCCTGAAACCTGCTTGCGGCGCACAAGGGGGCCTTGGACCCCTGGTTGTGAACCACTGCCTTAGCTAACTTCTTTTTGTTGTCATCTGCTATGCTCATATGAAGGAGGAAAGATGATCTTGTGGTTAAAGAACAGGACTGGAAATCAGAAAATCTAGATTCTACTTCCAGCACTGCCACAGGCTTCTTGTATGACTTGTGGCCCTGATTCTACAGACTCTTACTCACATGTGTAAGGTACTTTGATAAATAAAGATTTTAAAAGTGGGCCTTTAATTTCCTGGTCCTCAATTTCCTCATTTATAAAATAAAGGATAGGTAAGTATTACTATCTGACAGAGATGTATGAAGATAAATTAATTAATGTCTATGGAGAATCTTGAAATCCTTATATAGAAGATGCTGTATAAATGCAGACAATAATTGTATATACTACAGATATAAACTAGCAGAACTCAAAGGCAATATGTCCAAGGGAAGGTAGTTCTGAAACTGCTGTCCTGCTCTGTGCCCCAGGTAATGTGGTAAAGAAATAAAACCCACACTAGAAATGAGCTAATTTGTTGTTATTTTAAAGCTAGGATGGCAGGGAACAGGAACAAAACAATTGCTCTGAAACCAATTTGAATGTTGTTCAGACAAATAAAAGACTGAGGCAGTTGCTGACCTCTCTTGACAAACAGCTGGACCCAAAAATGGCCATTGAGTTGTCGCTTAAGGACTTAATGGAGGAGATCTTTCAAATAAGAGAAACAGTAAATAAGGTAGATGGAGCTTTTACACACGTTAAAATTGAGATAGCTCAAATGAAAGCCAACCTAAATGAAATTAAAGAAAATGTGAATGAAGCTGAAAGAACATGTCTGTGTATGTGAGGATGAATTGCTTACGTTAAAAGACTCATAATCAAATCAAGCTTCTGGAAATGATCTTTGGAGAATCAAGAGAGTAGGAGCAGCAGAAAGAAAATTTAAGACTATCTGGACATCCAGAAATAGCTTGAAGGAGATCACCCAGGGAATGGTATTGAAAATATGGTAACAGAACTGATGAAATTGAATACTAAAAGTTTTTTTAAATGGAAAGGGCACATAGATTTACCAGTGCTTCCCAGAATACGCACAGTAAACTCCAGTCTTTTATATTAAAAATATTGAGTTTTGAGCATGTCCTGCAGATGATAGTGGTTCAGTCTCTTTCTTATTAGCCACTAACAAAAGTTGGTTCAGTAAAAGATATTACCTCACCTTCTATGTTTCATTCATATTCTGGGACCAACATGGCGGCAACAACACTGAAAATAGTGGAAAATCTTCTACTTAATGTTGTTTTGTCAGTTTTTAAGTAATTCTCTTTTGATTTTTGTTTGATGTGTCTCATCTGTGATTGACAGCTCAACTGCTTCTATGCTTCACGAAGACAGGACCTAATCCATAATAACCTAGTATTAAGGAAATAGGTTATTATTACATCTCTAATACAGTGACAAAGCAGCAGTAATTGGAGTAACCAAACTCAAGTTACCTCAGGATTTAGGAGGGGTTAGTTTCCCAAACACCGATGGATGGACAAGTTTATGCGTTGCCAAAATGTTATTTCCTTTAAAATTTAACATCTTGTTTAGGGATCATTGTTAGGGCCAGATTTTCTGGGTAAAGGGCTGGATTCTCTAGTTTGCCATATAAATGACACAAGTTAAACCTGACACAAACCTGCTACTGACTGAGCCAAATTTGTACAACTGATCTAGAGGTGAAAGGCTCCATATTTATTACAAATCCCCAAGTCAGTCAATTACATGATTAAAATAAATTTTGTTTAATCAGATTATTGTCTTTTACATTGTTGCATTTTATTTGCTCTTACTTTGGACGTTATTGAGTAGTTTTCATTATCTTCTGACAATGATCAGTAAGTCAAACACATTCAACTTTAATAAAAATGGTTATTTGGGAACAAAACTTCAATTAATGAAGACATTTCTGTGAACAAAAATCTTTATTTCAGTAGGCATAAATACAAAATACATGTTACTGTAATGGTAATGCACATCTGTTCTTCTGCCTCATCCCTTTATTTGTCTTAGAATTATTACCCCTGATACTACTATTATAGCTGGGAAACTGGCAACAACTATAGTTTAGCCTGCAGGAACTTTTCCATTCTAAGCCCCTGTATTTTAGCTTTGCAGTCAGCTCGGCCAGAATAAATTCTCATTCTATGTTGAAATCCCTCTTGGGTTCCAGAATGCAGATATCTGAAAAATAACCAATTTTTCTTTTTCAGCTAACCAGTCTCTCTAGTGGTAAAAAAGTATAGATAATTCAAATTAAAAGTAGGGAGAGACCAGTTAACTTCCCACAGAAATTTTGTCTGCTGATGTGATTTGTGAAAAGTAAACCCCAAAGAATTGTGGCTTATTCTCCAAGGTTATCAACAGTCTTTTACCCTACATTCCAAACACACTCTTACTTCTGATACACGCTCTCAAAGCTAGAGATTTTTTTTTTCTGTATCACAGCGTTCCTGGCAGTATCAAGGACGTTTATTATCCGTTGCTGATACCCTAGAATATTAATTTAAATCTGGGATAAATGTTTATTTTCTTCGAATTTCTACAAATTAAAAATGCACCTATCCAGCCATTCTGTATTCCTTTGACATAACTTAAATACACAAATAGTACCTTAAATCTCTCATAATCAGGGCAAGCCTCAGCAATCAGGGTAGCTGTAATGAATGTTCAGTAGAATGTGATCCTTTAATAATTCATCACCATACGTCCTGTTCTAGACATATTTCTGTAGACCTAAGAATATTCGTTTTTTATGGTTCCTGAATGTGGTATGTTAAGATGGTTAACATCCTCTGCCTGAAACTTTAGATTCTGTTAGTTAGTGAAGTTGTGTTTTCCATGGAAATAACCCTGAACAAGTGGTTGGGTGAGGTAGCTATACCTTCCTTTCAGTACCTTTTTATTTTATAATGACAAGGTGTCATTGAAGACCAGTTCTAGTTTTATCTCTAAAGTGGATTCAAGTTTAGAGAGGAGCCAACAAATAAATCTTCAAAGTATTTGTCTAAATTACCGTGTCTCAGAGAAGAGCTACAAAGCATACCTTGGATTTGGTAAGGGCTCTAATGTTCATAAAACCAAAAAAATTACAAATTTCATCCTTCTTAAAAGAGTCAAAGGAAAGGTCAGTGCATTTCTAGGTCTGCAGTTGCAGGTTCGAACAGCTCCTCGCATTAAAGAATCTTACAGTTTGTATCTTACCATCACCTGTACCATTAAGAACATAATATGACTGCCTCTTGGATGTATTGAGAACCTATTTCAGTTAAAAAGATTTTCTATTCTGCTACTTGGCTTTCCATTCATTGCTTCACTTTGTACTGGGAAGTTGGATCTTTCTTGAACACAGGTTTCTGGACGCATATACTAAATGCAATATTCTAAGGCTCCTCTGTTCAGGTTACCTCTCTGTCGTTGATCAGAGACTCCTATTTTATTTTCAGTGCTAAAGATGAACAGAAAAATATCTTTTATTCCTCCAGTTAATTGGATTTCCGTAAGTCAGCTCCAACTATCCAGAAATGCCACCAGGTAGCAAGTTTAGCTAACGGGATTGCTATTTTTTTAAATGTTCTGTATGCTTTAAAATAGCCAGTGTCTGGTCCTAAGGAAGTATCAGCTGGATCTTGAATGTAATTAAGATAAGACATGGTTAGTGTGCAGAAATTTTCAAGTGTACGCTGTCCAACTATGTCAGGTATTTGGAAGCATTTACAGGAAAAGAGGATAGTTCATGTGCTCTGCATTGATGGAACTGACTCCCAGGGATTTAATTCACATGGTTTTCAGGAAACATATTTTCTAGTTGTCTTTACTTTCCCTTTATCACTCCTGTGTAGTGAACCTGTGCAATTCAATTTATTAAAGCTTTGCCTATTATTTATTTTATTATTAAAGCTGATACTGCAAAACAATAGGTTTGAAACTAAACCAGTGTTCAGAATTAACAGGAAAAAGATGTACATCTATTAATTTTTTTTTTTACTAAAGAATATCTTCCATGAAGCAGTGCTCAATATACTAGTGTCAAACTAGGCCGTATTCCTAGATCATGTGCTATGCTTCAAATATCTAGAGGCACAATGGCATGCTAAATAGATGGATTAGCCTACATCTACATTGCAATAAAAACCCCACAGTACTGAATCTCAGAGCCCGGATCAATCAACTTGCGTTGCAGGGCTAAAAATTGCAATGTAGATGTTTAGGCTTGGGCTGCAGCCTGGGGTCTGAAACCCCATGACGGGGATGGGTCTCAGACCTGGGCCAGCCGTGGCCATGCCATGGGTCTTTTATTGCAGTGGAGATATTCAAAATATTTGTAAATATATTATAAAAAGCACTAAGGATTGCTGATGATCTTCCTCGTGTTGTTTCAGGGTGAATCCTTTATTTTTGTGTGTATGTTGATGAGGGTCTTAATGAAGACAAGGGAGATGGATTTAGAATATCAGATAATACCTTTTTTTCATCCTTTTACAATATCCAAAGAGATCTGATTTCACAGAGGGATACTTGGAAAACATAAAACACACTTATCCAGTTTTTTAAAGCACAATTTCCTGGTGTTTCATTTTTCAAGTTGCTTTGTACATTTTTTTTCTTTTTATGAATCACGATTTCCAATATGTTTCCATTGCTTATTGCTTCACACAGTAGCTAGAACAGCTGTGTTAATTAAATAGATATGTCACAGCACTGAAGCAAGTGCCTGCTGCTAGCGTACATGGGCAGTCAAGACTTACAACAAATTGAGCTTTGCAGAGGCATTAGCAGCATAACACCAAGTCTAGTTTAAAACAAAACATTGCAAAACCCAGATGCTTCTCAAACCTAATATTAAGTGCAAGTACAAATTCAAAATTATGTATATTCTTTAAATGATAGCATAGGACAAGAAAATACATAGGAACTAAAGCATCTCATTCTGTAGATGTCAGACAGAATAATGCATTTTCCTTGTAGCTGAACCACCTTTGTTGTGATCTTGTTAGATCTCTCAAGATAAACTGGGTCAAGCTAGATTGTTATTTTAATGGAAGACCTCAAAGAAACATCTAAGTGATGCAGGGAGTTGATTTTTTTTTTTCATTTAATAGGTGCCTAGTTCCTTTGACTCAGTAATGAACCAATGCCTGAGAGCAATGTTTACAATATCAGCAAGGGAACCTTTATAGAAATGACTTTCCCCTGACCACCCTCTGTAGGTTTTCCCATATGAGCTGATGTCCAGGCCGAGCTCATTACAGATCTTGTAGAACTTCCCTGAGGCTGAGTGTTAACCCGAGCATCCTGACCAAATTTGAATGAGTAAATAACATTCTTATCAGTTCACTGCCTGCTGGGACAGTTGCATACTGTAGTCTTCACTTCCTGTCTTACACAGCAACATTCATCAACAGTCTGTTTCTAAATGGCTGCATTTCAGTGATGGATAAAGTGTTCCCTTTATATTTTATTATTTACTCTTACACAAGGATGTTGTGAGTCATAGCTACTGAGGACAAATTGTTCTGATGAACTAGGACTCAAGCTTAGACCTGGCTCTGTCATATGGACTTCTTGTGGGAGAGGAGATGAGGAAGTCTCATGAAGTGCTCCCTTTTTCAGTCAGTTTTTCCACCCTTGTGAAAATGGTTAGTGGATTATGGAAGCCCTATCATAAGAGGTCAAGTTTCCATCTACTGGTGCTGGGAAGCAGGGGACAGCAGAAAATACAGACTCTCCAACAGGGGATGAAAGTGGAGTAAATCCCAAAACAATCTTTTCTCTGTGGTTTTCCCGCTTATTGGCAAGCTTCCATGTAGCAAATAGTGCCAGCAGTTACTCATGTGAGTAAATTCATGCATGTGAGTCCTCTGCACTTAATAAATAATTATGAACAGTTAGTAAAGTTTGTACTTTAGATATTATTTCCATTGTGCTATTTTTATTCTGCTTGGCTCGCAAAGAGTGTCAAACAGGAGAATAAAAATCTGCTTTTCAGTTCAATGTGATTTGATTTAATTTCTGAGGATTCAGAATATTCGCTGTTATTTCACAGAAAATGAACTGCACATTAACTTAATTGAAAAGAAATGTGGTAATACACATTGTAGGTTTGCCACATTCTCTATTGATAACTAAGGGCCAGCTTGTATTTTGTCCTGCGTGGAGGAGTAAGGAAAGATAAGGTACTTCCTCAGCAATATGCAGGCGTGCAATGTTCCTATCTATGCAAATGTTCAGAGAATAGTTGGAAAGGTGCAGGGAATGGACAGAGCCTAGACTCCTGTCCCGTGCACTGCGCAACACACATGTTTTGGTGCACTTCGAATATCCAGTTCCCCAAGTAAAGGGCTGGTGAATGGTACTTCCCACTAGAGAAGAAAGGAACTGGGAAGAAGATTGTGACTCATGCAGCCTTTCTCCTTAATACTACTTATTTTCACATCACTCATTATCCGTAGAGCAGCCTGTCAGTTAATTAAGCCAAAAACCTTCTGAAGAACTCCACTTATAATGACCGGTCATTGCTCTGCATTTGTACTGCACTGTCTTGAGCCTTTAGAATGGATGATCTTTGGGGCAGGTATCGTCTTCTTTGTTTTACACATTCTGACTAATGCAAAGCATCCTGTACCCTTATGGTACTATTTGTAAATGTACTAATTTAACTACATTAAAGATTGAGGCACTCAGATATTACGGTAATGGGGGGCCCATAAAAGTACCATGTAAGATGGATGGGTGGATAGATTTTCTCCTGAGGGAACAACGCTGCCATGGGAGAAATTGGACCCAGGGAATAAGATGGAGGAACTAGGGCCAGCACATTCAAATTTGGTTAACTGAGTTTGGGCACCTGATTCAGTATTTAGGCACTTGATTAGGTGCCTTGAATTTCAGAAGTGCTGAGCATGTGTAGCCTCCATTGATTTAAAAGGTGCTTAAATATGGATTTAGGTGCTCAACTTTAGGCACTCAACTTTGAAGATGTTATTCTAGGGCTCTGAATCTGCCTCTCAAATGATCAAATCTATAACAATCTTCTTGGCCCAGAAGCAGTTTGTGAGTTGTTTGGTACAGGAGAGCCTCTGGGTCAAAGTGTCTTTTTGTTCAAGTTTTTCCCTTGTTTGCTCCTGCTACTAAAGTAGTTTTTGCCAATGTCCCGCACTTCCTTCACAATGAGATGCTAGTGTCTGCTGTCTCCTGTTATGGGAAGATGTGAAGGAGATTATTGACTCTTTGGATAGCACTCAAGGGAAGCGGGAAGTTGAGGCCCGTTTCCCTGATTTACAGTGCTTTGTTCATTCCTCTGCCCTTGTCTTGAGAGAGACCTTGGTTGATTGTAGGAAACATTTGTCTCAAAAAGTTGTTGAATATGGTGAGAAAGTGTGCGGGGATTGTTCAAGTTATATAGGCCGCCACATTGCGCGTTTTGTTCAACATACTTCCACTTCCCATTGTTTGTCTCTGTTGCTTGGCTCTCTCCTTTTAGTTTCTATGGTGCTGCTGAACTTCAGCTCTGTAAATACTAATGGATGTTAGAATGGTCATAAAAGGGCACAACTCTGAATTTCTCAGCAAACACAAACTGATGATGTCCTTTTGCAAGAGATGCACTTAGACCCTGAGAATCAGGGGATCTGGTTGAAGGAATGGGAAAGGGAAGCTTTCTTGAGCTATGGGCTCCAGTGTCACTGCTGGGATAGCTGTTCTCTTTTCCTTGGGTGCAGGGGCACAAATCCTCTTTCTGAAGGAGACTGTGCCAGGCTGGGTCCTCCAGGTGGACACACATATTGGCATTATTGCTTTTAATCTTTTTCCGGTGTGTGCCCCTACTCTGGGGTTAGACTGTGTCTCCTTCTGCAGAAACTTGCCCATGCTGTGCTTGGCTGTGGCCATGATACTATTGTTATCCTGTAGATCATGTTTTAGACAGGAACCATGAGGATCCACACCCCCAGTCAGCTAAGTAACTGTATTGGTTCTGTAGACCATTGGGCTGGTGGGTGTTTGGAGGTTCTCTCACCCCGCTGTTAGGCAGTACTCTTGACTGAAGGCTATTCCCAACCAAGTCTCAGGGAGTAGATTGGATCACTTTTATACCATGAAGACCAGTATGAATATGTTTTTTTGGTTTTCCATATCTCCCACTGACTTGTCTGATCATTATTATATCTCTGTCAGTGTCTCTCTCCCTCTTCTTGCCAATGCTTCCCCCTGGCTCTTTAATATCAAATTATTACCTGAGTTGAATTTCACCCAGATGTTTGCTATGTTTTGGGAGCGTTGGTGGCAGCGCAAGCCTCTGTATGAGTCCCTGAGACAGTGGTGGGATGTCAGAAAGGCCCAGATCTGACTGTTCTGCTAGGGTTGCTAGGTGTCCAGTTTTCAGTGGAATGCCTGGTCGAAAGGAGACCCTGGTGGCTCCGGTCAGCACTGCTGACGGGGCCATTAAAAGTCTGGCTGGTGGCTCAGTGGGGCTAAGGCAGGCTCCCTGCGGCTCCTGGAAGCAATGTCATGTCCCCCCTACAGCTCCTAGGTGTAGGAGCAGCCGGGGGCATTCCACACGCTGCATCCACCTAAGCACTGGCTCTGCAGCTCCCATTGGCCAGGAACTATGGCCAATGGGAACTGCAGGGGCGGCACCTGCAAACAGGGCAGTGCGCAGAGCCGTCTAGCCGTGCCTCCGTGTAGGAGCCGGGGGCGGGGGGGACATGCCAATGCTTCTGGGAGCTGCTTCAGGTAAGCACCACCTAGAGCCTGCATCCCTGACCCCCTCCCATTGTTATGGTTATAAGAAGCACATGGGATTTTTTTTCAGGGAAGAAGGCAATACACTGCGTTTATTGAAAATACAACACTTAGCATATGCATTCAGGTACACCCTTCCACCCCCATACACACACACAAGTCCTGCAGATGGTCTTTATAGTTACCAGTCTGTCGTAGCTCGAGTCAATCTAATAGCCAGTTAGATTGAGCATGAGTGGGGAGCTGGGCTCTGTCAGTCACGATCTGATGTTCCGAGGTTTTGCAGGACTGAACCCAGAGTTTCATGGCAAAACACCCCATCTTTATAGTTGTAAATTCTCATTTGAGTCCATTCATTTTGCAATGTCATCCTGTAATCATTAGTCCTTAAATAGTGTTAATCTTGCAGTTTTCTGTTGTTATCATTAGATGGTTATTGTCGGACTTCCCATCGTTATCTCCTATTTGTTTTCTCTGCTTCGGAGGTGCCTGCCTCACCTCTGAGGTCGTCAATGCTGCTAACATGTTTAGCATAGGATTCAGTGGATGTTTTCTGACTGTCTCCTGGTGTTTCCAGAGTCTCTCACTTTTTTTTGACCATCTGGATATTTGTGTTGGGCTTTTCACTTATTTTTAACTATGCACACACTCCTCACTCACACCAAACAATTTTAGAGAGACTTTCAGACAGGATAACATTTTGGAAAGGAATATATGGTTACTAAGGGGATTACAAAAGAACCTTACACAACTTAGTTTGCAATGCAGACAAGAAACACAACTTAATTGGCAATGCATACAAGAAGCAAGACCTTATAGCAAATACTGTAATGAAATCTTATCCTAAACCAAAAGGTGACTATAATCAGCCATAAGGACTGTTCTGGTTTGTTCCTGCCTTGAAATCAAAAAGGGTTGGCAGGATGAAATCAAATCATACATTAATACATTTAATACATACTACATTTATTATAACCGTCAATCATTATAACTTCTAATACAAATATAAAATCCTACTCCTACACCATGCTCCAGCCCTGATCCCCCTCCCAACCCTCGGTCCCAGCCCGGAGCACCATCCTACACCCCAAACCCCTCATCCCCAGCCCTACCCCAGAGTCTGTACCCCAGCTGGAGCCCCTCCCCACCCCAACTCCCTGCCCCATCCTGGAGCCCCCTCCTGCATCCTGAACCCCTCATTTCTGGCCCCACCCCAGAATCTGCATCCCCATCCCAGAGCCCGTACCCCCTGCTCTGCAATGAGAGATCTTGGGCATTCATGGCAACCTTGATATGGGAAATCCGGTGCTGATTTAGCAAACCTTAACTGAGAAATACTGGCTCCAGAGGTGCCTGTTGGAAGAGAAGGTACAAGGAGCCCTCGTTTGGGCCTGTTTTACTCAGCTGCATGAAAATGATGCTCCCACAAGGTTCTTTTTGGAGCTGGAGAAAGTCTACAGCAGATTTTTTGCCTACAGCTTCTGGATGGTCATCTGATGACTGGCCCTGCTGAGATCTAGGGAAAGCAGCTGTCTCTTTTAACAGTATTTTGTACTTGCCTAAAGCCTGTGACGTGCTGGCAATGGAGAAACTTCACCAGCGGTTATGCCATTTGACTGGTGAGGAACAGTGGAGCCTGGATGCCCCACTGAGCAGGAGATGTGATTGCTCTCTATAAATACATTGGAGGGATAAATATCACAGAGAGAGAATTATTATTTAAGGTCAGTGTGGACACAAGAACAAATGGATATAAACTGGCCATCAGGAAGTTTAGGCTTGAAATTAGTCAAAGGTTTCTAACCATCAGAGGAGCGAAGTTCTGGAACAACCTTGCAAGGGAAGCAGTGGGGGCAAAAGACGTATCTGGCTTCAAGACTAAGCTTGGTAAGTTTATGGAAGGGATGATATGATGGGATAGCCTAATTTTGGCAATTAACTGATCTTCAACTATTAGCAGTAGATATGCCCAATGGCCTGTGATGGGATGTTAGACGGGGAGGGATCTTAGTTCCTACAGAGAATTATTTCCCAAGTGTCTGGCTGGTGAGTCTTGCCCACATGCTCAGGGTTTAGCTGATCACCATATTTGGGGTCAGGAAGGAATTTTCCTCCAGAGCAGATCGGAAGAGGCTCTGGGTTTTTTTTTGCCTTCCTCTGCAGTGTGGGGCACGGGTCACTTGCTGGAGGATTCTCTGCATCTCGAAGTCTTTAAACCACGATTTGAGAACTTCAATAGCTCAGACATAGGTTAGAGGTTTGTTACTGGAGTGGGTGAGATTCTGTGGCCTGCGCTGTGCAGGAGGTCAGACTAGACGATCATAATGGTCCCTTCTGACCTTAAAGTCTATGATTCTATGTTGTCGCCCCGGAACAGGCCAGGCCTCAGGTATTGGCTGTCTGTCGTCTGGATTTTGAGTATTTCTGGCATTGTATCAGTCCTGACTTGAAAGTCTAGCAGTGCTGGAGTGTATCCAGGAGAATGAGCTGCCCTTAATTGCTGCTGGGCAGCGATCACCCTGCTACACAAAAAAGGGGGTTGCTGTGACTTATGGAACTGGAGATCTATTTCTTGGCTCTGTTCTAATTATAAGATTTTATCTAGGGCCTTAGCTAGCTGGCTGAAGGACTGTCTGGACTCTGATACAGGCTGATCAAACATATTGTATTCCTACCCACTGTATTTTTGATCATTTGTTTTTAATTTGTGATGTTTTTTACTGTTAGCAGATTTCATGGGGCATATTTCAATGGATCAAGAGAAAGCCTACAGTAAACCATAGTTATCTTTTGAAAAGTTGGATGCTTTCAGGTTTGGGCCAGTGTTCTGTTTATATATAGTCGGGTGACTTCCCTCCTTTCATTAAAAGTTTCTTTTCTACACTCCGACTCTGTGCGTGCGAGTGGGGAAGTATTTCCTCTCAGGCACCCCAGTGTGATGTGTAATTTCCCATGTTACTGGGTGGGGGCTAGAGCTGGTTCTGTGTTGTATTGTTGAAAAGGAACCCCTAGATATTTAACCCGGCCCTGGTTGCTGCCAGCTCCACCTGGCGGAAGGGTTACGCAACCATGATCAAGAAGCAGGTCTGTGGGATGTGTTTCAAGATGGGGGCACTGTGCCACTCTCTCTGATGTCCCTGATACAGCCTGATGGATGCCTCTGTCCCTGGGTGACTCTGTCCCCAACTTATAGGACATTGTACAAACCTTCTTTTCCTAAGCGCTCAGATGACTTGCAGTGGAGTATCCTACTTAGCATTGTCACAAACAATTGTTTTGTGTACCATATTAGCCCTCGGGTGTCTGTGCAGTGCCCCTTTTCTTTGGCTTCACACATTTTGTTTTATTTTTTTCCTACATTGCCCCCGTTTGATTCCTCTTTTCTTGTTTATTATTTTTTTTTCTTTTTCTTTTTCGGCAGCAGTTTTTCAGCGGTTTGGTACTAGTTTTCTCCAGGTCCTTGTTTATTCTCGGAGTGATAAACAGTGCTCATATTCAGCCAGTTTGTGACATGGCTAACTTTTTGCTGGGTCAGGAAAACTAACCATTTTGAAATCTCACCAGAACAGAATGGCCAGGGTCAAGAAGTGTAAAGTGCTAGGGCGAGTCTGTGCATTGATTGTCACCTTGCTGCAGATTGATTATACTTTTTAGAAATAGACTTGGAACCTGGACACTTTTTGGTTGACTTGGTGTGTTAATATATTAAGTGAACTTGGTGATGATGCTTTAGTGATCCATGGATAATGTTTGCTGAAGACATGTTTTGCTTTATTTTATTCGTCTTTTTATGTATATATTGTAATTTTATAACATTATTAATATATAACATAATTTTATAACATTATTAATAGTTTTTAATGTGATTTTATGTTCATGTCATCTCTCTCTCTTCACTGAGTAGTGATGATGCTGAATTTTTTAGCCACTAATCACTGCTCCTGATTGATTTTTTTGTTGATTCAGGTAGGAAGATAACGGACAGACACACAAAGTAGATGGAGGCAAGTGTAGTAAATTTTGAGCAATTTCTATTTCTATAAAAACACAGTTTGAAATGTAAAAACTCTAAAATATTTTGTGGCTATTACGCTAAGAAGTGCCACAGGTTTCACCATCCCCAAACTCATTCTGATTCTGCCATGCTGACTGCAAAACTATAGTAAACTTCAGTGCATTGTCCTACATGTTACATTGAGTTGTGTCTTTGAATGTGTGATATAGAATGAGATTATTCAGTGTGACAACACTTAACCTAACATAATCCAGTTCAGTGCACTGAGAAGTAGAATGATGGATTATTTTACTAGAATGGGTACCCATCTATTGTCACTCTAGTTACCACAGAGTACCTGGATAGGAGTATAAGAACAAAGGAATTGTCCTATGAGACAGACCAATGGTCCATTTAGCCCAGTATCCTATCTGTGACAGTGGCCAAAACCAGATCTTTCAGACGAAGATACAGTATTTTCCATCCTATTTCTTAGCACTTTAACAATTAGTTGCTTGCATTTGTATTGGTAAGAGGAGGTACTTATATAGTGTGAAACAATGGACTGTGTACATAAAGAGAATTTATAGTTTAAAAAAAGAAGCCTAAGCAAAATGCACAAAAGTATGCAAATAAACAGTTAAGGGAAAGTAGGAACAGTTAATAGAATCTATTAACTATATTATGTTAATGGGCACCTGAGACACTGATATGTGGAGTTATATGAAGAACAGTTACCAACTATAAGAATCATCTTAACTTTTTTCTCTGTTAGAATTTTTTATAGTTTATAATTTTGACCCTCTGTAGCTTAGGGTCTGCATTTCTTCTCCTTGTTCTTCATCCTAAGTGGGACTTTTGCTTACATGAGGAATTATTCTTTTCTAAACTTTGGAGTTTGTTTTTTCCATTGGCTCAATAGACACATTGCAAAAACTATGCTTTTGTCCGAAGGGATGAGAATTTTTGCCATTATTATTTGATTCTGTATCCATCCAAGTGGTTTAATGCAGTGGATTTATATCCTTTAAATACGTAGATTTAGAGGATGCAATTGGTATATTTTATAAACTGAATCAATTAATAAGTATTGTACTTATTGAGCCTGCATGCTCCAGTGATGTGCAGTGAGTGATTTTTGGTTGAAATGAAGATATGTGCTGAAATGTCTTTTTATTCTGATTGCTTGGGGCAACTATTTTTAAAGTTCCAGTCTTGTATCTGATAGTGCTCTGGCAGACCGCTGCACCTGTGGGGAGCCCAGTTGCTTTAGGCCCAGTCCACTCACTTGCTATCAGTTGTAGTATTGGGGCCTAAAATTATAAAACTGATAATATGTGGACATTTTAAGGGAAATCCTTAATTTATTATGATCCCCAGTCATTTCATTTATTGGGATATATTTTTCTTTGTTGTTTTGTAGTTTTCGATCTCTAGATCCTATGACTTTCTTTTTTGTTGTTTGATTGTTTTTATTAAAAATTCATAGCAGACATTGTCCACTTTCTTAGGTCCTAAAATAAGTAATGAAAACCATCATAAAACCAGGACTTGAAATTGATTTCTTGAGTTTAAGATATCTGAGGTCTTCAGGGATCAGTATCCTTTACTCTGTCATACACACATGTATGCTGCTGCCATAAAAATAAATAACTAAAGCTCTTTTTAAGGTCTAGTTTGTGAAAAAAGATGAAACATTTATTGGCTAATGTATTTTGGACATTATATTTTTGAAGCTTTATTTGATGCTTTGTGTCTCATAAAATAAAAATTACGAGACTGAAGTCCGTAATCAAAAGAAAAAGGGCTCAGTGTGTCACTCTATTGCCAAGAATACATGCTTCTGGTTAAAATCGGCCTGCTCTCTAATGTGCTTCTGTTAATTTTGAATGATAGCTAATGAATCAAAAATTGATAGGCCCAAAAGATGGATTTTTCATCTGGCTCTCCTTTGTGCTTCAGTGCATGGATAATCTTTTAGAGCCCAGTGGTTGGAATCTAATGCTCAGGTGTGGATTACAAATCACAAGCTGTTCTCTGAATTCTTTAACTTGCAGCGGCTATGTATCTTCAGTGAATACTAGAATAATGCTCAAGGACACAAATTTTGGATTTTACATATGAATAGGATGTTCTAAAGAGGGACAGAAAAATGATAGAATTTTTTTT
Organism: Caretta caretta; assembly: GCF_965140235.1. NCBI lineage: Eukaryota > Metazoa > Chordata > Testudines > Cheloniidae > Caretta > Caretta caretta. The sequence goes on along the minus strand of NC_134207.1, from coordinate 199,439,556 downwards.
CCATTATGAATATCATAGGGTTTCCTGAAGGTAAGTCACTTTCAGTCCTGGGTCAGCTTGCTTGCTACATTGCATTTTCAGCTCCCGCCAATCCCACCAGGTGCCGCTGTAATGCAGTGATGGTTAAGAGACCTAAAAGGAAATGTAAAGATATACAATCCAAAATTACGGATTAATACAAATCAAAGGGCAAAGGAAATTGCAGCGTGTGCTCTGTGACCTGACCAAGTCAATGTGAGTCACAAAGGGAACCTTGATTAATCTGGAGTGATCTCCTAAATATGAGAGGTAATACTGCACTACAGAATATTGTACCTGCTCAGATACAGATTGGTGCAGTGTAGCCATATCACAGCAGCGGTTTGATGAGAAGGGAAAGGAAACTGAAGATTCAAGCCACAGCAATAGATCAGAAATGATTTACAAAGGCCTGGCTAAGTGGCCTAGAGATAAAGTTATGCCTCTCCAAGTATGAGGTTCATATTTAAATCCCAAAGGTCATACATTGTGTTGTCTGACTGAGGATGGTGGAGAAGAGGCAAGGATGTTCTTCATTATTCAGCATTAGAAATGACAATTAGGCTGGAAGGAAACTGCATAAGGAGAAATCATGGCATAAATTGAAAGATGGCGTTCTACCAGGCACCCCACTGATTTCATGTGGGCTCCTGATTTCATGGCTCTGCCAGATTGCTCCTGCATAGCAATGCCCCATCCTTTATCTGTGTGGTGAGAGAGGAGGTTGTATGGCACAGTTGAGGAAGATGTCATATACTGCATGTGGGGTTAGACACACCTGGTGCTGCATTGCCATGGCCAAAGAAGGAAGAAAAAAAGAGAGAAGCAGTTATGTGTTGATGTAATATACTTGTATTTCTCCAAGGCATGTAACTTAGCACTACGTGACATTTTGTTTTAAAAAAAAAAATAACAACTTGCATTGTATGGAATTAACAGGGCACATATTAGATTAAAAACTGGCTGGCTGAGAGATCTCAAAATGTTGTTGCTAATGGGGAAATATCATTGAGTGGGGCCTTTTCTAGTGGGGTCCACCAGGGATCTTAGTCCAGTGGTATTTAATATCTTCAGATCTAGATTATGATGGCAGATGACATAAAGATTGGTGGGGTAGTAAATAATTAGGAGGACAGGTTGCTGTTTGCAGAGTGGTCTAAATCACCTAGTGTAACAAGTCTGGCCTTCTCCCTAGTTGATAATGAACCCACAGCCACGCCCAGAGTAGGGTAGCCAACTTTCTAATTCTAGAAAACCGAACCCCCCCATCCCCACCCACTGCCCCCCCATCCCTGAGGCCCCACCCTGCACTGCCCCTTCCAGAGGCCCCGCTCCCACTCACTCCATCCCCTCTCTCTCCATCACTTGCTCTCCCCCACCCTTGCTCATGTACTCATTTTCACTGCGAGGCCCAAACAGGTATATTTATTGTTTTGACAGATGTATTATGCTAATTTCAGGTTTTGTTTGTTACAGGAAGCTAGAGCTGGCAGCAAAATAGTCAAAAAGGGTAGTTAAAAAAAAAAGAAATTTCACAAAGGTTTTCATGATTCTTTCCCTCCCTCTTCCCATTTTTCGTAACCAGCTCCATGCTTTTTGTTCCCCAACATTTTTTGTAATTTTATGTGTGGAATTAGGACCACACATTATCACAGCTGCAATGGGTTCATTGCACTTCTGAAGCCCAAATACAAATCCATAGAGCACAACTACAGAAATGCAGACCAGTCCAGATACCTATATAAATAAATCGGTAGAAACTGATTCCCACAACTACATGCAGATACACACTTGTGTTCATGTGTACACATCTAGCATGCACTAACACATATACTTCCACATTATTTATTATTACAATTATTGTTTTGTGCCTAGAGACCGCAACTAAGATCAGGGCTCCAGGGTGATAGGTGCTGTACATATACATAAAAAGAGAGAGTCTGCAACAAAGAGTTGGTAACGCCGCTAGACAAAGGTGGGGAGAAATGTATGATACATTGGCTCTTCTGCAATTACTAGTCGTCAACATTCACTTTTTAAGAAATAATACATTTCTTTTAGAGTTCCCTTCTCTTTTAAAAACTTGTTAGGAATTGAATACACACATTTTATGTCATCAGTTTTTTTGTGCACAAGCCAGCAAAAAGAACAAAAGTCAGAGTTAGGCTGAAAATTTTATTCACACAGGTATACACACATGTGGCAATACACGCACCTCCTTACACAGAGATGGGGATACATACCTCCAACTCCTGGGTGTTGGCGCTGTGGCGACAGAGCTTGAGCCCAGCCACAGGATGAGCATGAGGAGGAGAAGCAGGCTGGCAGCAGCGGGAGAGGCGCGTGCCACAACCCCTCAACAGCCACCTGCTAGGCGTGCTAGTTTGTCCCCTGCCCTGGCCAATGGGAGCTGCGCCTGTGGGCGGGGGGCAGCACGCGGACCCCCCTGGTTGCCCCTAAGCGTAGGAGCCGGAGGTGGGACATGCTGGCTGCTCCCTGGGAGCCATGCGGCTGCTAGCAGGGAGCCTGCCAGCCCTGCTGTGTGGCGTTGCCAGCCGGACAGTCAACAGCCTGGTCTGTGGTGCTTCACCGGAGCTGCCAGGGTCCCTTTTCGACCGGGTGTTCTAGTAAAAAACCGTACACGTGGTCACCCTAACTCAGAGTGTCTTTCCAGACAATTTTATTTTCTTAAATATAATCAAAACCAAAAACAGTTCCTAACCCCGCAGGGTACAGCCCCTATGGGGTTTTCGCCTTTACCTTTCAACCCTTCCTGTTTTCAGGCTTCTGCAGGAATCTGTCATGCTCTGTTCCCTGAGTACCACCACCCAGGTCTTTCTTCTTGGTGGGCCCTTTTTCCCCAGCAGGTTCCTACTGCTTCCTCTCCTAGAAACTTCTTGTAGCTCCCTTGCACTGTTTCATCAAATGTCTCCCAGCAGGTTGAGATGGCGTTCTGCCCAGGGGACTCAGTCACTTCTTTTTTAGCATATGCGTAATGTGCCTCAGGTGGCACGTGACCAGGATTCATCAACGAATTTGGTCTGCTGAGTTGGATCATTAGCTTCCCCGGGCCAGGCCGGATGCTGGTGGGGAGCGCAATATGAACGCTGATCCATGCCCCCCACCCAGAGAGCTTCCTGCTTCTGGTCTGTCTCCCTGTTCCCGGGGAGCTGGCAGTGAGAGGCCCATGTCTGCTTTCTTTGCCTAGGGAGGCCACTGATATTAAACTGGACAGTCTTCTTTTTGAGAGGTTTGTCCCCTGTGCTGTACTCGGAAACAACTGGACGTAGTTTTGTCTGGTATCAGATGGGAGATGCTGCTTTGCCCCCTCCAGCTCTTAAAAATGGCACCCATCCAATGTGGCATGACCTCACACACACCGTGCGTATGACATTATACTAGTGGAGGTGGGGCGCTCCTAAAGATGGTGTCCCTTGTGTAGCGTGACCTCACTGTCATACTGGTGAGGGCAGGGTCATGCCATTCATGGAAGAAGCAGACTGTCCAATATTCTGGGAACATGTGAGTAGCCATCTTATCTCTTACCCCTTTTTGTCTGACTCTCCAGCCTGGTTCACCCTGGCTTCTCCCTCTCTATCATCCAGGTACCTTTTCTTATAGCCCTAGTGATGGTCAGCTGATCAGGCACAGGTGCAATGGCCTTGCTACCTCTTAAAGGGCCAGTGCCAACCTGTGATACTGGTTAAATGGTCACAATCCAACAAAATATGTTTTAATATAGCCAAATAAGATCATACGTATGGGAACAAAGAATGCAGATTATAACTACAGAGTAGGAGACTCTATCTTGAAAGCAGTGTCTCAGAGAAGGACCTAGAGGTCATTGTAGATAATCACCTTAGCATGTGCTGTCAGTGCAGGGCTGTGACAAAAAGGGCTAATGCAATCCTTAGATGTATAAAGAGAGTATCAAGCATCAGTGGAAGTCATCTTGTCTCTGCACACAGCAGTGGTAAGACCTCTGCTAGAATATTGTGTCCAGTTCTGATGTCCATGCTTCAAGAAGGATGTATAAATACTGGAGATAATTTAAAGGCGGGCCATAAAAATGATCTAGGGGGCTGGAAAATAAGCCTCATAATGTGAGGCTTAAGGAGCTCCAATTACTCCGTTTATCAAAGGGAAGGTTGAAAGATGACAATCTCTGGTCATTATAAGTACTTACAGACAGAAAAGATAACTTCTTCAAGTGCTGGTCTCTAGGTCTATTCCACTGCGGGTGTGCATGCACTCCAAGCACCTGAAGTCTGAGAATTCTTGGAAGCAGTGTCTCTTATTTGCCCTTGATCACCTCGTGTTTTTAACCAAGGAGTGGACCAACTGTCTTTCCAGTTCCCAATAGGGCAGAGAAAAACACTATTTCATTCCAGCTAAGGGAGTGGAATTTCTCTTTATCCACCTTGTGCCAAACGCTCTGAACATCCAGGCTGCCACAGAGAGATCTAGACATAATCATCCTAAATCCACTCCTGACCAAAAAGCTAAATGTCTAGACCTGTTGAGAAGAAAAGTCTTTACATCTACTAGCCTTTGTTTTTGTACAGCGAATTATCAAGTGCCGCTGGCTAAATATGACTGTCTAAATTATTCCAAATTCTCTTGGTGTGATAGCTTGTCTAACAAGTCTGTGAATTTGGAATTTGAAAACTACTTGTTGTTCCTTGGGAATCTAACAAGTAGCAGATTCAAGCTGTCTGATTCCTGAGGTAAAATAGTAAGGGAGGGGTGACAATAATTGGTTGGAGGAAAAAATGGGCTTTGTATTAGTTATAAGCAACCCCCCAAAAGGTTTGGGTCTACCTCTTGTGCAGCCTATGCCAAGATATAGCATCTTCCCAACTTGCCTTTCCTATGTAGGTCTGACCCTTTACCTTTTATGAACAACCACATGCCCAGCAGATCACTTGTTTCTCTACTGGGCCTAGAATGTTTTCTCCTTTCAAAGATGGTAATATTCTGGGATTCCTTCATTAGTTATGTCCCAGAATATGTTATTCAGCTTTAACAGAAGCAAAATTCCAGAGATACACATGAAGTGAGAAACTAGCCTGTGTCCACCAGCAAAACTGGAGATGTGCTAGTCTGTGATATATTTCGTCGACAAGAATGGGGTTAGTGTCATGGCTATGGAAGTAGTAGAAAGGATTGAAGAAAGCTTAAATCAACTGGATTGAACTGGAGTCTCTGATAGTTCAGTTTGGCAGGAGGGTTAAGACTGAAGTTAATTCTTGCTTGAGAGAAGCAGGATTTAAATGTTCCTGGAGCACTGCTCCCATTGAGGGTTTTTTTTGGGGGGGGGAATCTATTTTCAAGTCCAAGTCCAAGACTTGCCAACTCTGCTTTTTGAACTTGCTTACTCCAGTCTGAAACACCCAAACACGGTGGAGTCCCTGTGGAGGAATTGGATCTAAGATCTGCAGAACAAGAATTCTGGAGTCCTTAAGAATTTATTGAAACTAAATTTTTCTCACACACCCTCGTAAAGCCTCTTTCTATCACCCTTTGCAGGAGCTATCTCCATGTATCCAGTTTATGGTTATGTCTACACTTTGAGATGGGAGTGTGAGTGTAACACACTCATGATAGCTCTCTCATCAAGCTAGTGCACTAAAAATAGAGAGTAGCTGTGGCAGTGCAAGTTGCAGGAGGGTCTAGTCGCTCCAAGTATGTATACATCCATGTGTCCTACATACTTTGTTGGGCTGGCTAGACCCTCCCATGTCTACATTCCGTTTTTAGTGCTCTGGCTTGATGACCGCTAAAGTGAGTGTGTCTCCTTGATCTGGGAATCACTCACCAAGTTCAAAGTGTAGGCACACTCTATGGGTGATGGCTTTGTCTTTACATACAGCAGATAGTTTTTGGCAGATAATATAAACTATCATGTGTACTCAAATATTAACAAACTCAGAAATTATCCATTGTGATAGGGTTGGGCCAGATGGCTACAGGAGATTGATAGAAGGCAGATATATTAGCCCTAGGTTAAGTAGGTCCCTTTTTCCTGGGTAAGGTAACAGGGAAGGTTCCAGAACAATCAGGAACCTTCTGGAAACAATTAAGACAGACAGGCTGATTAGAACTCTTGCAGCCAATCAAGAAGCTGCTAGACTTAATTAAGGCAGGCTAATCAGGGCACCTGGGTTGAAATAGGAGCTCACTTCAGTTTGTGGTGCGCGTGAGGAGCTGGGAGCAAGAGGCACTAGGAGCTGAGAGTGAGAATGCGGACTGTTGGAGGACTGAGGTGTACAAGCATTATCAGACACCAGGAGGAAGGTCCTATGGTGAGGATAAAGAAGGGGTTGGGAGGAGGCCATGGGGAAGTAGCCCAGGGAGTTGTAGCTGTTGCACAGCTGTTCCCGGAGTCACTCTAGACAGCTGCATTCCACAGGGCCCTGGGCTGGAACCTGGAATAGAGGGCAGGCCTGGGTTTCCCCCAAAGCTCCCCACTCCTGGTCAGACACAGGAGAAGTTGACCTGGACTGTGGGTTCATGAAAACGGCCAAATTGAAGGCTGCCGTGAATCTCCGAGGTGAGCAAATCCACCAATAAGCGCAAGACCCACGAAGGTAGAGGAGGAACTTTGTCACACCATGCACTGGTCTGAAACTAGTGAATTTGCACCTTGTTAATTAATGTTGGATATTTACAGCTTGCAAAATGCCCAGTGCATTGGGAATTTCATTAAACTTCAATAGACATACTTTCTTACATTGCCTGCGCATTTTCATAGAATTGCACATCTTAATGCACCCTCCAGTCCTTATATATGTATCAGACAGCTGCACTTGAAACTATGAGCCTGTGTGTAACATCTTTTCCCATAATTCTATTTAGTATACAGTATTTTGACAAAATTATCTGTGACGAACCACCCCATCAGTGAATTTAACTGCTTACTTGTTAACAGTTCATGTCCTCAGACTTGGAAGGTCCTCCATAGTATTAGTAACTGGATTGAAGTTGGCTTGAAAAATGGTTAGTTCTCACTGGGATTTCTAGGGCCATGGCTTCTAGGCTATTGACATAATGCAATAGTCAAATCATTGCTTTTTGGAGACTCGAATTCTCATACGCACACCGTACATTAAAAAGAAAACATCAAGTGTTCATCAAGGAATTTTTAACGGTTAAGAATGGTGGTTAAGCTTTATACTGGAAGCCTGACAATGGAGCATGCAGAACTTAAAAATAAAAAAAACGAACTTTAAAACTGAAAGCAAAATTGAGTTAGAACCTAGGAGTATGTAATAAATGTAGCCTGCTAAACAGAATAGGTGGGATATTTGCATGAACACATTTTAAATAAAAATGTTTAAAAAAATATTTTTTAGCCCTGATGAAAGACTACTACTGTTCTAGATTTGCTAATGATGCTTCAGAACGTGTTCAGATGCCAGACATTCATGACTATGTGCAGAAACTGGGGCCAGATCCTCAACTGGTGTGAATCAGCATGGCTTCTTCTTCAGTGGAGCACCAGCTGAGGAACGAGCCTATGAGATCTGTGATGTTATAGAATATATTCTGTGGCTTGTCTAGTGAACTTGGAAGAGCCAGTGGACTTTGCAAAGGTTTTTTTTTTGACGGTTGATTGGACCTCACTAATATATCTAACTAATGCCTGATTAGGAGGGAGCATTCATTACATATCTCTGGAATTAACTCAGGTTTGTTTTCATCAGTGATTTTTCTTTTAAGAAATCATGTGGCTTTGGTATCATTCCTTATTGCCCTTTGAATACCTAGTTCTCTTTATCTTTTCTGTTTCTATTTTTCTTTTTTGTTGTCAGTAAGTGAGTAGAAGTTGCAGCATCTGGGTGCATATATATATATACATATTTACTTCAGTATGTTAATGTATATAGAATTGTAATAAAATTATTTCAGAAAATATTTTTATGACAGAATCCTTCTAATTAGTCATAATCTCTCTGCTAAAGAAAGTCACATTCTTTGCCTTCCAGCTACAGCAAACATCTTTTAGACACCATAACTTAAATGAAAAATTACTGTTGTATTGTAACACGCAAAAGGCCTGGCAAGGGAAGATTCCTGGTTAATCACCCTTTGGGTGATGTTTGCCTCTACAATTGTTGAACTTTTAAAAGTAAAATGGTTTGAGTTCCTAGATTACTATTAAAGGCACTAGGTCACATTCATCCATGATATTAAATGAGTGCAGCTGCATCCACTTACACTAGGGCTGCATTTGTCCCATGGTTGGCAAATACTAAGCCAAAAATATGCCTAGCTTTATGTGTATGGGGAAAAGGTCTCTCACTCACAGGGGTCAGAGAGCCTCCACATTACCCTACACACTACTCTGAATAGGTCATCCATTGGGGTGCATTTGGGACAGTTGTAGAAAGTGGATACAGTGGCCCCACACATACCTCCTGCAGTTATGGAAGGGAATTAGCTGTGTTTAGTTTCCTGAACAAAGCCTATTTACTTACACTTTGTGAGGAGATAAACAAATCTCACCGACTGAAAGATGAGGCCCAAGAATGTTGCAGTTCTCACTTCAGCAAAACTCAAATGTGGATTCAGTGGAGGTTTTGCCTCAGAAGGGTCTGCAGATTATGGCCTGTAGAACCTAACAACTTTTCTGATTTTACTTTCTGAAGCCAATGATGTCCATAACTTCAGTATTCGTTAATCTAAAGTATTTGATGGGGTTTGCCATAGGATTCCAACTAAGCTACCTAATGGAGAAGCTATGGAAAATGTATATTAATGAGAATATTAATGTGCCCACTTCATACTGAAACCAGGTTTGACAATGTTTATGTAGCCTAAGGCCTGAAGGATGATGATAGAAAGAACAGATTGTTTAGCTGAGAGCAAAGTTAAAACATGTCATGCCTGTGTTTCTGTTCACTGGTTTTAATGTGTTGTGCAGTCACTGTGCTATAGGAATCATATTGTGCATCTATAGGTGGATAATTTCTTATCCACAATCTCTCTGTATGGAAGTATAACTGTACAGAAAACACAAGGTTGCTCTTCATTGCAGAGAAACCAATTAGAGCACAGTTTATTACACACCTGAGATTCTAAATGAAAAATATTCAGATAAAAGGTTCTTGATCAACAAAATGTGAAAAAACCTTTCAGTTTTAGTCCACTTGGATTTGGGTAATGTGACTCTCCTTAGTTCAGAGAGGGTGTAATCTTTTCCATCAGAGTACTCTCTGTTTGGCATGAGGACTACACCTACTCTATCATGTGAAAAGGCAACTGTGAAATAAGTTTTTCTCTTTCTTTCAGGATTGAGGGGGAGGTTCACTTCACTATCGGCTATATCATAGCCTCATCTCCCAGGCAGCTGCATAGTGTGAATAGCAGGAGTACAGAGACTCTACATCTCTCTTCCGCAGCCTATGTAAGGGCTAGCCAGAATGGAATCTTTGCGCTTGGGGCTGATAATGGAAGTAAACTCATAAAAAATATGGTTAGAAAGGAGCAGGCAGTACCTGGAGCTGGGGCTTAACCTGCTTAGCATCAGGAAATGTAGCTGTGGCTCTACATCATTCCTAGTGCATAACGGTGGCTCGATGCCCCAGTCTAGGCCTATAAGAGATCATTCCATTCTCAGCATGGTTTAGTAGGTTTCTTCAAAGCAGAGGGTGGGAGTTGTCCTGAATTTGTTTGCAGTGTTTTGTTCTGAAACTGCAAAACTGATTGCATTTAGGATTTTGATCTTGGCCACCAGACATGTCAGTGCACAGCCAAGCCCTTAATTCTAATCCATAATTACTTGTTATGTAGCTTTCTTCAGTAGCTCCATGCCCCTCCGATTAAAGCATATTTATCTTGCTCTGTAAGACCAATGCATTGGAGAAATAGATCTAGTTACTGTAAAAATATTTTTTGTAATAATTCTGATTGGGTTTCTCCTTCCTTCAAGAGATGCTAACTGTAATATGTATCCCTCAAAATGAATAATTTCCACATCTTGTAGTAAGGAGAATGAGTCAAAACTCTGGGAGCTTCTATTAGAGTTTTTTTCGGTGCCAGAAGTGACATAAATTTATTTACACATACATACATTTACACAGAAATAAATGGATGAATAGATAGTGTAGATAGAATGAAAGAACGCTGCTCTTTTAAATTGAAGTGCTTGTCACGGACGTTAATTTAGATGTAGTATTAGCAAGGCTCTTTAAAGGTCAGGTTTCCCCTGGAGCATTAGTTTACCCAGGACATTTTTACAGATGATGTGCTACAGATGTAATGCATCTAATAACTACATTTTGGCTTCATCTACTTGATTAATCAAATACCTTTCTTCTCAAAACTGAGCATTCTATGACATGTCATACGTGAGATGCGGGAAGACAGCCTGTTAATACTGTGTCAACCAGAACTGATATTTTGTTAGAGGTGTGTTAAAAGGGTGGAGGAAAAAAAGCTACAGGTCATTTATTGTTTAAGAGTGGACTACTACTCCTGAAAATAGGAGAGAGACAAGGTAGGTAAAGTAATATCTTTTATTGGTCCTACCTGTCTTGTTTCTCACATATCCTGGGACCAACACAGCTACAACTCTGAAAATAGGGTCAATCCATTGCTTAATGAAGGGGAAAATGGTTATGAATGGCAGTTTCTCTCTGTGTGGAAAGTGGCAGTCTCAGGATGCCTGGTGCTTGGTGTTTTCAGTGGATGAACAGCATGAATGCTATAGGCACAGATGGGTTGCAAACTGATCACATTGGGCACAAAAGCATACTGTATACAGCCAAATTGTATATTCTGGATTCATGCAAAGTCATAGGTGGTTAAGTGCATTGTTATCACAAAGAGAGAGCATAATTCCTGCAATTATCTTCTGTCCTCCTGCTAACAAGGATCCTTAACATGTTTTGCTGGCTCTTACAGGCTGAATGTGAATACGGTAGTTGACTGGAAACCAGAAAGGGTCCATTCCTGTGATTAGTAGGATTGTTTTCCTCATAAGAAATGGTTTGTTTTCCCTATTTAACATGGACATGACTATGTTGTAACACCACTCTGGGCTCTAAGCTATTGCTGTTTGAACATATTCTACCCTTGTCAATGGAAATGTTACTTAAAGATCCAGAGTAAAATATGACCTATTCTCAGTAATGAATCAGAATCTGAATTCTTGGTCAAACTGCAGCAGCATGGGCCCATGGATAGGGCACTGGATAGGGAGTCAGAAAACCTGGGTTCTCCTCTTCTTTCTGCCATTGTCTCTCTGTGTGACCGTGGGCATATTGCTTGCCCTTTTTGTATCTTGGTTTTCTAACTGTAGAATAGGCTTATGACACTTACCAACCTTTTGTAAGACCCTCTCAGTTCTTTGGATAAAACGTTCTATAGACGTGCTCAGTATTTGTTATCAGTTTTGTGCTTTTTGTGGGGCAAATGCTATCCATCGCTGTAACCTCTGCTGGAATGTGAGGTCTGAAAGGCAGGAGAATGGGTGTGAATCCACTGGATTGGGAGTGGGTTCTGTGTACTTGACAAAAGGGATCTGCATCCTCTTCTGAGTTGTGACACTGTTCTTGGTGAGGTACTATAGTAGAACCTCAGTTACGAACACTAGAGTAACGAACTGACCAGTCAACCACACACCTCATTTGGAACTGGCAGTATGCAATCAAGCAGCAGCAGAGACAAGGGGGGGCAGGAAAAAATGCAAACACAGTACAGTGTTAAATGCAAACTACTAAAACAATAAAGGGACAGCAGCATTTTTTTTCTTCATAGTAAAGTTTCGAAGCTGTATTAAGTCAATGATCAGTTGTAAACTTTTGAAAGAACTATAACATTTTGTTCAGTTACGAACATTTCAGAGTTACACACAACCTCCATTCCCAAGGTGTTTGTAACTCTGAGGTTCTACTGTATCATTGATTCAATCAGTGGGTTTTTGGCAGGTCAAGTTGGTTGCTCTGTCAGCACTGATCCCACTGGCCAGCTTCCCTCACCCACATGCCCTGTATAGGGATGTAAGTTCAGAGACTGTTGCATCTCTGAGGCTATGTCTACACTACAGCCGGGATCGATGCTCTGGCGGTCGATTTAGCGGGTCTCATGAAGACCCGCCAGATCGACAGCAGATCACTCTGCAGTCGCCGCCTGTACTCTACCCCCAATGAGAAGTGTAAGGTAAATCAATGGGAGAGTTTCTCCCGTCGACCCCCAGCAGTGTAGACCCCTGCACCCCGCAGTAACTTGACTCCAGCTACGTTATTCACGTAGCTGGAGTGGCGTAGTGTAGGTCGATTTACCACGGTATCGTAGATGTAGCCTACATTTGTGGGGTAACATGGGATTAGGATTTTGTGCTCTGAAAAGCACTCCTGCACCAACCCCATTTATTCAGGTATGCTGTAGTGGAGAGGATTTGACTGTCTCTCTCCTTTGTCCAAACTGCATTCTTAGAAATCAGAGGCAAAATACAAACTTTCCTTTATGTTTATTCCTGTAATTGCCTCTTGTGTGTGTATAATCGTAAAACAGCATCATGCTTGAAGATCTTTAAGCAGTTCTGCTCCTGCAGCCTAGGAGCTGTTGGTATAAAAACCCATTTAAATACTGAAACTGTTTCAGAATTTAAAGAGTTTTGAACTTATGATTGATTTTAAAAGTGATCCTCATTTTAAACATCAAAAGGGAATAAATAGTGTCTTGTTCTGATATTGAGCTAGTTTTAAAGTTAAATGACTTGAACAGTGAACAGTCTCATAGGAAACTGTGTTCTCATTTCAACCCCTAAATTCTCATGCACGTTTTAGTGTACCTCATTTGAGAATGGTGCTGCAGTGTTTCCTTCGACTGCACTGAGCGAGAGATTCTGTACCAGCACTGTAGTCTGATAGGATTTCTATTAGCTGGTTTAAAAGAAAATGCATTGAAAATATTGAATCCAGTCTAATATTTTTTCAGGCTAATGGAAGTTCAGCAGAAAGATATCGTAAGAAAAGAATTAGGATAGCTATCTTAAGAGGGAGGGAGAGATTTAAAAAAACATTGACATAGAGATATGGTAAATAAAGTATGGGATGAAGAGAGAGCGCTATATAATTGGTGAAGACTGGTCTGTGGGATTGGCTTATCCACACATGAACCATTATTTAGAATTGCTCGCCAAACTCCTTTTAATTTTTTTGGTGGTTTTCTTTCTTTGGCTTATATGCCTCAAAAATTGACTATTTGTGTAATTCATGTAACGTACACACTGTCCTATATTGGTAAATGCTGTTTAGCCTGTGCAGTTGGGTTTGTCCTGGTGTTCTGGCTCAGTCCTCTCCATTGGCTGTATATCATTTAATGAAAGTCTGACATCGGAAGCACCAAGAGCTACATTTGAGGACTAGATAAAGTATAAAATGAGTAATGTGTGCGCTCCTGTCTTATTGACCTTAACATTAACATTCCTTGTATGGCTTATCTTCAAGCTTGCTTTTCACTTTACTGACACTTGAAGGCATAATTACTTTAATTGAATAATTGATAGCCACTTGAGCATATTCTCTGTATTCCTTTTTCTTTAGCATGGGCCCAGAATAATGGATCAACATGACATTGCTGTTACTCTAAGCTTGATCTAGTCCACTTGGAGTTTGGCTTAGGTAAGGAGTAGGAGAAACTGTAGATGATGTCCAAATGCTGGTATTTTTGTTCAAATAGGGCTTATGAAGCAAGGGTTTTCAGCAAACAGAAACTGATTTATTATAGCTGGGACTTTCCTGTAGTGAAAAATATTTTTGGTGAAGCCACTATTATTACTGGCATGTATCATTAGGACTAGTGGTGCAAGAGTTGAAGCTAAATTGTACATGCAGTATTAGGTGGGAGTCTGGACTAATTCATCTCTATTTGTTTCCATTTCTTGAACACACAATGGATTTGGTTTTCATGGAAATTTACTCTGTTGCCTCTAGTTTAAGTCTTAACCAGTCACTAAAACGTATTAACATTCCCTTAAGAAAAGGATTGTGACTTTTTGGGGCCCTGGGACATTTTTTTCAAGGTCACTAGGGCACTTATTTGAAATGTTTGTTTCGAGATGAGTGGATAACTAGTTGACGCAATCAAAAAACAAACAAACCCCATAACCTTAGTGCACACAGAAAGGTCAGGTTTCAGAGTAGCAGCCGTGTTAGTCTGTATCCACAAAAAGAAAAGGAGTACTTGTGGCACCTTAGAGACTAAAAAAATTTATTTGAGCATAAGCTTTTGTGAGCTACAACTCACTGCATCGGATGCATGTAGTGGAAAATACAGTGGGGAGATTAATATACACAGAGAACATGAAACAGTGGGTGTTATCGTACACACTGTAACAAGAGTGATCAGGTAAGGTGAGCTATTATCAGCAGGAGAGCGGGATGGGGTGGGGGGAAACTTTTGTATTGATAATCAAGGTGGGCCATTTCCAAGAAAAAGTGCGGGGGGGAATAAACATGGGGAAATAGAACTATTTCCCCATGCTTATTCCCCCTTCCCCCACACTGTTTCTCACACGTTCTTGTCAACTGCTGGAAATGGCCCACCTTGATTGTCAATACAAAAGTTTCCCCCCACCCCATCCCGCTCTCCTGCTGATAATAGCTCACCTTACCTGATCACTCTTGTTACAGTGTGTACAGTAACACCCACTGTTTCATGTTCTCTGTGTATATTAATCTCCCCACTGTATTTTCCACTACATGCATCCGATGCAGTGAGTTGTAGCTCACGAAAGCTTACGCTCAAATAAATTTGTTAGTCTCTAAGGTGCCACAAGTACCATCATATACAAACTAGTAGGGAATTGGTAGAGCCTTTCTCAGGAGAGTCTTAATTTAATTCAGACAGACTTGGGAAATTGTGATAGATACGGAAATTTGAGTAACAGGCATTTTCTAAAAGAATAATTTGATTGGCTGAAATAAGTTGCAGTTGTGAGGCTCTCTGTTAAAACACCCATGATAAGGACTCAATAGCCAATTAGTCCAAAATAATTATGGCATTTTTTTTCATAAAAGCAATAACTTCAGAAAACTATTAGAGGGAACAGCCAAACAGCTTCTGTGGTTGAAGGTGTACAGCAAATAGGTATCAAGTGACTATCACTTGTGAATTATTTCATATTTTCCTGTCTGTTAGCTACATCCTCTCCCTGGTGCAAAATCAGTAAATGGGCTTTTTGCCAGAAGGTTACACACAAGTCAGGAGAAAAGGGGGCTGAACTCTGCCCTTTGCTCAGTGACTGATATTGCTGTGGCGTGGCAGCTGAGGGGGCTGCTGGCAAATGAATCTACATGTGCTATGCCCTAGCACTTCTTCTGGCCCAACTGTAGCCTCTCTCAAAAACTGCTGTACAATTAAAATGATTTAGCCCTGTGGACTTCTTACAGGTTGTTGATCCCCTGGACAGTTCTGTAGATTCTGCTTCTCCAGTGCTGAGAAGAATTGTGCAATTTCTTTTGTAATCAGGCATTGCACAACCCTCATCTTGGCTAAAGGATGTGATCCTGTGAGCCTTGCAGCTACTATTAGTGTTAGTGACAATAAACTGCAGAAACAGAAGGTGGAGACTTACATCAACAGCACTGCAGCTAGTCTTTTCCAACAAATTTACAGGACATGAGTGTGACATTCAGTGAGTGCAGAGAGCACTGTATTTGTTACTGTTGTTTTTTTCTTTTACTGGGTTGGTCTTTAGAAATACTCAGTTTGTTTTTAGGTATACTGATCTATAAGAGTATTGAGCACATAATCCTATAGATCATGGACACTGAGGTGCACCATAAAAGGCTGGATCCTCAGCTGCAGTAAATCAGCACAGCTCTGTAGGCTTCACTGGAGTTCTGCTGATATCCGCTGAAGAACTCGCCTGAAGTGTTACTTTACCAGTCAGAATACCTAGGGTAGATAAAAATGATAGTGAGAGAGACTTTGTTCCTAGCAAGCTCAGGAATTAATAAGGAGTAGCTTGAAATTCTAGAGAGGGTATAATTGAGGACATTTTAAGGAAAGGTCAGCATAGCTTTGCCAAAATGGAACATCAGTTGTGTTGAGTGCAGTCTCTAAGTAAGGCCTGAGGGCCCTGGTAAATCACACATGACCATGCTGCATGTCACTGAGTCTTGGAGCTCAGTTCAGGCCCAGGGGCTATTTGGAAAGATGGATCTGTTTGTGATAACCGAACAATAGTGACATATTCTAATGAAGTCTATGAAAGAAAATGCAGAAATATGATAAATATGATGTATGGATCTTGCAACCTTAATTTAACCTTAGTGAAGTTTTTTTTTTTTGTGTGGGAATATATATCATATTGTATGGCTGAGTGTGATCCATTGAATGGTTTATGGATATGCTCCTCCAGGGGGTGTTACACGCTCACTACTGAATGCTACATTTTGCATTTGGATCTCTGATTTAACAGAAAACGTGCAAAAACTGATTCATCCAGCCAATTCTCTTCTGGTTATACATCTGAGGCTCAGGATCTTCATTTGTTACTTTAATATTATTGTAAATGTTGTAGACATATGGCTTGGTTTTTTTTTTTTTTAAATGTAAAGGTCTCCATTTCAAATAAGCAATGAAAAATCTAAAGAAACAAAACAAAGAATTACAAGGTTCTGACAGAAATTTTGATTGTACTAGTGGCTGCAGAACTGCCTGTTTGAAACAGTAGCCTATGAAGAATTTATGTAGTTTGCAAAATCCACTTATTTTTGCTATAATTTTCCCTCTTTTTTGCGGACCAGCCACTTCAAGTGCAGGAGCTATGCATATCTAGAGATATGGTGCTTTTTGTTGGATGCTGGAATGGGATGGATTAATAGTTTAGTTTAATTTCTCGTTGTCCCTTTCATGCTTTAGGAGATTCACAACAGAAGGCCGAATAGACCCCTAGTGTCTAATGCTGGCCAGTGGTGATTATCATCATTGTCCAAATTACAACGTTTTATAGTGCCCACAAGTGTGCTACGTGCTTCACAGAAAGTGTGTAAATGATAAGTTCCTGATTCAAAGAGTTTACAGTTGAAGTGGTAGGATTGACAAACAAGTAAGGTTATAACCCACTGAGAAAAGAAAGAACATTGAGGAGGAACATAGGTTGTCGATAAAGGATAAGGCTGTTACTCAGGTCACACATCTTAGAGGGTAAAATGTGGTGTGTATGAAATACTCACTTTTTTTTTGTACAGTGCTGCAGAGTGATTGGAGTGAGGGAAGGACTTGACAAATAGTATTGGCAGTCCAAAAATAAAAAGCATTGTGTAGTAAACGTGGAGATGTCTGAGAGAAAGAGATTAAAAGGAGTACCAAGGTTGACATCATTGGCAAAGTGGAAAGGGCAAGGGAAATGTAAAAGGAGACTGGGTCAGAAATATATACTGGAACTACTATAGTGTGGCACTTGCTTCTCTGCATTGCCTTAGGCAGCTCCCTTAGCTTTCACTGGAAGATTTAATTATTGCTGTATTGGCGCAGTGTGATGCACCCTAGAAAAATTCCATTGTCTGATATAAACACTGAATAAAGCAAGGTAGAGTGGGAATGTAATCCTTAACAGGTGCAGAGAAGAGCTACTAGATGATCAGAGTAATGGAAAACCTACCTTATAAAATAGAGTCGAAGAGCTCGGCTTGTTCAGCTTAACCAAAAAATAAACTGAGGGGAGATATGATTACTCTCTATAAATACATCAGAGGACTAAATACGAGGGAGGGAGAAGAGTTATTTAAATTAAGCCCCAATGCTGACACAAAAACAAATGGATATAAACTGACCATCAACATGTTTAGGCTTGAAATTAGATGAAGATTTCTAACCGTCAGAGGAGTAAAGTTCTGGAACAGCCTTCCAAGGGGAGCAGTGGGGGCAAAAAACCTAACTGGCTTCAAGACTGAGCTTGATAAATTTGTGGAGGGGATGGCATGATGAGAGTGCTTACAATGGCATGTAGCTGATCTGCGACTGGTGATGGGATGCTAGATGGGGAGGGCTCTGAGTTACTACAGATGAGTCTTTCCCAGGTGTCTGGCTGGTGGGTCTTGCCCACGTGTTCAGGGTCTAACTGATCATCATGTTTGAGTTTTGGAAGGAATTTCCCCCTGGGTCAGATTGGCAGACACCCTGTAGTTTGTTGTTTTTTTTTTGCCTTCCTCTGCAGCACTGGACATGGGTCACTTGTAGGTTTAAACTGGTGTAAATGGTGGATTCTCTGTAACTTGAAGTCTTTAAGTCATGATTTGAGTTCTTCAGTAATTCAGCCAAAGGTTGTGGGTCTATCACAGGAGTGGGTGGGTAAGGTTCTGTGGCCTGCAATGTGTAGGAGGTCAGACTAAGTGATCATGATGGTCCCTTAATGTCTGAGAGTCTAATTATGAGTTTCCATGGTCTCTTCTGGATTTGTATCTAAAACGTAACATTACTCAAACATATTTTTCTTTTTTCTTTTTACCAGTTTTTTAAAAATAAAAGCAAAGAAAGAAGAAAGTAGTTTGAATGGAAGGGTCCAAGATTCCTTTGTTGTGTGTATCATTGAGACCAGAGTGGGCAATCACTGATTCAGGTATGTTATAGTTGATCATATCAATTTGTATTATTGGGAATCATTAATACATGTATAATTGACAGTGTAAACCACGAGGGCTGTAAGTGTGAGATGCTTATTTATAAGAAAGGATTAAGCACTGTTTGGATAATACAGCTGAGAGCTTCATGTTGAGCCAACAGGCTAGGCTCTCGGCACTGGGCAGCCGGGCACCCCGCTGGGAGCTCTATGCCGAGCTCGCAGCCCCCCACACTATCCCACTTAAATTGGTACAAGCACTTCTTGGTGAGGGTGTGCACCATTGGCATTGTATGGACATGAAAAATCGCAGTAATTAGTGCAGGGGATGTATGTCGACCTAACACAGGTTGACTTAATTGTGTTGTGTAGACAAGACCTTAGTGTTAAGGCTCCACCTAGAAGGAAGCAAAGGCCTTGTAAGGAATTGTTCTGCCCTTGGGAAGGGCAAAAAATAGTGGCAGAAAAGGGAAAACTGGAGGAGGGGATGAAAAAGCAGAGGAAAGGAAAATAAAGGACAAGGAAGTTGCAGAATAACAGTACTTGCAGGGTCATTACTTATCATGTCTTTCCTAAACATTTTAAACTCTTCAAACTAGAAGCAAAAGGTGAGAAAATTCCCCACCTCCCTATACAGATAAAATCCCAAAATTAAAACTCTGAACATTTCTACAGAGATCAAACTATAGATTCAGATTTCTAGAAAAAATGTTTCATAATGAAGCCTAGGAAACCAACCAGAAAATTCTGTGCAAAATATACATAAATTATGTACTTTTCTGAAATAGTGTGAAATAATATCGTAGGTCATTGTTTCATCTGAATGTTGGTTATATAATTTTTCCAGGTGAGGAACACTGACTATTTTGCATGGAAAACAATTGATTAGGGCAGTGGTTCTCAAACTTGTTCCACTGCTTATGCAGGGAGAGCTCCTGGCGGGCCCGGCCGGTTTGTTTACCTGCTGCATCTGCAGGTTCGGCCGATCACGGCTCCCA
Organism: Caretta caretta; assembly: GCF_965140235.1. Lineage (NCBI taxonomy): Eukaryota > Metazoa > Chordata > Testudines > Cheloniidae > Caretta > Caretta caretta. The sequence continues at coordinate 199,419,963 of NC_134207.1, read as the reverse complement.
GTGGCTGCAGTTCGCTGCTCCAGGCCAATGGGAGCCGCTGGAAGCGGCGCGGGCCGAGGGACGTACTGGCCATTTCCTCACTGCCTTTTTTTTGTAGCGAGAGGAGATGCTTTTTCCCATACTTTGGAAGCTTCTTGAATAGAAGTAGTATTACAGTGAGATTGTGTCGCTTCATTGTACTGTAGTTCATTTAGTCCCAGGTGTACTATGTGTGTGTTCGGTCTAAGAGAGAGCATGGGAGTCCTGCCAAGTGCTTCAGTTTTTCTTGGCTCCCTGCCTAAGTGCTACATTTTTCTAACTTGTGAAATGAATTTCAACTTGTAACCTGTGGCACTTTCAAGGTCATAATTGGAAGGTGTCAGGTGTGCTTTAAGAATTGCTCAACAAGTACCGGGTCTATTAAAAAAAAGTTCCTTTTTTTAAAATTGCTGGCTTACAAATAGCTCAAAAGCAAACTAGCATGAACTCTTCAACACCTCTCCAAATTCAACAAAACTGACATTTATAGCTTTATTGTAGCGGAGACATGGCATTTGGATTCAGATTGTTTGGACTGCAGAGCGTCAGTATAAATAGCTATGATTGACTTTTGTATGGAGCACATCTGGAAGCAATTTATGGCATTCCAGCTAGATTAAAGCATGTTTTAAAGGAATTTCACCCGCTCTTTTTTTCTAGCTATGGTGAATAAAGTTTCAAAGAAGGTTTAGCTGCTGTTCCTGTTAATGTGGACTGTAGTGAAGTCAAACTAAGGGCAAATGGAACCCCTCCTCCCCCAGTTAGTGTATTTTTTTTTCAAAATAGAAAAACATTGAAGTGAGTAGTATTGGATCATTTTCTTCTTACTGAAAAGCATCTGGGATAAGATAAAGCATCTGACACCAGAATGCTGTTATACACTGAAAATAAGTAAACTAAACCTTGATTAATGGGGCTGAAGGAATTGACTTACGAGGAAAGATTTATAAAAAAAAAAAAACAACCCCTAAATACTGGCTAATGACGACTAATTGTTTATCTACATCTGAATGATGTAAATACCAAAAAGGGAGAGGAATTGTTTAGTGTATTTCAATGAGGCATAATTAGTATAATATGAAAAAATTATACTAAAGAAAATTTAAGCTGAATATGAAGGAAAGTTTCTTAATGGCTTAATCTATTGCACTTTGTCACACAAGGGAACTGGGAGAAGCCTCATTTATTGAGTCACTGAAAACCGCACTAACTGCTGTAGGATACAGTAGATTGTCAGGAAAGTCTGGCAACAAAATAGGCCAGTTGACCTCATAAATCTTTTCCGGTTCTGATTTCTGTAAAAATGTATTTTAAAATGTAACTTGCCAGTTTTGTTAAAACATTTTTCTTAACTGATGAGCTGTAAATTGAACCACCAAAAATTGCTAAAATGTGTAATATAGCACGCAAGATTCAGCCGAGGAAAATTAACTGTCCATGGAATTCTAATTCACAGGGATTTGCCCCCCCCCCATGTTGCATGTGCACATTGAAACTGTTGACCTATGTTTGCTTGTGCGTTCGATTAACAGAGTGAGTGTGGCAGATTGTTTTTTGCTCTGTCACATTTAATATAAAACATAATGTCAAATGAGAAGTCTAAGAATTGTGATCCCCATCTCTTCAAATATTATAAGCAAAGGAGACCTGAGCTGTCTGTAAGGTTAACACCATTGGTGGGGGACAGCAGAGGATGGGGGATTGTAAATGTGAACTGAAAGTACTCCATTCTTTGGACCTACCTTCAAGGGTTATAAGATGCAGGAACAAGAAAACAGAAACTGAACCTGCTTAGCCATATTGAATATAATCCTGAATGAATCCGGGGACAGATTCTGCGGGAACACACTTTGTGGTGGTGGGGGCCTGGTATGAGAATTAAGGCAATGAAGTCAAAGGCGCGTGAGTGGCAGAGCAAGGTGGAATGTAGCTTTGACACACTGGATCAGCTGGGAGATTAGGTGAAAGTACTCTGTAGTTTCCGTTTTTTAAAAATTCACTGTAACTATAATTTAGGGCCTGTCTACCTACGGATATTCAGGAAAGTTAACATGAATCTACTGAAAGTGTGAAGTCAATGCTTAGAAATTCAGGTTTGTTAAACCCTCATGTAGATGCTTAGGAGTAATATGGCCTTAATTCTCTGTAATTTAAGCCTCCTTCAAGGATTCTAGATGATCAGATTCAGAAACTTTTTTGGCCTTTAAATCTATGAACATCCTTTTGTGGTCAATTTCGTACTACAAACGGATGCAACAATGTGCCATCCACAGAGACTGTATCCAGAATTCTGCTGCACAGTTGCACAGAATGAGAGCATTCACATAGGATTTTAACTCACTTTAATTTATATGCATTGATGTCACACCTTTAGCCCTGGTCTACACTAGGACTTTAGGTCGAATTTAGCAGTGTTAAATCGATGTAAACCTGCACCCGTCCACATGATGAAGCCCTTTCTTTCAACTTAAAGGGCTCTTAAAATTGATTTCCTTACTCCACCCCTGACAAGTGGATTAGCACTTAAATTGGCCTTGCCGGGTCAAATTTGGGGTACTGTGGACACAATTCGACGGTATTGGCCTCCTGGAGCTATCCCAGAGTGCTCCATTGTGACCGCTCTGGACAGCACTCTCAACTCAAATGCACTGGCCAGGTAGACAGGAAAAGAACTGTGAACTTTTGAATCTCATTTCCTGTTTGGCCAGCGTGGCAAGCTGCAGGTGACCTTGCAGAGCTCATCAGCAGAGGTGACCATGATGGAGTCCCAGAATCGCAAAAGAGCTCCAGCATGGACCGAACGGGAGGTACGGGATCTGATCGCTGTTTGGAGAGAGGAATCCGTGCAATCAGAACTCCGTTCCAGTTTTCGAAATGCCAAAACCTTTGTCAAAATCTCCCAGGGCATGAAGGACAGAGGCCATAACAGGGACCCGAAGCAGTGCCACATGAAACTTAAGGAGCTGAGGCAAGCCTACCAGAAAACCAGAGAGGCGAACGGCTGCTCCGGGTCAGAGCCCCAAGCATGCTGCTTCTATGATGAGCTGCATGCCATTTTAGGGGGTTCAGCCACCACTACCCCAGCCGTGTTGTTTGACTCCTTCAATGGAGATGGAGGCAACACGGAAGCAGGTTTTGGGGACGAAGAAGATGATGATGATGATGAGGTTGTAGATAGCTCACAGCAAGCAAGCAGAGAAACCGGTTTTCCCGACAGCCAGAAACTGTTTCTCACCCTGGACCTGGAGCCAGTACCCCCTGAACCCACCCAACGCTGCTTCCTGGACCCGGCAGGCGGAGAAGGGACCTCTGGTGAGTGTACCTTTTAAAATACTATACTATCCCTTTAAAAGCAAGCATGTGAAGGGATTACTTTGCCCTGGCATTCGCGGCTCTCCTGGGTGTACTCCCAAAGCCTTTGCAAAAGGTTTCTGGGGAGGGCAGCCTTATTGCGTCCTTCATGGTAGGACACTTGACCACTCCAGGCCAGTAACACGTACTCGGGAATCATTGTACAACAAAGCATTGCAGTGTATGTTTGCTGGCGTTCAAACAACATCCGTTCTTTATCTCTCTGTGTTATCCTCAGGAGAGTGAGATATTATTCATGGTCACCTGGTTGAAATAGAGTGCTTTTCTTCAGGGGACACTCAGAGGAGCCCATTCCTGCTGGGCTGTTTGCCTGTGGCTAAACAGAAATGTTCCCCGCTGTTAGCCACGGGGAGGGGGAAGGGTTGAGGGGGTAGCCACGCGGTGGGGAGAGGCAAAATGCGACCTTGTAACGAAAGCACATGTGCTATGTATGTAATGTTAACAGCAAGGTTTACCCTGAAAGAGTGTAGCCACTGTTTTATAAAAATGTGTCTTTTTAAATATCGCTGTCCCTTTTTTTTTCTCCACCAGCTGCATGTGTTTCAAAGATCACAGGATCTTCTCCTTCCCAGAGGCTAGTGAAGATTAGAAAGAAAAAAAAATGCACTCGAGATGAAATGTTCTCCGAGCTCATGCTTTCCTCCCGCACTGACAGATCACAGTCAAATGCGTGGAGGCAAATAGTGTCAGAGTGCAGGAAAGCACAAAATGACCGGGAGGAGAGGTGGCAGGCTGAAGAGAGTAAGTGGCGGGCTGAAAAGAGTAAGTGGCGGGCTGAAGACAGGGCTGAAGCTCAAATGTTGCGGCAGCATGATGAGAGGAGGCAGGATTCAATGCTGAGTATGCTCCAGTGTATGGTTGAGCTGCAGCAAAGGCAGCTGGAGCACAGACTGCCACTACAGCCCCTGTGTAACCAACCGCCCTCCTCCCCAAGTTCCATAGCCTCCACACCCAGACGCCCAAGAATGCGGTGGGTGGGCCACCGGCCAACCAGCCACTCCGCCACAGAGGATTGCCCAAAAAACAGAAGGCTGGCATTCAGTAAATTTTAAAGTTGTACACTTTTAAAGTGCTGTGTGGCATTTTCCTTCCCTCCTCCACCACCCCTCCTGGGCTACCTTGGTAGTCATCCCCCTATTTGTGTGATGAATTAATAAAGAATGCATGAATGTGAAGCAACAATGACTTTATTGCCTCTGCAAGCGGTGATCGAAGGGAGGAGGGGAGGGTGGTTAGCTTACAGGGAAGTAGAGTGAACCAAGGGGCGGGGGGTTTCATCAAGGAGAAACAAACAGAACTTTCACACCGTAGCCTGGCCAGTCATGAAACTGGTTTTCAAAGCTTCTCTGATACGTACCGTGCCCTCCTGTGCTCTTCTAACCGCCCTGGTGTCTGGCTGCGCGTAACCAGCAGCCAGGCGATTTGCCTCAACCTCCCACCCTGCCATAAACATCTCCCCCTTACTCTCACAGATATTGTGGAGCACACAGCAAGCAGTAATAACAGTGGGAATATTGGTTTCGCTGAGGTCTAAGTGAGTCAGTAAACTGCGCCAGCGCGCCTTTAAACGTCCAAATGCACATTCTACACCATTCTGCACTTGCTCAGCCTGTAGTTGAACAGCTCCTGACTACTGTCCAGGCTGCCTATGTACGGCTTCATGAGCCATGGCATTAAGGGGTAGGCTGGATCCACAAGGATACATATAGGCATTTCAACATCCCCAACAGTTATTTTCTGGTCTGGGAATAAAGTCCCTTCCTGCAGCTTTTGAAACAGACCAGAGTTCCTGAAGATGCGAGCGTCATGTACCTTTCCCGGCCATCCCACGTTGATGTTGGTGAAACGTCCCTTGTGATCCACCAGAGCTTGCAGCACTATTGAAAAGTACCCCTTGCGGTTTATGTACTCGGCGGCTTGGTGCTCCGGTGCCAAGATAGGGATATGGGTTCCGTCTATGGCCCCACCACAGTTAGGGAATCCCATTGCAGCAAAGCCATCCACTATGACCTGCACATTTCCCAGGGTCACTACCCTTGACATCAGCAGATCTTTGATTGCGTGGGCTACTTGCATCACAGCAGCCCCAACAGTAGATTTGCCCACTCCAAATTGATTCCCAACTGACCGGTAGCTGTCTGGCGTTGCGAGCTTCCACAGGGCTATCGCCACTCGCTTCTCAACTGTGAGGGCTGCTCTCATCCTGGTATTCATGCACTTCAGGGCAGGGGAAAGCAAATCACAAAGTTCCATGAAAGTGCCCTTACGCATGCGAAAGTTTCGCAGCCACTGGGAATCGTCCCAGACCTGCAACGCTATGTGGTCCCACCAGTCTGTGCTTGTTTCCCGAGCCCAGAATCGGCATTCCACAGCATGAACCTGCCCCATTAGCACCATGATGCATGCATTGGCAGGGTCCATGCTTTCAGAGAAATCTGTGTCCATGTTCTGATCACTCACGTGACCGCGCTGACGTCGCCTCCTCGCCCGGTATCGCTTTGCCAGGTTCCCGTGCTGCATATACTGCTGGATAATGCGTGTGGTGTTTAATGTGCTCCTAATGGCCAAAGTGAGCCGAGCAGCCTCCATGCTTGCCTTGGTATGGCGTCCGCACAGAAAAAAGGCACGGAATGATTGTCTGCCGTTGCTCTGACTGAGGGAGGGGCCACTGGCGACATGGCTTACAGGGTTAGCTTCAGGAAGCTAAAATCAACAAAGGGGGTGGCTTTACATCAAGGAGTATTTCAGGCAGGACTTCACGAAGGGTTCCAATAAGAAATGGTGCACCTAAGTTATTTTTCTTATTGGAACAAGGAGGTTAGCCTGGCCTCTGATTTATACATGGCTAGATTTACCTCGCTGCACCTTCTCTGTGAGTGACTGCAGTGTGACCTAGAAGAATGAGTCCCCTAGACAGGGGAGGGGGGAAGCAAATGAGTACAAAACAAATCTGGTCTATTTCTTGTTTTGATCCACTCCATCTATCTTTTACATCTTTGGCTGGCAGCAGACGGTGCAGAAGGACTGCATGCCATCCACATCTCATGGCTGCTCGGCAGAAGATGGTACAGTAGGACTGCTAGCCATCCTCATCTCTTGCCTGCCCGGCAGAAGATGGTACAATACGACTGCTAACCATCCTCATCTCTTGCCTGCCCGGCAGAAGATGGTACAGTACGACTGCTAGCAATCCGTATCGCCTGCCTGCTCACCATAAGATGGTTCAATAGGACTGACTGCAGGACTAAAGAGAATGACCTGGTCAAGTCACTCCAAATTTAGTCCTTGTGCCCATGTCTGCCCAGGCGCTCCCGGCCGACGTGGCCAGGAGCACCTCGGACACGACGATGACGGCTACCAGTCATATTGCACCGTCTGCTGCCAGAAGGCAATGGGTTGCTGCTACTGTGTAGCAATGCCGTACCACGTCTGCCAGCACTCAGGAGACATAGGGTGACGGTTACCTGAGCGGGCTCCATGCTTGCCGTCGTATGGCGTCTGCACAGGTAACTCAGGAAAAAAGGCGTGAAACAATTGTCTGTTGCTGCTTTTACGGAGGGAGGGAGGGAACGGGGGCCTGACGATATGTACCCAGAACCACCCGCGACAATGTTTTAGCCCCATCAGGCATTGGGATCTCAACCCAGAATTCCAATGGGCAGCGGAGACTGCGGGAACTGTGGGATAGTTGCCCACAGTGCAACGCTCCGGAAGTCGACTCTAGCTTCGGTACTGTGGAAGCACTCCGCCGAGTTAATGCACTTAATGTACTTAGAGCATTTTCTGTGGGGACGCACACACTCGAATATATAAAGCCAATTTCTAAAAAACCGACTTCTATAAATTCGACCTTATTCCGTAGTGTAGACCTACCCTTAGTTGATTTGCCTTAAGTTTCTTGAGTGTCCCCATGTAGACTTGACCTTAATGTGTACTGCACCTATCTATCTTATTTTATGCCAAATATAAGATTACATACGTTATACAAACAGTTTCTCATGTTTTGATCTGGTTTAATAATCTTGTTTTTGATTAGATTACTTAAGACTTAAACTGCTATTTGGGAATTTCATGCAGACTGTTCAAAGAGTCTTTCAACCTTTAAGAAGAGGTAGTGAAAAAAGAATTCCTAGAGCCTAACCTGCTTTGGATTTTCACTCAAAAGGGCATAGACTAAGGAGTCCTCTCTTGTAAGGTAGTCTGTAGTCTGATAGATGCACAAAAAATGTCTGATTGCCTGGGCAAGAGCTAAATAAGGAAATACTTACATTATTTTGAGATTGAATCTTGTCTGTCCCACTGTTATGCATCTAGTCAATTATATCTGCCTTTTCCGGAGCCCTGTGTATTTTCTGATTCTGCAGCTGTAGAATTTGCTATGGAATCCCACATTTTCCCATAGAATGGTGCTTCAGACTTTAAGCTTTATTTATTTTTTTGTGAATCTTTCTAGCTTCTGTATTTATGAAGATAACCATAAAACTGTAAACTAAATGTAAACCAAATGTAGTATTGTATTGTAAGTAATGCAGTGTTGTAAGTTACTGAAACTTCAGACAGTCGGAAGCTGTAGCTGTGAGATATTTAAATTGCCCCGATCATCTAAGGGTTAAATCTGAAGCCTTTGGATGAAAATATTGTTAATTTATTTCATTGCTGATCATGTTAGTAGACATAACACCAATAATAGCTGGTCTCACTTGCTAACGCATAAGCTGTGGTCTTCGAACTAGTCTGTTGAAACACAAGAAGAAAATAGACTGCTGCTCACTCTATCTGATTGTTGACTCTGCAGTGCTCATAGTAGTAAAAAGCGGTAAAACTTTTTTCATTAAATTTTATCCGAAGATATTGGTTCTGAGACTGGCAGTGTTAGAGACCGTGGGAAATTTTTTAAAGAGAGCCTAGGTGACTTAGGAGTTAAGTTCCTCTATCTTTCAGTGGGATGTAGGCTCTAAGTCACGTAGGTGCTTCTGAAAATGGGACTTAATGTGCTTGCTTTGTCTGTGAAAAAAGATGGATTTGGGTGAGGGAGGGAGACTGGGTCAGATTTTGAAAGAGATTTAGGTGCTTAAAGGTACAGGTAAGCGCCTAGGATGATTTGTAAAAATGTCTCTGCAGGTAAGTGGCTTGTTCCCGTTGAATTTATTTCAGTATGAGTTAAGTCCCTAACCTGCTTAGGCACCTTTGAAAATCTCATTAGGCACTGGAGTCTCTAGATGCCTAAATACCTTTGAAAATCTAGATACTGTTCCTTAAATAATTTGTGTACTGACCTCTGCTGATGAAACAAGATAGGGAACTGCATCTTGTTCTTCTGACCAATTCAAGTTACTAATCATTTGCTAGCATGGGATGTGGCACTGGCTTTTCATTATCGCATGGGGAACAGATTGTTGGAATATGTGCATTCATTACATCATATTCCACCCTTGATATTTACACTGGACTTTCATTGATGGCAACAGTATTTGTACATATAGAAAAATGATAGGCTATCACCCTGAAAGTCTGAGCAGTGAATTTGTTCACGAAAATGTGATTGTCACAGGGCATCTCTATTTTAAATGTAACGACGTTCTAGCAAATAAACACAGAAAACCAAGGGCCCAATCTACAGAATGCTTAGGGTGAAATCTTGTCTCTATTGACATCAATGGCAAAACTCCCATTTACTTGAACATTGTCAGGATTTCACCTCTACCTCTAGTACAGTAGTAGTGTTTGTTGCCAGCTGTAGTCCCATTAAACCCAGTGGGACTCACCATCGTAGTAAGTACTACAGCTAGTATCATTTCCAGGGTTAGGCCCTAAAAGAATAACACACAACAAACGACTGTAATTGATTTACGTTGCCTGGTTATTTCATTACTTTTTTCTTGACAAGTTCATTGAAATGTAATTTTCTGAGAGGTGATAATGTCCACAGAATAAAATATGTTGGACTGAACAAGTTCAGAATACTAAATCACGAACAGTATTGCTGCAAGGAGACTTTCTTCAGCTTTTCATTAGAGACTGTATTCTGTCATTATATGGCATCATTAGTTATGCTGATTGAGGCAGGGGAAACTTTAATGACCACTACAGTAGACATTGGGAGCATATTTTAACTTATGGATGTAAAATACAAAAATAATTGCTAGTACCATATTACCAGGATTAATAGAGGTACTGTAGATTTATATTTTTTATTACTCTTGTACATAGATCTCGGGAATTATTCTTGGCAGGCATAGCATTGGTAACATTATTTTTCTATATTTTGGGTTGAAAAGTTTTGACAAAATATATTTAATATTATTTGTAACAATTTTCTTCTTTAGTGTTTCATTCATAATCTATCGTTGTAATATAATTATTTAGCAGTCCCATAAAAAGGATATCTGGTCATCTCTTAACAGGCTCATTTAGTCAAAGATGCATAAAATTTGCATTCTTACACAAGTGCCTAATTTATAAATAGCAATAAACATGCCAGGCAATGTGCCAGATACACTTCAGAGGCTTGTAATCTGGTAATAGTTAGAGTAGGCAAAGGTTGTGAAAGTTCCTTTTTTAATAATTAAAATATTGAGGGTTTTTTTTTGTTTTTTGTTTTTGTTTTTTTTGCCTGATCCAAAACCACTATTGGAGGTGAGCGGGAGTCTCTTCTCTGTCTTCAGTGGTCTTTGAATCTGGCCCTTTATAATTGGTCCATGGGGCAACTTCTTTGAGTATCTCACAATTATCCCTTATTCTATTGATTTTTTTTTAATGGCCACGTTTATTGGGATTGAATTTAGCCCACTGCATGTATGTTTTATAGATAAATTAACAGAAAATATTGTTTTAGTATGTTTTACTGGTGCACTATAATATGGAAATGTAAATGATGCCTGTTCCTTTAAGGAAAGTGTAATGTAAATTAGAGGCAACATTTTACAAGGGTGTAGTTGAGGGAGGATGTGGGAGTTTTCTTAGTAACAGCCAGATTATATTTTAATATTTCAGAGAGGTTATTTAAATGGCAGCCAGGAAGCTTTATAAATAAATGAGACATTAGACTTATAACAAAGCAGTATAAATTATAATGATGATGATAATTACCCTTTACACTGACAGGCATATGTAATGTTTTATTTGTGTTTGAACTGAAGGAGTTTGATGATGTATTTTAGAAACAGATAATGAAGAATTAATTGTTTCTTTATTAATATTAGTGAAGTTTAATGTTAATATATCCTCTAGCTCTTAGTGTGGATGTGTGGGTGACATTGTTCAGAAGTACTTTTCAATTATTTCAACAGGAACCATATGTACAAAGGGTAGTTGAAGTGCAAGATACCAAGTCAAAGTAATTGATGCTATGCAGACCTTATAGACTTTTCCATTTCTTTTTTAATTAAAGTTTCAGTCCAATGAAATCCTTTAAAGTAAATTAAAATTAATCAGAGGGTAAAGCTGTTCTGTGGAGAGCATAAAACAGCTAAAACTGTTTTTCATATTGTGCATATATTGGTCTTTCAGACAATATTAATTGATTTATTTGTAAATGTACCATGTGAACTATTTGTGAAACTTAAAAAATGTTAGATGTGAATCTTATCAGGGCAACAGTATTCAGTCATTGATTTGAATCAATAATGGCTTAAGCAAATTACAGATATGTTATTGTATTGGTTTTAGCTATGTAATTAAGCTTCAAAAACTCTATATTTTTATCTTTAAAAGGGAAATTTTAATTACTTTCCCCCTATTTACTAAAGTTTCACCAATACCATTTTATTCTGATGACTTTCTAGATGAAAATATACTGCTTGGAAAACATTAACAAAAAACATAGACTTGGCTTTATTATACATATGAATAAATTTTGGTGAGAGAAAGAAATGCTATTTACAACAGTCATTAAAGCCCTCTAATAATATATTTTTCTCTGTTATTGAAAATCTGTAATGTTTCCCTGAATGAGTCTCTGGCACTGTTTAAATATAGTGGCGAAACAAGTAATCTTTTATGTTACTTAGTGATTTATCACAAAATACTGTTGCTTGTCATCCACGCAAGGCCTATTGAAGTCCGAGGCTGAAGTCTTAGACTATGGAAGTCAATGGAAAACTCCCATTGAGTTCAGTGGGGTCAGAAATTGACCAATAGAGGTCTGTCTGAGTAGGAATGGGAGTAAGACGGTGGGAGTTAAGACTTGGTGGACTTCCACTATATCAGGTAGACTTGATGGCTGATGATGATTTTAAAAAGTCCTAATTATGGACAGACTTTGGGGAGTTGGGAAAGGGAAAAAATGTTAATGCATGGGACTGGGACTCGTGAAATCTTGGTTCAGTTCCTGATTCTGCCACAGACTCCCTGTGTCAAATTGGGAATGCCATTCAGGCTACAATTTTCAAAGGGCCCTTAGGAAATGAGGCTTCCAATTTGCAGTAGCCATCACTGGCAGCTGGGCACCTAAATCCCTTGGCCCCTTTTGAAAATTTCAGCTATAATCTCTCTGTGCCTCGACTCCCCATATCTCACCCCGAGGGGGTTGTGAGGATGTACATTAAAGATTGCTAGTTGTTCAGATTCTACAGTGATGGAAGCCATATGAAGCTGTATGAATATCTTGTCTGGGTTCAACAAGTGATTACTACCTCAACATTTGCATGTTCTTTAAGACCTTAAAAAGCAGTTTTTTTGCTTTTGGGTAAGGAGCTAATTCTAGGGAAAATACAGCGATCATTTCATACTTGGGAGATTGACATGGCACTCGCTAAGTGTTATGATTTTATTGAGTAATCTATAGTTATTACTGAGGGCTTGTCTACACAGTACTTTAGTCCACACCAGAGGGGAGTAAATTCGAGTGCACATTAATATGTCCTACACTAACTGGACTGTGTGGACCCTGCTGGCGTGCACTAAGTTTCCTAGTGCACATTAATGTAGTAGTGTTTGAAACTGTACTTTGATAATGGCAGCACCACAGTGACACTCCTTCTTCACTCTCAATCAAGGAGGAAAAGGAGGATGTTTACACATCTATACATCTCTTCTGCTCTTTGTTTATTTACGTGTAATGGTTGGTTTTTTGAGTTAGTTTGCTGTGATCTGTCAGAAGAATCGGAAAGGTTGGATACTTGGATACAGCAAGGCTTTTGACACAGTCTGTGATATGGTAACCTCACTAATTGCCCAGTCAAAGTTGGAACTGTGGATGTACTTTGATCCCTTTTTCTTAAGCTTTTCTAATCATGCTCTTCGCCACAGTAATATAGTTGCTGAAAGAAGGACCATCTAGGGCAGTAGACACCATCACTGAACTGGTAAGTTGATCTGGTTAGGCTGGGGGAACTGAAGTGTACTCCTGCATGCTTTCCCAGTCGGAGGACCATTCACTTGACTACTTCTATTGAATCATAGGATTAGAAGGGACCACAACAGTCATCTAGTCTAACCCTCTGCCAAGATGCAGGATTTGTTGTGTCTGAACCATCCAAGAGAGATGACTATCAAGCCTTCTTTTGAAAACCTCCGGTGAGGAAGCTTCCACAACCTCCCGAGGCAGTCTGTTCCATTGTCCTACTGTTCTTTACAGTTAGGAAATTTTTCCTGAGATTTAATCTAAATGCCTTAGTTTGAACCCACTGCGTCTTGTTCTGGCTTCAGTGGTAAAAGAGAACAACTTTCCTCCATCTTTTTTATGGCAGCCTTTCAAGTATCTGAAGACTGCTGTCATGTGTCCTCTTAATTTCCTCTTTTCCAGACTAAACATATCCAGTTCCTTGAGCCTTTGCTTATAGGGCTTGCATTCCATCCCTTTGATCATCTTTGTCGCTCACCTTTGGATCCTTTCCGTTTTCTCTACATCTGTTCTATATATTTGTTACCAAAATTGGGCACAGTACTCCAGCTGAGGCCTAACCAGCACTGAGTAGAGCGGTACTCTCCCCTCCTGTAACCTGCATGCGATGTCTCTGTTAATGCAACCTAAAATTTCATTTGCTTTTTTTGCAACAGCTGACTCTTGGTGAGGTAGTGATCCACCACAACTCCCAGATCCTTCTCAGCAGTGCTGCTGCCAAGCCAGTTTTTCCCCATTCTGTATTTGTGCATTTGGTTTTTCTTCCCTAAGTGTAACATCTTACTTTTTTCTTAGTTGAATTTCATTTGGTTGTCTATAGCCGAGTAACCAATTTATCTAGATCCCTCTGAATTTTAGCTCTATCCTCCAAAGTATTGGCAACCCTCCTTGCTTTGTGTCATCTGCAAACTTGATCAGTATGCTCTCTATACCGACATCCGGGTCATTAATAAAGATGTTAAACAACACCCGAACCCAGAACAAATACCTGTGGAACTCCACTTGAGACCTCCCTCCAATCCAACATCATTCCATTAATAAGTTATTCTTTGTTTGTGGTTGTTTAACCAGTTTTTTATCCATTTAATGGCAGTTCTGTCAAGTCCTCATTTCCCAGCTTACTTATCAGAATGTCAGGTGAGACTGTGTCAAAAGCCTTGCTGAAGTCCAAGTATATTATGTCCATCACATTTCCCCTAGCCACCAAATCAGTTACCCTGTCAAAGAAGGAAATCAAGCTGGTTTGGCATGATTTGTTCTTGGTAAATCCATGCTGGCTCCTAGTGATTACCCTTTCATCCTCGAGTTATTAGAAAATTGAATGTTTTATACATTACTCTAGTAGCTTCCCAGGTATTGAAGTCAGGTTGACAGGTCTGTAGTTCCTCAGCTTCTCCTTCTTAAAGATGGGCACTATGTTAGCCCTTCTCCAGTCTTCCGGGACCTCTCCTGTCATCCATGAGTTTGTAAATATTATTGCCAGTAGCACCAAGATTTCTTCAGCTAACTCCTTCAGTACCATCGGGTGAATAGCATCCAGTTCGACTGACTGAAATTCATTCAGATTTATCAGAAGATCTCTGACATGTTCTTTACGTATCCCAATCTGCATCCCTTCCCTTTTAATGTCTATGGTAGCTTCACTAGTTGTCCAATCAAAGTTTATCTTTTGTGAGAAGACTGAAGCAAAGTAGGCTTTGAGCAGCTCTGCCTGCCTATCATCTTCTGTTACCAGCTCACCTTCTCCATTGTACAGCGGACCCACACTGTCCTGGATCTTTCTTTTTTTTGTCTGACATATTTGAAGAACCCCTTCTTGTCTCTAACGTTTCTTGACAGCTGTAACTCATTCTTGGCCTTGGCTTTCCTGATGTTCTCCCTACACACTTGTGCTATTCCCATGTATACTTCCTTGGTGACATCTCCCTCCTTCCATTTCCTGTATGTGTTCCTTTTGGTTTTTAGATAGCTAAAAAGCTCCTTGTGCAGCCACATTGGCCTCCTGTGACTCTTGTTATCTTTCCTCTGCATCAGAATAGCTTGATGTTAAGCCTCTGTATTACATCTTTTAAGAACTGCCAGCCCCCTTCAGCTCCTTTTCTTCCTAGTTGGTCTTTCCATGGGACTTTGCCTAGTATTTCTCTGAGTCAGTTGAAATACGCCTTTTTGAAGTCTAGTGTCCTTGTTTTGCTGTTCCTGTGTCCTCCTTTCCATAGGATCTTGAAATCTGTCAGATCATGATCACTTCCTCCCAAGTTCCTGACTACCTTCATGTTCGCAACTAAGGGCTGGTCACCACTATCGGGGAGATTCATGATGCTGCAATTGATGCAGCAGGGATCGATTTATCAGCTCTAGTGAAGACCCGCTAAATTGATGGCACAGTGCTCTCCTGTCAACCCCTGTACTCCATCTCTCCAAGAAGTATAAGGGAAGTCGACTGGAGAGCATCTCGCATCGACTCAGTGTCGTGAAGACACCAGGGTAAGTTGACCTAAGCTATGTTGACTCCAGCTATGTTATTCACATAGTTGGAGTCACACAATTTAGGTCAACTTACCCATGTAGTGACTACAAGCTTGAATTCATCCTTGTTGGTCAAAATCAGATCTAAAATGGGTGAGCCCCCTAGTTGTTTCCTCAACTTTCTGAATCAGAAAGCTGTCCCCTACACATGCCAAGAATTTGCAGGATGTATTATGTATTGCTGCAATAGTCTTGCAACAGATATCAGGGAAGTTAAACTCCTCCATTTAATAGTGGCTTGTGTGTTAGCTAATCTTGTTACCTACTTGTAGAATGACTCATCTACTTCCTCTTCCTGATTTGGTGGTCTGTAATACACCCCCCACCATAACATTGCTTCTGTTCTTTTCCCATGTTATCCTCACCCAGAGACACTCAGTAGGTCTGTCGCTCACGTCCCCTTGGACCTGAGAGCAAGTGTATATACGTACAGCGGAACACCATCTTGACGTACAGCGGAACACCATCTCCTTTTCCTCCCAGACCTATCCTTTCAGAACAAGCTATATCCCTAAGTGCTGGTACCCCAGTCATGGGAGTTGTCCCATCAAGTCTCTGTGATGCCAGGTTAAGTCCTAATTTTCTTCATATACCATGACTTTGAGTTCATCCTGTTTGTTCCCCATATTCCTTGCATTTGTATCCAGGCATAGAAGATATTTTGCAGACTGACCTGTTGCTTTTATTTTTGCCTTTTTAATGCACTTGTGATTTCTAGACTCTTCTCCAGAAATTAGCCCCTTCCCCTTATCTTCATTACTTGAGCCTAGATGGACATTGACTGGATTTTTGTCACCATCCCCCATAGAACCTAGTTTAAAGCTCCCCTTATCAGGTTAGCCAGATGACGCTCTTCCCAGTGATTGATAGATGGAGCCCATCCCAGCACAATAATTATCTTTCCTGGAACATCAGCTCGTTGTCTAAGAAGCCAAAGTCCTCTTGCCAACATCACCTGCGTAGCCACACATTTACTTCCACTATTCGACAGCCTGTGTACTTCAGGGGTGCATTAGTGAAGTGAGTGTCCCCAAAGGTGCTGCGGGACTGGGGTCATATGCCAATGATAAAAGCAGAGTGTCTTGTTCACAGAGGAAATGGAGTTCTACCTTGCCTTGCTTTTAAGACTATTTACCTGTACTATGAATCTACTCACTCATCTCTGAATAAGCCTGTAGACCCGTTCATGGGGATGTGGCTGTCTCTTAGACAGATCAAGCAGACTTATGTCATAGCAGAGTTGTGTCCTGCCTTGCCTCCCTGTGTGTCAGGGGTGGCAGAGGAGAATGAGATAGAGTGGAGGAACTGAAAAAAGATGAGAGGAAAGGGAAATCTCCTGGTAAAATCCCTGAATCTCATGAGTGAAATCCTGGCCCCATTGATGTCGGTGGGAGTCAACTTCAGTGGAGCCAGGATTTTACCCAATGTCGATAGACTGAGAAGCAGGAACCTTTTTTGAGCATCTTTCACAACAGATTTGGAGTTGAGTTAGATGAGTGATCCCAGTAGGGCCCCAATTCAGCAAAGCACATAAGTATATTCTGAACTTGTAAGCATGTAATTAAGTCCCATTGACTTTAGTGGGACTTAAGCAGGAGTTTAAATAGATGTTTAAAGTGCTTTGCTAATTTGAGGCCTAAGGCTGTCCCTTGTTTGCTGGAGCTGTTGAACTTCATCACAGTGCTAAAGAGATTAAACCAATAAGACTGGGATCAGGTGACAGGCCCTTCTCAGAGAAGATAAATTGTCAGACAAGGCAAAACATTTCTGTGCAAGCCAATAGTTTTTCCTTTGTCATATGAATAAGTGCTCTTTGGAAATGGTAAAATCTCCCCTTTTTGTTCTGTGCACTGTGAGGGGTTTAGTTCAGGTTAGAGAGCTTGGTGGGATTTTAGGTTTAATGTTACACAAAACACAGATAACCTGCACAGTTTTGTGAAAACATGAAGGGCATGTAGAGTGCATGTGAATGAGTGAGTTAGGCTGAAAGTGTTTTTAATGATGCCAAATGAATAAAATAATCTTTTACTTTCTCCAGGCAACCATTAATCAGTCAGTAAGAACAATTAAATATAAGAAATAAAATCGAATGGCTTTTAAGCAATCAATGTGAACTTCTGTACTAAATTACTGAAGAGAAAAAATATACTGTGTCATCAGTCTTTAAATACTTTGCTCATTAAAAGGTTGTGCACTAACCTCTGATCCGTAATCCTCTGGATTATTACTATTAATTTATATTTTTAAAGAACAGTGGAAATCAATTTCAACATTGAACAAATTAGAGTATGACTTTCAGAAAACAAGTGTTTAAATTACATCTCTTGTTTAAAAAAAATATTTTCTATTAAAAAATTAAAATTTTGTTTTTGTGACATGCAAGTATGTTTAACAATTTTATGCAATTATTTATTTTAGAAAACAGACACATGACTCACATTGTGCTGTCTAAGAACTGTTTGCTCACTGTAGAAATTACTTAAGATTGAGGGATTAATTCTGTCCCTATTTCATTGGCTGCAGAAGCTCTAGGCAGTGGAATTGGTGTGGTTCACTGCTCCAAGGTGGGGATTCAGGAGTAGGGGCAGCAGCCTCAGATAGACAATACTTCTCCTATGTGTATCTGCTTACTACCTGACCCAGCTACTTGACTCCTTAGCGAGCTATGGGATGGCAGTTCGTAACACAGTAAATAATCTATGTTGGGCCCCTACCAGATATAAGCTGCTTCCTGGAATGTTGCTCTGGTTGACCGAATTTCTGCTTGCTTTCAAAGTTGTATGGAACCATGTTGATTGCTTCTGACTCCAAAGAGTTCCTTCCCCTTCACTAATGGCTATATAATGCCATTCACCGGTTAAATAACTGCCTATGAACACTAATGGCTTGTTGTATATAGCAATTGGGTCATGGAAATAAACTTAGCAGTGCAGGCCCCTCTAATACTGGGGGCATGGGCCTGACTTATTCTGTGGATGAATTGTATAGGGATCATGATCTCCTGAAGATGGCACTTATTTCTCTTGAAGCTTAATTCTGTTGCTCAGGGAGAAAAAGAAGGGTCCGTTGGGGCACCCATTTTCACCATAACAAAAAAGGTGATCTGGGGAATGGGAAGCCCTGTCACTGTAACATTGTGTTAGGAGTGCCAAAGGTAATCCAACCTCTCACTTAGAACAGAGAATGTCTGAGGCAACTAAGATAAGAGGGACAATATGCAGGGAACTATTTACTATGAACTAGATAACAAGGGACAAAATAAGGTAGGAATGTAGAGATGAGGAAAAGAGGAAGTTGAAGCATGGACAGCACATGCTGCACAGGGATTGGTTCCTGAAAAGTAGCCAAGCCAAGCCAAAAAAGTTGATGCAGTGTATCATAAATTCAGTGGGAGGTGTAATTTATATAAAGGGAGAAGGTTTCTGTGTAATTTTGCAGCTGTGATGCACCCTGCATCAATCCCCCCTGCGTTTGAATCTGATCAACTCAGCGTAGCACTACTGTATGCCAAATAAAGATACCTGAGTGACGAAGGCTGGAGCTGGGCTGAGTTCTTGGAAAGTTGACTGGAAAGAGGTCTCAGAAGGAGTCCCAACACTAAGGAGACAAGGCTTTGAGTGTGGGAATTCCTATCAGGTATGTGGCTCCAAGGTAGACTGACCTTAAGTTCAGCATGCAGGAGAGCCAGCATACACATCCTTCTACAGTCTGCTTGGTTCAGAAGGCTGCAGATATACCAGGCTCACTGTTGCCCTTATTTTTTTTAAATGTTTTTGTGACCATCACTTTGCTGTTCATGTTTTACTTATTGCACAAAAATAAAAGTAGACATTGTTTGCGGTTGCAAATATTGACACCACCTGCGAACATTTATCCCCTACAGAGTAAAAACCATACAGGTATCTTTCCGTTGACTTCAGTGGGTATTGAAGCAGGTCATACTGTACACTTAAAAAGATAAATCTTTACAATAATAAAGTAATATTCACTGATTCTTCTGGTATTTATTGTAATGCCATTACTTACACTGACCTTAGTTAGTATTAATGTGAATGTCATAAGCACTTCTACAGAATTTTCCATCATTGATTAACTGGAGTATTACTTTGAAACCCTTTAGCTCAGAGGGGAACCAGGAATGGTCTCACCACAGCTTTTAAACATAACAAGTGTGCCTGCCTCACGAGACAGTTTTCCCATTGAAATACTAAACTTGATATGAGAAGCACATGTCAAAACTCGAGACCAGACCATACAATAAAAATGTACATTCTGTCTGCAGCTATTAAAGTGGTAAATAACAAATTTAAAGGTGGTTTCTCAGGAAAATGTGAATGAAGTGATTATAAATTCAAATAAGATATATCACTCTTAAAAGGGACACTATTAGATTAGTAATTTCAACTTTCAGACTATATATTTTAGTTTTGCATTAACATTTTAAATTTTCTTTATCTCTTTTAAAATGTTTCTGAAGATTGATGATTTCATGGTAGTTAATACTTGAGAACTTCATTAAAACACAAGGCTAAGAAGATAAGCAATACAGTTTCTTCTAACTTGTTTTCCTTTCAAAGGTGATGCCTAAATATTTAAAAAATGTCTAGCACCATATTTCATATAATATGTAATTTTATATATATTCTGTTTGTAAAATTATTAGAAATTTGAAAGTAAATATTCTTCCCTGGGTGCTTGTTCTTCTTCTCATTTGCAAACAGATTTATTTGCTATCTGAGTAATTTTCACTCAGTTTTTTGCTTGTGAAAGGGTGATGAATTGGCAATCCTATATTCTTTAGTCTTCCGTCACTCTATAGAACATATGGATATCATGGGTAAAATCCTGGCCCAGCTGAAGTCAGTGACAGAAGTCACATTGACTTCAGTAGGGTCTGGATTTCATCACACATCACTTTCTTTAATCATATAGTGGATTCTCATACAGGATCTGATTCAGAGCCCATTGAAATAAAAAGAAAGACTACCATTGATTTCAGTGAGCTTTAGATCAGGCCCATAGTAAACTGTTTGGGTTTTTTTTTCCATTCACAAAAACTTCACTGTAAATGCAATTTCACTGTAATAAAACTATTGCCTACTTGACATGCTTCTCCTCTGTAGAATGGCAGGGTCTCTTTTCACCCTATACAGTACAGTATACAGCAGCCTTGTAGTGTAATGTCATTTTCCTTCATTTTCCATTGGCAGAAGCACTTGTGTGACTAATATTGTGCTGTGCTGACCTCCAGTTGTTTTTGAGCTCATACCATTAGGTTCTATGCAGAACTAAAAGTATGATACAAAGAGGACTTACTTCAAACCATTTAGGTCATGTTTTCTTACAATTGCAGTTTAAGATGAAGAAGTAAAGTGTTGACAGGATTTTACATTTCAGTGCTTAGCTGAGGATCACCGAGTAGAATGAAAATGGGCAGACATTACATTTAAGTCCATGTGATTTGAAAAGATATAATTTAGATTCCATTAAAAATAAATTGAAATGCAGTTGTATTTAAAAAAAACATGTTCACAGTATTTCTTTATTTTAAACTAATGTTTTATTTGGTAGGAGCGAAATTCATTCTATAGCAGAGGAGGCTTCCTGCACCAACACAGCAGCACATATGGATTTAAGGCCCCAATTCAGTACAGTCCTTAAGGGTGTCTAGGCATGGTTAAGTACGTGCTAAAGTTCTGTTGACTTTAATGCAACCTAAGCACATTTTGAAAGATAAAATTTCCTAAGGCACCTAAGTCAGTTAGGAACTTAAATCCCATTTTCAAAAGTTTCAGAGTAACAGCCGTGTTAGTCTGTATTCCCAAAAAGAAAAGGAGTACTTGTGGCACCTTAGAGACTAACCAATTTATTTGAGCATGAGCTCAAATGAGATGAGTGGGGTGGGAGGAGGTATTGTTTCATGGTCTCTGTGTATATAATGTCTTCTGCAGTTTCCACAGTATGCATCCGATGAAGTGAGCTGTAGCTCACGAAAGCTCATGCTCAAATAAATTGGTTAGTCTCTAAGGTGTCACAAGTACTCCTTTTCTATTTTCAAAAGTGACATGGGATCCCCCTTGAAATAGCATGACTGTCAGTGAGACAAAGGCTCTTAAGGGCCAAATTTTTAAAGGTATTTAAGCACCTAAAGATGGCAGTAGATACTTAGTTGGATTTTTAAAAGCACCTCAGTGCCTAACTCCTCTTGATTTCAATGGGAATTTAAATAGTATGGGAAGCTTTGTGTAAGCTCTCTTCACTGGAGTAAATTTAATCCTAACTAAAAAAAATATAGCCATGTGAATTTTGTACACGCTAGAAATCAGTTAAAGCAATGAACTCCATGGGTTATTACAACCTTGTATACATTTATGTAAATTCAATGGGTTATGGTCTACAGCTGAATTCCACAATGTTTCTGTGTTCTTTCAGCTACGTATCATTCAAAATTCAGAGCTCCTTTATGAGATTACTTTTACTGGGTGGGGGGAGGGGGAGAGGGGGGTAATGTATATTTATTCGTGTGCTATTCAGTAATATGTGTAGATTTAAGTAGCACATACCTAGATTTACATAGGTCTGCTATATTTCATATCTCATTATCTTTGTCCTATATGTTTTATTTTCTCACAAGACCAAATGGTCTCTAGCTTTTGCATAAGTTTGTAGGGGGTGCAGATAAGGGCAAGAAGAATGTTCAACCCTCAGTAGCCCACTGTATTCAGTTCAAAGGATCAAGAAAAATATTTTTATGAAAGAAAACGTTTAGAATAATATTTTCAAAAGTGCTTGGCATTGACTTGACTGCTGCCCCTGGAGAGACTTCATTGGGAGCAGAGACAGGCCAATACTGAGTGCTTTTGAAAATCCCACCCTTCCAATCCATGTTGAGGTACACTTATGAATGTGCTATTTAATTCTCAGCATTTTATTCCTGTACAGGGAACCACATGATAAAACTGATTGGGGTTCAATTTAGCTTTAGTGTCTTGCCTGTGTGGTTCTCTCTGCAAGTTCATGGTCTTAGGTCTTGTCCACACACACACACACAACTTGTACAGACTTTTATATCGGTTTAGAAACTGTTTAAGTAAAATTGTTGGAATCCCACTGGGTGGACACTCTTAAAGTTGGATTAAAAGTGCTTTGAGCAAAATCAATATAAATCAATTCCTTACCATTAAATTGGTGCAACTTCCTTTTGTAGATGATCCTTAAATGTACATATTGATAATGCCTGAGAATCAGATCTGGTTGAAAGTAGATGTCAACAGGAAGAAGATGGGAAAGGAGGGCAGTTTTTTGAGTTTTCCTATTAAATCTGATTTTAGTGGTTACAATATTTAGCTTAAAAATTACAATACCAAAACAAAACAACTAAATGCTTATTTTGGATTAATTTTGGATTTTAGATTCTATTAGAGGGATATTTTGATAGATGTCTGTACATTATCTAGCACAGTGGGATCCTGCCCTTTGATCCTGTTCCCTCAGTACAAATAGGTAAATAATAATAATGATGGCTATATCCTCAAATTATAGTACAAAGCCTATATTTGTTTTAATTGATTTTTGATTAAATATGCTTGTGTGTTTTTCTTTAATATGCATAAAGCTGATAATTGAACACACATTAGTTATTGTATTTATTGGCTAGTATACCTTAAAAAGTGTGATTTTGATACATAGCTTGTGAACATGTGTATATCAAATAAATTAAGTATAAGACATCACATTATTTGTTCAAAAATGGATTTTAATTTTTAAACATTAAATGAAGCTGAGCCTGATGCATGTACAAATATCTACAGACTTTTTATTCATGTAAGCAGTTGAAGGTAGGATAAAAGGAACAGACGTGGCTCCATGCATATTTCATACCTGCTTATGTGTGGGATTTTGGAGGCCAATAGATACTATTATTCCGCGGAAAGCTCAAGTTAGGACATAAACCGACATTAGACCTTTATCCCTCCAAATTCTAGTTGTGGAATCAACAGGAATGCAGGGAGTTCATGCAAAGCATTTCCCAACGTCTCGTGCTCTATTATTGCCAATTCTGTGAGTGGTTGCATTGTTAATGAAGCTCTAGGCTTGAATTAAGTCTTTTGTGTTTGTGGGTGGAGGGAACTGGTGTGTTCTCCTATCAGCCAGGTTTAAAAAATTGTGGTTAATGGAAACTTTTTGCACACCCTGTCATTGGATTGCTACCTGTCATTTCACTCCTCACTGCCAATTTGCTGCAGGGTGCTTTCTCTCCTACACTGTTCTGCTGCGTGGAGACTCTCATCAATCACCAGTCTGCTCTTGAGGGCTCTCCCATTCATCATCAATCTGCTGTAGGGTGCCCTTGTGGTTTAGACTTCTTATATGGACACTTTCACCCACATCTGCTTTTATTCTTTTCTGGGCTTTTAAATGATGTGGAGAGAAGGTGGTGAAATTGTAATCGTTTTTCATTTCCAAGCTACCTGGTTCCCTAGTTTCATAGCCCCTTTCTCCGTCTCCCTAGCTGATTTCTGGAACAAAATTATCAGCCAGAGAGAGCCTAATAACTGCGGTCTGCAGTGTCTGTAAAATTCTTGCTTACCGGACTGAGGTTGAGGAAAGAAACTGCTATTGTCTCCTTTATACCACAGAGACTGATTGCCCCATATGATGATCAAATTTCCAGATTCAGGGCTGTGAAACACATCCTTGCCAACCTCAGACATTCAAAAAATCTGTGTCCGACTCCTAAAAATCCTGTGGTTGGCTTAAAAATTACACATTTTCTTTGAGCCAACATCTATACTGTGAATGAACATCTCAGGTGCAAAATTCAACCTCAAATGTATATGCTAACGTATGGACCTGCTCACTGGCTATTAAGAGGTGATCTCCACTGTCTCCTAACTGCTGAGGTGGGGTTAAAGACATAGGGTCAGATCCTTACCTGGTCTAATTTGGCATAGCTCCATTGAAATCAGTGGAGCTAGACCAGTTTATGCAAGCTGAAGACCTGGCCTAAAGGGTTTTTTTACTAAGGACTTTACAGGTTCATGGCACGAACTTTCAAACACTAATGTGACTAATTGCACTGTTCATGTGAATAGGGATTGCTTGTGTGAATTGTTGGAGGATCAGGCCTAACTGAATTATGACTTGACGCATGGAAATTGATACTGAATGAGGGAGAGGCAGGCTTACACGAAATAAGGTTCTAGTATTGCTTGTATCACAGAGTTGTTGGTTGCTTTTGTTTTTAAAGTTAGATTTTATTAGCACGCTGTGGGAGTTAGGGTCATAACTGTAGGACTACATAGGTTTTGAGTACGGATGTACAGTAAAGGGAGGAGTTTGCATTGAGGAGGACATTCCAGGCATAGGGGAAAACATGGCAGAGAATGTGGTATTGAGTAAGATGCATGTACCGTTATACTGTGTGGATTCTGGTTGGGTGGGATGGAGTAGGATGAGGGGGTTGAAATTATGGATGCTTGTGGATAAAACAGAAATGGGAAAAATCTATTCATTTTTCCCCAAGTCAGTTGTGCTGGCTGTTGATATATGTTACTAAATCTATCTCTGAAGTATTTGTACAAAAGTGTTGTTAAAGTTCTAGTTGAATATTTTATATTGTATTATAAAGACAGTTAAGTATGATTTACAAATATTCTTTATTCAAACAAAAACATTTTAGTGCTACTGGAGGTAGTATCAGCAGTTTGTGTTTGAAAGCTTCAGAAACTACAACCTGCTTCAGTTATAAATAATCCTAATGAAGATAAATAGTCTTACACTGATTAAAACACTGGACATATATTTTAACAACTCCTGAGACACACCAACTCAAACGTCTCAATGGCATGATTCAATATTTAATATCCTCCCATGCATGTAGTTGGATTGTGAAAGTGACTTTTCCCCAAAGCATGACAAAGATTTATAGCCACCTCTGGTATTATTAGAATTGACAAGAAGTAAAAACTTCTCAAATATTAAATGTGTAGGTGTTTTTAATATATCACAATTTGTGAGAGAGGCTGGAGAAGATGACAAATTATGCAGATGTGTTAACACTATATTCAAAATCTAATAAAAACCTACAAGTTATAAACTGTATCTCACACATCCACTTGGTGGGGAGGGCATTAACGATGCTTAGCTCAACTCCACTGACTCCTGCAGGAGTAGTAAGTCATTGCTGTGATGATGTGCCTCAGTGATTTTACTGTCTCTGAAACAGAGACCATCTTCATATGAACTTCTAGGGGTTCTTCGTAATAATATTGTATTTTTTAAAAATGGCACTACCTCTCTACATAATCTCCACTAATCGGTACATAAACTCTGTTTGGCAGTTTAAACTGTATAGGCTCTGCCTATGACAGTAGTTAAAAGATTTACTCCAGTGTGAACCAATGATTTCATTTTTTTCATTGTACAGTACACAGGCTTGTCTCTCTCTTTATGCCCGGTACCTAATTTCCCTATTTTGTAATATCTCCTAGAACAGCAGTTCTCAACCAGAGGTCCTGGACCCCTGATGGACCGCGAGCAGGTTTCAGGGGGTCCACCAAAATAAACCAGAGAGCAGGGCCAGCATTAGACTCACTGGGGACCAGGGCAGAAAGCCGAATCCCGAGCCCCATTGCCTGGGGCTCCAGCCGAGCAATTTAACTTTGCAGGCCCCCTATGGTGTGGGGCTCTGGCCAGTTGCTCTGCTTGCTACTTCCTAATGCCAGCCCTGTCTTTTAATCTACTGAAAAACAGTTGTTGTGGCACAGGTGGGTCATGGAATTTTTATAACGTGGGGAGAGGGGAGCTCAGAAAGAAAAAGATTGAGAACCCCGTCCTAGAAAACAAATTTTTTGATAAATGAAAGGATTACTTTTTGAAATACAAAGCCTTGATCTGTAGCGTTTGAATAAAATGTTCTAATCTCCTTTCTTATTTGGAGTTGATCACATTCCACATCCATTATTCTTGCACTTTCATCAAGTTATCTTGTGTCCAGAGCCAGTTTTCTTCTATTATTAATAAATATTTCACTGGTGGATGAGTTTATTTTCTATCAAAATCTGACAAAAAGTGTATAGTATTTAAGCAAATTACCTGCTAGCCCATGAAAAAAAGCACTTACGTTTAATCTGTTTTTAGGATCCTGAAATAAGAAATTTCTCTTCCTTTACACAAGTAATAAGAGGTAGGTTGTTGATTAAATAACCTGCTTCAAGACAGACTGGAATGGAGAAGAAGGACTTTAAGAGCTGGCTCCGTATAGATGGGATTGAGGTTAGAAGAAGGATGACTTGTCAATTAAATAACCTACTGGAAGCAGAGAAGGACTTTAAGACTGTGTCTTGTGGTTTCAAGGCTTTGTACTGTTCAGAAAGGCACAAAAGCCTGAAGGAGTTCTGGAAAGAAGCTATTGGTCTTTGCTTGGCCATCTTTTATCTCAGTATTGCACTTCGCATTAGTAATGGAAACAGGACTCAAATGTCACACTGGCTTCAAAGCAACTTTTCTTTGTATCTTAGCTTTTTTTTAGACTTCTTTTATGTTTTTGTAAAATATTAGATTTCAAAAAAGCTTGTTTAATTATGAATTATGTTGAATGAGAGAGGCAAGTAGACCATTTCTACCATTCTCCTTTAATTTCTACCATTTCTACCATTCTTCTTTAATAATTGATGTTATAAACCACATTATTTTTCACATATGCCCTTTAAATATTGTCAGGTGGCGAAAGCTGAAGTTCATACCAAAAATAATGTATTTGGAATCTGTTAGAAATAGAGCTTCGCTTCTCTTCACTGACTCTTTTTGTCTGAACTCCATGACTAGTGGGTACATGGAGAGAGCTCCTTCTTTTTACAGTGCAGTCTGTATCTGTATGTTCCGAACTACAGCTGCCTTGCAGATTTCCTTCACTTCATGAAAAAAGTGGCATTGGCTGACTGCTTTGCCTTTAACCCAAACTCCATGTCCAGTCACTTCTCTGATAATGAGTAGATCCAGTCATGGAAGACCCAGTGGAGAGAGGGTCTTCCTCCTTTCTACAAAAACCGCTTGCCCTTTTGGCTCTTGCTTCAGGAATGTGATAAGACCTTCTCCATTTAGTAGCACTGCCAGCTCCCAAACTGTCCACATAATGCCTGTTAGGTAACCTTCATTACCCCTCCATCTCCTACCAGGAAAGATTTCTCCCGAGGCTTACTTGAGCCCTTTCTGGCAAACTTGAGGTGGACAAGTTTAAGGAGCCCTCTGGTGATTCACAACCTCTGAGGGAGAGCTAGTTAAACCATTATTCAAGTTTCTACCAAAGATAAATTGTCCATAGTAAGCTTAGAATGGATTTGATATTCATTTAAGGAAGACCCCCGCCCTCTAGTTTAGCGCCTAGTGAAGGAAAACCTACTTGTTCTGTTTCTAAACTGCTGCCTTCCATCTTCTTTAATTCCATGTTAGAGAATCCTTAAGAACAAGAGAGAAGTAGTGGGGGAAAACCCTAATTTATAGACTCTCCTGTCACCTCCCACCTGGAAGAGCCATTAATTAGTTTCCTTATGGGAAGGAAATCTACTCCGAAGAAGAGGGAGATTGCTACAAGCATGAGGATCAAGACAGTGGTAGAACTGCAGTAAGTACATTGTGACATTTTATGTCCAGTGTTCATTGTCTTGCTGTTGTAGAATGAGACCTCTGATATCTGTCTGTAACTAGTGAATGCAAAGCCACAATTTGTTCCTGAGATTGGATCATCTGCATGACGGTATATAGTAGTGGCACATTGTCATCACCAGGAGAGCCCTTCTGTTTCTCCTTCTCCAGGACATCTGTCACAGGCTGTGTTGCATGGCACAGTGAGCAGTTTGCACCTTGGTTCCACAGTTGTTGTAAAAGATGCATGGATACAGATGTATAAACATATAGTTGCTCTGTTAATTCTTGTCATTTTCCTGTGGTAGAATGGCAGCAGGTGGTCTTACAGGCAAATAGGTGTTCTTTAAAAAATGAAACACATTTTTCAGTAGAAGCTTGGGTTCATTGAAGCAGTCCCAAAGATGGGCTGCACATCTGCTGAATTTCCATTACCTGTACAAAAATCTGTCAGACACTGGGTCATGGCTAATAAGCAGGGATGAAGATAGGAGACGGTAGGGGAAGAAATAATGATTACTCAAATGATTCCTCTTCTGAAGAATGACAATACAAAAACTTATTTCTTGTCAGACCATCTCAAAATCCTGGCCTGCTTCTCATTAGGAAGCCAGCCTGAAAAACCAGTTTATAAGGAGTTCAGTCACAGCTGGTTAGGATTACATAGAGGATAAAACTCCTATTTATTTTTATTTATTTAATTTTATAAAGGCAGTTAAAGTGACTCCATCTATGGTCTGGGTACCCTTACAATAAATTAACAAACGTTACAAATAGCAGTAGATTACTGTATAAAGGATGGTTCATCCCACCATGACAGAAACATATATATTCATGAGAAAAAATAATGAGGATAACCCCAAATGTTTCCAATCCTCAGCTTGTGGAGTAAGGTGGGCTTCATGTGCCTGGAGGATTCACAAATGCAGGCTCCAGTGGACCAAGGCAGGCAGTGAGGTGCAATGTAGAGGACCGCAAATGGAGAATACCCTGCCTGCAGCTCTCTCTGATCTGCAGCAAGAGAGTTTCAGCTTGAGCACCTCACCTGATCACAACTGGAGTAATGTGGCAGAGAGAGGGTGTCTATCCAGTAAATAGGGCCCAACACAATTAAGGTTTTACTAGACAAAACCAAGAAATTCCGCCTGGAAACCTATTGGCGGTCGGCACAGAACATCGGGGGAAATTCCACATAATACTCCATTTTCTAAGTGGCAGAATTCTTCACTCATGGTCTCCAGCTGTGGCCCATATAGAGTGCATCTCTGGGTAACAAAGGAGACAGTAATTGGGGGTCAGGGTCTGCATTGGAGAAGAATGGTCACACACTTCTTTCCAGGCAAAAGTGGAAAAAAGTACCCATGACCGCAGCTGCTACTTGGACATCCTGGAGTAGCCCAAGATCTAAATAACCCAGAATTGTGCATCTGTGTTATAAATAGTGGCTACACTACAAAATAGGTTACAAGGATTCTTTTCCTAACCTACCAACATTATCTCAGGCTTATTTGGACTGAGTCAGTCAGCTTAGTCATCAAACAATAACCAAGTTCATAAAGGATATGCATACATTAGAGGTTTTTTCTCTAGTTTAGTGGTTTTCAACCTTTTTTTATTTTCAGACCCCTCAAAAATTTCAAATGGAGGTGTGGACCCCTTTGGAAATCTTAGACATAGTCTGCAGACCCCCAGGGGTCGGCACACCACAGGTTGAAAACCACTGTTCTATGATAACGGCAACCATTTGCGGACTCCTTAGACATAATCTGCAGACCTTCAGGGGTCCACAGACCACAGGTTGAAAACCATTGTTCTAGTTAATTGATTTTCAGTAAACTAGAGGTAGTTTACATGTTTGTAAAGACTGTTTGGGACACTCCTCTAGTGTTTATTTCAGACAGGAAATTTACCCTATGGCTTACCCATAAGAGGGAGTTCTTCCCTGGCTGAATGACCGATCTGATTCTGAAAGCATGAGCGGAGAAGAACAGTACAGTCCGGAGATATGCCTCTACTTCTTGCAACACTTTAGTTTAACTACAAGAATAATGTATTTGCTGTCATTTCTTCCTCCCCCTTCTCTGGCTGATATCCAGAATGAGCGTATCATTTAGTCAGGTGAGTGCTGTAAACAGCAAAAGACTCTCATTCTGGAAGGGAAAAAACCCTAAAAAACAAAGGCCATAGCTTAATGAAACATTTGTGTCTGAGGCAAGATCATTTTAATTTTACCAAGAGTTTTTGTGGTCTTAAAAATTGCTAAGTTCTTAAAGATTCCAGTTCTTGATTTATGGGCTCTTCTGCAAGATGGACAGAGGAAAGTATTACTGTTGATGAATCTGTAACTCCTGTGCTCCTAACTTGAAAAGCGTCCTGTTCTATTAATGTTGATTTGCACATCTTGCTTCATAATTTTTTGCATGAGAACTTACTTTGCCTTACCAACCCCCTTGTGTTACCAACTACTTATGAAGATGATCTTGAGGTCACAATGGGTAAATACTTTTTTCTTTATATGTCTCCCTCTGATTGCCTCTTGGCCTTTTGTCCATTCACTATATGTTATCTTCTGTGTTGGCCCAATAACCTCCATATGGGTGTGTCCTCTCTAGTATGACTCTGCTTTTATAAATACTGCTTCAGCACTGGTTTTGGAACTCTTTACATACGTACATTTTCTCATAGTGCAAAACACCTTAGCAATTAACAATAAACACGGCACATGGGCATCATTGGCCAGCAATCTTCTGGAACATCTTTACAGTTTCTTACTCTTATTAACAGAAGTATTTATTTGTATAGCATCAACAGTGTTGTCTTCTGACATACCTGTTAAAAAAAAGACCAATTTCCTTTCCTGTTTATTTTTTGTTGCACGACTTCCTCTTGCCACAAAGATTAACATAAAACATAGCTTGAAAACAAGGTAGGAAGAATCCTGTTGTCTGATGGTTTTAATTTACCATAAACTATCCTACATCAGTGAAATTTAGGACCTGATTTTCACAGATGGGCATATGGATAATTGCATAGAAAAAACAGAATCATGGGCAAATGTTCTATTAAGCATCTAATTTGCTATTTACATGTACCGATAGTACAGTTCCATGCAAAATTGGGTATTGTCTCCATGGGGACACGGCGGACAGTTAAGGCAAACCAACAATGTGCATAAATTAAAGCATGTTAAACCCTGTATGGATACTCTTTCAAGAGTAAAGTGGTCTTAATTTGCTGTAACTTAATCCTTCTACCTCAGCTTTCTTGAGATTGCTGCTGGAGGATAGAAGACACAGATATACATGACTGAACTGTTTTCTTTAATTCTACTTCGGGCATCCACTAGTATTCCCTATTGCACATTGCTAATCATGTATCACTACAAAAAATTGTGAAAACTCCATATTGTTGTTAAAAACCAGAGTTGGGGTTCAGGTTGTCCTGGGACAAGTCACATTTTTAAAAAAGCATAGTATGCTTGAATAGTATTGATTCCTTTTTTACTTATTTCTTTGATGTGTCAACGATAACTTGTGCATATTTAACAGTTATAAAGGAAAGTGGAATGCACTGAAGCATGGTTAATATATCGTTATACCAATAAAATAAAAACCATCAGGATCTTATTAAAGGGAAAAAGGCAAAATACCACATTTATTGTGAATACAGAAAGAATCATAGTAAGCAGTTAGTTATAGCTATAACATTCCATTCAATCTCATATTTATTCACACATTCATTCATACAAACACACACACACAGGTTCTGCAAGGTTGTTTCATAGTTACCAGCCTTAGAGTTGCTCATGCCAAGCCACTGGCCAGGTGGCCTGGACATGAGGGGGGAGCAGGGCCTTGTCAGATGCTCATCTGATGCTCCTGGAAGTTGGTTTGCAGAATCAGACCCCAAAGTTCTCACTTTTTAGAGTCTATTTTTATAGGAATTTCTTCCTATGCCAGTCTATGGGAATTGCTTCATCATGCTGTTGCTGAATCAATCATCAGATAGCACATTCCTGATGGCTCCGTGCTGCTGGATGTTATCTTGTTCTTTGATTTTCCCATTCTTGAGGATGTTGGGTGGATTCCAGTCTGCCCTCCGGGGGGTCCTCGGGTTATTTCCACTTGACGCCTTCTTCAGCCGATGGACACTGGATTCTTAGGCTGGCACCTCCCTGATCATTCATTTATTATCCACACCAAGCATCCATCCACATACATCCTCTATCTCTATTTTAATCACAATTGTTAATACAACAAAAGGGCGAGGAGTCTCTGGGTGCTGTTTCTGTTGTTAGAGTATTGCTTTGAGTCTCTCTCTTTCTGTGAATTGCTTTGAGAACAGACTCTGTCTTAGAATGTACTAACACAATTAGCAGCTTGCAAGTTTCACACATAGAGGGAGAGAAACAGTACCAAAACCCAAGAGACCTCTTAATTAGTAATACCCTGGAATTTAAACTATGGGGAATCAAACTCATTTGTGATTTTAATACAGAACTTCTTTAATATGATCCAACAATATAAATACTCTTCTTGTTCACATTAAATAATAAAGTTGCCTATAGAAGGTTGTAGGTGCCCTAATGCATCATTAATAATAAATAATTAATAGTGTATTTTATATGATATTGTGCTGGTTCCAGACGCAGTGTGTCAATCTGCTGAATGCAGAATACACCTTTCAAATTTGAATAATGACTTCTTGATCACTAAAGGCAGTATTTTAACAAAGCCCTTACAAGTAAGTGAAATCCATTATTCCACTGAGTTCATCTCCATTAATTGTCATGCTAGGGCTTGTATATCCTTTCTCAGGTGTAGGCTGGTACATTATCTCATTTTTTTTCAGACTGATGGTTAATCCATAGTTTTTTAACTGCCTCAGCACACTTACTGGTAATGATCTTGAAGTAGGCAGTATTGTGCAAACCAAAAGTCCAGTCATATGCATACTGTTGATTTGAGACTGTTGATTTGTTGATTTGTTCAAGGTAAAGATCTTCTCAAATGTTTAAAATGTAATAAAAATATTCCTGGCACCATTGTTGTAAAGAAAAGTCCAGAGAGAATAGATATTGAAATACAATAGCCTGTATTATGCAGGAAGTTAGTCTAGGTAATCAGAAAGGTCCCTTTTGGTTTTTAAATCGACGAACATCCTTGCTTGATCCATTTCATATACAAATGAATACAACAAAGTGCCATCCACAGAGATTGTATCCATAATTCTGTTGTACAGTTTACTGATGAGCTAAGAAATTTCTCTAGGCATTTAAACTTTTGCAGGACTTTCTACAATTCAATACAGCAGAACTCAATAACATTTTTAAGATCATGCAGCTACATATAGACACACGTTCTGTTACCTACATTTTTCCTGTTACTGTCAAGCACCAATTACTGTTTAAAGCCACATTGTGTCTCTGGGAAGATTTGTCTAGCTATTGTCATCAACGTGTCAAGGAGTACCGAGAAAAATATTTTTTCCTGCAGCTCAGATTAAGAGGAGCACAATAATTGCCAGACAGTTTTGTTCCCTTTACATTTAGAGATGATAGTGATGGCTACATCCACGAGGTAGACAAGATTATGTTGCCTTAAAGATATGTTGCTCACTAGCAAATATACTGGCAACCGTATTTGTAGAATTTTTTTTTTTTTTTAGGGTATTGGCGTCAGGACCTGAGAATTTTTCTGCTTTACAGCTTCACCCAGAATACTTTAGGTGCATCCATGTCTTCCAGCAAAATATGTTAATACTGTAGTAATCTATGAAAGGCTTTGTTCATGATGTCTGTTAGAAACTTAAGGAAATACCTGAAGGACCAGATTTTCCTTTTAGTTACAACGCGGCACTTTACTGACATCAGTGGACTTAGTCTAGGTTTGCACTAATGTAACTGAGAGAAGAATTTGGCTCAGAAAACTCAGAGAAGGAAATTGGTGTCAGAGATATTACCATTCTATAGTGGAGTGGGTTTCAATGTATATACAATATATGTAATGCATACAAATGTAAAATTAATATATGTACATACAGTAGATCCTCAGAGTTATGAACACCTTGGGAACGGAGGTTGTTTGTAATTCTGAAATGTTCGTAACTCTGAACAAAAAGTTATGGTGGTTCTTTCAAAAGTTTACAGCTAAACATTGACTTAATACAGCTTTGCAACTTTACTTCGCAGGAAAAAAATACTGCTTTCCCATTATTTTTTAGAAGTTTACATTTAATACAGGACTGTGCTATTATTGCTTTTTTTTTTAATCTCTGCTGCTGCCTGACTGCGTACTTCCGTTTCCAAATGAGGTGTGTGGTTGACTGGTCAATTCGTAACTCTGGTGTTTGTAACTCTAAGGTTCTACTGTACATGTATAACACACATACACTTTATTATATGCATGTAGATATATAAAAAGCGTGTACATACATAGGGCCAAACGTTCAACTGATGTAAGTTGTCATAGATCTGTTGCTTCAGTGGAGCTATGACAATTTATACCAGCTGAGAATCTGTCCCATAATTTAGATAGATTCTTTTTAAAAAGATTGTGTATTTAGCTTTCTGAGATATTAAGGACCTGAACAGTATTGCTTTTAACTGAAATTTTTATATATATATACACATGTGAGCCAGGGTCTGAATGAGCTGTCCCCAGCCATCTTTTAATGAACTGGAGGAAAAGATCTCAGGAGTAGACTGTATTTGTACAGATACATCTACTTTGCCGAGGTGATCAACAGACTGAGCTACTTTCTCAAAGTGATTGGCTGTTTTGGGTTAAAATGCACTTTAGTCATGGATTCAGAGAGCATGAAATGTTGTTAAATTTATTCTATGACTAAAAGGCAGAAGAACGGTCCTTAATATGTCCTAATTGAGAGGCTCATCCTCATTTTAACTGCATTCACTAAGCAAGGGGTAATAATGCCAAATCCAAGTAAAAGAGAGGGTGCGGACAGGTGTTCCTACCTGGTGGTGTGGACTCTGTTTAAAGAGTCCTAGATACTGTATGACCCTCTCGCTCCAATGTTTAAAAGACAAAACTGATCAGACTCACTTCAGAGTCCTTGTTTCTGCTTAGCGATCATTAGAGTTGAAATGACTGATAAAGATGGTCTGGGGGGCTGAATGCAGTGAAAGAGAGTGCAGGGGATGAAGCCAATGCAGCAGCAGTGAGGTTACCCATTACCCAGTGAACTCATTAAGAGCTAAAGTCACTAAAAATATGGTTAAGGGGTGGAACCTCACAACACAGGACTGCAGCTGGAGGCAAAGGTGGCAGCGATCGCAGCAAGCCGCAGCGGAGATGACAGCGACGACAGTGAGCAGTGGCAGCAGAGGCACTGCTTAACCCTCCCCTCCTTCAGGAGTGGGAGGTGAACCCAGATGAATGCAGCTGTGAATTCTGGGACTTAGCTGACCTTGGACAACCAATTGAGAGTGGGATGAAGTGGAGGGAAGGGAGAGTAGCATGTTCAGCCATCCGACTTTCATTCCGCAAGATGGGAAACTGAGGCAAATGACTAGTGCCCAAGATACTGTCGGGTGGGTGTTTACTTAATGTTGCATTCTTTTGAATCGTTGTGATGTTTCCCCATATTAATGCTGAGTTCCCTCTCCCTTTTAATAGAAATTTTATTTAATTATACATAGTTTCAGTGCTTATGAGTGGGGAAGTATTGCCTCTTAAATGCACCCATGGTTGGTGTTTACTTTTCCCAAATTACTGGGTGAGGGTTTGAGCTGGATTTATGTAATATTAAGAGGAATCCCTAGATATTGAATCTGGCTCTTGTTGCTGCCGACACCATCAGGCAGAAGGGTTACAATATCATTAAAAGACATTCTCAAGGCATGCTGTGCTGGATACTTTATTTTCAGGGAAGTATATCCACTCTGTTTTTAAAATATACAGTGAGTAAATTTAGGTGAGAAGCTGGAAAGATAGTTGGCTCATTTTTCAGCTTCACATCACGTCTTCATATTTAATTTTGGACATTTTCTATCCTCAAAAAATGAGGTTATGCTTCATTAAAATAAAGTTAGATAAGCTAAACATTAGCTGTAGTATGTACAATATGTTTCAGTAGCATTCTAACTTATGGAACTCCGTATTCTAGTGAAAGACATTGGGGTCCCTGCTTCCTTCTGCCATGTTTTGCTCACATATGCATTCAACAATTTCAGGATTTTAGTTATGCTCTTGGAATGCCTCTCTGCTCTCAGATCAATATGAAATAGTTTAATATTTATAAACATATAAATATACCTACAGCATTTCATGCTGACCTTAATTGAATAAAACATTATTTGAGAAGAGTTACCTTCATGTAGAACAAAAATCCTATCATTTTTAGTCCTGGTACAGCTAAAGTTGGAGATCTGGCAACATGTAGCTGAAAATAAAACTGCTGGCCTGATGATGCCATAAAGAGAGAAAATTGTGTTGCCAAAAAGAGGACTGATATTTTCTCCTACACTAGAGGATAATTTTCAGCATGATAGGTGCAGATTTAGCTCTCTGGCTCCCATGGATTATTCTCACTATTAGTCCTGCTTGTAATGTTTTCACATTTTTATTCATGCATGACAGAATATTGATCAGTAGTTCAACAGTTATTCAACAGCATCATGACATACAATCATACTGAACCTGAAACAGCACTGTCAAGTCATGCCTTTATTTAGATAAGCCTACAAGTGCTCATTGCTTTTGGCTTCTGACATAATTGTTCACTGCAGAAGGCAAATGTAAACAGGAGGCTGCTACTTCAGAAAATCACTCCTTCAGCTTCCTGTCCACCCCAAAAGGTCGTCACTAAAAACAACTGCTTAGCAATGGTGACAATGAAAAACAACTGTGTTGAGACTTCTGGTATGGATAAGAAGTTTCGGTTCAAAGTTATAGCTGAGAAATGTCCTTTCAGCATCATTCTCCTAACTTCTATAAATAGTTAGAAAACTAGAAGGGGTTCTTCATAAATGCCTACAGTAAAGAAATTTACAATGATTGTTCCTTTATTTTTTTGTTCTTGATATACTAAGATGTTTTCTAGGAGAGGGTAATCTTTTCCTAGTAATGCCCAGTTTGTACAACTTATATTTTACTATGTTTTTAAGGTGCCCCTCATTACCATTGTACCTGAACTCCTCACCACCTTGAATGCATTTATCCTCACATCACTCGTGGGAGGTAGGGAAGTACTATTATCCCCCTGTTACAGATGGGGGACTGAGGCCCAGATCCTCAAAGGTATTAAGGTGCCCGAGTCTCATTGATTTCACTGGGATTTAGGCAGCTAAATACGTTTGAGAATCAGAGTCTAAGTGACTTGCTCAAGGTCACACAGGAAGTGTGACACAGAGCAGGGACCTGAACCCAGGTCTTAGTCCAAGACTAGCACCCAAACCACTGGACCATCTTTCCTGTCTACTATTCTCAGCTATCAGACAGTTTTCTGTTTCATACTTATTAATCATCTAATTTTCTGTGGAAAATATTGGATTAATTCCTGTTTATAAAGGAACAAATTCTGAGCCTAATATCCAGCCCAGGTTCCCAGGCTGGGGCCTGGGCAGGTCACGAGTTAGGAAAGAGGAATCCATATACCTCCAACTCTAGCAGTAGAGTGGCTGTGATGCTGCTCAGTGGAGGTTTTTTCAGTCCAATGGCTTGGAGTATCCTCCATGGCATTTTGTGAGAGGGAGAACAAAGGAAGCCAGTAGCAACAGATCCTCCGGCCCCAGCCATCCACCAGAAGCGCTGCCAAAGCTCTTGTGGAGTAGGTCTCTGCACTGCATGGTGGTATGTGCCCCAACTCAGTGCTGTACCCCTCTCCCCCACATTCCTGCCTCCGCTTTGCACAGTTGAAGCACACCAGTTCTTCTTCGAGTAGTGTCCCTATGGGTGCTCCGCTTTAGGTGTCTGTGTGCCCCTGCACCTCTAATCGGAGATTTTTGGTAGCAGTGTCCCTTTGAGTCCGCGCATGTGCTCTCCCTCCCTCGTGGTCTGCCTCAAGATTATTTAGCACTGCATAGGCGAACCCCCCTCTCTTCTTCTCTACTGTCTTTGGCCTCTGATGGAATGAGCAGTTGTCCCTTCCTTATCTGTATCATTAGCATAAGTAGTGTTTGTTTTGTTCTCCTTAAAAGTAATTAGACTAGTGTTTCTCCTCTCAAACTGCCTTTTATAAGCACTTTTGATGAGCTGGTTGAGGGCCTGAACAATGATACCTTATAGCATCAGCTGCCATCTATACATCTGTCACACCACTCAGAAGTCACCTTGCCCTACTTCACAGCAGTTAGGACCAGCTGTAGAGCAAAGAGATTGATTTCTAGCCCTGAACCTACAGGGTGTCTACTTCCATATCTCAATACAACCATTGTACAGGAGATTTCCTACTACTTACCTTTGGGGCACGAGCATTATCAGTACAGAGTGCTCCACACAACTAAACATTAGGTGTAGTATCTCCAAGGTTCTCTTCATTGTAGTGGCATACTAACCCCGGTACAGTGACTGGACTTTATCAGAACCAACCTGATGCAGTACGAATGAGAGCGCTCCTCTCACTACCCACATTCACCACCCTGGGACACATATCTCCCTAATACACTGGGGAACTCACCTACACAACAACAGGACAAATGGCCTTCCACAGAAATGACCTTCCATATCACTCTTTTGGGGCTAAAGGTTGTCAGGAGTGCCTGTGTGCACACTCTGCCTTTCATCAAAAACAACACACAAAGGTCATGATGGACTTAATGTGACATGTATGTTTTGTATAAACTGCCAAGGAGCTGCCAGATCTCCCTCCCTCTACAAGACAGCACTCAAACTTTGGAATTGATGCACCCATCACAATGTGCTCATCTCAGCTGTCTATCTACCAGGGATACAGAACGTGACAACCAACAGTCTCAGTTGGAATTTTTTCACGACAGTGAGTGTGTACTGAATTCAGAGGTGCTTCAAGATATATCCGCCCTTTGGGGAACCCTGCCTATGGATCTCTTTGCTATTTAATAGAATAAGAAAGGTCCTTGTTACTGCTCCAGGGCTGGCCTGGGGAAACCTTCTCTGGCAGTTGCCCTCATCTTCCCATGGGACAGGGCCCACTTGTATGTCTTTTCCCAGTGTTCTACTGTATTCAAGATTCTGTTGAAAATTCAACGAGACAAACCGAGAGTTATTCTGATTGCCCCTCTTGACCATGACAAGTCTGGCTCTTTACCTGACACAGATGGCAATATGCCCTCCAGTTTCTCTTCAGCCCATTCCTCACCCACTCTCTCAAAACAATGGGCTGACCCTTCACCCCAACCCGTGGGTCCTCCGCCTCCAGGCTTGGCTCGTTCTTAGTTCCAAGGCTTAGAGGCAGAATGCTCTGACAAGCTGAAAGATGTATTGCTACACAACCGCAAGTTGACCACTCGACTTACTTATCTACAAAATGGAAACGACTGCAAGTTTGTGTCATTCCAAACACACAGACCCAACCTCCTCTGATTTTGCACTACATTTTAAACTCTCAGTCAGCTCCCTTAAGGTACATCTTGTGGCGAAAACGGCTTCCCACTTGGTCTTTGCTCATCCACTAATGTATAGATTCTTTAAGGGCATTGGGAATCTCTTCCCCTGTGTGACACCACGCACTCCAGCCTGGGACTTTAACCTAGTTCTCAGGGCTTGGACTAGACCTCCCTCCGAGTCCAGGGCAACTTGTTCTCTCTTACACATGTCCATGAAGACAGCATTTCTAATTGCCATCACCTCAGCTAGGCACATAGGAGAAATAGCGGCCCTGATGGCACGTCCATCATTCATGGCCTTTTTTTTTTTTTTTTTTTAGACAAAGTAACTCTAAGGCCATATCCCAAGTTTCTCCGAACTTTTTCTGCACTTTCCATATGAATCAACAGATCCATCTCCATCCATCTGTTTTTTCCCAAAACCATATTGTGACAACTGGGAGACAATTGTGCATATGCTAGATATTAGAAGGACATTAGCATTCTACTTGGACAGCACTAAGGACTTCAGGAAATCCCCTAACTCTTCCTTTTGTCCACAGAAAGATCCAAAAGCTCTGTGATATCCCCTCAAAGACTATCCAAATGGGTCTCTGGTTGCATTAATCACTTATCAAGGGCACAACTTGCTTCCGTTCAGAGTCCATATGCACTCCACGAGGTTAGTTTCTACATCAATCACATTCCTTAGGGATACCCCTATCTCAGCAATCTATAGAGCAACGACTTGGGCCTCTACCCATACTTTCGCAGAACATTGTGATCACTGAAGATTTGGCCGCTGACACCATCTTTGACTCCATAGTACTCTCTGTAGTAAAAGACTCCACTCTGAAGTCCCAGCCTCCAGTGGTGGGTACTGCTCGGGAGTCCCCTAAAGTGGAGCACCCTCAGGGACACTACTCAAAGAAGAAGAGGAAGTTACTTACCTTGTGCAGTAACGATGGTTCTTCGAGATGTGTGTCCCTATGGGTGCTCCACAACCAGACCTTCTCCCCTCTACTTCGGAGTTCTCTGTAGGGCTCTGTAGCAGAGACGGAAGTGAGCGGGGTTCGCCCGTACAGTGCTAAATAGCCTCCAGGCATACCACGAGGGAGGGAGAGTACATGCATGGGCTCAGCGGGACACTACTACCAAAAATCTCTGATTAGAGGTGCAGGGGCACACAGACACCTGAAGTGGAGCACTGATAGGGAAACATATCTCAGAGAACCATCGTTACTGCACAGGGTGAGTAACTTCCTCTTCTGCTCCCAAGGAATTTCCCACTGCCATGTAGTAGGGGTCAGGATTTATCCTTACG
This sequence comes from Caretta caretta, assembly GCF_965140235.1. Lineage (NCBI taxonomy): Eukaryota > Metazoa > Chordata > Testudines > Cheloniidae > Caretta > Caretta caretta. The sequence continues at coordinate 199,379,211 of NC_134207.1, read as the reverse complement.
GGCATTAATGCTAGTCAAAAAACTGAGGGGTTGTAGCACCAATTCTTTTTTTTTAATACAGGTTGTTTTGTAATTCTGAAAAATTACAGACAGGATGGTTCACTGTGCAGTTTACTTGTAAATAACTGTGTTTAATCCACTCCCCCAACCCCGATTTTCATAAATTCTAGCTGTGTGTATGTGAGAGTTGGAAAAGCAAGAGGTGTCTTCAGTAAACTGACTTGTCTTTTGAAAAAGAAGGGCTGACCTGACACACTTTTTAAGGGATGTGGTTTTTTCAAAAGGGGTGGGGCTAATGACAGCAGGTGGAGAGTATGATGCATCCTTGCAGTGGTTTCTAGTCACACTAATTAGAATGTTGAGTGCTCTTGGTATGGTGGATGAAGAGGGACAGGGTGCTGTCCATCAGCTACAAAAGCATCATAGTAGGCATATTATAGGATGTTAATCTAGAATATGTCAACAACTGATCTTGAGAATGGGAAGAGATCCTACCAGAACCTGGCTCTTTCAACAGAGAGCAAAAGTGTGCTAGCTTTGGAGAAGTATGAAGTCAATGAAGGAAAAAATAAACACACAGGATTGCAGGTATGGAGAATGAATGAATTAAATGTGAGAAAGAATCAGAGCAACAACATATAAGGGTCTGTTGGTATTTCTCATGAAAAGGAATGGCAAGTAGAGAAGACGCTTCTACTTTTTTGTTTAGCCTTTGTTTATAAAAAAAAATCAAAGGATCTGTGTTCCTTGTGGCAGACGGTCAGGTGAATCTGATGCTACTAAATGAATATTTAAGACTTTACCACATTAAAGGACAATGATAAAAAATACTTACCACAATAGTATACCAGCTAGTGACACACATGCTTCAAAAGGTATTCTAGTAAGGCTAGGAATGTACACTAAATCAGTTAATTCTCATTGGGGGTAACAGTGGCAGTTAAAAACAGTGGCAGTTAAAACCTTTTTTTATCAAGATTAGAACAGAACTCATTATTATGATTAAAGATGTACTTACTAGTCATGACATGCTAGCTACATGCTGGTAGCAGAAAATACCTGCTGTTTGTGGGTTATTATCAACTTCCTTTGAAGAAAATCAGCCTTTCTTTACATTTGCAATGCAATGCACCCCCAGGCTTTGCTTTGCATGTATAATTTAAATATGTTTTTCAAAGGCAGGTACACAGCTGCAGTAAGCAGCAAAATACCCATCTCATCAGCATAGGGTAGACAGGCACTACATATTTTCTGCCATCCAGATTAATAGCTGGTAATTTTACAGATTTCCATGTTGAGCTTTTAGTAGTGTGGTAGCAACCCCAAGGATTCTACAGTACTATGGTATGAACCAATAAAACAAAGGAAAAATTGCTAATGTTGCAGTATACAGTATTAGGAGACGTTTTGCACAATATTTGTGAATATTGTTGTTCATGTGAGACAGTGTACTAAATAATGTTACAGAAAATTGTCAATATGAAAAAAGTCACTAGTAGGTACAGTGCTCTGTAGAAGTCCCTGATTTCAAAATATAACTTACCTGTTGTAGAGCTTGATGACAAATAACAGTGCAAACAAAATGCAAGTTCAGATGTATTCAAACCTGCTCCGAAAGGAGCTTATTCTGGGTGCTTGCTATAATTATTTTGGTGGAGAACTGCATATTAAATGTCAGCTCAAACTCAAGTTGCTCCATTGGAGAGATGCTGTGCAAATACCAAACTGACTGCTTTGTTTGTGAACCAGCAGATATATCATTCTTCCTCCTATCTATATTATTTTTTAAATTATTCAGTATGTCTGTTGTACTGACACTATAACATGAACAGTCCCACGCTGAGGATTTCATTTTGCCCAAGAATAAATTGAGTATTGGGATTTGAAAGGATGTTGATAACACATTGTCTTTTATGACCAGCTTTTTTCCCCTCTTTAGGAAGAAAAACATTGTAGTGCATAGCTTGCCAATATGAATATTGCAGGAATGGAAAGTTACTCTGTTTGTAAGTGTAGATATGTAGAGGCAGTAGCCTTGCCAGCAAAGATAGAAACTCAAGACCATGGTTCCCCATATTCCAAGAGTTCAGTTTGTGGCTGCCATCTGACAAAATGATTAAACCACAATTATATTTCTCCTTTCTGTGTAGTTTTTCTTTTTGCTGTTTTTCCTACTTCCCTACCTCCACATATTCCTCCAGTCCCCAACCCCACTCCAGACAGGTGACATAAATGCAGCTTTCCATCTCCTGTGCCCCTCACTGTTAAAACCTACCTTGAGTGGTAGGTTATTGCTTACTGCCTACAGGAGCCTTTTCCATGAGCTAATTTAGCTGTCAGTCTGAAATTGGTAAAAAGGATGAAAGATGGATCATAGGCCTAGGGCGTGCCTAGACCAATATCTAGTATAGTCATATTTGGAAGTATGCTTATTAAAGCGGATTTGAAAAATATTTTTTCCAATCTTGCCCTGCCATCACTTCATCCAGCTAAGAAAAACAGTTTTACACTGACACTGCTGATTCCGCTGCAGCTCTTTTTCCAAGAGAGAGAAAACAATATTTAGATACAAGATCAATAGAAAAACAAATAGACTCTTACATTCCCTGGAGAAGCCCCTAGAGAGAAGACTGATGCATGGAAATTTAATATTCTTGTAGGCAAAGATCACAAACATGGGGGCTCCATGCAGCTGAAATGAACTAGGAAAAAACTAGAAGCTTTCATGCCAGGCTGCTTGAGTTTCTTCCTTGATGAGCTGCTTGTTTATGACTTGGTAACTCTTTCAGAAAGGCATTTTTTGACCATAGATGATGTATGTTAAATTTAAATGAATCAGGCTTAACTTTGTTGGGTAAAAGGAGTTTTCCACCCTCCCTATTTTTGTAGACTTCCACATCCAGGTGCCAAGATCCCACAGAGAAGTACATTTTTTAACATCTGTTTTAGCTATCTTACGTAGCTACTTATATATGCCTCCATGACATAGAACCTAGTACTGCTAAGACCAGAGATAGTGTCCATATTGGTGTTTTTTACATGAAAGCTGTGAAAATAGAGAAACAAAATGTGATTTTCATTTTTATTGGAAAGTTAAATATGTCTAGCCAAATTCTGTCCGTTGAGGTTCCTGTTTTCTTAAATGGATTCCTTTTATGCATGTCCACGGACAGAATTTGCCCCACTGTTAGAAGGGGAGCAGCTCCCATGTTTGAGGTTGAGATTGTGATAAAAAAAAAAAACGTATCTGCTTTACAGATACCAGGAACTACCAAAAAAAACCCTTAGTTTTAAAATCGATACAAAAAATTAATGTTAATGCAATGTTAAAGTGGAGAAATCAAGCACTGAAGTCAGGAAATACAGATATATGGCTGAGGTAGGAATTCTCTATCTGATTGTCCACGGAAAAATGATTGCTGCTTCAGTTTCCCCTTTTGGGTGTATTCTTTTAACACTCCTACTACATCAAAATTCCAGCCCAAAAGTCCAGTCTGAGGCCAGATCTTCTTCATTTCTTAGCCAGGGATGTAGAAGAGTGTCTGCCATCCAAGTCTCAGGAGATCCAGAATGGGGGTTGTTAGTAGTAGTCTGTACTGCAGTAGCAGCTAGAGGCCTCAACCATGATGGGCCCCATTGTTCTGGGTGCTTAACAAATGTAGTAAATAAGAGTACCTTATTTACTCCCAAAGAGCTTACAGTTTGAAAGACAATACATAATAGGTGGATGAGACAAACAAACTGGTTGGGGTAAGGTTAGCACAGAAGGGGAAATAAAAATATGTGCGTAGCGTAGATCTTATGCAGAATGTTTTCGAAAGTGATGAGAATGTTGAGTCAGTGGATTAGGATGGAAACTCTTTTGCAACCTTAAGTTTAGCTGTTACTACAGTGACTAGTATAATATTCAAAATTGAATTTTATCTTTATTTGTGTTGACTACACAGATTAAGCCAAAAGGGAACTCTGTGTTAAAAGACATTGTTTGTGAACAGTAATTTTAAACAAACCAGTGTCATTTCCTCTGCAGGTAGTCATTGTCATAGCTCCATTGCAGTCAGTTTTGCTACATGAATTTACACCAACTCTGGCATTGGAAACCTATTTGTCTGTTTCTAACAAGTCCATGGAAGTTTAAAATTGAAATCTACTTTCTCAGAAAGTATTTTTTTATTGAATTCTCTCTTTCACTCTCTCACTCACATGCATGCACAGACACACAGATTTTGTAGCTCATGACTGTTGGCTGTGTTGGGTTTTTTAAAGGAAAAATAATACTGAAATAAATCTAGGCCCTAAGTCTGAATATTCTTTTACTTGTAAGTAACTTTACATATAAAGGTATTCTGTTTGAATTCAGAGGAATTTATTGACATGAATAAAGTTGCTCACATAGAATCTCAGGGTTGGAAGGGAATTCAGGAGGTCATCTAGTCCAATCCCCTGCTCAAAGCAGGACCAATCCCCAATTTTTGCCCTGATCCCTAAATGGCCCCCTCAAGGATTGAACTCATAACCCTGGGTTTAGTAGGCCAGTGCTCAAACCACTGAGCTATCCCTTTCCCCCAAACACGTATGTAAGTGTTTGTTGGATTATGGTTTTAGGTAGGGTAGACGTGAACCTGACATACTAAAAATTATTCAGGATTAGTTTATTTTTAAATATGCACTAGTAATAGAGAAAAGAAATGACATAATGTGGAAACTGGGAAGGAACAATACACCTTTCCGGTCGATTTTTGTGCATCTTTACAAGTGCTTTTTTTATTCACACGTGAAAGCACATGGGAAGGGAAACCCATTTTTGCAGAAACATCATGGGCATTGCTCATTTGAATGTATTACTTATGAAACAAATCACATAACTGCTGGAGAGGGAATTTCATTGTGTAAAACTAGGAGAGTATATTGAAAGAACTGTGTTATATATAGTAAACTTTGTTGCAGTTTGAGACACCCTTTAGTAGCCTGAAAGAAACTAGTGATGACCAAAAATAATACTTATCCCATTGTGTTTACAAATACTAAGTAATTAATCTTTACAACCCTCCTGTGAGGTAGATAGGTATATATTATTATTCTATGGACAAATGAGACCCAGAGAGCGTTAAGTCCAAAATGAAACCTTGAGGTTTCACGGTTGGCAGACCTAAATACCTATTTGGGCACCTAAACAATTGGTTTGGTTTTCAGAGGGGGAATATCCGCAGTTTTCATTGATTTCATATGGATTTAGGACAAGTTTGACATTTGGATTAGAATTCAGGATTTCCCAGAGGTCAGCACCATCCTCTATTTATGACCATTCAGCTTTTGTATTGAAAAAAGAATATGCACTAAATAATAATAGTAACACTGAATACAGCACAACAAAAGTTAATTGAAATGAACCAGGACATTGCCTTCTGCATGGTACATTTTCTTAAATGACAAAGATATTAATTATATCAAGGTGCTTTTGAATGAATTAGAAAAGGATGTAAATTCACGGTCTTGTTTTTCAATTTTAGATTCCCCCTTCTCCCTGCTTCCTTCCCAGATCTGATTGTGTGTCTTAATTGTTTTCTTTTATCTTTGTCGTCCAGAATCCTGGTTATAAGAGAAACCCAAAAGTATGTATAGTATTTGGATCTCAGGCCTCAAGCAAGCTCAGGGAAGCTGTGACATACTATATTGATATTTGGGGAGTTAGTTGCTTTGCATATATTTATCATTTTCTAGCCAGGTAGGAATCAGTCTGTTGTTGAGGTGAATACAACACTGGTGTTTGCTTCGGTGACACAAGAAAAACAGTATGTGTTTGCTGGTAATCAGTGGTTGAGGGGAATATTCAAGGGGGAAAATAGAAAAGTAAATTTTTTGGAAAATCACTTTGTCTTTGGCAGTTTTTTAAACTGTATTCTGTGTAGAAAAAATATTTTAAATGAAAATGATCAGCTCTCCTGTTCCTGTCCAGGTGCTTCCAGTTGGGCAAATTAAGAGGGTGGGTCTGTTGTGTAATTAGACACCCATAGTTGGCCTGTGCCAGCTGACTCAGGCTCGCAGGGCTTGGGCTGTTTAATTGTGGTGTAGACATTTGGGCTTGGGCTGAAGCCTGAGCTCTGGGACCCCGGTGGCAGGGAGGCCTGGTGTTAGAGCAGACTGAGTCAGTCAGGGGATTTGAACAGGAGAGGAAAGCTGCTTCTCCCTTGAGAAGACTGAAGGCAGGAAATCAGCAAGAGGGGTTTGCTTGCTTGCATGCATGCCTCCTTCCCTCTCCTCTCTTGTGTGACTCCTGACTGACTTAGTCTGTTCTGCCTTCCTGGGTGTCTTTCTTACCTGCCCCACCCTTATTAAGTAGGATGAAATTCAGGGAGGACAAATGCAGAGTACTCTACTTAGGAAGGAACAATCAGTTGCACACATAACAAAATGGGAAATGACTGCCTAGGAAGGAGTACTGCGGAAAGGGATCTGGGAGTCATAGTGGACCACAAGCTAAATATGAGTCAACAGTGTAATGCTGTTGCAAAAAAAAGCAAACATCATTCTGGAATGTATTAGCAGGAATGTTGTAAGCAAGACATGAGAAGTAATTCTTCCGCTCTACTCCACACTGATTAGGCCTCAACTGGAGAATTGTGTCCAGTTCTGGGTGCCACGTTTCAGGAAAGATGTGCAACAAAAGAGAAGAGCAACAAAAATGATTAAAGGTCTAGAAAACATGACCTATGAGGGAAGATTGAAAAAATTGGGTGTGTTTAGTCTGGAGAAGAGAAGACTGAGAGGAGACATGGTTTTTAAGAGCAGGTTAGACAAACACATGTCACAGATGGTCTAGATAATACTTAGTGCTGCCTTGAGTGCTGGGGACGGGACTAGATGACCTCTCAAGGTTCCTTCCAGTCCTATGATTCTGTGGTTATCTCTAGCCTGACTCCTTCTCCAGGCTCTCTGCATAGGGTATGCATTGAGGGGGCTGCAGAGATGTCCTTCCCTTCGTGTAACACTGGGTAGATTTGCATAGAGGATCCTTTCCTTACTCTTGCCTTCAGGGGAACAATAAGGCCCTCTGTATTTACATGTGTGATACAGGAGCTCTTCAGCTGTCACTTTGTTACTCCTTTAAAAAGGAAGCTTTTTAGCATGTGCTGCATATCTTAGCATGTGGTCTAAATGGGTTGGAGGGACTGGCCACATTTTTTTTAGCCAGAAGACTTAGTGGGTTGGTGGTGTGCTGGCTGGCACAGAAATTAGGTCTTCCTTTTAGCTGTTTCCCAGATGGTAGGTAGCACTGTGTCCTGCTGCAGGCTGAAGAGGCTCATAACACTGGGCAGGACACATGCAAATGTAGCATAGGCAGGATTTGACCCATAGACAAATACAATACTGCTTCGAGCTCTTTGGACAGTGGCTGTACAGAGTTCCTCAGAAGTTGTCTAATGGAATGCTTAACAAATATCTGCAGAAAATTAATTTCTTGCTGAAGACTGCTGAACCCTTTTCACATCACAAAACAATTACTGATTCACGCTTGTTGCTCAAGAGAAGGATAGGACTTGAATTAAATGTCTGTGGGGGTCAGGACTGGGCTCAGGAGCAGAGCTCCATGGGGTTACCTTGGACAGCAGTTCTCCACAGTAGGACTGATCCTGTGTTCTTTGTGCACCCCAAAAGTGAATTGGAGTTCTTGGTGCCCAGGGAAAGCAGGATCTGCCCCTTATGTGTAGGTTTGGCAGAATTTGATTTTTATTATAATTTCAACAGATAACATTTTGTTTATTTTTAAGTATCTTTTCTATTTGTCTTAATTTAGATTGTGGGGAATTATGGGGGTGCGGCATTTGACAGTAATTAGTGGCAATAGATGAGGAGGTTCAAAAAGTTAAAGCTTGTAACTAGTACAGTACAAATTGTCAGTATCACATGGCAAGAGACACAATGTAAATATCCTTACATCAAACTTCAATATGTTCTCTGGCGGCATTTTTCTTACTTTGTAAATTTCGATTGTTATAGATGGAAATTTTTTTTGTCACTTCATATGTATGGTCAAATTGACATTTACCAACATTTATTGATAAACTCTAACTTACCAAGCCTACTTATATGTGACTCAAGCCAGTGTTACCAGTCCATCACTTTCATGAGCACCTAATTCATGCATAAATTTTAAAACAGACCAACACCCTCCCTCCCTCCCCCCCCCAAAAAAAAGAATAATTAAAGTAGCAGGGTCTTGAAAAGGAAGAAAATAATCAAGGAAGACCCTGACATTACTTTTCTTCCCATATCCCTAGGGTTTTCTCCAGTTTCTCTTTTAAAATCGATTTTGTGTGAAAGTTATTTTAAATATAGCTGAAACAAGAGCAAAGTCATCTGTAGTACAGAGGCAAAAATAGGAAAGAAAGCAAACAGGCAAGAAGATGAAATATGAATGAGATACATATACCACTGTTTCATGAAAGAGAGCGCTTCAACTCCAAAGCCAAGAATCACAAATACAAAGTAGTAAAAGACAGTTGGATACTTTTTTGATTCGTGTTACAGTATTCAACTAGATACAATATGGAATTGCTTAATTATTTTTCTTTAAAAAAATGGGAGAGAAAGAGAAAGAAAGAAAGAGAAGGAAAACCAGCTCACTGCTTATTTCTTTTTTCCCACTTGCTGCTTTCTGTTTCAGTTAATTCAGCAGTAATTGGATACACTGTGTCTAATTTTTAATAAATCAACAGAACTTTATAGTAATATTGACAGTGGCTTTACTAGCCCCATTGTTTCTGTCAAGAGTTTTATTCTGCTTCAAAACAATTTGCTGTGAACGCCCTTGTTTGTTTGCCACACTACTCTTTGTTCTGGCTCAAACTTTGATTTATAACTATATATAATTGATGGCTGTGGGGTAGGTGGACTATAGCTATTGCTCCTCCTCTTTTAATCTAGCTTTGCCTAGAAATCCATGTAGTGGCGCATTCTCAAGGGAACCAGGCTGGGAAATTTTCTGTATACCCAATGGGAGGCCATTAATCATAGTGAAGAGTCTCTTACTGGCTGCAAGCATGTTTGTGAAAGTAAGGAAAACAAAAGTGGACCACCTCAAAATGACTTATCAAAAGAATAGATGTTAAAGCTAATGTATTCATTGTGATACATCAAAAAAGAATAGTTTATGCATTGCTAATTGCATTGAAGCATATTTATTCAAATAGATTTTGCACTTTAAAGTTATTTGAACCTAGTGGCCAGTATAATTTCAGAAATCAGAGATTAGAGTCGTAGTAGAAAAGAATATATGAGATATTACTGCTTTAAAACAGAAGCTTTTAAAGCAATAGATAAGAAATGAAGAGTACGTTTGTTTAATATTTGTCAGAGCAAAGCCTTTATAAAGATTTATTCTAAAATTAAAAGTGCAGTTGCTGAGGCACAGGTGGGATTGCTGACAAAGATGTCAGATTTAAAACTAAAAAAAAAAAAAAAAAAGCCTATGTAACTTTTTGGGTTCACAGAGAGATTTTAAATCACAAAGATTGATCACAGGATTCTGAAATCAACTATAAGTAACCTCTACAAATAGGAAAAAGGTGCTCAATTCTTCACTACGGGCTCAGGGTGCTGAGCACTCTGACCCTTATCCAGCAAGGCACTTTAGCATGGGCTTAATTTAAAGCATGTGAGAAGTCAGTGGGGCTACTCAAATGCTTACAGTAAGCACATGCATAAGTGTTTGCAGAATTGATGCCTAATGGATTCTGCAGGCTGATATATTTTTGTATTCTTCATACAAATTAGCTTGTCAGCAGCAAACCTTTTATAAGGGATCCGGGTTGTGACTGCTCAGAAAATATTTTTACAACACGGCGGTTGTGCCAGTTTTTGAATATAAGTAAATTGGATTTAAGATGGATTTACATGACGTATTTTTGTGATTAGAAATTTCTGTCCAGTATGGAGAAATAAAGGAAGTCAAGAGGCAATCAAAGTTTTTAAGCACTGACATCCTGGACCTTATCCCATATAAATAACCACGCAGCATGGGAAGTAAGCTGTTTTCATACTACATAACGTTCACTTTATTTACTAAACAACAGCTTATAATTTAGAAGCTAAATTTTAATGCAGTCAAAGAGTGCAAGAATGCTACAGTTTATTTTCTCACGAACCTCTGATGCAGCAGCATATTTAAGCTGGTTTTTTTTACTTTGAATTGTTTTACTTCACAAAAGCTCTTTAACTGAAGCTCGCTACCAGGAAGGCTAGCCAGTAACAATTTCAGTCTATTTTATATACTTTAAAGAGGCTACTAGAACTGATGCATAGTTTCCATGAACGATGCTAAAATCCAAAATGGAACTAGTGCTTTTCATAGTTTATACTCTGTTGTTTGAAATTCTGCGAAGTAAGGAGAACTGAATTCCCAGAAGCTGGTTCGTTAACACCACAGCTCATATGGTTAACAACAAAATCTATTAGTCTGGGTAACAGTACCTACAAACTGGATTGTTATGGGCACAGATTCAGTCATGTTCTACTGATGTATGTCATCACAAAAATACCTTAAAAGAAACACTGCAAACAATAATTAAAATCCATAATATTAGCCTGATTTATTGCACAAAATATGAACACTGGTACAGCAGTAGAAAAATGAATGCGCACTTTAGCACGTTAGAACCTCATTTAAAGTAATTCGAGAGGAAAAGAAAAATGTAACATTTTTGACACTTCTACAGATCATCCAAAAAAAAAAAAATCCGAATAAATTCAGCTGTGATGGCAACAGACGTGTCTTGGTTTGTCCTTTTCACTGTTTATGGAGAGAGATTTATTTTAGTTGTGTACACACTGTTATTTACAATGTCTTTATTCCTTCACATCTGTTACACTTTGGATACCTGATCCAGCAAAGTACTTAAGCCCATGCTTAACTTTAAGCAAGCATGGGCTTAAGTTATACTGACTTCAAGTTATTCATGTGCATAAGCGTTTTCCTGAAAACGGATTCTTTCCTGATTTAGGGGCTATGAAGCATGTGCTTAAGCACTTTCCTAGATTAGGCTATCGTTAGTTAACAATATTTTCTTTGAATTAGAAAAAAGAAAACAAACCTGTTCTTTCTGTGCATTATATAGGTGATGGTCTACATATCGACATAATGCTGCCTGTAATCTTAAATCCCTTTCAACTAGGACCCTTTCCCTTGTGTTCTTGTTTCTAAGCTTGATTGAAGTCCAAATGAAATAAAGTTCAAAAATAAGTGTTCATCTTAACTAGAATAAATGTGTGGGTTTTTTTTCTTATTACAGGACATTTGTTTGGAATTTTATTGGACTCATGGGATCAAAATATAGTCCCTGGGGTCCATAAAATTAATAGTCTTTGTACTGTCCTTCATATTTAAACCAAATATAACATATATTAAAAATGTTTTTCAACAACTAAAAAAATGCAGCTATATGTTCTAAATACAAATCATCAGTTTATCATCAGCAGAAAGAGGTCAAAATCAATCCATGTGCTTGAATAATATAAATTACATTTTGGGTGCAAAATATATTCCCTGTCCAAATAAACACGGTTAGCAATATAAGTGAAAAAGGTGCATCTAACCAAATAGATGTTTAAAACATGTTCTGTATACGTTATATGGAATGCTCTTTGTTTTTGAAAAATGTGAAGTGTGATGGATATGTTCCAGAACAGCTGAACTATGTTGAAAGGCATAATAAACAGTCAAAGCTTTATATCCAATTATTTAATTGGCAAATAGATTTTTCTGTCACTGTCACTGGCAATAGCAGCCATTTGAAACCAGGGCTTGGATTAAATGTTTCATCAGTAGTGCCTATTTAAAGATCTTTATAGAACAACAAGTTAGTCCCCTGGGCAAGCCTGTGTCAACTGCAATAAAGAGATCCCAGCAAGTGAATGAGTTGCATTTTTGCTGGATTTACAAGGAGGCTAAGATTTTCTGTGCTACCTGGATGCTTTCTAAGGCTGCTTCCTATTTTGTTTAAAAGCAGTGTCTACTGGTGGCCAGGGTTGAATGCTGGGCTTTGCACATTCAAGGGGTTTTTATAATTTCCTTATCAAAGTGGATTTGCAAGGCACTGTTCTCTGTCTGGAAGCAGGTGAGTTTCTGATAAAAATCAGACGCTGCAGGAATTGTATAGTTTTTATTATCCAGTAAATATTCTACAGTACAACTAAACCCTGAACTGGTAATGAAGCAGCAGTGCCTTGTTTTTTTTCTGCCTGGTTCAAAATACAGTCTTCTCTTTAACACAGAGAAAATGGGATGTCTGTACTTTTCAAGAGTACTTGACTTCTAATTCACCATCTCTGATCCCTGTTGTCTCATGTACTTAATTCTTGCTGCAGTGTTTTATAATTGTCGCACATAGTATATGCATTTTTCACTTGATAGCATGTCGGCTGAATCGAGAAGCAGTTTACAAGATTCAGTTTTGGGAATATATATTCATTTTAAACTGAATCTGTTGTTCTTCTCTTCAGAAAACAGACAGCCTAATTTTCCTGTTGTTGATTTTGATCTCAGGCTTGTGTTTAGATACATGTTTTCCATACATTCTTTAAAAACAAACAAAAATACGTAATGTGAACTAAATTAATTACAGCCAAAGATTCATTTTCAGATCTTTACAAACACAAAATTAAATTTCCACTGAAATGACATTAGTGTGTATTGGCCCTCTTTTGATTGGGCAGTAAACTGATGATATGCCTCACCTCCTTAGCTAATGTACTGCTTCTGAGATTGGAAAAAATGAGAGCAATTCTGTGGTTCAGCTGCAATGAGCTATTTGCAGCAGATTCAAACTGATGAACAAGCATCCTTTGGGCTCACTTGTAACAGTTTAAACTTTTATTCACTCACTGCTCTAGGATGAAAAACCAAGCCTAAATGCTGCCATTATTTAACCAACTGGTTCTGTAGCTTTAGCTGAGAGCGAGACCAGCGAAGGGACACACACCTTGCTTCCTGATCTGAAAAAAAAAATAAAATAGCCATTTTTAGATTGCGTGTTCAGTTTTCTTTGCGAGTGCTCCCTTAATTTTAATAAATATTTCTCTAGTTTTTAGATCATTCTCATGCAAAAAACTGTGCCCATCTAAAGGGCCTGAGTCTCATTAATACTAAGACCCCTTTACACCATTCTGGCGCGGGGTGGCACATTAAAGTGGGAGAGAGTTATATTTGCACCCACTTTGATGCCCTTCACACTCACAGAAAAGTGTAACGGAACTAAATGAGATAAATGAGAATCAGGTCCAAAGTTGCTAGCCTGCATATTCCACCAATGAAAAATGTAAAAAGGAAGGAAAATAATCAGGTAAGTCACTCAGCCACCCTATGTGCACTCCTCTCATCAATTTCCTATTTCAACTTCATCTGTCTCCTTTGCTTCATTCTGAGCTCTGGTATCTCCAGTCTCATCCTGAACAACTGATGGGCAGCCTTAACTCAGAGCGTGTTTGTTGGTTATATGTGCATATATTACAACGATTGATAACAGGGTTGCTCTGGCTTTCATAAATTACGTTGTCTGTAGTTCTGTATGTGGTTTTGATTTGGTGTAAGTAAGTGGGCTGTGCTTTCCAGTTCCAGTTCATGGCTGGCTGAGAGAGTTGTTTCTCTGTAATATTTCGGTAATGTTGTGCAAATGTGTGGGCTGTGTTCTCTGTGATTGTTTTAAATGTGGTTTTATTTTTGGTTGAGATTACAGAATTAAAATCTGCATGTGCCTTTCAGTATTATATTTATATTTGTCGTTTTAAAGCTGCACATTAGTTATGGTGGAGATATATGGCTGTTGAGGATGGAAGGTAGTTATCTGAAGTTAAAAGGAACTAATGCGTGAACAACTGAACCCTAAATCACACACTCTCCACTCTGATGGGCATTCAAGTCTGATGTCACTATGTGTCCATTTCTCCCACAAATGTGTCTGTGCTTTCTTCCACACTGCCACTTACAGATGGAACCTCGAGCTACTCTGATAGGCCACTAACCTGGCCTTGAAATCACTGCTCAAAACCTACTGTACCACAAGGCCATCTCATTGTTGGGTGTTTGTGTGCGTGGAGCAGAATGGGGTTCTGGTCCACGACTGAGACTCCTAGGTGCTTCAATAATGCAAACAATAAGTAATGGTAAGGCCTATAAGAAATAAATCAAATAATAAAGGTTAGGATGAACAGCAGTCAGGGCTTGATGATTTTATTTATATATAAACAGCACAAATTTAGAATGACCAAGTTAAGCTCATGCCTCACCTGGGAAGCTGTGTGTACTTATTACCATAGTCCTTCATTCCATGCTGGAGTCCTACTGATTTCTGGGGAATGCGTATATGAAATAACTACGGAATCTGGCTCTGAAGGTCTCTCCTGACAGTGTTCACTCAGACCCTTGTTCTGGCTCAGAGTATCTGGGCTTTGCACAAAGGATCCATCTGGGGGCTGGGGAGAAGGCATCATCACCCCAGCCTGCTGGCAGGGAATTTTCCTGCATGCTGAATGATACCTGTCCGCGTGAGTATTTTGCATAGTGGATCTGTTTAATTATGGACCCACTGATTATCTCTCAAACAGTCCTCCATGCTGCCAAAGATTGGGTAGCTGTGAAATCTTGCTCTGTGGACTGCTCTGCATGGCCTTTCTGCTGTCTGTCACCCCATGGAGCACAACCACCTTATCTTCTTAATAACGTGTAGGTTATTTATCCCAAGAGACTTGCTAAATGTGTTTGAGAAATAAGGGTGCATAGTATAAACATCTCCAAAAGGACAGAGAAAATGGGGAAGGGGCAGAAAGGGGAGGGCTATCACAAATCAACAAATAACATTCCCTTTTCTACAATGTTTTGCAGTTTGGGCATGACTCTTGAAGATATTATCAGGCTTCCTTAATAAAGAGCCTGGCTGTATTTATGTGTGGCTCCCCCTCTCTCGTCCATGCAGTAGGGTAGAGATAAGGTGCTCTCCTGCATCCTTTTCCTTTTATCGACTCTGTTAAGGGCTCTGTGGGATAAGGGAGGACATTAGGTAGGGGAAGGGGTGGGCTAGACAGCGGTAAGGCTGGAACAGCTGCACATGGTACCTCTGTCAGTGTGATGGACTTCCTTATGGAAAGCCTGTGGCTGTACTGCTTATCACATACTCCCCATCATCATCTGCACTGAACAAGCTCCCACCCTTATGTGGATCTGGGGGTCAGCCACCATCTGGGAAATTAACATGAAGGCTCCCACTTCTAATTCTGCTGAATTGCAAGTTAGCAGACCTTAAATCTCTCCTGGCTTCTTGGTTATATATTTTGAGAGATATTTTTCTTTTGTGGGGGAAGAAGTAAAATTTTCATTGGCTATATAAACAAAAGGTAGTGGGTTGAAGTTGCTCAGAGATTTGTAATGTTAGAAGTAATGCTAGAAGGTGAAGATGGATTAGGGGGCAGATTGCAGGTACATATTAAAGGCAGTTTATCACATGGATACCACCACTACGTATGTGGGTGGATGAATGAGTACAGATATCCCAACATACAGCTTTAGCTTGCTCAGTCATCACCTATTCAGTAGATTTCCACAGTTCTCACTGCTCCTAGAAGCATTACTGGGGTCATAGTGTCACACAGATTTCCTATTCTTGAACAGTTTTTCCATTGTGCTATGTGCAAGCGTGTTTCTCTTCAGCGTCACTCAGGCATGCATGCTTTTTGTTTCCGTCTGTTTTTTTTCCAACAACCATATTTATTGTGACCACTGAAGGATTATCACTCTCTGGTAGTATTAAGATTTTCCCTGTGTCCCTCATTTCGGATCTCAGGAAAATGCTGGACTTTGTGTTCTTGATTCACGCTTCTTTATATGAAGTTTTCTTTAAGGCTCCAATGTCAATAGATTTATTCCTTATTTACACTGGTGGAAGTGAAATCAGAAACAATCCTTGAGAGTGGTTGTCCCCATTTTCTGAATTTCTTTTTCCCTTGCACCATCTCCCAAGAACGCGTATTTGCACAACAGAGTTCAGAGGCAGCATCTGTTCAGAGCATTAGCAAATAGTTTGTATCAGGAGAACTAAAAGACACTAAAAAAAGGTTTATTCCACAGGTTGCCTCCAACTGCATATCGCCAGTCAGCAAGTTTGCTGGGGAGATACGATTTTAATCTATGGGACTCCCTGAATAAATTCAAAGACTCCCTGTCCCAAGAGTTGAGACAAGAATTCACAGTCCTCTTAGAAGAGGGTAAGGACCGGGACAGGACCTCTCTCCAGGAGGCTCTGGATGCTGCAGACTTGGCAGCCTGGACAATGGCCTCCACAGTCCCCATGAGGCACTGTTCCTGGCTCCAGTCCTTTGGCCTTCCCCAAGAGGTTCAAGAGTCAGTCTAGAACTTCCACTTGAAGCGTCCTCCCTTTTCTCAGAGCAGACAGAACAATGGCTTCATAAGTTGGATGATAGGCGAGCTCTTGCCTTTTATATTGAGAGGACTAAGCCCTTCTGCAAATCCAATAGCAATAGCAGAAAGGATGAGAGGTTGACCTGTGTCAACCCAAAGAATCTCATTTTGGATAACCGCTTATATTCGGGCTTGCAACAAGCAGGCGAATGTCCCTGCCACCAGCCATCATGATCGCTCATTCCACAAGAGCCCAGGCTTTGTCAGCAGCGTTCCTTGCACAGGTACCAATCCAGGACATCTGCAGAGTTGCAGTCTGGTTGTTAGGACACACCTTCGCGTCGCACTATGCCATCACCCAATTGGGCCTAGATGATGCCAGTTTTGGGAGAGCAGTGTTGCTGTCAGCACATCCATGAACTCTGAGCCCACCTCCTGGGGTACTGCTTGTCAGTCACCTAGCGTGGAATGGACATGTACAAGCACTTGAAGAAGAAAAAATGGTTACTAAGGTTTCGTAACAGTTGCTGTTCAAGATGTATGGCTCATGTCCATTCCATGACCCATCCTCTTACCTTTCTGGTGGAGTTACTGGGCAAGAAGGAACTGAGAGGGTGTGAGGCCAGCTGCACTCCTCATACTGGCACATATGTGCGTGGCTCTCAAGGATGCTAGACTTCGCTAAGGGAAAAATCTCTGGCAACAGTGCACGTGGTTCAGACACACCTAGTATGGAATGGACATGAGCAAAACATCGCAAAGAACAACAGTTATGAAGGGCTAGTAACTGTTTTTTCTGAATAAAGTCTGAACTGAAAAACTGAATACCAAATCCAGCTTCATCACACCAAATTAGGAAAAAATTTGGATCCAAGCTTCAAGTCTCAGGTTCGTCTCTACTTGTAAATGGATCCAGCAAGCCTGGGCTGATTAATGGTGTCATAGCTGTACTGTGGGGAGTTCAGTTTTGCATATGAGTTCTATGTGAAACCAAGAAAAACTGTGGTTTAAAGTGAATTTTCCTTAAATGTTGTAGTTAGTGTGAATCTTAAAATTCAAAACAAATCAATGGTTCAAGGCCAGATAAACTAAAACTGAAGCAAACAATTTGCACAAAGCTCTATGTACAGAAAATGACACCATTTGTGCAGCTCTGCTTGCATTGTTGCTTCCAGACAGAGGCAACTGGAAGTCTGCAACTCAGATTTCTCAAGGTTTTAGGGAGTGAACACTTATCTTCAGTGTTGTTAAAAGCAGTGCTAATGAAATGTTTTAATGGCTAAATATAGGTATTTTTTTCTTTTCCTTTCTTTTTTTTGGTGAGGGAGGAAAAAGGAGAAATCAAACAACTTTCAAGTCAAAAACAAAAAAAATTCACTAGTCTTTAATAAGAATATGTGTGTGACACTTAGGCCCTGTCTACACTACCAGGGTAAGTCAACCTAAATTACACTACTCCAGCTATGTGAATAACATAACTGGAGTCAGCGTAGCTTAGGTTGACTTACTGTGGTGTCTTCACTGTCTCTCGTCAACTTATCTTATTCTTCTCGGGGAGTTGGAGTACCAGAGTCGACCAGAGTGCTCTGCCATCGATTTAGCAAGTCTTCACTAGACCCGCTAAATTGACACCCGCTGCCTCAATTGTTGCACATCTCCCCAGTAGTGAAGACAAGCCCTTAGATAGGGATGAATTGTTTCTCCTTCAAGTATTAATAGCCTTAACATAGGACTTATTGTCCACCAGATGCAAAGCCCATTGAAGTTAATGAACAGAACATAAGGTTACTGTAGTACTATTTGTCATACACTGCATAGCCTCTGTTTCAAAACATTGTGGTTTATTAGTTGTAGTGTGGCCAAAAGTTACACCAAGTTGAAATCCTGGACCCACTGAAGTCATAGGGAGTTTTGCCATTGACTGCTGTGGGGTCAGGATTTCACCCTTTGATTTTAACATGACACAAAGTGAGGATGAGGCCAAACCAAGGGGGTGAGGGGCCCAGAAAGGCAGTGTGACAAGGTGAGGTAAATAGGATGTGTTGGTGACTTGGTTCATGTGCACTTCTTAGCCAATGAAAAAAATGAAAGCAATGAAAAAAATGTAGACTCTTTGGAATCTTCTGTTGGTTGCTTTACATGTAAGAGCAGTATCGTATTGCAACACAATTACTTCTTATTACATTTATAGCATAGTCCTTAGTGGAGATTGGGAGTCATTTTTTTAACTCTTCATTCATCAGTTTGTCCAGAGTGACCATATTTTGTATTTATTCAGGACTTATTGCAGGGCAATACAAGGCAAAATTTTTGTTATGATGTGTAATAAATTCATCTGGTGGCCAGTTGATCTGGTGGCCAAGCTATGCAGAAAAGCATTTAAGATGTCACTTTCCTCCTAGCTGTTTGCATTAGTTTTATATCCAGATGCTTTACTTCAGCTAGTGCCCAGCTTTGCTATGCCGGATTCAGTAAATCATGGTTAATAAACAGCAATTTGTTAATATAAGGGCACACTAAAAATAACAATGTGCATAGGGCTATGGGTTTTACATGATGATAAGCTTTCCACTCTGTTTCCTATTGTGTCATTCTACTTCCGTGCCTTTCTTGATAGAATTGCTCTGTTCACAGTTTCTACTATGAGAATGTCCCCATGGAGATCATGTGCTCTGTGTGCCTGTGTGTGCTATTTTGCATTTAATAAGATTCTAGATGTGATCTGAGGCTTCTTTGAGACACATATTATAAAAAGATACCTGTAAAATGAGTACTTTGCTAGTTTTAAAAAAAAAATCGTATCTGATATAAAAATAGCAACAGATCCTTTTTAGGTTTTCTGGAGGAGGGAATTTGGAGGGACAGAAGTATAAACTCAAACAGCAGACATTCAATCAAATATAATTGCATGACGAGGATGTCCTTCTGATAGTTCTGTTTGCATTCTTTTTCTTCATAGCTTTGATTTCTTTTTGTTAAAGGAGGATGTTGTATACCTCACCAGGAAGCAATGCCTTACAACAAGTGCTAAGTTTGCAGTTCTTGTGAAAGCTTCTTGTTACTGATTGTATCCAATTCAATCTGTTTCTATAGCATGGTCTCCTTTCCTATTTACTGTTGTGCCTCTTTATTTATAAATATCTTTTTTGTGCACTTTTTTTGGATGTCTGGCTCATAAAATCACAGCTAGAAATACAAGTATTATCATTAGAAAACAAGTCAGTCCTACCTTGTAGTCAGTGTCATCAGCTGTGATGTTGTATTCTATGTATAATCAATTTTACAGTAAGAGGAAAATAAGAGCATGCATTTTCCACATGAAGAAATCAAATGTGACCTAACTGCAAACCACAGATTTTATTGCACAGTAATATTTGATAGCAGTGCTATTACTAATCCCAGCATGACAAGAAACACAATATAATTATCAAGTTCATAACATAAAGTTTTGTTGTTTGGTTTGGAAAAGCCACAAAGTCAGAAACCAGTGTGTGAAAGATTATTTTCCAATCTATGGTTTTAAACATACCAAAATACTAGAGTATTATAGTTTACACAAATTAATTCAGATATGGTAGGAGTAAATGTTTGTTCTTTATAATGTCAGTGAAAACACTGCTGAGTTAGTATAATTAAACTGGGATAATTAACTACACAGTGAACGCCTGATCATTGACACAATCTTCTTTATAACATATTTCATTTGGGATTTTGATTTGTTTTTATTTGGTATTTTCACTTTCTTAATCAGTGAAATGACAACATGATTACATTTGACAAAATGATTACATTTACATTACAGTAAACACCAAATATTTCCCAAGAGGAGAGTATATTGCGGTTGGTCTCATGGATCATACAAAGCAATTAAGAGGAGGCTGGCTGAACTTTTTTTAGTGTCCTATTGGACACATTACACTCCTATAACGATGAATTTTCAGTCTGGTTCAGTAAAAATGTCGTAATATTTAATATTGTGAGAAATGTGGATATGAGACAGTCCCACTAATTGGGTTTGTTAAGTATATTAATTGATACAGACCAGGTTGGGATACATTTTGTATTGGTTTCCTCAGATGTGAATTGTCCCTTGAAAAATATATCCTAGATTTTATTAAACAATTATTTTCTGTAGGTATGGGATATAAAGACTGAGTCAGTCTGACTGCAATTGTGATTATAGCAGTTGCCATTAAAAGGAAGATCAGTAAATTAGTCTTGTTTGTTTTCCCTTTTCAAGTCCAATTCAGCAGTTACCATATATAGTTTTCTTCATAATGTATTATCTCCATAGCATGTTTTTATACAAGTTATAATAATAGCCCTACTTGGCAATTTCAAAATAGCTATCATCTAATGATCTCAAAGCACTGTAAAAACATTAAATTCACTGAGTCTCACAACAATCATTTGAGATACAGATTAGGATTTATTCACCCATAATGCACATGAGGTAGGACACAACAGCTATTTAAGAGCACAGAGCATCACTATACAACAGGTTCTGACAACAGGTTCCGGCACCGGTAATACTATGTACAATTGAAACTGCAGGGAGAATTTAGGCAGGCAAAATGTAATTGCCAGAGCAGAAATTTGGCTAGGATGCTAGGGCTAATTTCCATACTCAAATGAAAAATACAATAGAATAATGAAAAAATGTAATCAGGATCTCAGTTTTACATATCATCTGAAGGGGATGGTACCATTGGCATCAAAGTGCCCTGTTAATACCCTGCTGGGGCATTAGAGCTTACTCAGAGTGAAGAATGCCACCTATTTGAATAATTGACACCACTTCCTCCAGCAATTGGAATTTTCATGGAGGTCTCCTATTGAAGAACTCAGCCCAGCATTACTGAGCATGTCAGATTTGAAAGATCTCATCACATGGCTGCAAGCTCTCAGAGTCCTTGTACTCAAGGCCAGTCTTCTAACATATGGGCTTAAAGTCTCTAGCTATCTCATGACTTGTTCAGTGTAACCATGGGTAAGCACAACACGTCTTGAAAGCTACAAAGGAGTGCAGTGGGAATTGTAACAGAATACTATATTGTGTATCAAGATGGGTGACATACACAGAAGCCTTACTGTTGGTCACACTTTCTGTCTCCTAGTACTTTTCTGAATAGTGATAACAAAGTCAATTTTCCAGCCTTTAACAGGGAGGGTTATTTTGTTGCCCTTTAGTTTCCTTAAAAACCCATTGAAGACTAAGGACCAGGCCCCTCCCTGAACCTTGTCCCTCAACATTCCTTCCACTTTGACTGGAAGATGGAGTCTCTGGTCCTTTCATCTGAAAATTTAGCATCACATGGGAGAATACTGATAGATGGGCTACAAATTGTATTAAGTGTTTTTAGCATATCACCTATTTGTTTTGGAAAAACTTCCTTAAATTCTATACTTCTGTTGGTTGCAAAAATCTGATTGTTTTGCCTGGGGAGAGAACAAGAAGGACAAGGAAATAGTTTAATAATAATTCTTATAACAGTTACAGAATTGACATCACAATCAAAAAGGAAGATTGACCTATAGGAGTCTTCCGTACCTCTTAGTTTGTGTATGAATAACTATCTCCATTGTATAAGGCTGTATTAATATTAAAAGTTCTGTTAGCCATAATACTAAAATTTTAGCTATTACCAAGTCAGATTCCCTACCTAGTGCCTTTCTGGCTAATTGGATTTTGGGCATCTTTTCATTTGTGTTTGAGCTAGTGATGTCTGGGCATCCACTTCTGTTTTCATTGAAGAGTTATTAGCAAGATATCCAGTTTGTTTACAGATACTTCTGTGGAATATACTGTAACTTAATATAAAATTAATCAAATTCAAAAGTGGTGTCTGTGGTAATTGTATATATGTTACTCTGGTTTTTTTTAGCATATCCGTTCTGTTCATTGCTGTTTTTCCATCATTGATAATGATTTGTCTGCTTTATCTCCCCTCCTGGTAGTTTTGCCTGTGTCTCTATTCAGTTGTCTCAATTAATAAAGTTTTTAGTTCCCTGTTTTAGTTTCCAGCTGCCTGTACTTGAGCTTGCCCACTTCCTTTGTGCAGTTTTTCTAAATTGTCCTTGCAGTTGTTCTCTCTTTGCTTCTTCTGAGAAGCGGATAAGGAAATTAAATTATCTCGGAGCAAAACATCTGATCAGAGGACCAGAGAGATTTTTTAAGAAAGTTAAGTTCTAAGTTTTCTGTTACAAAGCTTTCAATTTCCAAAGGAGAGAGTTTATTTTTAAGCAGGCCACAGTTGTATCAATCTTGAGTCTTTCTCACTGTACCTGGTTCTCTGATCATACTGATAGGGATGTGATGATTGATACTGTATTTTCATTTACAGCTTTTGGTATTAAAACAGAAGAGAATAGGAAATGTGTGTGTGCATGTGTGTTGACTTTTAATCAATTATTTTAATTCACACCAGGAGTTCTTCAATCATATGCCTTCCGTAGATTGTATGTTACGTTTAGTTTTGTTGATGAAAAATCAGAACTGTCTGAACTACCATTTTATTGAGCTGTTGAAATGCCTTCCTTAGGTCTTCCCCAGTGGCTATCTTTCTGTGCCCCCAACTAAGACATTCTCCCAAATCTGCTCCTTCTTAGAGTATATGTCCCTGCTCTGCACAGGCGTGGCTTGACTGGAGAATGCAAAGCAGTGTCCATGGACCTGAACTTGTGCAGAGCGGCACTTTGTGCTTCTAAATGAGGGCATATAAGGTAGCATGGACCTGCCGGCACTCATTTCCTTCTCGGTGACCTGTGGCTCGAGATGGAGTGACTGTGTGTCCGTTGGTCTCAGCTTCCCGCCTTTCTTCATGTAGCGATTTATTCTTAGTTTTTTTCGTTTATTTTGTTCAGTTATTTTATTTATTATTAATTTCAGCACCATTTTGTTTGGAAGAGAAATTATTCCCCACCCCCCTTTTCTTTGGCCCTCTGGTTTTTGTCCTTTAGCACTCTGGGATGTGCCAAAGACTCTGGAATCTAAGCCCTGCCAGACCTGCTACAGGTCTTGTCCTCATAGTGACAGGCATTCGAGTGGCCTCTGCTGCCTTGGAGACACCCATGTTCCATCCAAGTGTAAAGTCTGTATAGGGTATAAAGGCAGGTCCTGCAAAGATAGAGAGGTTAGACTGAAGCTTCTAATGGAATGCTCACCAGCCCCAAAGAGGTCAGCTTCCCCACTTCTACATCAGCCTCAACTTCCCAGGCTGCTTCAATGGCTGTTGCAGCTCCAGCAGCACCTTCAGAGGCTAGGATAGCTAAGAAGCCTCTTTCACCTATCAGGGAAACAAGAAACAGGGGTAGGTCACCCCCTAAATCCTACTCTGAGATTTCGTGTCCCTCAAGGGGTGCAGCTGAGACTGCATCTGATTCTAGTACTGAGCTGCGGGTACCACACAAGAAGTAGTGTGTGGAGAAGTCTTCTAATAAACAGCAAAAGCCGCCGTCTGCCTTGGTACTGGCCAACACCTCTCAGCACCAAGATGCGTACAGGCCTCCTGCTCACGCTGTGGTACTGTTACCTTCCCTATGCCAGAGCTCTGGGGTTAGAGAACTTCCTCTACAACCCTCTACAGTACCACACTTACCATCTTGACACCATTTTCCAGACCTCAGAACTGACTCAGATTTCTGAATGCCAAAGCCCTCCAGCATTCTCCAGATTTCTTTCCCTGGAGAACCTTTTCATATGGGAGGAACTGGAGTTTCCCCTGTTATAGACCTCTAGGAGAGCCCCTTTCCTAGTACTGTTCAGACATCTGCAACCATAATCCTCGTAAATTGAATCCTGTTTGGACCTCCAACCTTTGCTACCAGCACCTATACGTGCTGCTCCCTCTTTAAGCCCATGGGGTGATACCTCTTTCGACTCTGAGGTCTCGGTACTTGGCTCTCTTTAGGCACCATACCATCACACCCCACTGAGTCAGCATACGGAAGAGGATCTTCCGGACCCCACCAGTTACCCTAGATCCAGGGTGCATAAGTAAGGCTAAGATTTTGGCTCAGGTATTTTTAGTAAAAGTCACATACAGGATGTGGGCAACAAATAAATCATGGAAACTGGAGCCCTGCCACCAGGGTCTGAAGTCGTGGCGGTCACATAAAATCATGGAATCTGTGACCAACTCATAGCCTTAGTTATGAGTATCTGCAGGGACCCTTCCCTTGCCCACCAGCTCAGTGGACTTACTGAAATCCCCAGGGTCACCTTGGTGAAAAACTTTATAGGGTACTAGCCAGAAAGAGCCCCCAATGCCCACCAGTACCACATCACTCACAGGCACCGACTAAACAAACTTTGGTACTGCACGATTGCCCTCTGGTACTTTATGTTCCTTTGGCACCGGGAGGCACTCAAGGACAGCAGGATCTACCGGATGAAGGAAGATCTCCCCCATCAGTGAAGTCCTCTTCATCCCCGATGAGGTGGCAGTGCCCCCCACCATCCTCTTCCATTGATGATTTTCAGGCCTTCCAAGACCTCATGGAATATCTGACACCCTTCATATCCCTTTAGAAGAGGTACAGGAGTCTCAACACTTCTTGGGGGACATTTTAGATATTGCTCCTTGGGAAAATTGCCCTCCCAATCAATGAGGCTCTGCTATCATCTTCTTGCATAGCCTGGCAAACACCTGACGCTACCCAGCCCACCTATAAGCGGGCAGATAAAATGGATTCTATTCTGTCTAAAGGAATGGAGCACTTTTCCTACTCCATTCCCAATTCACTGGTGGTGGATGTTGCTAATGAAAGAAACTGACAAATCCATTTTAGACTCTCTCCTTATGATGAGGAGTCCAAACACTTAGACCTCCTGGGTAGGAAAAAAGCTATTTCTTGGCAGCTCTCCTGTTTTGGGTGGCAAACTACCAAAGCCCTGTTGGCAAAGTATGATTTAACACTTATTCCAAATGTACATGTTTTATTGAACATCTGCCACAGCACCAAAAGGAACAATTTCAGGTCCTCATTTTGCAGGGTAAGTTGATAGCAAAAACCTCCATTTAGGTTGCCCTCCATGCCACCAACACAACTTCTAGATGCTTAGCCGTTACTGTGATCGTGCAGAGAGCATCCTGGCTCCAGTCTTCTGATTTCCTATGAGAGGTGCAGAATACAGTTGAAGACATCCCCTTTTTGAAGGACTTAAGCTCTGCAGTACAGACATGGACTCCTCATTCTGAAGGACTTGAGGATGACCTTTCTGTACTGGGACTTTATGGTCCTGCAACAAAGAGACGGTTTAGTAGTTCCCAAATATCACAGTACTCTAACTGTTTTGGTACCATCTGCAACAGATTTTTCCCATTCCTTCTGACTTTCAGAGAAGGAGATCTAGACCTCAAAAAAGGGGACTGCCCCCTTCTATGACAACATTGTCTGCACCTCCGTCTAAGAAATAGTTTTGACATCTCAGTCGAGGGCCTTGAGTAACCTAATTTCCCAGATTCTGCACTGAATGATTCCATCCACCACCCCTTTTGAGACCAACTATACAACTTCTTCCCTGCCTGGGAACCTCAGACAAATGGATCTTGGAGGTGATCCACGTGGGATATTCCATCCACCTCCACTCCCCTTCCTTGTCCTCTTCAGTGATCCCTTTCCTAAAGAGCTCTTAAAACAAGAGGTCCAGTTTCTCCTGATTTTGGTGGTGATCGAACTGGTTCCCCCTGAGTTCATTGGAGGAAGGTTCTATTCCAGCTATTTACTAGTTCTCAAGAGGCGCAGAAGATGGAGTTTGACCCAAGAAGGGAGAAAATGGAAACGTGAATACCTGTATCCTTTCACAGTACTTCAGGATGGTGGTATTAGCCACTATAATCCCATCCCTAGATCTGGGAGACTGGTTTGCCACCCTCAACCTTCAGGACACCTGCTTTCATGCAGCCTATCCACCCATCCCACAAATATTTCCTATGTTTCATAATTGCCTCAGAACACTACCAGTACAGAGTCCTTCCTTTTGGGCTTTCCACAGCCCCGAGGGACTTTACAAAGCTTTTCTCAGGAGTGGTAGCCCATTTATGTCAGTGAGACATAGCAGTATTCCCATACCTGGACGATTGGCTCTGCCGACGTCAATAAGCTCTGGACATCCAGTTTGTAACCTCCAAGGCTCCAGCCTTATTTCAGTTCCTTTGCATCAATTGAAAGAAGTCTTCATTGACCTTACTGCAAAGAATAGAGTTCATCGAACCACTCTGGACTCCCAACTGCCAGAACCTACCTCCCCAAGGATAGATTCTCTGTGTGGCTCGAAAGCTTGTCTCTCTCACCAACAGAAGTTTGTCCAATAAAATATATTACCTCCACCTTGTCTCTCAAATATCCTGGGACTGACATGGCTACAATTACACTGCATACGGTCTCATCTCGACAGTACAGTGCAGCCTGCAAACAACTGCAAGAACCTGCCTACAATTCATGCAAGACTTCACCTCAGGTGCCTTCAGACATGGTTGAGGACTGTTTACGCCCCAAATAGACACAGTCTCTCCAAATGCATCACAGTACCTCAGAATGTTCTGGTCTCTCTCAGGTGGTGGAAGGACACACTGGAGGTCTGTGTGGGAACCCCATTCTCACATCACCCACCCTCAAAGATCTTCACAACAAAAAATTCTCTTGGGGAATGGGACACTCACTTCCAAAGGCAGCCAAGGGCAAGTGGTCCACACAAGAGATCACCCTCCACATCAACATCCTGGAGCTGAGAGCAGTTCAGTTTGCTTCTCAACACATCCTTCACACTGTACAGGGCCACTCCATCAGGATAATGCTGGACAACAGGGT
Organism: Caretta caretta; assembly: GCF_965140235.1. NCBI lineage: Eukaryota > Metazoa > Chordata > Testudines > Cheloniidae > Caretta > Caretta caretta. Next base: position 199,351,994 of record NC_134207.1, on the reverse strand, counting down.
AGCAATATAGTATATCAGCAAATGGGTCAAGCAAGATCCCTGTTATTACCTATTTCTGTAATTCACCATGAGAAGTAGGAAGCATATCAGATAAATAAAAATAGGCTTCTCCAAATGCTACCTCATTTTTCACAGAAAGTTTCTATTTTGTATACAAAATTGAACTGGATAATGTAATTCTCTTGGGAGGTCATAAATATCCCTTTTCTGAATGTCAGTTCAAATCAAATAGTAGTTCATAGTGAACTATACATCTTCCCCACTACCCTCCAGAAAGTCACTGGGAAGAGTAATAACATTTAAAGAAATAATAGCAACACTGATCTCGGGCTTTTCACTCATAGATCTCAAAATGCTCTTCAAAACTGGATAAGCCTTATCTCCATTTTACAGATAGATAAACTGGGGCATTGAGAGGTTAAGTGACTTGCCTAAAGTCACAAGCAAGTCAGTTTCAGATCCAGGAATAGAATTTAGCAGCCTTATTCTCCACTGCATCGTGCTTTATGTAGTCATTTATACCTCTACAAAGCAGGAGTAAAATGCTACTATTCTGACTTGGTAATAATTTATACTCAATTTGGACTTGTGTAAGCAGCTATACAAGGTACAGGGCAGTGGAGAATTACATCCCAGCTCTCCTCACTCTCAATTCATTCTCCTATCCACAGTGGAACTACTCAGGTGAATAAATACTATTCAAGGTGAGTTAAGGGTCTTAAGCTTTTGATTGTCCCCAGCATGGGTGGAAGTGAATAGGACCAGATCAGGTGCAGAAGGGTAGCTGGTCATGCCAGATCCATAGCATCACCATCTTCCCTCTTTCTGATCTCGCAGAAGACCCTTGTTGGGTACAGCATGAAATTTAGATTCTGGACTGGAAGGAGTGGCACTGTATTGATCTAGGGACTTTGCATCAGTCCCCTCCGACAAATCTACAGCGATTCCAAGAATAAGGTACGGCAGAAAAAAAATCAGCATTGTATTTTGCTTTCTGCCCCTCTGGTGAGTTAATTACTGTGGGGAAGTTAGTAAAATCATGCAAGAAAATAATCAAGGATGCAAAATGCGAGCCCAGAATGGAAAGTGTTGGCAAGAACTAGTAGGAGCAACGTTATTGGATAGGGAAGGAAGATATGGAAAAATAGATGCCGTAAGTGGTAAATCTGCTATTCAGCTAAAAGAGGACACTACAACTCCAGAGGAACTGAACAAGTGCAACAGTTTGTTGGAGTATTCAAAACAAATCTCCTTTCTAAGGAGAAAAACAGCAGCAGGCAAACGATAGCCATTCATCACAGTAAAAGTGCAGAGATGTAGAGAGCTTTGGATAAATTGGACGTTAACAAATCGCCCATATTGGATAGGATACACTCTGTGATTCTGCAGGAGTTGAATAAAGAACTGGCAGGGCCAATGTCTTTTTGAAATATCACATCTCACATCAATGAGAGATCCCTTGATGACAAGAAGGCGGCAAAATTAAATGTTATGTGAAATGAGGACGTATTAATTTAAGGAGAAAAGCAGGTGAAGAAGAAAGGCAGGATAATATAACCCTGTTAAGTCTAACTTATGAGTCAGAATGCTTTTTGTAAAAATCTTATTAGGGACAAGCTAGCTGTGAGAGGGCCAGGGTTAGAGCAGCTAGCAAGACTGTTCTTGGAAAAATCCTCTCTGAGATGTGGGTTTTTTTTATTATTATTTCCTAGTTCTAATTTAATCAAAGTACAAATCTGGCAACCAGGTCTCTGGCTGAATTCTTGTCATACGGTTAGCGATAAACTACCAGCAGAACAGTACACAGGAAATGAGGTAGCTCTTGTTTCCCCACCGCTTCTAGCCTTGTCTTTTGATCAGCAAGACACCCATCTTTCTCTGTCATGGGAATAATCCAGCCCCTCATGAGGATCAAGTGGGCCTGATTAGCTCCCAGATACGAGTTCCTCCCTTTCCATCTGCTGCTGCCATCAACAGTTTGTGCCTCAGTGGTGCTGGCACCCTCCTCCTTGCTGCCAGGGTAGGAAAGGAGCTGTGCCTGGAAACACATGGGATACAGCTGGGGTTTCTCACTTCTGGATCCTATTGTCTGCTACACACTAATGGAAGAGGGCCATCTTGTTGATACTGTTACAGAAAGTGTCTGATTGTATGTTCAATCTCTCTCTCTTCACATTTCCTGCGGTGCTTGTTGTCTTATTACATGAACTCTGTGGGGCAGGGACTTGCCTTGCTATGCATTTGGAAAGCCCTGGCATACTTTGGGTGCTACCAGAAAGTGAATCACATTTGTGATGCCTCTGCTGCATGTGTTCTGCATGCGTTATGCTTCCCTTTCCAATCCTCTCAGCCTGGAACCGTTCCTCAGCATTAAATGTACTTCAAACATAGTTAAAATTTTAAAACATAAAAATATTGATGCCTTCCAACTTTGACAGACATCCCATACTGTAAATCTTAATACTAATTGCATAATGAATGGATTAAAATGTTTTTGTTGTTAATAGCTTCCTAATAAGTTGAAAATGAAATACGTGGATTTTAGTGTAACTTTTTCCAGCTAAGTTTGTCTTAGTGAAATACTGAGTCCTTGATTATTCCATAAAGAAAATCATAAAATATTTAGGTTCTCTGCAATTTGTGATGACCTCTATTTATAAAAGAAGAAAGCTGTTCTTCCTTTAAAGTATAACTGAGACTGCTCCTGACTGTGAGACATTGAAAGCTGCTAACTAGATTTGTGTAGAATCTAGTTCTCGTGTGTACAATTAATTAAAAAGCAATGAAACTAAAGCTAGCCTGCAAGGAAACACATGGGACAGCTCTGAGGAAATAAATGCGATTTCAACAGAGTCTAAAATGATTGGTTCTTGGTGTCAGTGAAAGAAAATAGCAAAATAGCTCTTGCAAAATAGCTCAGCTGTTGAAGAAATGTGTATGTGTGATTTCACATACTTCTTGGAAGATTGGATGCTGTTTCTTGAGCTGCTATACATTGCCTTTAATTGACTGGCCCAATAGCCTGGTAATAGTAATCTACAGTGGTATGCAAGAGACTTGGATTTGATTGCTGGTTTGGGGGATTCCCATGCCAGTATGGTGGGGGCTAGGGCAACTGCAGAAAGAGTGTGCTGAGCCTATCATGGGGGGAGTAGAGAGTACTGGCACTAGTGAGTGACCTTGTCAGCCAGTCTTCCATGGTGCAGGAATCCATACGCCAGTGAAGTTGTTGGAAGTTTATTGACTTGAGTGGGAGCTGGATCAGCTCATGAAAGCTTAGGGCTCCGAGAGACAGAAAAGGACTCTGGACTAGACTGTTGTTTGGCCTATGCAGCTGTGCAGGGGACTAAGAGTTCTAAGACGGCTGAATTGGAATTAATTTGCAAACTGGATACAATTCACTTGGGCTTGAATAGATACTGGGAGTGGATGGGTCATTACACAAAGTAAAACTATTTACCCATGTTTATCCCCCCCCGCCCCACACTGTTCCTTACACGTTCTTGTCAACTGCTGGAAATGGCCCACCTTGATTATCACTACAAAAGGTTTCCGCCCCTGGCCCTGCTCTCCTGCTGGTAATAGCTCACCTTACCTGATCACTCTTGTTACAGTGTGTATGGTAACACCCACTGTTTCATGTTCTCTCTGTATATAAAATCTCCCCACTATATTTTCCACTGAATGCATCCGATGAAGTGAGCTGTAGCTCACAAAAGCTTATGGTCAAATAAATATTAGTCTCTAAGGTGCCACAAGTACTTCTTTTTTGCGAATACAGTCTACCACGGCTGCTAGTCCGAAACCCCGTACAACTCTGTGGCTCCAACCAAGAGCTCAGACTCACAGGAGTAGGCATGCATTGCTTAGCTGCTACTACTCCCATTCCCCCCAGCAGCATGGAGATGAAAGTGAAGGAATTGTACCTCAAAGAGGTATGCGTGGGAGTGTCCTCTGGTGCTGCACCTGGGGTGGGGAAATGTATTACTTTATGTATCTTCTGTATGATTACTAAGCTTTTCTAACCTACGCAGTGAATCCTGCCATGTTAGGAAAAACGTAATGCTGCCATGGTTATCTAAACAGAAGCTCAGCTTCACAGGCAAGTGTGAATGATATATGAGCATGCGGTCTTCAGTCATCCACACTTTATTTCCCTTTTGTGCTTCTGTGCGCACCTGTTCACTTTAGCATGAGGTATAATAATCATTTGTAAATGCATTTGCTATCAGTGCAAAGTTCCAGAGTAAAAAGTCAAAGGGGAAAATATTTTGAAAAAGCTGTGCATGTATGTCACGGGGTGCACCACTCCCCTCTGCGCTGGCATCTCCTCCTGGTCACTCTGGGGATTAGCTCTTGAGATTGATGCTCCCTTCTGTGGTTTGCATGCTGTTGCTCTGACTCTCTCCCTGGTCTGCAGCTCCTCTCTCGCTCCAGGACCTGCAGCATCTCCTTCATGACTCAGCCCTCCAGCTAGATCACTCAGCATTCCTCCTTCCAGGGTACCAAAGTCTTTCAAAGTTGCTCTCTCTGTATTAGCAGTCTCAGGCAGTTTTTCCTTTCACTGCCCCGCTGGTCTATCCTGTGCCTTCAGTGGCTGGTCGGGGAACCCGGCCCCACCCTCTACTCCGAGTTCCAGTCCAGAGACCCTGAACCCAGCAGTTCTAGCTTTCCTCTCTCTGCCCTCACTGCTCCTTCCCTAGACTGCTTCCTACCACTCTGGTTTCCCTCTTTTCTCTGGGCATACAACTCCAAACTCTCCTCCTCCTTCCCAGGGAGTGACTATAGCGTATATGCCTCTGCAGCCTTCCAACACTTCTCCCTCTTTCCAGGAAGTGACTGCTCCTTCCCAGCAGCAGCAGCAGCAGCAGCCCCATTCTGTTACTAGCTACCTGGCTTTATAGGCACTGCCTGTTCCTGCCCAGCTGAGCCTGCTTTCAGTTAGTTACCTTCTCCCTGGCTTCTCCATAGCTTCTGCCAATCTCTGTCCGGAGGATCCTAAGCAAATCCTGTTGCCGTTTGGCCAACATTGCATTTCCAACATTGCATTTGTATAATTGCATTTCCCATTGTCTCTGTTGGATCTCTAAGACCTGACTAATAAGTGCCTGAATCCCCATTAGTTGTTTCTCGGCCCCCTTTGACGGGAGTGGCAACTCTGGGGTCCAGCTTGGGAAAAGGCTTCCACATGTGGCGGCTCCATCGTCCCTTGTCTTCTTTGCTACTTCAGTCTCTTCACTCTCCCTGGTATCTGGGGTGACTGGCTGATAAAGTCCTTTGGAGTTTCTTAGATGCCCCTTCTATCGGGTAATCACATGCCCAGTCTTTCACCGTCCACTTGTATAAGGAACGACCAAGTGCCTGTGTCAAGGTTCCTTCCACACTCTGAACTCCAGGGTACAGATGTGGGGACCTGCATGAAAGACCCCCTAAGCTTATTCTTACCAGCTTAGGTTAAAAACTTCCCCAAGGTACAAATTTTGCCTTGTCCTTGAACTGCATGCTGCCACCACCAAGCTTTTAAACAAACAACAGGGAAAGAGCCCACTTGGAGACATCTTCCCCCAAGCCCTACACCCCCTTTCCTGGGGAGGGCTTGATAAGAATCCTCACCAATTTGCGTAGGTGAACACAGACCCAAACCCTTGGATCTTAAGAACAATGAAAAATCAATCAGGTTCTTAAAAGAAGAATTTTAATTAAAGAAAAGGTAAAAGAATCACCTCTGTAAAATCAGGATGGTAAATACCTTACAGGGTAATCAGATTCAAAACATAGAGAATCCCTCTAGGCAAAACCTTAAGTTACAAAAAGACACAAAAACAGGAATATATATTCCATCCAGTACAGCTTATTTTACCAGCCATTAAACAAAAGGAAATCTAACACATTACTAGCTAGATTACTTAGTAACTTAACAGGAGTTGTGAGGCTGCATTCCTGATCTGTTCCCAGCAAAAGCATCACACAGACAGACCAAACCCTTTGTTTCTACTGCCCCGCCCCTCCAGATTTGAAAGAATCTTGTCCCCTCATTGGTCATTTTGGGTCAGGTGCCAGCGGGGTTACCTTAGCTTCTTAACCCTTTACAGGTGAAAGGGTTTTGCCTCTGGCCAGGAGGGATTTTATAGCACTGTATACAGAAAGGTGGTTACCCTTCCCTTTATATTTATGACAATTCTCCACCACATTGTCATGGCGTGCAAACCATGGAAGGAGGAGTCTGCCTTGAAGGCTAATCACCAGAGTGATCAGAAGGGGGTACCAGACCAGCGGTGAGTGGTGCACCCTGTGACAACGTAGTAAATGGTGTCTGATTTTCAGAAAATACCATCACAGGTACAGAGAAGGGCTACTAGGATGATCCGAGGAATGGAAAACTTGTCTTATGAAAGGAGACTCAAGGAGCTTGGCTTTTTTAGCTAACTAAAAGAAGGTTGAGGGGAGATATGATTGCTCTCTATAAATATATCAGAGGGATAAATACCGGAGAGGGAGAGGAATTAATTAAGCTCAGTACCAATGTGGACACAAGAACAAATTGCTATAAACTGGCCACCAGGAAGTTTAGACTTGAAATTAGACGAAGGTTTCTAACCATCAGAGGAGTGAAGTTTTGGAATAGCCTTCCAAGGGAAGCAGTGGGGGCAAAAGATCTGTCTGGCTTCAAAATTAAACTCGATAAGTTTATGGAGGAGACGGTGTGATGGGATAACATGATTTTGGTAATTAAATATTCATGGTAAATAGGCCTAATGGCCTGTGATGTGATGTTAGATGGGGTGGGATCTGAGTTTCCCAGGAAAGAATTTTCTGTAGTATCTGGCAGGTGAATCTTGCCCATGTGCTCAGGGTTTAGCTGATTGCCATATTTGGGGTTGGGAAGGAATTTTCCTCCAGGGCAGATTGGAAGAGGCCCTGGAGGTTTTTTGCCTTCCTCTGTAGCATGGGGCACAGGTCGCTTGCTGGAGGATTCTCTGCTCCTTGAAGTCTGTAAACCACGATTTGAGGACTTCAATAGCTCAGACATAGGTGAGAGGTTTTTCGCAGGAGTGGGTGGGTGAAATTCTGTGGCCTGAGTTGTGCAGGAGGTCAGACTAGATGATCATAATGGTCCCTTCTGACCTTAGTATCTATGAATCTGCATAGAAGGGCTGGTGTGAACTAAGGCACATACCTCGTTCAGCCCTGTTACTCTTCCATAACATTTTAAATAAATGTTTAATTGTTAGAGTCAATGTTTCTGTTGTATTGATGGGCTTGTTTATACCCTCTGGATAGTTTATCCCTTGAATTTTTCTTTTATATTAAGCAAAAATGTAGCCTATAATGGAACAGGTCCTGACTTTGGTTCATAAGTTTTTGGGCCCAAATCCTGTTATAGAAGATTTGCAAAGGATTTTTAAAATTATGCTGCTTGTGTTGTATTTTACTTTGATGTATTATAAAGTCCTGAAAGAGGTTTTAAGTTTAGAAATAGGAATTTCAATCCTACTCTTCTCTGGTGTTGCTAGAAAACCTCTGGGAGGTTTTGTGGATGTTAACTGTGATTGCCAACATATTAATTGAAAGGGTGAGGGTGTTAATCTTTAACAATGGCTACCTTTTATTTAAAATGTTAAATAGTCCGTGAAAATAAATAGGATTTAGCAAAAAACAAAAAAAGTTTTGTCACCTTGTTTGGAAATCCCTTCAGTTATTCAACTTTCACTCTTGTCATGTTACCATTTTATAATGCTCCAGTCAGTCTTCCAGCCTAGGTAAGACATTGAATTTCCAATATGAAAAAAATTGAAAAAACATTTTTCCTGATAAATTAACAAACAAAAAGTACCAAAATCATGCCAGGAAGTTATTTAAAGGTGTAGAGCTTAATGAGAGAATAGTAACAAGATGCAGTTGAGGCTCACTCCGAAAGTTTCCACTTGCATCTTGTTTTACTGGGCCATTCATCACCAAATTTTAAAATTTTAATTTGGTATATTCTTTTTCTTTTTTAAACAGTTTCAGTTGGATACAAGAGTACACCAACTTGTTGGTGTTCATAAAGAGATGTCCCACTCATTGTGTACCTCTATATTCCATGTGTGTGTTGAGGGTGTGACTGGCTAGATATTCCAGTCTCATGACTTGAGTCAGTCTGACCTTAATTTTGGAGATGTCAGCTGTGAAGGATATATTCTGAAAATCTTTGTAGTTTAGAACCTCTGAATTTGGTTCCTGTTCATTAAAGAATCATCATTTGTCCACATCACACAATCTATAACTATAATTTGCAGTGTTGCTGGCATTCTTAGTGTAGGAGAACAAGGAATGAAAATGGGCCATAGACCCTAACCATTCATCTCGGAGGTGGTTAGTCCAGAAGAGCACAGAGGTACAGCGGCATGGCAGAGCTGGGAAGCTTGCAGTGATGGTACCCAGGCTTTTCATGTTTTGTGGAGTCAATCACACACTTCTCACAGTATTCTTTGAAGTTCTCAGCTCAGTGTTTCTTGCTGGCACCCTTTTCCTGAACCTTTAACCTCACTCACATTATTGGTCTTTTGTAATTGTCCCAAGTTGTGCAGTTGACCTGCATGTTCCCAAGGCCCCTCCCAATTATTGAGGGGAGACCATTGCTGTTTTTTGTGGGTAGTTCTTCAGGAGTTCTTTTCATTTCACAGAGATCAAATAGGACCACAATTCTCACAGCCTACTCTGAGATTCTCTGCTCAGTGTTTGCCTCTGGTACTCTTTTGACCTCACTTCTATTCTTGCACTTTAAGTTGCTCCAAGTAAAGAGTAAAAAATTCTTCTGTTGACCTAACTGCCACTTCTTGAGGGAGTGGATTTAACTATAGCAATGGAAAAACCCTTTCTGTTGCTGTGGCAAGAGTCTACACTATGGTGCTCCAGCTCTGTCGCTCCAGCATTGGAGTGTAGACGTAGCTTGAACCGGAATATATGTTTTGCTTTTTGCAAAATCTGATTCATAAAATTAACTATAATTGTTCAAGTGGTTTAGGGAAATTAGTGTAACAGTCCCACTGTGCCCTCATCATTTTCATGATTGAGCTAATTTGCAAATCAAGACATATGGACATAAAAATATGTGAAGCAGGTACTAATGATTGCAAAGATATATTCGTCTCCAAAGTCACAGAGCCAGCTCCCACTTTTCAGCCAATATCAACAAAGTAGAAATGTAACAAAAGCCATCCAAAGAAAAACAGGGGAAAGCTGTCTCAGAGCTTGAATCTGCATAGCCTGGGACTCCTCATTCTATTAGTGCTTCTCATTGTATAGATTGGTTAAGAAACTTCAAGGCAGACTAATAATTAGTTGGTATTTACAGAAGTGTTTATGTGCAAACAAACTTTTTTTCTCACGACCTCCTCTCTCTTCATCTATAGACTGACATTGCATTTGCTTTGAAGACTACTACTTGTACTCTTCGTATCATATTTCTGATGATTTTGTTATATCCTTACTGATATTTTTCTAGCACTTTGGTATTAAAGTAACTGTATAGATAAATCTAGTGTAACCTTAGAAGAACGTCAGTGCCCTAATTAGAGAAATGACTCACTGCTCTTGATTTACTGATTCAAAAATTGATTTTCCAGCCATCAAAAGTACTCAAGTTGAAACCTAAGGAGGTGGTTAACTAGAAGAGTAGTATTCAGAAAACTGTATCAGAATAGCAGCTGAACCAAACGTCTGCTCATCTGCCTAAGCAAACTGGAAACTCTTGTCAGGTTCAGATACTCTTGTATCCCTCGCCCCACCTCCGCATGTGTTATAAAACAACAATAGTCACTGTGTTCAGGAAAGTCATCTACTCTAATTACAAAAATAGAGCAGTAAAGCCCCACAGAGAAGGTCAGTCAGGCACTAAAGCAGGGTGGCCCACACCTCTCTTGTCCAAGTGCATGTGCCTGCACTCTCTCAGCTTGTTGTGGGTCTTCAGCGGCGGCTCTCTGGAGGAGTCTCTCACAGTGCACATGTGAAATACAAATCAAACCCCCTCTGCGGTAAACAGTCCAACAGGGTCCTTTCCCTGTACTCCTCAGTTGGCCTTTCTCTTCCTGTAGCCCTCCCTGGGCTCAGGTCCTTATTTAGTCCAGCAGTCTTTAAATGGTCTCGGTCCTGGGATCAAGCCATACCCCCAGGGCTCTGTCCCTGGGGGCAGTATCTTTGCCCACTCTGGACCTTTCTGATCCCAGCTCTCCAGCTGGACCACTAAACAGTTAATTTTCCCTTCCAGGGGTGCATCAAAGTCCAGGCCACTTCCCCAGTAGCTAATGAGGGGCCGGGGAACTCGGGCCTGCCCTCTACTCCAGGTCCCAACCCAGGGACTCTACAGATAAGAGCCATCTACCAAGTCCCTTTAACTAAACATCACTGCTGTGAATCCCTGGCCACTTCCCTGTGGCTCCAGTGCATTCTTCATCCTTACCTCAGGGTCTTGCTCTGGTCCCAGCAGCCAGCCAGGAGCTCCTTCTTGCTCCCCCGGTCCCTGCCAGCAACTGCTCTGTCTGAGGTTCTGGAGGTCCTTCAGCCAGCCAGGAACACTACCCTCACTTCTCTGGTTCCAGGAAGCAACTGCCCCATGCTCTGCACTTCAACTCCTTTTACATGGTGCTGCTGGGCACAGATTGGCTGCTCCCTGTAGCCCCTTTCTGTTTGGCTGCATCCCATGCGGTCTCTCTAGGCCACTTGGAGGACTCATTTCCACTGCTGCTTTCTGGGACTGAGTGTGGTACGATTCTGAAGCCTCCAGCAGCCTGGTACACTCTGTCACCGGTACTATATTTACCCTCTCATCATTAAAGAACAAGGGATCAGTCAATGAAACTGAAAGGCAACTAGATATATACAAATAAAAGGAAATTATTTTTATACAATGCATAAGTAAACTGTAAAATTCATTGCTACTAGGTTTCATTGAGGCAAAGAGACTTGTAGGATTCAGAACAATAGTTTGTAGGGTTGAATCCAAGAGTGCTTTCAGTCACCAGTGTATAAGCCAACCACTACTTGATGGGAATTAGGAAGAAATTTTCCTTTTAGGCAGCCTATTCCATAATTGCTCAATTTGAGGTTTCTTACTTCTTCTTCAGAAGTATCTTGGGTGATCTCTGTCACAAAGATGATGCTGTATTAAATGGACCACTGATCTAACTCAATAAGGCAATTCCTATTATCCTGTATTCACAAGTAAACTTTTGTCCATTGGGAATTTTTCTCCTGGAAAAAGTCCCACATGCAGGAGTAGAAAGGGGAATGTGGCTGAAAGATTTTTACAATATTACTGTATTATTTTGTAGGTTATTTGAAAATGTGCATTCTTCTTCTTGAATGTCAGTCTTTTTTGTTAAATTATAAAATCTCATATCCTGTTCAAGAGATCCATTTTCAGTAATCTTTGAGTCATGAGTTTATTTAAAACTTTGTGCTTTTGGAAATCATAGGGGGTAGTGTTAAGGTTCAGTGGGTGGCATAAGAGTGAGTGATGAAGGATTATATGGCAGCAGTCTCTTAACTGTTCATTGCCAGACTTTATAATGTTTGTTTGTTCTTTAAAAGTGTAGAGTTTTTGAAAAGAAAGTTTAATATTATTCTTGGGTGTTAGCTGGACTCCATTGAAGCATACTTTCCACGTTAACTCCTTTTTAGCAAAGAGCTTTTGTTTGGGAATGTATTTAGTTAGACTGAAAGAAGTGTAGTGACTAATGGTACTGAGGAACGTGAGGTGGGGGTGTAATGCTGACGAACTGTATGTCTTGGATTTTCTGTTAATCCCAAGTTGGATTTACTTGTTTTTCTAAAGTTTAGGAGTGGATGAGACAGTCAAGCTGTTTAAGACAGGTCTTTTTAGCACCTCAAACAAAATTGCTCCATGTAGAGGGTGCTCAGTTCTCTGTACCTCTTAAAGGTTCCTTAGAGTCATGGGATGGGAGTTTGCTTTGTTATACCCAGAAAAATGTGAACCTCATATAGAGAGGATCCATTTCATTTGCTCACCATATGCCAACAGAAAATTCCTGGACCAGTATTTATGAGATGCAGAGTTGCTTTTTGGAAATGCTAGACTGGAGCTTAGGATCTAGCTATAGTATTTCTCACATTTTGCCATTACTCTTCTCTCTGACCATTTCGTCTTTGACTCTCAGCTCTAACTTTCAGATGCTGCAGTGTTTTCCTGTTCGTTATTATAAAAGAGAATAAAGAGATTGTCACAGACAATCGTATTTCCTCATAATAAAGACAGCGGGACTGATTCTCTTTTACACTATGGCCCCTTAATGTCTCCCTGGCAGTGTAAAGGGGCCTAAAAGCCATGTCTACACTGGAAAAAAGGTGTGTTTTTAACATGTTAGCTAACACATGTTGCAATCCTAGTGTAGACAAGGTGGTTGTACTTTTAACTTGTGTTAACTGTGGGGCAGGGACATACACAAGGTTTACCTTAATAACTATGTTGCAATCATTACCTTAATCACCATGTTTACCTTAATGCATCATGTTAGTTAACATGTTTTAGCTAAAACATATTAAAATACATTTTTCCCCCTAGTGAAGAAGAGGCCAAAGTCAGTATAGATGAGAATAAGTGTAGCACAAAAGGCTCCTTAGGAAAAGGAGTTTCTCATAATGTTAGTGTCCTTTCTCAAGCCTCCGAGGAATCTTGCAGTATGTAATCACTTTTCTCATGAACATACCCCTCAAATATTACTTATTTTGAGGGGAATTACTTATTTTTGCCCTGATGTTCCATGCAATTTTCCACACAACATTAGTGTTCTCTCATTTTCATTTTTAAAAATTATTTGATCAAAAATTAAAAAATCATGACACTGAGGCCGTTCTTCGGGTCTTTGTCCATGTGGGTCTCACTTACGGTGCACATGTGCCTTATGTGTGGAAGACTGGAGTCTTTAGCAGCTCTGCCCCTGTCCAGCATGTCCTTGTGCCCCTCCATCTGAGGATATACAATGCCAAATAACTCCAGCTGCTTCTCAATTTCCTCGCCAATTCAGAACCCCAGCAGAGTTGGACCCCAAAGGAATGGGGATGGGACTGCAGGCCATGGGATTCACATGGACAAGTCCTCTTGAAGAGCCACAGTTACTGCAAGGTAGGAGACCATTGTATAGAGAAAGAATCACATACACTAAAGGAGAGACTTCTGTAACATTTTAAAATTCCTGCATAAATAATTGTGTCCTCATTTTGAGTCTTTGTCACAGACTGTATTCCACATGTGGGATTGGCAGGTTGAGAGGTATACTCATGTACCAGCATGTTCTTTCCAGCATACTCTGGTTGGGCTACCTCTGTTCAATTCATATTCAAATTGTTTTGGATCACATAGGTCAATATTTGGATGTTTGATTAGCTCCATGCATTTCCAGTTCATATCTCTCTCTCTCTGATGAACCGAGAAACTGATTATCTCATTTGGTTTATGCACCATTGCCTGTTTGAAGGAACTTTAATTACAATCAAAAAGCAGTGTCTGCTTTAACATCTTTCCTGTGACATTTCCACTCAAATATTTGTTCTACCTGGCCACTAACATTTACACAGACTGTTAAAGCAGATTGTCTCATCAGCCTTTGATATTACTCCTGGGGAATTCTGCGCCACTGAGCAATGCAGAATTTTGCTGAATTCCCTGTTTCACCTGCCAAATTTCTGGCCTCCATTAGGGGCTGCTGAACTCTGCAGAGCCCAGCTTGCAATGAGTGAAGTGCCCAGCCTGGCGGGGCTGGAGGCTGCACACTCTTTGATCCCCATTCTCCGGAGGACGGGAAAGGGCCTGGGAGACCCAGCCAGTTCTGGCAAAGGGGAGGAAGGGCACGGTCGCCCCACACCATGTGCCCTGGCGGGACAGTAAAGACGCTGCAGGGAGTAAATGCTCTGGGGGTGCTGGTGCCTGGGGGTTTCCCAACTCTTGTGTATTTTTAAGTATACAAAAGGCCAGATTCCGCAAGCTGATGCAGAACCCCCAAGTTGGAAATTCTGGCAGGGGACAAACCTGTGCTATAAGAAAACTTAGTTAATTTCCCACCTACTTGGTGGCCTGTAATTGAGCAACACTGACTAGTGCTGGCAGGAAAGAGGCATGAGTGAAGATATGTTGATTTACTATATCTCCCTATATTCCCTAGGGGCAACATTATGCCTCTTTGCGCCTTCTTCAGTGAACCCAAGCCCAATAGCTGTTAAAGTAGATTCAGACCACAACGTATAACAGCTCTTCACATTGAAATTTCTTCCTGTGAATCATCCTAACAAATAGATTGACTTAAGTTGCCTTTAAAATTAAAAGGATTCAAATGCTATTAATAGCTTCTCATAACAGTTGTATGATGTGCCATGGTGTCTTTGAGGGAGTGATGTTAGAAATGTGTGTGTTCCTGTGAGTGAGCAGCCTGTGCCTTGAGGTGAGCTTGCCCAGCCTGCAGTGTACTTGATGCAGTGATAAGGGGGCAAGGTTCCTTTTGATGATGGTTAGAGATGTGCAAATCCACATGATTTGATTACCCCCATAACCCCTGGCTGAGTTACTGAATTCTTCATGGGTACCAGGGAGCTGTCCTCCCAGCAGTTTTTTGGCGGGGGACGGTGGAGAATTACCTAGTGTGGCCGACAGATCCTAGTACAGCAGGGCCATAGAAATAGTCTGGCTGCAGTTGCTGGCTATTTACTGAGTTGGAACATAGGTGCATATATTATCCTGAGGAGGGTCATTAGGGAACCCATGGGACTGCTGTCAATGTTAGAAGCAATACTCCATTGTCCTTTGAAAAGGGTGGTTCTGTGTTTGTACAGTGCCAAGTGTAATGGGGCCCTAATCCATGACTGTCTCCCCAAAGTGCTACTGCAATAGTAATAAATTGTTCCTAGCACACACATGCCAGACAATGCTAGGGCATTTTATATTGAACTGGCTGGCAGCAGTATTACTTCCCTTCTCCTGTTGAACTATGCAAGGAAGTTTATCCTTCCCCATCCCAAACTCTCTCTGGGCTCTGAGGGGCAGTGAACCCCATTCAGGGGAGCAGAAGAGGGCCGGCACCAGGTTGCCTCTAAATCCACTGAGCATGGCTAAGTGGAGTTTTAGAGAGGCAGCTGAGAGAACTGGGTCAGGAATATTAAGGCTCAAACCTCGAATGTACGTTATGGTCTCATAGGCAAGAAGTCCAGGGGGACTGTTTTGCATAGCTCTGGCCCTTTCCTCAGTTACTATTGCTTATCATACAAATATGAAAATGCTTTATTTTCTATTATTTTACAGAACTCTGTTCATATTAAGAGTTGTAACTATGCTCTAGCTAGTGACGTTCAATGATGTATGCACAAGTTTGGTCCTACCCTGTTGTATGCTCTGTTTAATCTAGTTAGAATTGACTGAAGATAGGGTCATAAGTGCTTAAGTCCCTTTTGAAAATGGGACTTAGGCTCTTTAGTCCCATCTAAGTCTCATTGGTTTTTAATGAGACTTGGGCTCCTAAGTGCTTACCTCATTTTAAAAAATGGAATTTAGGCTCCTAAATTACATAGGTGCTTTTGAAAATGTTATTTGTCGTCTAGCCTATATCTCAGAACTTTTCCAAGGAGATAGCCCTTCTTAATGCATCATGATATGGCAAAGCTTCTGCTGCTTTTGTGGCTTCCAGGATTGATGGTTGTAACTCTGTCCTTATGACCTGACCAATAAGGTTTTGCAGCATTTGCAGATGATTCAGAGCACTACTCCCAAGGTGCTTACATGTGCTATGTTATCTCAGCAGATTATTTGCGTTTCGCAGTTGCTTTATTGGCTCCCCATTAAGCACAATATTGACAATAAAATTGCTATTTTTGTCCTACAAGCCATTGCATCGTTTTGTCCCCTCCTAGTTATTGCCTATGCTGTTGCCTAATGTTGCTACCTTATGATTACTTTGACAAGAAGCCACAGAAAACGTAAGTTTCAAAATAAATGTTCATAATTTCCACCAGCTCAGTGGCATATCATGCTTACCCTATGGGATTCTTACTTAGAATACACTAAAATTCACAACTCATTATATATGAAGGCTCAAGAGCTTAAAACAGGAGATGGAAATGTCATCTTTTCAATACAGGATGGTTAAGGAGCCTTTAATGACTCAGAAGACTTATACTGCCTTTCAGCTGGGTATTACTGAATATAATATATTTAAGGAAAGATATAAGCCAAAGCAGCTGTGTTCAATATTCCTTGATAGCACATTTTCCATACTTCCCAGATATTAGGGGCCTAGAGCTACTTCTGGTCATATGATTGAGATTCATGGCTTGAACATTAGCATATGGTCATGATAGATTCCTGAACCAGTTATCCCAGCCCACTCCTCTCTTTCCAGTTGTCACCCTCATTGTCATCGGTGCCTTCATGAAAGCGCCAAGTATGTGACCTAAATCCAAATACTCCTGAACTTTGAGGATCCAATTTTGCAGCTAGTTAGCCCCTCTCTTTTTAATGGGCCAGTCTAAAATCTTGGATTCAACACCCTCCCACTCCCCTCAACTTTGGTAAAGCCAGATCTGGAGCTGGATCAGAACTTCAAAGCTTAGGCCCACCCCTAAGCTTTGTAAGCTTGTTTCGGGTTTCTGTTAGATAAACATTATTATCAGTTTTGCCTCAGAAGTAATACACAAGTCTTTAAGTAGAAATCACACAAAATTAAAGACAGTCTGAAATCAGAATAAGATAATATGAAAGTACAAATAATAATGAACTTGTTTAAGCAGCACGTGGAGCAGGCAATAGTTAAGTACCTAGCAGATAAGGAAAACAAATGGGAGAAAGAACTTCTGTGAGATCAAGATACCTGCTCACCACGTATGCTGCCACCATCAAAAATGTCATTTCATGTGAGAGCAATTAGGTCAATCATCAGTAGGCGATATTGTGACATTTTGGGAATTATGGCAAGCCAGTTGCCTGTATACTGCAGAAAGGTATTAAAATAAATGGTGTAGGGCAAATTAAAGCATATAGAGTCAAGATGAAAATGTAGCAGTTGGCTTGATAACAGTTCCTTGTCATTGAACATTTTGTGTGGCACCTTGGTTTGGGAAGGTGAGAGCTTCTGATTAGGTGTGTTCAGCTTAGTCTTCATGAAGAGCTAGTTTTGATAGCAGGGTCAATTATGTAGCCCTCTATCTGTTAAATAGTGAAGCAAATCAAATACAACTGAGAAGAGAAATTACAAACTGGAGTATGGGAAAACATTAAGATTCATGTTTAATGGTATAAAAATGGTGTCTTTAAATACTGGGCTGGACACTTTGCTCTTTTAAACCTATACAAGCCATTAACACTTACGCTAGTCCTGTTTTCTGGGACCTCCTCACTATGGAATGATTCCAACAGAGTCAGCAGCAAAAGAACAGAAATGCTGCTGCAAGTGAAATATTTTAAATAATAAATATACCTTTCAATATTAAGAAATTAACTCTAAAAGATTCTTGGGGAAATTAATTTAGTGCCATCTAAATTCAGGATACAGGGAGCTCATCTAGCCCCCTTTTACTTACCAAGGTGTTGACTCCTCTCATCTCTACTAGAAGTGTTCATCTTAATGGGAATTTTGGATGTGGGAAGTACATTTGGGGAAGAAATAGCGTGTCCTATGTACCAGGACAAAAAGTCTCCAGAGCCCCTTATATTCTGTGCAGAAACTGCAGCAGATTCTCTGGCAGAGTGATTGAAAAGTGGCTGCACACAGGAAATTCAACTTCTTATCCCATAAACATGAGCCAGTTCTACCATATTTGTCTTCTCAGGACATACACAGTAAATTGTTAACCCCACCTGACCTAACCGTTTATCTTTCTCCTCAATATAGATTTGACAACTGCTGAGTAATGAAAGAAATATGGAATGCAGATAGCTTAAAAATCCAAGCCAAACACACCCCCAAAAAAGGAAGAGCAAGGGGAAGTGAGAGAGACATGAATAGTATAATGTGGTGTGAGGTTCTTAAATATAGCTAAGAGAGAATGACAAATAATATTCTGTAGCATCTCTGCAGAACAACAGCAACTCTGACTACAAAGCCCCCATGTCTTCTTTTTTCAATTATGTGTCATTTATTTATTTGCCAACATTGTACAGATTAAGCTTATTTGAGCAACTCTGAGGAAATAGGCATTGTGCCTTTCAATCCTTCAGTGTAAGGGGTGTATAGAATCATAAAATCATAGAATATCAGGGTTGGAAGGGACCCCAGAAGGTCATCTAGTCCAACCCCCTGCTCAAAGCATTTCTGAATGTTGTCTTACAAATAAAGGCTGTCTGAAACAAAGGTTACCCCCTTGAAATAGAGTATAATGCTTATGGAGGCTATATACTTGTAGCTGCTGCTTTCCAGCCTGGACTCTCAGTTCGATTAAAATCAATAGTTGGTCCAGCAGGGCACTGTTGTATAGTATGTAAATAAATGGGTGCTGTTGTGTCTCTCACTCTTCCTCCCCCCACCCCCTTTCAAATTTAGATATGCAGTTTTCCTGGAGTGTATCAGGGCGTGTTTGAGATACAAGGCATATGAAGCTTGAGCGCTTAGGAAAAAATTAGTAAGTTTTTCAATGCACTCCCCAGCAACTTCTTTATATTAACCACCAGTTCCATTAATTGGGTTAATAATTGCACTCAGGAGAAAGCAATAAAACAAACCCACATAGCAAGAATTAACAATTTGTCAAGAAAAATTCTTTGTCTCACAAAGACAGCCTCACAAACTCAGAGACAGGGGAAAGGTCTCAATGCTAGACAATATGTATTCTCTAATTTTGTTTCTGCAATTTATTGTATCTTTTTCACAATTTATCCTGCACCTATAGCTTCAAGTATTTGATAATTTTGGTTATTTGGACCATATGAACTGCAGATCTGCTTTTCAATAAGTTGGCCTGAAAGGCCTATTTCATATACCTTCCCTTATATTAATACATCTGGTCATATGCAGTAGTTTACTTTTTTTGGCTGAAGACTTGGCAGATACAAAATGCAGATGTTGTTCTTGTGACATAATCTGCTATATTAAGATTTTTAGCTATTGGTTGAAAAGTGTAGGACTCAGTTGTTTATTTGGTTATCCAACTATTAGCTTCCTATGTTTACTTTCATAGTTTGAGATTAACAGCATGGTCCGTTTTTCACCATCATGGTTTTTTGATTAATAGCACAGTAAAGGATGTTATGCCTGAAAGAGCTCTTATTTGCCAAAATAAAAACAGAGCTGTAGCACTTTCCCTTTAAGAAAACCATATCTCCCTCCAGATGTCTGCCTCTCTTTGATACAGAAGGGTACACTAAGTTCCATCTATAAACAGAATCCACTAATTAAGAATAATTGCTTAGGAGATTGGTACAGACTATTCAGAATCAGATGCATGTTCCTCTGAGATATCCATTAGCCTCTAATAAGATAATGTAGATGTGCCAGGCTGTTTCCTGTTTCCTTCTATTGTACCTTTATTGCCATATATGGACCAATGGGATGGGCTGAACAATAAGTGGATGTCCTTTTGCTCCCTGAACAGTTCTCAAAGGAATGTTTGTTATTAGATTGCTTCTTCTGTTTAGTTTCACATCACTATGCTGATAAAGGAAACATAACACTCTGAAGGCTTTTTTACTTCTGCCATTGTAATGAGTTTATTGTTTAATTAAATCTCTTTATATAGGTAAGGAAACAAAATGCAACATCTCACACTCAAAGATGATCTATGGAAAACTAAACATGTTCCTTTTTGAAAAATGACGTTTCCATCTACATGTTTTAAATAGCTGTAAACGCAGCACGAATATCATGTTACTATATCTGACAGATTTACCAGGAGTCAACTGTACATCAGTTGAATTATTCAATTCTATTTAGTGTGATACTATCTAGAAAGCATATGCATAACCAAGGATTTCAGCATAAACTACAAACTCTTTATACATTAGATATATCGTAGTTTGTTTAACCTATCAGATCTTGATTTATTTTGAAAACAGAATTTAAATATGTCTTAAAGCTGTGTAATAGCCAAGGGCTTGATCAACACCCTCCCCTGGGTTAAGTGAGAAGAAATCACTGAAAGGTTTCTCTTGTGAGATTTCTCCTGATTTGCTCTGTTGAGTAAGGAGAGGTTTGCCTCTCTATGGACCATACAGAACAGCCCCAGCAAAGAAGAGCCAGACTTTTCCCTCGGAAAGGAAGGGTGGCCCAGTGGATGGGTGCTAGCCAGGGATTTAGGAGACTCAGGTTCCATTTCCTGCTCTACCGCAGACTTCCTGTGAGATCTGAGCACTTAGGCATTACTACATTCAGCATTGCAATGCCTAACTGTTTTAGGAGCCTGTCTCCTTTTCAAAAGGGATTTAGACACATAAGCATTGCAACACTGAGCACAGCAGCACCTAAATACTTTTTAAAATCTGGGACTTTGAGACTGTCTCTCAGTTCCCTGTCTATAAAATAGGAGCAGTAGCACTCCCCTACCTCACAGGAGTGTTGAGAGGACAAAGAGATTAAAGACACTGAAGTGCTTATTTACTACAGTAATGGGGGCCTTATAAGTACCTGAGAATTTCAGTGGGAGCTGTGGGTAAGGTAGAACCCCACAGTGCTGTTTTTAGAGTCCATAGTAGAAACCACTTTTGATAATGTTGTTTTTGGGGAAAGGGAAAACATAGTAAAGGAGAACAAAGGCCCTGATGTTGAGACTCTGTACATGTTGGCTGTCTTGCTGTGGAGATTGGAGAACGGCAGAAGAAGAGAGAAGAATGCTGGCCTGGTGCTGCATCGGGGAGGACGGAGCACAGTCTCTTCTGCTGGTCGCTTGCTGTCGACCAGGTCACCTGCCCTGGCTCCCTTACCAAGATCTCTTCCTGCTGTTGATATGTAGGCCAAGTCAATGGCATACTCAGTCGCCCATGGCTATGAAAGAATTTCGTGAACTGAATTCAGATCTTGTTTAAGTGAAAGCAGCTTCACCAAAGTCAGTAGCATCAAATGATAGTAAAAAAAATGGAAGCAAATGAGAGTAAAGTAAATTAATAAACTCTAGGAGGATCAGCAGATGCTCAGAAAACAAAGTTGCTTTCCAAGACTGATCTTACACAAAATATATATAGAATTAAAATAACGAGAAAACAGTAAGAAAAACCAGCCCACTCCCTCCTCCCAGTCACAGATGTTTTTGTGTATAAGAAAACAGTAGATTAAAACTACTGTTCAATTATATAAAACGCAAGAAGAAATGGAAAAGAGACAGGTACACCTTGTATGTTAACTATAGCTGGTAAATATGCTATTAGGCTTTGCATCTGTTCTAGCCTTCTGTCTTCATACTTCGGTGGCCTTCTGCTGTATCACTATAGTCAAGCCAATAAAACATCTATAGAATCCAAAAAAGGAAATACATGTTCTGTCAAAGAAGAGTCACTGGTTGGTGCTCAGTGTACTGCACAGTATGGACAATGCTTTTTTTGCCTCTGTCTTCACTAACAAGGTCTGCACTTAGGACGGAAGAACCCAATGCACAAGTTACAGACTAGGGACCGAATGGCTAGGCAGCAGTTCTGCAGAAAAGGACCTAGGGGTGACAGTGGACGAGAAGCTGGATATGAGTCAGCAGTGTGCCCTTGTTGCCAAGAAGGCCAATGGCATTTTGGGCTGTATAAGTAGGGGCATAGCGAGCAGATCGAGGGACGTGATCATCCCCCTCTATTTGACATTGGTGAGGCCTCATCTGGAGTACTGTGTCCAGTTTTGAGCCCCACACTACAAGAAGGATGTGGATGAATTGGAGAGAGTCCAGCGAAGAGCAACAAAAATGATTAGGGGTCTGGAACACATGAGTTATGAGGAGAGGCTGAGGGAGCTGGGATTGTTTAGCCTGCAGAAGAGAAGAATGAGGGGGGATTTGATAGCTGCTTTCAACTACCTGAGAGGTGGTTCCAAAGAGGATGGCTCTAGACTGTTCTCAATGGTAGCAGATGACAGAACGAGGAGTAATGGTCTCAAGTTGCAGTGGGGGAGGTTTAGATTGGATATTAGAAAAAACTTTTTCACTAGGAGGGTGGTGAAACACTGGAATGCGTTACCTAGGGAGGTGGTAGAATCTCCTTCCTTAGAGGTTTTTAAGGTCAGGCTTGACAAAGCCCTGGCTGGGATGATTTAACTGGGAATTGGTCCTGCTTCGAGCAGGGGGTTGGACTAGATGACCTTCTGGGGTCCCTTCCAACCCTTATATTCTATGATTCTATGATTCTATGATTCCTTCCTTAGAAGTTTTTAAGGTCAGGCTTGACAAAGCCCTGGCTGGGATGATTTAATTGGGGATTGGTCCTGCTTTGAGCAGGGGGTTGGACTAGATGACCTCCTGAGGTCCCTTCCAACCCTGATATTCTATGATTCTATGACATCTTTTAGTGTTATAAAAGGCCTTCCATACGATCCCCTTTGTCCTTGCTCTTCCTATGCAGGGGTTCTATTGTGCATCCCTTAGGCTGCTGAACTCCCATTCGTGATAATAGTCTCATGGAAGTTGATTTCATTTATTGAATGAATTTTCAGAAGCTTCTAAGTGACTTGGACATTTTTGAAAATCCCACCCATCGTGCATAGGATTGAAGCCAATGGGACTGCCTGCATGAGGGAGAGCTGCAGTCAGGCTCTATAGCCACTAATGGCATGCTGCCCATGCTGGAAGTATTCCTTTGCCAGTGAGTGTTTGTTCATTTTAACAGCAGCAAATGGGCAGTGAGATGGAGCGCCTCTCCTCACAGCTGGTGAAGGTAGTGCTGCCTTTACTGTCATGGAAAACTTTGATTCAGCCTTAGCTGAGAAAAAGAAAATGTCACTGTGGAACTGTAAACACCACTGGCTCCTGGGAGCCTTGTTCCTCCACATCTGAGACTGATGTCTAATGTCAATTTCAGACACCACAGTAGTAAGGTCTAGATATGAATCCAATGATACTTGCAGTCCTTCCTAATAATTTCCTCTACAATCTTTTGGGTATCTTATAAGTGTTGACCCACTCATACTTCATGCGAGTGCTAATTGCCTGTGGAGACCCAGTTTTCGAACCACCACTATCTTCCTTATTATACCATGTTGCTTGTCTGCGCATATCTACAGAACAAGACAGTGAATGAAGCTTAAAATCCTTCCTATTCTACAGGAGATTTTCTTCTCTGAAGACTGAAATCTAATGAATAGCAGTGAGTTTTTGGAAAGGCAGGAAAAGATTTAATGTTCCAGGAGTGTGTAATTTATATATAATAATGGCTTATATATATACTGACAATGTTTATGATTATATGATAATCCATAGTTTGGAGCTATAATTTTTGCATGAACATGCACATTAAGATTTTTATGAAAATGCTGATGCATTTTCAAGTCACTAGAAAATGTATTATAGAAAGTATTCTAGCATTTTTTGGGAAATGACTAGATGACCTTATTTTCATTTCAAATTTTCATTTTTCTACAAAAAGTAGTTATTTTTCATAAAAAATAAGCTAACATTCAAGTGTACAGGTATGTCTCTCTTTAGTAATTCTGGAAAGAATGATGTAGCTGAAGTTTAAACATTAGTGTCTTGAACTAATGTTTGAATATTTCAACTCTAATCCATTGCTTCCATCTGAAACTAGCCTTCCATAAGGCTAGTTGTTTGGATAAGTGTTGGAAGAACTGGGCCTTGTATTTTTTTTTTAAATGAAATCAAAATATCTAGTCCACTTTTATGGACTAATATGCTGCAATTTTTCATTTTAGACCAAAAAGGCAAAAAGTAATATGAAATTCCACTTTTTTTCCCCTCGCATTTGCGCTTTTACATGATAAGTTTAAAAACTTGCTAGTGGGTACTTTATAATAAGTGAATTGAAGATAAAAGAAAGGCAGTAAAAATCATGTGTGTAATATGTTGCCTGCTTAGCTCATCACATAGTCGTATTTCTGCTCTGTCTGAAATATTAGCAAAGACCACTGCTGTGCACATTTTGGTAATGTGTGCTGAGCTCTGCATGATTGAGCTAACAGAAATATAGTTGAAAGTATCTGATAGCTTTATAAGCTGTATTTTATTTCTGCAGGCCTTATTTAAAAATAGGTGACCTTGACCTAAAAATCATTGACTAAATAACTAAAAAGGGCCTCATTTATCCCTGGTCCAAGTCCCTTGACTTCAGGGTAAATTTGTTCTTTGTGCCTCCCCAACTTATAAGCACCTGAGTTTTAGGAAGTTATTGGTGCATGGGATCCTCCCATACTCTCGCTAAATTGCTCCTGGAAATTCCATTAGATTTTATTTTTGTCCCTCCTTTGTGGGATTCTTTAATATCTAACTCCCCCCATCTCTTAACTTTCAGTTTTCTCTTGATGTCATTGTGACCCATTATTTTGGCTATGAGTAGTTTCCTCCAAGACCAGTATCGTTTCACTGATCTCCTGGAAGACGGTCCTCAAAAGCAACATGATCAGTGCTCTTTCTGCCTTCCCCCTAATCTGTGTTTAGTGCAATATACCAATCATTATATTCTCCTCCCCATGCATGTCTAGCTTCATCTGTGTTAACGCTATTCACACATAAGTTACACAGTTATCAAGTACTTGCAACTACATTTGTTACCCTTAAACATGTTGTGCTCAGCACAAATTGCTGTGTCAAAATGTGCACAGCTAGTAGCCTTTCCTCCTATTCCACATATAGTAGAAATATTCCATTTCTGTGTGCCAGGCAGGCAAACATATGAATTTGGTTTTTATTTCTCATTTTAATTCATAATGCCAATCCATGGCCTGACTAGCAGCAACTACCCTTAAAAGCTGTGTTGTCACCATTTTCCCACCTCTGCCACTGATCTGTTCCGTCGCCTTGAGCAAGTCACTTCACTTCTGTGGCTTAGTTTCCCCATATCTAAAAAGGAGATAATGATACTCACCCTCCATTGTAAATCGCTTGGTGATCTGTGGATGAAAAGCACTATACAACAAAGAAATCTTATTTTTTGTTGTTTGCAGCTGCTAATGATTTCTGGGCTGACACCCTTCTGCACTGAAGCCTTTATACATCTGAGGACTTCACTGCATGAAAGCAGGAAATGTCAGGGATGCCTACTGACTATTTGCTGATGGGAAAGGCTAAGATGCCATGTGGCTCTTCCTCCCCTTACCCCAGTCAGAGATGTTGGGGGAGCCTACTGACTCCTTTTGTGGGAGAACTTGAGGAGCCATCCCTATTCCATTTGCTGACTTCTCATGCTTTTGCCCACTTAAGAGTCCAGTGTTGTGGTTAATGGTTCATATTTTGGTCCTTTTTTTAAGGTCATGGATAAATATGAACTTGGGGCTTTGGTCCATCATTAAGCAAATGAAAATGAACTGTACTCATTCTGATTGCTATAACTCCTAGTGGCAGGAGTTCAGCATAGAGTCCATAAAATTATTACGCACCCAACGCCATGACATAAGTTAAAAACAAACATCAACTAGTAGTGTTCACAGTCAGCAATAATAGCAGCCTGTCACTAGATTTCAAAATCTGTTAAGCCTTGGCAAAGGCGAAGCAAATGATTGGAGGAAAAGATGAGCCATGCATCATACCCTGAAATCTAATGAGATAAATTAGACATTCAGAGGGAGCAAATTTCACTGTTTAGGATGCCGCCAAAAATGCTGCTCCTCCAGTTCAAGACTTTGAATCTAGAGACTAGCACAAAGAGGAGCATCTCAGTTATTTTGATGAGGTATGGAGGGAGGAAGCTAAGTCCCTATTGATATAGGCCTTTAAAAATTGTATCCACCACCTTCCCTTGCACCTGAAAGCAGAAGAGAAGCCCACAGCAGAAGTATAGTTTACTGTTATACCAGCCTGAAATAGCTGAAACTTCTGAGTGTTCTTCAAGGGAAGCCCCAAGTAACATGCATTATATAAAACCCTATAATTATTCACACTAATAGATAACCTTGTTAGCAGTCTAAGGGCTTGTTTACACTGTCTTTGTGTTAGGTAATACATGTTCCCAGTATAGACAATACCCTAAGACAAGAGGCCAAGGGTTGAACGGGCTATTGACAATGAACCACAGAGGTGGTTCTTCTGGACCACAACTGAGGCACTCTGGTGAAGTAGAGTGGGGAGCTTGCATTCCAGCCGCTCATTCTGTATCTCTTATGGGGATGAGTCTTCAGGACTGAAACTGGAATGATTTGTATTTGCTAAACACACTTTAAAAAAATACACCCCAAATATATTTATAGGATTTGACTTGTGCTGATATATTGTACCTTCAAGAACATTTAATCTTTACTTGATCCCTCCACCCCCCCCCACCCATCAGGATTTCAGAATTTGGCAGTTTCTAAAACAGAAGTTATGTCTGATTAGCAATAAAACATTCAGTGCTGAAATCTTATTGTCAGGCCCATGTTATGGGACAATGGTAAATACCTCTCTTTACAAAGTAAGCACAGAATAGAAAGATTTTCAGCTTTTGTGCATAATATACCAATCTATTTTGTTTTTTTCCCTCCAGAATAAATCAGCATGCATCTGTAGAGTGAAGCTATCTTTCCAGAAAAAAGGTTATTTAAATAAGCAACTGCGCTGCACACCACATGCACAGTGTAGGAAAAGAAGATTTTCTATTCTCAATCTGCACAGCAAGAAGGTACTGGAAAAAACAGTAGAAAGCAGCAATGAAATAAAAGATTGTTATCTAGTGAATTATCTTCTCATCTTCACACAATCCAGCTCAAGCAGCACCTGCAGGTTTGTCAGCCTCTTCCATTCACAAGTTGAGATATTCATTTGCTGGCCTGGAGTAATGCAACATAGTATTTGTACACTGCATAGCCTTTGAGGTATTAACATGACAACCAGCAGCCACACGTGTCCAGTACCAACCGTGAATGGACATATGAATCACTATCCAACAGCTCCGTATCCATTACTTTTTCCTCCAGTCATCGGTGGACTTTCACTTCCTTCCCTTCATGGACTCCAGGGTAACCCACCAACAAGTGGATGCAGCACCCCATCACCTGCAAGTAAGTGCCCCGTTATTGGTTCTTATGGCTGTTATTTACTACAGTAGAACCTCAGAGTTACGAACATCTCAGGAATGGAGGTTGTTCGTAACTCTGAAATGTTTGTAACTCTGAACAAAACGTTATGGTTGTTCTTTCAAAAATTTACAACTGAACATTGACTTAATACAGCTTTGAAACTTTACTATGCAGAAGAAAAATGCTGCTTTCCCTTTATTTTTTTTAGCGGTTTACTTTACAGTACTGTACCGTATTTGCTTTTTTTTTTGTTTCTGCTGCTCCCTGATTGTGTACTTCCAGTTCCAAATGAGGTATGTGGTTGACTGTTCATTTCATAACTCCGATGTTCATAACTCTGAGGCTTTACTGTAATTTCCTTTATTAAAGAATGAACAGGTTGATTATTGTAAGGTTAATTACAGCTGTTCATTTGCCACTAGCCTCCCTTTCTTTAAAAACAAATTTATTTTGAAATATGATTTTTATTTTTCTCTTCCTTTTAAAAAAAATAAATATACATGCAATAGTATGAAATATCACTGATGATTTTCATAGCTGGGATAAAACCTGCTAGATGACATTAGGAAATCTTACATTGTTGTTCGTTAGTAGCTGTGGCGATACCCTATAATACCACCATAGGTCAGACCATAGATGTGTTTTTAACAAATCACACAGAAAAATAATTTCATCTCTCATTAGTAAATAGCTATTGCTTATGTTAGTACATAATTAATAGTGCTTTTTTGTTTTGCTTCCCTGTTGCATGCCATACTAAGGTTCTGATTCTGTAGCTGCACACAGAATCCCCACTAGAATCAGTAGGTATTTTGTGGCTGCACTGTTAGTACCTGCGTATGCATCTGAAACTCATATGCAGTAATATGGTGCTCTGTTGTCTGGTATATCCTCTTTAAAATGCTGGAGTTCAATATTACTAAGTGTACTAGCCAAAGTGATTTGTTTTCAGTGCTTTTTAATGAACACTGCCATGTTTCTTGCTAGGACTTACTTTCAAATGCACTGAAAGGAAGGGCCATGGGTCCAAATGATATTCCCAGTTACACTAGTGTAAACCCAGTGTAACATCATTTAAGGAAAGTGAGTTACTCCATATTTTCAGTGGTGTAACAGTGCAGAGTTAGGCCCTACATGAGGAAAAGCAGTGCATGCTCAGTGGGATATTGGGGGAGTATTCTTTTTCATTTCACAGCTCACGTTTATTGTACAAATGTTCGTTAAAGGATCTTGCTGTAAATGCTCCATATTAAGAAGTCTCTTGACTAAACAGAAAGCTACAAAGGGCTTGCAGAGTATTGATATTACCTACTAAAATATGTGCTGGAGTGAAAAAGCATACAAAGTTTTGAGTTCCACACAAGGAAGGGGAACAAAAAAGAAGAAAACCATAGAGACGAAGAAGGAAAGCAACATTTTAACATGATACTGAGGGAATGAAGAAATTCAAATGCTTGTTAGTGTCGCTTGCATGTGAAGCCCCTCCTTTATCCACTTACAAATGAACTCCTGGCCTCACTGAAATAAATGAGAGTTTTGCTATTAACTTCAAGAGGGGTGTGATTTCCCCATGCATGTAGACTTAGGTGAGACAACATGCAGGCATATTAAGTGTTTTCAGGGTCAGGCTCTTAGTTTCTTCTGTTTTATTGCACTACGTGATTTGTTTTATAGGACGTAAAGAAGAAACAGCTACAAGTTAGAAAACATTTTAAGCATTTGATTTCCCAGTCCCTTTAGAAGTGATCAGAATACTGAACTGAGTTTTTGCTCTGATTTTGTAAGAAAGTTCTTTTGTCACATGGACCAGATAGATGATTAGTCCACAGCACCTTTTTAAAGACATATATTGGTAAATATCCAAGATATATAGGACTGTATATGCACAATTGTTCTTCACAACAATCATGTTCTTATTACATTAAGATTGTATTAAAAGCAAATCAGTAGGAGATGTGACTGCTCATCACTTCTAAAAATCAAGCCAATTGTCTATTGTAGGCACTTAAAACAAATGGCCAGTTTTGAAAATTTGTGAATGTCTCTTTTAAGTCTCCACTGTCATGGTCCGATCCTCCAGTTTTCAGTATTTTCAAAGGTGCTTGCCTTAAGTCAGACACTTTTATTCATATTTACATATGTAAGTAAAATTAGCTTGATTCTTTAGGGGTGCGGAGTACCAACAGTTCCCATTGACTTCACTGACCATAAAAATCTGGTCACTTCAGAGCCTAGCACTAGGTACCTGTGTCTGAAAATTATGGTCTCTTTGTGAAATGTTGAGGGGGCTCAATGGGACAAAAATTTCTTGCAGGAAGAGATCCCTGCAGGCAGCTGGCACTTTTGATTGATATTTCTCACTTATTTTGTTTTCCGATCTTATAGAAGTGGCAGCCTCTTTTGAATTTAGGCCTTTAGAGTTCTGGTAAGTTATTTATAAATCATTCAGGAGCCCTGAGACAGGAACCTAGTGCATTGACTTTATATCTCAAGAGGCCTGGATTCAGATTCTTGAAAGTTGTCAGAGTGGCCTATTCTAACTAATTTTTCCATGTCACAAAACTACCACACAGTTTAGTACAGTTTAGCATGGTCAGCAGTCTTTCTATTAAAATGAGAGCCAGAACTGGACACTGGGGGAATACAGTTCTGTAGTGAGAAGCTATATGAGTGAGAAGAAACTTGCCCAGTATCTGCCTGAAGCCCTGCACTATATGTGACTGTATCCTCTGTGCTATTTATCTTTCAACTGCATGAGTTCAATATTCACAGGAAGTAATATTTTAGATAATAGGAACACTGTCAGGAATAAAGACCTCTGGTCCCTTTAGTTTTTTTAAAATAATGTAATTTATCAGCTTTTGTTCAGAGGTATCAAGGTTGGTACAGTTTATGCTGAAAGACTTCATATTATTTTACTGTATTATTTTTTGTTCTGTCTTGACTTCAGACTTTTTCCATTATACCAAGTACCTGTAAATTCAGCCATCTTGTATCTACAGTTGGAACTGACATGTCATAGAAATAAGAGGCCTCATCATCAGCCCCTTCTCCTATTAAAGAGACAAAAGGCTTTTAGACAGATTAATTTTATGGGCATAAGTGGCCTACAGTAAGAGAACAGTGTTATAGTGAATTAATTTCACTGATGTTGATAATGGTGTTGACTCGTTCACCTCTGACTTGACTTCTGTTTTTAGACTGAGATACATAGTGCAAAATCCTTAATAATTATAAGGTTGGTCACAATGCTAAAAAGGTCAGTAACAAAAGAAAAAATATTACCTTTACACATAGGTGAACTGTATATTAACATTGAATGAATAAAAGAGAGACTGTGGTTAAGAAGATAATTACTTTTATAAGAAGATTGATTCACCTAGTGCTGTACTAACTCTGGGCAGCACAAAGGAGAGATTTTCAGTAGTCCCATTTGGGAGTACTCATTGTGCACGCGCATGCAATAGCATTCATAATGACGAATCACAAACCTTATCCACTTCAAAAAAATTAACTGAGATAGTTACAGGATGGTTGGTTTAGTAATGGTATTTCGTGCTTCAGTGGGTCATTTCGTTCTCAGTTCCTGTGGCTATGAATCCATGAAAAAATGTGCACTGATAGTGCTCTGGACAAGGAAGTTCTTCTTGGAACCTAAGCAGGAACAAAGACAACATGGAAGAAAATGGAGCTCAGAGCCACTTTAATATCTTTTAAGTCAGAGTCGTGCACCAGCAACTGTTGGACTAGTTCTTCTTCGAGTGATGTCCCTATGGGTGCTCAACTTGTTGGTGCGGCAATGTCCCCTGTGCCTGGGACTAGAAATCTTCATTAGCAGTGTCTGTTGGACCACACGTGCACCTTCCCCCCCTTGTGCTGTCCGCCGGACTTATATATAGTGCTGTACAGTCCGACTGCCCCCAGTTCCTTCTTTACCCCCTTTGGTCTGGAATGGAATCCACAGCAGAGTAGTTAGTATTTTCTTCTTTTTCTTCTCCTTTCCTCTTCTATAAAAATAATATTTTTTTTTAATTTTCTCTTTCCCTTTACAGTTCTTTCATAGCTTGAGTTTCTGTTTGCCCCAACTTCCTGCCCTTCCCAATTGGGAAGCTTTTTCCTCTACTCTTATGCCCAGATCCCCTGGGTTTAAGAGGTTCATTTCTTGCGGAGCCACCTTCCTGGTAAGGGATGGCCACATGCAGTGTATCTGCTCTCTGGGAGAGGGACATGTCCCACAAAAGTGTTCCCACTGTCTCGGCCTCACACCCATGGCCAGAAAGGACTGGGACATTAGATTGAAACTCCTTACGAAGAAGTCGCTTTGACTGGCATCAGGAGCAGGCCCAGACTCTTCCCCAGAGAGACCCTCATGCCAGGAGCAGTGGAGTCATTCCAAGAGCGGGGGGACCCGCCCCTGCCCCCCTCTTCCATCTGAAGCCCCATCCCTGGCCAAACCAAAAGCAGGAGCTGCGGATCCTCCACCTGCCCGGGGATGGGGGGCAAAGAGCAGGCCCCAGCCCATGTCTCTACCCTGTGGGCCCCCTTCCCAGACAGGAGAGTCTGTGGCTTCCCATAGCTGCCTGCGCAGCTCTTACCTCAACCCGACTCCAGTTGGGGGCACCGGGCGGGGCAGCCTGGCCATGGAAAGAGCTGTGTCAGTAGCTGTGGGGAGCCACAGACCCTCCACCTGCCCTGAGCGGGGGGGCTGCAGGGCTGGGCCAGGGGCCAAGACTGCTCTCGCTCCCCCTCCCCCACCCCCAGGTACGTGGAGGAGGGTCCGTGGCATGGTGCCCCACAGCTGTCTGGGTTCCCTGGTCAGGCTCCATCTGCCAGCCTGGCTGGTGAGGGCAGGGCTTTGAGGGGTGGGGAAGAAATAAGGAAGGGGGCATGGCAAAAAATGGATGAGCCAGACCCCTGACCTCCCCCATTCCAGCACCCCATCTCACGCTCTGCCAGGTCATCTGCCAGTCCTTATTTTCCCTGTCTCCCTTGCTCGTTCGGATGACAAGAAATGGGCTTCCTCCTCACACTCTGAGGCACAGCCCACCAGAATGCCATCCCCAGCGATGTCGATTACTACAGCCTCATCTGACGGGATACACAGCTCCAGGGCTCATCCGAGCACCTCCAGTACTGGTTCAAAGAAAGGGTCAAAAGACTCTAACCGAGCAGACCTACATCCCTTGGCACCATTTACAGCTCTGGGGACCAAGCCGGGCCACCTTCAGGAGCTATGGCACGGATGCCATTTCTGGCACCGATGAAACCATCAACGTTGATTAAGACCTTGTGTGGCAAATTGCCGGTACGATTATGGTGGGTCCCGCGCTTCCTCTTCGGGGGGGGGGCGGGGGTTCCTGCCCCTGAACTAGCGTATCTACTGTCTCACTAGTAACCCAGAGAAGGGTAGTGGAGAGGGAGGGACCCGGGCCCGCCCTCTACTCCGGGTCCCAGCCCAGGGGCCCTAGGCATAGTGATAAACCACTTGAATTAGTGCTTCCTTCCCCTGGGCTACTTCGGTCTCCTGCTCTTCAGCTTGTGGGGCTTCCTGCCCTCTCTCTCTCTCTCTGCACAAGCCGGGTGTCTCTTTACCTAGGGTCTTGGTCTTCTAGCCAGCCAGGGCACTTCTCCAAACTCTCCTCTACTTCAACTCCTCCAAATTGCACTCTGCTCCAACTCCAAACCTCTCTGTTTCCTTGGCAGATTGAAGCAGGGGGTTTTTATCAGGGGGCTAGCTTCAGGTGCTATAATTGGCTTCAGGTGCTTTTAATTGATCTATAGAAACCTTTCTTCCCTCTGCAGGGAATAAGGATTCTCCTCATCTTGGGACTTACATATCTCTCCTGTATCACTCTCCTGCTGCCTTCTGGCCATGCTGTATCACACTTGGCACCAGCAAAATTGTCAGCACCAACCTAGTCTCAGAGACCCTGTCTTCGGTGCCATGTCTTCCATCAACACTGATGAGGCTTTTCCTCCCTCCACGTGACTTCAGATACCCGACAGATCTGCTGGTCTCTGACACTACTGAGTCTCCTCTTCTGTGATGTGACCTCTCCCTGCCACTTCCACTTTTTTCTCCAGACTCATTCTGTCTCTCCACCAAGAATGGTACCTCTCTTCCCTACTGACGATGATGATGAGGAAGACGAGGGCTCTATTTTTCCCTCGACTATGGGGCAATTCATACTTGCCCATCCTCACTATATGCAGTCTCCTGCTGGTCCTCAAGCCTGGCAGGGACCACTATGGATGTAGCCATATGTGCCACTCCCACCAAACTGGCTGAATTGGGAACCCTTATATAGGGAGCATTGACGGATACCTACACTTCTCCCTTCTCTGTCAGTTTCTCGCCCTCAGGAGGTCAAACCACTGCTGGCATTAACTGAACAGGAGGAGGAAGAGTCTCCACCAACTTTACATTTTTCATCCTCCTCACCTGATGATGCCCTAACCCTCCACATCTGCCGACAACTTCAGACACTTTCAGGAGTTATTCTGCTGGGTTACAGAATCTTTAGAGCTCCTGTTGGAGGAGGCTAAAGACCAACAGCATAAACTGCTGGATATATTACATACAATCTCTTCTGCCAAGATCGCTTTGCCAATTAATGAGGCTCTTCTTGACCCCACGAAGGTGCTGTGGCAGTCCCCGGCGTCTATCCCTCCAACCAGCAAACATGCCAACAGAAAATATTCTGTTCCGGAGAAAGATGAGGATTCTTATTTTTGCACCCTACTCCAAATTCTCTAGTGGTCAGTGCAGTGCAAAAGAGAGACAGTCAGTTCCAATCCTATTCTAATAAATGAGACAGAGAATGGAAACATCTGGACCTATTTGGATGCAAGGCATATTCATCAGCCACACTCCAATTTAGGATTTCAAACTATGACAAAGTATAACTACGTAAAAAGAACAGGAGTACTTATGACACCTTAGAGACTAACAAATTTATTTGAGCATAAGCTTTCATGGGCTGCATAGAATGGAACATATAGTAAGAAGATATATATACCTATCCTTGCAACAAAGTGGGATGCCAACTCTGTCCACATATTTATTCAAGTGACACCATCATAGGACCTAATCACATTAGCCACGCCATCAGGGGCTCGTTCACCTGCACATCTACCAATGTGATATATGCCATCATGTGCCAGCAATGCCCCTCTGCCATGTACCTTGGCCAAACCGGACAGTCTCTATGCAAAAGAATAAATGGACACAAATCTGACTTCAGGCATCATAACATTCAAAAACCGGTAGGAGAACACTTCAACCTCTCTGGCCACTCAGTAACAGACTTAAAGGTGGCAATTTTGCAACAGAAAAACTTCAAAAACAGACTCCAGTGAGAAACTGCTGAGCTTGAATTAATATGCAAACTAGATACCATTAACTTGGGTTTGAATAGAGACTGGGAGTGGCTGGGTCATTACACATATTGAATCTCTTTCCCCATGTTAAGTATCCTCACACTTTCTTGTCAACTGTCTAAATGGGCCATATTGATTATCACTAGAAAAGGTTTTTTTTCTCCTGCTGATAATAGCTCATCTTAATTAATTAGCCTCTTACTCCACCTTTTCATGTTCTCTGTATGTATATATATATATCTTCTTATTATATGTTCCATTCTATGCATCTGATGAAGTGAGCTGTAGCCCACAAAAGTTTATGCTCCAATAAATGTGTTCGTTTCTAAGGTGCTACAAGTACTCCTGTTCTTTTTGCGGATACAGACTAACACGGCTGCTACTCTGAAACCTATAACTACATAGAATCATAGAATCATAGAATATCAGGGTTGGAAGGGACCCCAGAAGGTCATCTAGTCCAACCCCCTGCTCGAAGCAGGACCAATTCCCAGTTAAATCATCCCAGCCAGGGCTTTGTCAAGCCTGACCTTAAAAACCTCTAAGGAAGGAGATTCTACCACCTCCCTAGGTAACGCATTCCAGTGTTTCACCACCCTCTTAGTGAAAAAGTTTTTCCTAATATCCAATCTAAACCTCCCCCACTGCAACTTGAGACCATTACTCCTCGTTCTGTCATCTGCTACCATTGAGAACAGTCTAGAGCCATCCTCTTTGGAACCCCCTTTCAGGTAGTTGAAAGCAGCTATCAAATCCCCCCTCATTCTTCTCTTCTGCAGGCTAAACAATCCCAGCTCCCTCAGCCTCTCCTCATAAGTCATGTGTTCCAGACCCCTAATCATTTTTGTTGCCCTTCGCTGGACTCTCTCCAATTTATCCACATCCTTCTTGAAGTGTGGGGCCCAAAACTGGACACAGTACTCCAGATGAGGCTTCACCAATGTCGAATAGAGGGGAACGATCACGTCCCTCGATCTGCTCGCTATGCCCCTACTTATACATCCCAAAATGCCATTGGCCTTCTTGGCAACAAGGGCACACTGCTGACTCATATCCAGCTTCTCGTCCACTGTCACCCCTAGGTCCTTTTCCGCAGAACTGCTGCCTAGCCATTCGGTCCCTAGTCTGTAGCGGTGCATTGGGTTCTTCCGTCCTAAGTGCAGGACCCTGCACTTATCCTTATTGAACCTCATCAGATTTCTTTTGGCCCAATCCTCCAATTTGTCTAGGTCCTTCTGTATGCTATCCCTCCCCTCCAGCGTATCTACCACTCCTCCCAGTTTAGTATCATCCGCAAATTTGCTGAGAGTGCAATCCACACCATCCTCCAGATCATTTATGAAGATATTGAACAAAACCGGCCCCAGGACCGACCCTTGGGGCACTCCACTTGATACCGGCTTCCAACTAGACATGGAGCCATTGATCACTACCCGTTGAGCCCGACAATCTAGCCAGCTTTCTACCCACCTTATAGTGCATTCATCCAGCCCATACTTCCTTAACTTGCTGACAAGAATACTGTGGGAGACCGTGTCAAAAGCTTTGCTAAAGTCAAGAAACAATACATCCACTGCTTTCCCTTCATCCACAGAACCAGTAATCTCACCATAAAAGGCGATTAGATTAGTCAGGCATGACCTTCCCTTGGTGAATCCATGCTGGCTGTTCCTGATCACTTTCCTCTCATGCAAGTGCTTCAGGATTGATTCTTTGAGGACCTGCTCCATGATTTTTCCAGGGACTGAGGTGAGGCTGACTGGCCTGTAGTTCCCAGGATCCTCCTCCTTCCCTTTTTTAAAGATTGGCACTACATTAGCCTTTTTCCAGTCATCCGGGACTTCCCCCGTTCGCCACATAAACTACTCCAAATTGGAGGAACTTTTTCATGATCTACTGGAGACCAAGAGGGAGCAATTCCAAGCCTTCATATTGGAAGGGCACCTCCTAGCCTGTACAGCCCTACAAGCCTCACTAGACTCCACAGTCACTGCTGTTTGATTCTTTGGGACTGCTGTGGTCAAGAGGCATGCATTGGGACTGCTGTAGTCAAGAGGCATGCATTGTGGCTCCACTCTTGGGTTTTCCTAAGGACATACAAAGCACAGTAGAGGACTTACTGTTTGAAGGCCGGAAACTTTTCTTGGAGGTCATGGATAATTCTCTGCACTCCCTTAAAGATTCCCAAGCACACTGAATTTGCTCAGGATATACATGCCGGCACCAAAGAGATGCTTGGGGAAGTACCAACTCCCCTTACGATTCAGTACACTCCTCAATGGCACTATGACATCCAGCACCAACGACTAAGGCCTCCTAATAAATGTAGACAGTCCACTCCTCAGGGGTCTACCTCTCACATATCCCCACCAAAGCAACTGTTTTGATGGTGCGGTTGAGGCCCCGAGAAGCACGCTCCTTTTCCAGGCATGCCCACTATCTTCAACATTCCATCTGTTTGACAACTGACTGGCTCCATTCCTATTATCGTGGGAGTCTCATCACCTTGGACAAGTAGGTCCTAGAGATAATCAGGGAAGGCTACTCCATCCCCTTCTTATCTATCCTTCCACTCGCTCCTCCCCATCCCTTTTCAGGGACCCCTCTCATGAGTCCGTTCTATGGGGAGGAAATAAAATCTTCTGCAATTGGGAGCCATAGAACAAGTCCCTGCCCTCCACAGGGGACAGGGCTTCTACTCCCACTATTTTCTGATTCAGAAAAACTCCTGTGGATAGTGTCCCATCACGGACCTTCACAACCTAAACAAATTTGTCAAACTGCAACGCTTCAAGGTGGTTATCCTCTCCACTATTATCCCAGCAATGGAACAGAGGGACTGGTTCTCAGCCCTCGACCTCCAAGATGCATACTTTCATATTTTCACACACCCTGCAGACAGATGATTCCTCCGATTTCTTGGGGGCACAGACTATTGCCAGTACAAAGTACTGCCCTTTGGACTATCTGCAGTGCCTCTGGTGTTCTCCAAGGTCTTCATGGTAGTCATTGCCTATCTGAGAAAACAAGGAATCCTCATTTTTCCATACTTGGATGAGTGTCTTCTCAAGGCCCCATCCAAATATGATGTTTCCTGTTCCTGTTGCGGTCTGAATTAGAACTCAATATAAAAATAGAAACATATTTTGAAAAATGTATCAGAAAATGACATAAAAGCCAAAGAGATCAGTTGTTGCCAATACATATTTGTACCAGAGTTGAAAGGGCAAATTCTCTCTTAATATAATATTGAGTGAACTGGCAACATAAATAGCAATGTCTTCACAATGCAGTCTGAATACAAATACCACTAAAGTATGTTATGAAGTAGTTGTGCACCTTTTGGGATTTTTAGTAGAGATTTAAATACTTCCACACAGACAGAAATGGCCTGGATTAATTCTAAATGAGGGCTAGATGCACAAACAAATGAAGCCCACTTTTTTTTTAAAAAAATTCCCTAACTTGGGACAGTCTGCTTTCTCCTGAGATGGCCTCTAATCCTCCTAATGAAGCAGCCCACAGAGCAGTTAGCTATTAACAATCATACGATGATACACTTGTTATTCTCCCTATGACTCACTGCTCCAATCTGATCCACAAGCCCTTGACCATAAGACTTGGATCCCAAGGATCTTGCCTTTATTTGTCCCAGGAACATATAGGGAGGAATTGGGAGATGTGAACGTATCATTATAAAGGACTTTGACTGAAAGTCAATAAGGTGAGTAACTGATCCACTTATTAGATAATCATAACCATTTTACATGGAGAGTCTGTGGGGTGGCAAGAATAGAGTTAAGGTAATTTAACTGCAGATTTCCATAATTTCCAGTGTTTGCAGTTTTAAAAGTGTAATCTTAAAATAGAATGTCCCATCTATTCTGTTCTGTATAGGTCTTTTGGACTTGTGTAGATGTCTGGAAAATAAAACCATTCAAGAACGTGGGAGAGGCAGGGAACAGAATCCACTCTGACCATGCTATGTGAGCCCTTATTACTGTATTTAGTAGCTAGATACTGTGGTTTTGAAATAGCCTTTTTGAGATACTCAAGCGAGGCAGATTGTTGTTTTAAAACATTATGTTCTATTAGGATTGTTTTCTCTTACATTATTGCTGGCTATTTACAACCTGGACTCCATCTCAAAGGTGGTTGTTGGTGTGTGTTTTTTTTTTTCTGGGAATAGATATGGACTGACTGACATCATTAAACTAATACAGTAGAATGCAGTATCTTTAGTGTATTACAACATAGTTTCCCTAGCTCCACTCCTTGTAGGCATTCATTTGCTTTTCCAGTTCACTTGTTAATCATTGTATTGACACAAAAAGTCCTCCCAAAAGCACTCTTTGGTAGATTGCATTAAATATGAATAGCGGATATTCATTACGATGTGTTGCCCCCAAGAGAGCGCTAAACTATCCGCACTACTCAGGAACAGGCAAATACAGTCAAATTCTTCAGCTATTCAAATAGTTCAGTGTCTCTCTGAATCTCTAATAAAACAAGAATATATCTTTATTCCCTTAATTACTTAGAAGGTCAAGGACTCCCAGTTCCCACTGTATCTTACAGTGTACAAGAGGGGAATGTTTCCAGTGGTGGTTGAATCACAGTTAATATATGATCGATTTTTTCACTCAGCATAGTTATAGTTTTCAACAGCTGTGCATAAGTCTAATAATATTGCTATATCTGTAATGAATTAGGGAAAAAATCTGATATGAATTAAAACTTTAAAGGACTTCATCTGTTTTATGTTTTTCAGTAGTTACAGCTTTGAGTATCTGCTTTTCACCTTTATTGCCTCCTCTTCGTTTAAATCCCATGTCACACTGAAGGCTTGCCATATACTCTTTACCATTTGCACATCTCTGCAATTGCCAGCTGTCTTCAGACATCGCCTTTTATCATCACCTGTGCCCTTTTTATTTTTACACATAGTTTTTCTATTCAGAAGGTGGGATAGGCAGAATTTGAATATTAATTTCTTTACGTACAGGCAATGTGATATCATGCTAGCAATTCTGATAAGAGTTCCCCAATACAATATCCTGCTAATGACATCAGCCCTAACCTTAAAAGACTCACTGCTTTTGGAACAAGCTGCCTTCAATTCTTGATGGATTCATTTAGTCTGAGACTTCTAAAACAATCAGACTGTTGGATTCACAAAAGAATCAGACTGTTGGATTCTAATATGTTCTGTGATGGTTTCATGATAGGAACTGTCTTAACTTATGAACAATTTTAAAGTACAGTTGAGAAATTTTGGAACTCTGTTATGGTATTCACAAAAAGGAAAGGAGTACTTGTGGCACTTTAGAGACTAACAAATTTATTTGAGCATAAGCTTTTGTGAGTTACAGCTCACTTCATCGGATGCATTCAGTGGAAAATACAGTGGGGAGATTTATATACATAGAGAACATGAAACAATGGGTGTTACTGTATGCACTGTAACGAGAGTGATCACTTAAGGTGAGCTATTACCAGCAGGAGAGTGGGGGGGACAATTGACTTTTTGTAGTGATAATCAAGGTGGGCCATTTCCAGCAGTTGACAAGAATGTCTGAGGAACAGTGGGGGGTGGAGGGGGGGATAAACATGGGGAAATAGTTTTACTTTGTGTAATGACCTATCCACTCCCAGTCTCTATTACTTGATTATCACTACAAAAAGTTTTTCCCCCCCGCTCTCCTGCTGGTAATAGCTCACCTTAAGTGATCACTCTGGTTACAGTGTGTACAGTAACACCCATTGTTTCATGTTCTCTATGTATATAAATCTCCCCACTGTATTTTCCACTGAATGCATCCGATGAAGTGAACTGTAGCTCACAAAAGCTTATGCTCAAATAAATTTGTTAGTTTCTAAGGTGCCACAAGTACTCCTTTTCTTTTTGCGAATACATACTAACACGGCTGCTACTCTGAAACCTGTTATGGTATTGTCATCTCCTAATGTGCTCTATGAAGCATAACACTTTTACATGTGTTCCCCCTAAAAGTTATTCAAATTAAACTACTCAGTAATAGCTCTTCCCTCAGACTAAATGCCCATGACTCCTTTTGTAACTATCAGAGTGATTCCTGGGAGTCCCATAGGTGTAAGCCACTTAAAAACTAGCAACAAGCTTTCCTAGACTTAGAGAATCAATTCTGCAGGTAGAGGGACAGAGTAGATCTGCTTTCAGATAAGAACCAATTTTAAGAAATTCTCTAAGCCTGTTAGCATACAGATGGATGACTCATACTGATTCTAGTACTTACCCCCATAAATTCTCTTCCCATGGACTTGCTAATGTCTACAAGTGGTAGGTATCATTAGTTCTATCACAGAATTGTTCCCCCACTCATGGACCTTGAAACAAGGAAATTCTGGAACAAAACGTTGTTAAAAAGAATCTATAATTGAAACTAACAACCTACGCCTTTTCCTACCCTCCTCTCGAAATAAAATATAAAAATCAACACCAAATGTTAGGAAGTCAGAAATATATAGTGAAGGGATCTCTCTACTCCTCCCTTTGCTGCAAAGATCTCCATCACTCACTGTTACGCCAGCTGACTTAACCCACTTATCCAACTTTAACCTTGGCCTCTTACTTGGTTCTTTGAAAGAAATATTCTGTTGATGTAAACTGCTGATTTTATATATTGCCAATGAAATATGTTGTAAATCTTTCAAAAGGAATATAATCCTCAGGCCATGCGGCCGTAAGTTTGTCAGAATTCTCTAAATTGTCTCACAGTATGATGTGTTGTTAGAGTGGAAGAATATCTTTCTGGCTCAAATTGGAATGATGGAGTTATGTATTGTTATGAAGCACGTTGGTCATGCGGTACTGCACACTTTTGAAAGTAGACATAAAGCTTTCAAATTTGTATTCTTCAAGTGCTGGTCCCTATGTGTATTGCACACATAGGTACAAATGCGCACCATGAGCCCAAATCTGGAAATGCTTCAGATCAGTGTCTGTTGGCCTGCACATGTGCAGTAGCCCTCCTCATGCTCCCGACCAAGGATATAAGAGGCAGTGAGGATTGACAGCTCTCCAGTTCCTTCTTACCACAACATGACCTGAGTCGGAATTGTGTCCTCTTTCATTCTGTTGTTTAACCAGTGAAGAAAGAAAATGTTTGTAAATAATTATATATCTTAGCTTAATAGTTAGTAGTTAAAGTTTATAGTTAGTATAGGTATTTCTTTTCACCAGTTGGGGAGCCTTTTCCCGGCTCCGGGACTATTCCTGGGTCCTGGGATTCAAGAATTGCGTCTCTTGCCTTTGCTCCTTCGCCATCAGTGACGAACGTCAGTGGTGCCTGTACTAGGTCTGAGTGAGGCACATATCTCTGCAAAGTGCAGTATCTGTGGCTCCTTCTCACCCAGAACTCAAGAAGCCCGGGAGCTTTGCCTACAAAACCACCTGATGGAGAAGATTATGAGGTCCCTGTCCGATCTGGGCCAGAGAAACCACCTCTCTTTATTGGCCGCAATTGACCAGCAGTACCCCTCCAAGCACGTGCTTTGAAGCTTTCAGGATCTAAGCCCAAGGTCTTTTCTTCTAGGGCTCCCCATGAGAGTAGTGGGCACTCTCATGGTATCAAGGACAGATCCCCTTCAAAGACTGCCCATAAGAAACACGCTTCCTCCCTGAGCCTGTCCAGGTTCGGTGAGATATCACCCCTGGAACTGGCTCTACTGAAGACCCCCAGATGGGAGGGCAAAAGCGTGTAAAAAGAAAATCCACTGGTTTCATCAGTCACCTTGGTACCAAAGTGTAAGGATAGATGTTCACTGGTTCTGTCTGAGTGCCGCCTCATTTGTCTAAAGACCATCCAGCTGCCACAGATGTACCGAGTTCTTCAGAATCATAGAATCATAGAATATCAGGGTTGGAAGGGACCCCAGAAGGTCATCTAGTCCAACCCCCTGCTCGAAGCAGGACCAATTCCCAGTTA
Organism: Caretta caretta; assembly: GCF_965140235.1. Classification (NCBI taxonomy): domain Eukaryota; kingdom Metazoa; phylum Chordata; order Testudines; family Cheloniidae; genus Caretta; species Caretta caretta. The sequence goes on along the minus strand of NC_134207.1, from coordinate 199,309,549 downwards.
AATCATCCCAGCCAGGGCTTTGTCAAGCCTGACCTTAAAAACCTCTAAGGAAGGAGATTCTACCACCTCCCTAGGTAACGCATTCCAAGTGTTTCACCACCCTCTTAGTGAAAAAGTTTTTCCTAATATCCAATCTAAACCTCCCCCACTGCAACTTGAGACCATTACTCCTCGTTCTGTCATCTGCTACCATTGAGAACAGTCTAGAGCCATCCTCTTTGGAACCCCCTTTCAGGTAGTTGAAAGCAGCTATCAAATCCCCCCTCATTCTTCTCTTCTGCAGGCTAAACAATCCCAGCTCCCTCAGCCTCTCCTCATAAGTCATGTGTTCCAGACCCCTAATCATTTTTGTTGTCCTTCGCTGGACTCTCTCCAATTTATCCACATCCTTCTTGTAGTGTGGGGCCCAAAACTGGACACAGTACTCCAGATGAGGCCTCACCAATGTCGAATAGAGGGGAATGATCACGTCCCTCGATCTGCTCGCTATGCCCCTACTTATACATCCCAAAATGCCATTGGCCTTCTTGGCAACAAGGGCACACTGCTGACTCATATCCAGCTTCTCGTCCACTGTCACCCCTAGGTCCTTTTCTGCAGACTTGACTGCTTGAACCTCTTGGTCACCAGAGTGCATGGAGACATACGTAACACCAGAGGATATATTCTTTCCTTATCCACAGTCTCCACTTCTTTCCAGTCCTGCCCTCCTGAGGGATGTCCTTACTTCGGCGGAAGAGTCTATATCAGTATCCCAGGAGCAGTCCCATCTCCAGCCATCTGGCAGGCATGCCCTGGTACCGATAGCACTGCTGCTACTGATGGAACAGTTCGTAGATGCGGACAAGTCAGAGAAGATAGCCACGCAGTATCTACATGGAGACACTCAAGCCCCATCAGACAGTCGAGGAGTTACGCTCACCATTCCTGTGGGTATGACCTCCCCCCACGGACCACTGGTAGAAATTCCCTTTGGGTCCCACACAATTAATTAACCCCTCTTTCTGGCCTTATTGATATCTATATGGCAGGTGTCTGTGCTGTTCTCAGGAGTCAGACCACTCCCCCCTCTCTCTCTCCAGCCAGTTCCATCAGTGTATGAGAGAGAAGAGCCGGAACCGGATCTGCAGGAATACAACTGCCTTCACAGCATTCTGGTCAAATGTCCCACTGTAGGACATCTGCAGGGCAAGCCACATATTCGCAACACATTACGCTCTAGTTCATGGCTCGGCTGCAAATGCAGCGGTCAGATGGGCAAACAGTGTCAGACTGGGGGCGGGTACAAGGAAGCCGGTAGCACAGATGCTTGCAATACTGCCAGTCACCCACATGTGGAATACACATAGGGCTCAGCACTCAAAAATGAAGATTACTTAGTGTAATTGGGGATTCTTCAAGATGCGTGGTCCCTATCTGTATATCACGACCCACCCTCTATCCCCTCTGCTTTGAATCCTGTTGGATTTGTGGAAAACAGAGGAACTGCAGAGGCGTCAACCTGCACTGCCTGTTATACCTTGGGTTGGGAGCATGAAGAGAGCTACTGTGCATATGTGAGCCTATGGATGCTGCGGTGAAGAATTTCTGGACTTGGGTGCATGGCATACATATGTGCTGATATGTGAAGTACAGATTGGGACCATACATCTCGAAGATCCTCCAGTTGCAGTAAGTAACCTCCACATTTGAGCTGTATGTATAGCAACTAACATGAGCAGAGTTTTTTTTTAGAGTGAATAATATTATATGGACTGATCTTACACAGGATGCACTCAAGCACATTCCTGTAATTATATGGAGCTCCATTGTAGAATTCTGTATATAAAGTAACTTTGGGACACAGAAGTGTGAGTTTTTGGGAGGAGTTGTTAGTGGAATGACCTTAATAAATTTCATTCTTTACTATTTTTATGTTTTTGGGTGTGTGTGATGTTCTGAACCGCATGTGACATTTAATCAGAAAGCTTTATTTTAGATTAATATATCCCACTTTTTTATTAAGAGAGCTTTAACTTTTTCCTCAGATGGGGATTACTGTCCCCTTTTGGGAATACTGGAAATAATTCTTGCGTTACACATGCTTAATTATTTTCAGCTATGTTAAAGGCAGCAGATTTCCAATTTAAAATGATAAATACCCATCCAAACTGTTGAGTCCTGAAAGTGTATAGAATCTATTTTCCTTTTCTTTATCCTTGAGTACTGTTTCCCTTTCTTACTGCCTAGAATAAGCTTACATCAGTAATATTCATAAATGATTTACAAAAGTAATTCCTGTGTAATAGCTTGGGACTTAAAGATTTTATGGTGCTGCCTGATGTGCTATCAAACAAAATTATCTGATTCAAAAAGCTTGATAAATCTAGTCAGAATAAATTCCCTGAAGCAAACACACACTCCCACCCTCCCTCAAGAAAAGTAACATAAAATTGTTAGGTTCTCTTTTGCCACATGTATGAAATTAGACTTAATGTTCTGTGTGAATAATATTGATGCTTTATGTTTGAAAAAAGAAACAAACATTGAGGTCTTACCTTTATTAAGTACCCCTTTCCCTCTGTGACACCACACATGATAAGAGTACATTTCAGAGATTTAAACTTCACTCATGGAGCAACCGCTGTGTCGTCTAAATATTACACTCTTAATATATTGCATGACTCCTGAACATTATAGACCAGGTTTTCAAAAAAGGCTCAGCATGTTGGCTGCTGTTCAAGAAGAGGTTGGCTTATAGATGGAATTTAAAAGGAAGTCAGTGGGAGGTGCATGCAAACAATACATGTAGAAACAAAGGTACAATTTGTTCTTTTGGTATTCTGCAATAATGAAATGTAATCAAGTAAGTCTAGCCTTTGCCCTAAATTTCCTGAGTTTCGTCTGTTTAAGTTGGAGTTGAGACTTAATTTTAGCAAAGTTTTATATATGTACATTCCTTTCCTAAAATGTCTGGAATGCAAGAAGACAAGACAATAGAAAATCCATCTTCAAAGGAAGGGAAATTAACTTGAAATATTCATGATATGGTCTTCCCATGTAAATATGTGTTTAAGGCAGTATTCTGACCTCAAACATACATGCATGACTCTCACAGGAGTTCTGGAGCCTATTTTGAGGGCAGAATTTGGCCCTTAGACAGTTTTATGTTTGTGCATTATTTACTGAAATGTCTTTCACTGCTTCTTAGAAAGTCTTAGGGTATGTCTACACTACGAAATTAGGGCGATAGTATAGAAGTCTATTTTTAGAAATCGATTTTATACAGTCGATTGTGTATGTCCACATTAAGCGCATTAAGTTGGTGGAGTGCGTCCTCACTACTGTGGCTAGCATCGACTTATGGAGTGGTGCACTGTGGGTAGCTATCCCACAGTTCCTGCAGTCTCCACCGCCCATTATAATTCTGGGTTAAGCTCCCAATGCCTGATGAGGCAAAAACATTGTCGCGGGTGGTTAGTCGCCCCTCCCTCCGTGAAACCAATGGCAGACAATCGTTTCACAACTTTTTTCCGCGCAAACGCCATACCAAGGCAAGCGTGCGGCCTGCTCAGCTCAGCTCACTGACACCGCCGCTGTTGTGTCCTGTGTGCTGCTGGCAGCAGACGGTGCAGTAGGTCTGCTAACCATCATCATCCACCGTTTCCGCTGCAATTCTGCTCTCCTGCAGCTCGGGGGATCCGTTATGGTCCTCCTGGATGCTGCTAACCGTCGTCATACATCGCTTCTGCTGCAACTCTGCTCTGCTGCTATTGTCTCAATAGCAAATTTCTCCATGTTGTCTGTCATGGGCTCCTGGGTACGTGTGTTCTTCCTCGGGAAATGTGTGCGATGCTAACCGTCGTCCTCCACCGCTTCTGCTGCAACTCTGCTCTGATGAATCCACCTCGCAGGTCCTCTCGTTGTTCTCTATGAATATCTATTCTCATGGCATCTGTCTTTAGCCACCGCTTCTGCTGCAACTCTTTTCTCCTGCAGACGCCATATCATGGCAAGCATGGAGCTCGCTCAGATCGCTGCGGCAGTTACGAGCATTGTAAACACCTCACACATCATCCTGCAGTATGTGCAGAACCAGAACCTGCAAAAGCAGGTGAGGAGGTGACGGCAGCACCAAGGAGGACATGGACGCAGACTTCTCTCAAAGCACGGGCCCCGGCAGTTTGGACATCCTGGTGGCAATGGGGCAGACTCATGCCGTGGAACGCCGATTCTGGGCCTGGGAAACAAGCACAGTCTGGTGGGACCGCATAGTGTTGCAGGTCTGGGACAATTCCCGGTGACTGCGAAATGTTTGCATGCGTAAGGGCACTTTCATGGAACTTTGTGACTTGCTTTCCCCTGCCCTGAAACGCAAGAATACCAAGATGAAAGCAGCCCTCACAGTTCACAAGTGAGTGGCGATAGCCCTCTGGAAGCTTGCAATGCCAGCCAACTACCGGTCAGTTGGTAATCAGTTTGGAGTGGGCAAATCTACTGTGGGGGCTGCTGTGATCCAAGTAGCCAACACAGTCACTGAGCTACTGCTATCAAGGGTAGTGACTCTGGGAAATGTGCAGGTCACAGTGGATGGGTTTGCTGCAGTGGAATTCCCTAACTGTGGTGGGGCAATAGGCGTAATGCATATCCCTGTCTTGGGACTGGACCACTTTGGCAGCCAGTACATAAACCGCAAGGGGTACTTTTCAATGGTGCTGCAAGCACTGGTGGATCACAAGGGACGTTTCACCAACATCAATGTGGGATGGCCGGGAAAGGTACATGGCGCTCGCATCTTCAGGAACTCTGGTCTGTGGGAACGGCTGCAGCAAGGGACTTACTTTCCAGACCAGAAAATAACCATTGGGGATGTTGAAATGCCGATAGTTATCCTTGGAGACTCAGCCTTCCCCTTAATGCCATGGCTCATGAAGCCATACACAGGCACCCTGGACAGTAGTCAGGAGCTGTTCAACTTTTGGCTGAGCAAGTGCAGAATGGTGGTAGAATGTGCCTTCGGATGTTTAAAAGCACGCTGGCACAGTTTACTGACCAATATTCCCATTGTGGAGCACACAGCAAGCAGTAATAACAATATCTGTGAGAGTAAGGGGGAGACGTTTATGGTGGGGTGGGAGGTTGAGGCAAATCGCCTCGCCGCCGATTACGCACAGCCAGACACCAAGGCGGTTAGAAGAGCACAGCAGGGCACGCTGCGCATCAGAGAAGCTTTGAGAACCAGTTTCATGACTGGCCAGACTATGGTGTGAGAGTTCTGTTTGTTTCTCCTTGATGAAAACCTGCACCCTTGGTTCACTCTACTTCCCTATAAGCCAACCGCCCTCCCCGCTTCGATCACTGTTTGCAGAGGCAATAAAGTCATTGTTGTTTCAAAATCATGCATTCTTTATTAATTCATCACACAAATGGGGGGATAACTGCCAAGGTATCCTGGGAGGGGTGGGGGAGGAGGGAAGCATTGGGTGGGTTGGTGGATGAGGGGAGGAGGGAAGGACAAGGCCACACTGCACTTCAAAACTTCTTGAATGCCAGCTTTCTGTTTCTTGGGCAGTCCTCTGTTGTGGAGTGGCTGGGTTGCTAGAGGCCCCCGCACCATGTTCTTGGGCATCTGGGTGAGGAGGCTGTGGAACTTGGGGAGGAGGATGGATGGTTGGACAGGGGCTGCAGCAGCAGTCTGTGCTCCTGCTGCCTTTCCTGCAGCTCCACCAGACGCCAGAGCATATCAGTTTGATCCCCCAGTAACCTCAGCATTGCATCCTGCCTCCTCTCATCACGCTACCACCACCTCTCCTCTTGCTTGTCCCTCCTGTCCTCGTGTTCATTTTTTGCTTTCCTGGACTCTGCCATTGTTTGCCTCCATGCATTCTGCTGAGCTCTTTCAGTGCGGGAGGACTGCATGAGCTGAGAGAACATTTCACTGCAAGTGCGTTTTTTCCGCCTTCGTATCTGCACTAGCCTCTGTGATGAAGATGATGGGGGAGCGTTGAAACATTTGCAGCTGCGGGAGGAAAAAAAGGGAGAGTAGTATTTAAAAGGACACATTTTAGAGAACAATGGGTAGACTCTTTCACGGTGAACCAAGCTGTTAACATTACATAGCACGTGTGCTTTCAGTACAAGGTTACATTTTGCCTTTTATATTGAGGGCCTGCCTGTTTGGTGTGAGAGATCACCCACGCATGGCCGGGCAACAGAATTTGGCTTGAAGGCAGCCCTGGTAAGCCACAGTCTTTCGGCTTCTTCAACCTTCATAACATGTGGGAATGGTTTCAAACAGCAGCACCCTCCTTTCCCATACCAAGCACCCATTGGGTTGGCTATTTAAAAGGAGGGGCTGTACCGGCCGTGAATGCATCCAAAGTCTTCAGGGCAAATTAATCATTAAACACGCTTGCTTTTAATCCATGCATTATGTACAAAGGTACCTTTTAAACCATGCATTATGTACAACCATGTACAAAGGTACACTCACCAGAGGTGCCTTCTCCGGCTTCATGGTTCGGTAACCCGCCTTGGGAGGGTTGGCTTCAGGGTGATAAACCGTTCCTGGCTGTCGAGGAGAAAGGTTTTTCTGCTTGCCTGCTGTGTGCTCTCCTCCTCCTCATCTTCCTCGTCCCCAAAATCCTCATGCCTGTTGCGTGAGACTCCCCCCTTGCAGGTGTCCGTAGGGGCGCTCCCTAGAATTGCATGCAGCTCATCATAGAAGCGGTATGTCTGGGGCTCTGACCCGGAGCGGCCGTTTGCCTCTTTGTTTTTTTAGTAGGCTTGCCTGAGCTCCTTAATCTTCATGCGGCACTGCTGCGGGTCCCTGTTGTAGCCTCTGTCCATCATGCCCTTGGAGATTTTGACAAATATATTGGCATTTTGTCTTTTGGAACGGAGTTCTGATAGCACAGATTCATCTCCCCATGCAGCGATCAGATCCAGTACCTCCTGTTCGGTCCATGCTGGAGCTCTTTTGCGATTCTGGGACTGCCTGATCACCTGTGCTGATGAGCTTGCTTTGCTGGCCAAACAGGAAATAAAATTCAAACGTTCCTGGGGCTTTTCCTGTGTACCTGGCTCGTGCATCTGAGTTGAAAGTGCTGTCCAGAGCGGTCACAATGGAGCACTCTGGGATAGCTCCCAGAGGCCAATACTGTCAAATTGCATCCACAGTACCTGAAATTCGACCTGGTAATGTCGATTTCAGCGCTAATTCTCTCGTCAGGGAGGAGTACAGAAATCGATTTTAAGAGCCCTTTAAGTCAACAAAACAGGTTTGGTCGTGTGGATGGATGCAGGGTTAAATCGATCTAACGCTGCTAAATTCAACCTAAACTTATAGTGTAGACCAGGGCTTAGAAGGCCCTGACCCTGCAACTGGATCTGTGTGGGCACTTAAGTGTGTATACCGGGAAGAATTAGTAGGGGAAGCAAAAGTGGATGGGAACCTGGGAGACAGTGACCATGAGATGGTCGAGTTCAGGATCCTGACAGAAGGAAGAAAGGAAAGTAGCAGAATACGGACCCTGGACTTCAGAAAAGCAGACTTTGACTCTCTCAGGGAACTGATGGGCAAGATCCCCTGGGAGAATAACATGAGGGGGAAAGGAGTCCAGGAGAGCTGGCTGTATTTTAAAGAATCCTTATTGAGGTTACAGGGACAAACCATCCCGATGTGTAGAAAGTATAGTAAATATGGCAGGCGACCAGCTTGGCTTAACAGTGAAATCTTGCTGATCTTAAATACAAAAAAGAAGCTTACAAAGAAGTGGAAGATTGGACAAATGACCAGGGATGAGTATTAAAATATTGCTCGGGCATGCAGGAGTGAAATCAGGAAGGCCAAATCACACCTGGAGTTGCAGCTAGCAGGAGATGTTAAGAGTAACAAGAAGGGTTTCTTCAGGTATGTTAGCAACAAGAAGAAAGTCAAGGGAAGTGTAGGCCCCTTACTGAATGAGGGAGGCAACCTAGTGACAGAGGATGTGGAAAAAGCTAAAATACTCAGTGCTTTTTTTGCCTCTGTCTTCACAAACAAGGTCAGCTCCCAGACTACTGCACTGGGCAGCACAGCCTGGAGAGGAGGTGACCAGCCCTCTGTGGAGAAAGAAGTGGTTCGGGACTATTTAGAAAAGCTGGACATGCACAAGTCCATGGGGCCGGATGCGTTGCATCCGAGAGTGCTAAAGGAGTTGGTGGATATGATTGCAGAGCCATTGGCCATTATCTTTGAAAACTCATGGCGATCGGGGGAAGTTCTGGACGACTGGAAAAAGGCTAATGTAGTGTCCATCTTTAAAAAAGGGAAGAAGGAGGATCCTGGGAATTACAGGCCAGTCAGCCTCACCTCAGTCCCTGGAAAAATCATGGAGCAGGTCCTCAAGGCATCAATTCTGAAGCACTTAGAGGAGAGGAAAGTGATCAGGAACAGTGAGCATGGATTCACTAAGGGCAAGTCATGCCTGACTAATCTAATTGCCTTCTATGACGAGATAACTGGCTCTGTGGATGAAGAGAAAGCAGTGGACGTGTTGTTCCTTGACTTTAGCAAAGCTTTTGACACAGTCTCCCACAGTATTCTTGCCAGCAAGTTAAAGTAGTATGGGCTGGATGAATGGACTATAAGGTGGATAGAAAGCTGGCTAGATTGTCGGGCTCAACGGGTAGCGATCAATGGCTCCATGTCTAGTTGGCAGCCGGTATCAAGTGGAGTGCCCCAAGGGTCGGTCCTGGGGCCGGTTTTGTTCAATATCTTCATAAATGATCTGGAGGATGGTGTGGATTGCACCCTCAGCAAGTTTGCAGATGGCACTAAACTGGGAGGAGAGGTAGATACGCTGGGGGGTAGGGATAGGATACAGAGGGACCTAGACAAATTGGAGGAATGGACCAAAAGAAATCTGATGAGGTTCAACAAGGACAAATGCAGAGTTCTGCACTTAGGACGGAAGAATCCAATGCACCGCTACAGACTAGGGACCGAATGGCTAGGCAGCAGTTCTGCAGAAAAGGACCTAGGGGTTACATTGGGTGAGAAGCTGGATATGAGTCAACAGTGTGCCCTTGTTGCCAAGAAGGCCAATGGCATTTTGGGATGTATAAGTAGGGGCATAGCGAGCAGATCGAGGGACGTGATCATTCCCCTCTATTCGACACTGGTGAGGCCTCATCTGGAGTACTGTGTCCAGTTTTGGGCCCCACACTACAAGAAGGATGTGGAAAAATTGGAAAATGTCCAGCGGAGGGCAACAAAAATGATTAGGAGACTGGAACACATGAGTTATAGGAGAGGCTGAGGGAACTGGGGATGTTTAGTCTACGGAAGAGAAGAATGAGGGGGGATTTGATAGTTGCTTTCAACTACCTGAAAGGGGGTTCCAAAGAGGATGGCTCTAGACTGTTCTCAGTGGTAGCAGATGACAGAACAAGGAGTAATGGTGTCAAGTTGCAGTGGGGGAGATTTAGGTTGGATATTAGGAAAAACTTTTTCACTAGGAGGATGGTGAAATACTGGAATGCGTTACCTAGGGAGGTTCTGGAATCTCCTTCCTTAGAGGTTTTTAAGGTCAGGCTTGACAAAGCCCTGGCTGGGATGATTTAATTGGGGATTGGTCCTGCTTTGAGCAGAGGGTTGGAGTAGATGACCTCCTGAGGTCCCCTCCAACCCTGATATTCTATGATTCTATGAAATGTAATACTTAGAGCCTTCTTCAAAAAAATCAGATTTTTATTTGATATGTATGTTGGCATGTGCACTGCTCAATAATTTGAGGATATAAATTATGCAATTTCTGTGAAAAAATCATTTATGTGCATACGTAGTCATCACTTTTGAAGGTTAAAGATTTAATTTATTTTTCAAAGTTTCATAACATAAATAACCCACTAAAACTATTGTGGAATGCTTGCTAGACAGATTTGTTTTATAAATCATAATCATTTTGAGTTGTTCAATCAATTTTAAGCATGGAACCAATAATATATGTCTGTGCGACTTTATATACTTGTGATTTAAAAACACCTAGGTTGATCTTTTAAAATATTTTTTAATATTCATTCTCAGGCAAGAATACCCTGTAACCAAGTTACATCTTGGAACGCACAGTCAATATATAAATCCCTACAAATTAGGTGTTATAAAGGAAATGCTGGTGAGCCCTTTAAATATAGTCGCAATAGCACAACTTTGTTCTGGGTTAAAAGAAAGAAAGAAAGAAAGAAAGAAAGAGAAACTCACATTTTCCCAGTCTTCTTTACAAAGTACATATTTTAGCAAAGAAAACAAACTATTGGTCACTCGAGTATACCAGTGCTGAAGGACCCAACTCTTAAGTATTCTTCCATGGCATGCTCAACAGAGTCCATTGTTGCCATGAATGATGGCCATGTTACTCATAAGGCCATAGGGGTTGATGTAATTTAAACCTCTTTGCAATTATATGTGTGAGTAAAGCTTAGCTAGATGGCTTCTGTTTAGGCTCCAAAGTGTCCAAGACTGGGGTGGAAATCCTGGTCCTATTAAAATCAATAAGGTAGCTCATCTCAGTGGCACTGAAAAAAGTCTTTCGTATTACAGCTACTCAAAACTGGCTCTGGTTTACAAAATGAAATGTGGCAAGCATATAGGTCATAATGTGCCCTAATCTTATTTCACTGTATTTTTTGAATGCTCAACTGATATAAGACACCGAGGCCCTTATCCTGTAAACTGCAATGGACAGGAAGCCCCTGTGCTTGTATAGAGCCCAGCTGATTTTGTTTTGGCTCCATTCAAGTGATGAGGTTATGGTTGTATGGAGCACCTTGACAGATCAGGCCGCCACTTAGAGTTACAGTGGATTTCATGGAAATGTCATTTTTATTCTCATTCCTTCTTACCCTCATTCCTCCTAAGCACTAAACAATGCTCTTTGATACACAATATGTAGAGAAGTGCATAGCCCTTAAGTCTAGAATCCTCGAGCTAAGGTAAATCTACAGCCTTTTAAATAACTCATCTGCATACTGTGACAGGGTTGGGCCAGATGGCTACAGGAGAGTAATAGAAGGCAGATATATTAGCCCCAGGTTAAGCAGGTCCCTTTTCCCTGCGTACTGTAACAGAGAAGGTTCTAGAACAATCGGGAACCTTCGGGAGACAATTAAGACAGACAGGCTGATTAGAACACCTGCAGCCAATCAAGAAGCTGCTAGAATCAATAAGGCAGGCTAATCAGGGCACTTGGGTTTAAATAGGAGCTCATTTCAGTTTGTGGTGCGTGTGTAAGGAGCTGGGAGCAAGAGGTGCTAGGAGCTGAGAGTGAGAACGCATGCTGTTGGAGGATTGAGGAGTACAAGCATTATCAGACACCAGGAGGAAGGTCCTATGGTGAGGATAAAGAAGGTGATGGGAGGAGGCCATGGGGAAGTAGCCCAGGGAGTTGTAGCTGTTGCACAGCTGTTCCAGGAGGCACTCTAGCCAGCTGCATTCCACAGGGCCCTGGGCTGGAACCTGGAGTAGAGGGCGGGCCCGGGTTCCCTCCAAACCTCCCGACTCCTGGTCAGACACAGGAGTTGACCTGGACTGTGGGTTCACAAAAACAGCCAAACTGAGGGCTGCTGTGAAGCTCCGAGGTGAGCAAATCCGCCAATAAGCACAAGACCCACCAAGGTAGAGGAGGAACTTTTTCACAATACCTACTCTACTTAAAAGCTGTCGGTGAAGATGTTTGGTAGGAAATAAGGGTATATCTGGTAAAGAAAATTTTTTTTCTTTCACATAGCAGTTCCAAAATCATGCTTTCTGTTGTTCAAGAAATTAAATTCTACTTGAGTCATTGCAAAATTAACTATCTGTAAATCCATGAGGTAAAATATTGATCATAAAGAGAATAGCAAAACATAATGCAGAGTACATCTGCTGCTTCAGTTTTATGCAGATGTATATTCTATTGGTATCTACATTTTAAATTGAACATCTTTAGAAGCACTTGAAAAAGCAGCATGAGAAACTATGCAACTGGTAAAACAGATTTTGCTGTGGTGGTATTCTCTGAATGGTAGTCTTACAAAAATTATTATAAATTCCTTTCAAGTCCCAGATCTTCCTGACATTTATTAAATAGCTACAGGATGAGTAAACCTGGGCTGTGGGACCGCTGAGTCCTCCAAACCCACCAGCCTGGGCTGTCCATCACAATGTGATGCTAATGTCAGTGTCTTCCAGATTTTCTTCCAGGCATTGAGATTGGGGAGAGGAGGAGAGGCCCGGCGATGATGTCACTTTCCCTCTTTTATACTTTCTTCCAGCTGCTAGAAAGATCCTTGCTGTGACATGGGTTAGCTTGCCCCCTGGCCTGCTTGCCTTCTCCAAGAAGCCTCTGGGATAATGGATTGCATATTGATGAGCCATTAATGGCAATGACTACTCCTTTGTTGAAACTTAAAGGCTGGTTGTGGGAGTTTCCAATCTCACAACATATTTCAGTAACACCTATAGCAATACTTCAGAACTTCACGCACAATGATAGCACATGCAATCCAACTGTATAATGTTCAACAGATCAAGACTTTTACAATGATACCACACAAGGCATACTTTGTACAAAACATATCATCATTATATGCCAGTGGTGAATATGGGGGTTCCAGGGTGCTGCTTTGAGACACAGAGCCTCAATCACAACAGCATACAAACCAAATGATGAGGGTGAGAAAAGGCACAAATCCTTCAATTCAAACTGGATTCTGGTGCTTAAAAAAGGATTGTATTTTTTAAAATGAGATGGTCACTGAAGATTGACACTGTTATTTTAAACAGCAGCAATGAGATGCTGTAACTAATATTTCACAAAACCTGCCCGTTTAGTCAGTGATTGATTAAATATTGTAATTGAACTGCATCTTCATAACTAACTAAGCCAGTCAGTTTTGATTGGAGTTTTCCCCCTAACTGCATGGTTCATCTGGGACCAACTAATTGGCAATTTTCTTCTTTTTAACAAAGCAAAAATATAATTAAACTACAAAGAAAGAAATGTTCACTGTAGATTAACTGTGATGTTTTTTGCTCTGATGTTTGACAGTCATTTGGAATACATCAGTTGATTAATGCCGTGGCAGCCATACATTGCATCTTGGCCCAATCCACGTTTAATTATTTGCAGAAAAATCTAGCTTTGCTGGGATGTGATCTGAAGGGACATTTGCCATTTTAATATATAGTTGCCTAGATAATGGAAACACTTAGATAAAAACATCTTACAGTGCCTGTGATTTGAAAAGCAGGTAATTTTGGTGGTTCCTCGAGTGCTTGCTCATGTCCATTTCAATGTAGGGTGTGTGCTCGCCCCAAGCACTGAGTTCGAAAAGTTTTCCCTGAGGGGTATCCATCAAGTCAGCTCTGGGGCCCCCTGGAGACATGCTGGCATAGCATCAGTATAAAGGGCCTTGCTTCCCTGCCACCCACTCAGTTCCTTCTTACCGCCTGTGATGGTTGCTGGAACTGCGGCTCATCTTTGCGTTTTCCTGCAAGTAACCTCTCTCGGTGTACTTTGTTTATTAGCTGTACATAGTTCTGTTTGCAGTGCTTAAGTTTTTGTTAGTTAATTAGTTAGTAAGTATTTAGCAGACCCCGCTTAGCGGGGTTAGCCCTTCCCCGGCACCGGGATATGCCTCGGTGCGTGAGGTTTAAGCTGTGTGCGTTGTGCCATAAGCCGATGCTGCTTAGTGACCCGCATTCCAGTTACCTCAAGTGTCTGGGGGAGGCCCACGTGCAGGAGTGTTGCAGGATTTCCAAGGACTTTAGGCCCAGAACTAAGAAGGACAGCGACACCAGACTACCCTGGCGCTACCATCCATGCTGGAGGTGCTTGAGGCAGTGAGGGAGCTGTTGTCACACCTGGTACCCCCGTTCCCCGCCATTTGGGAGCCGTCAGCAGCAGCACTGGAGACAAGGACTATCACAGCACCAAGATCTCAGGTGCCATCAAAAGGAAAGCTGGCCATGATGTTGTGGCACCGCTCTCTGACACTAGTTGGCACAGTTCTGCCTTGGTTGCCGAGAAGCAACGACTTGGACTCTGAGGTGGAGTCATATGCGTCCCAAAGGAGCAGACACCACTCTGAGCAGTGATACCTGAAGGCTGAGATGAGCTAGGGCATTCCACTGGTAGCCTGGCCAACAACACAGTGGCAGATGCCACAACAGTGGCTTTTCTGGAACCCCTGGGCTTTTCAGCCAGTCCAGGGTCCACAGTCCTCGGGAGGTCCTTCTCTGTTGCACTGGAGTCAAGGACTCCCTTGGAATAGGGATCAGGCCCCAGTGCTGAACCTGGAACTGAAATTTGAGAAGCAGCCCCATGAGACCCATCTGGTGGAGATGGCGAAGAACAAGGACATGAGCTGGTAGTACAGGCTTCCTTTTCCTCCTCTCCTGACCAGGTGGTGGCGGGAACAAGTATAGTTCCTTCCCAGAATGACTATAGGGCAGACCAGGAGCTCCTGAGGTTGCGAGCCCAGAACCTGGGTATCCAGGTGGAGTAAATCACCGAATCCTCCCACGCCCTAGTAGACATTCTAGTGGCATCAGGACCATTGCGGGTGGCTTTGCCTCTGAACAAAGCCATTTTGGACCCCATCAAGGCCTTATGGCAGACCGCTGCGTCCCTTCAACCTACAGCAAAAGGTATGGAGAAGAAGTACTTTGTCGACCCCCAAGGGATATGAATTCCTTTACACATACCCTCCACCGGGCTTGCTGGTAGTTTTAGCAACAAACGAGTGGGAGTGGCAAGGTCAGCAAGGGCCGACTCCCAAGACCAAAGATGCCAAAAAAACTAGACCGTTTTGGCAGGAAGGTGTACTCAATTGTTGGCATCCAGCTCAGGATTGCAAACCAGCAAGTGCTCCTGAGCCAATATGATTTCAACTCCTGGAGTGCAGTGGCAAAATTCAAGGAGCTTTTGCTACAAGAGACGAGGGGTGAGTTCTCGGTCCTAGTTGAAGAGGGAAAATCAGTGACAAGAGCATCCCTCCAGGCAGCTTTGGACGTGGCAGACTCTGCAGCCTGATCCATGGTTTCAGCTGTGGTTATGAAGAGAAACATGTGGCTTCAGTCCTTGGGGTTGCCCTATAAGGTGCAGCAGACACTGCAGGACCTCCCATTTGAAGGCAAGTGGCTCTTTTCGGAGCAAACAGACTCCAAGCTGGACAGTCTGACAGACTCTAGAGCCACCCTGAAATCCCCGGGGTTGCAAACAGCTCCCATCAGGAAGCACAATAAGCCCCAACTGACGGCTGGCTTCTACCCACCAAAACCAAGGCAAGATTACAGCAGGATATAAGAGGAGACCTCCATCCCAGTCCTCGTGTGCCCCAGTGCCTGTTCCCCAGAGACGATCAGCAGGGTCTAAGTAGGCCTTTTGATGGGACGCTCAGAGATGACATACCAGGAAAATGTTTGGATCCAGTGTCCCCTATTTTTGTGGACTAGTGTCATAAATATAAAGGGAAGGGTAAGCCCCTTTAAAATCCCTCCTGGCCAGAGGAAAAATCCTCTCACCTGTAAAGGGTTAAGAAGCTAAAGGTAACCTCGCTGGCACCTGACCAAAATGACCAATGAGGAGACAAGATACTTTCAAAAGCTGGAAGGAGGGAGAGGAACAAAGGGTCTGTGTCTGTCTGTATGCTGCATTTGCCGGGGATAGACCAGGAATGGAGTCTTAGAACTTTAGTAAGTAGTCTAGCTAGGTACGTGTTAGATTATGATTTCTTTAAATGGCTGAGAAAAGAGCTGTGCTGAATAGAATGACTATTCCTGTCTGTGTGTCCTTTTTGTAACTTAAGGTTTTGCCTAGAGAGATTCTCTATGTTTTGAATCTAATTACCCTGTAAGGTATCTACCATCCTGATGTTACAGAGGTCATTTCTTTACTTCTATTAAAAGTCTTCTTGTAAGAAAACGGAATGCTTTTTCATTGTTCTCAGATCGAAGGGTTTGGGTCTGTGGTCACCTATGCAAATTGGTGAGGATTTTTACCAAACCTTTCCCAGGAAGTGGGGTGCAAGGGTTGGGAGGATTTTGGGGGGAAAGACGTGTCCAAACTACGTTTCCCAGTAAACCCAGTTAGAGTTTGGTGGTGGCAGTGGAGATCCAGGGACAAAGGATAAAATTAATTTGTACGTTGGGGAAGTTTTAACCTAAGCTGGTGAAAGTAAGCTTAAGAGGTTTTCATGCAGGTCCCCACATCTGTACCCTAGAGTTCAGAGTGGGGGAGGAACCTTGACAACTAGTTATCCCACTTCTATTGGGCGTGGGCCCATATTACCTCAGATCGCTAGGTGCTACACACAATAGCGCTGGGGTATATCCTTCAGTTCAGTTATTCCCCTCCTTCCCACCCTCCCTTCCCATCCCTCTTCAGGGATTCTTCTCATGAGCAACTTCTAGCCCAGGAGGTACAGTCACTCCTAAGGGCGAGAGCAGTGGAAGAGGTTCCACCAGAGTTAAGGGGCCGTGGCTTCTTCTCCCATTATTTCCTAATCCCAAAGGCCAATGGCAATCTCAGACTGATCTTGGAAACCTGCAAAATGTCAACAGATTCATGAAAAGACTGAAGTTCCACATGGTCTCCTTGGCCTCCATTATCCCTTCTCTGAATCCAGGGGACTAATATGCTGCCCTTGAGTTGAAGAACATATATTTTCATATTGAGATCTTTTAGGGACACAGAAGGTTCCTACAATTCGTCGTGAACCACATGCACTACCACTTTACCATGCTCCCATTCCACTTGTCAGTGGCCCCTTGGTGTTCACAAAGTGCATGGCAGTCATCGCAGCCTTCCTGAGGAAACAAGGGGTTCAGGTCTACTCTTACCTCAATCCAAGGCCCAGCTGGCGGCAAACGTAGAGTTGATATAGTCAACCTTCCAGTTCAGTTGACAAATACTCAGAAATCTACCCTTTCCCTAGTTCAGAGGATAGAATTAGTTGGGTGATCCTCAACTCGACCTCTGCCAGAGCCTTCCTCCTGGAAAACTGGTTCTAGGCTCTAGGGACACTCAGAGAGAGCCTGAGGAATCACCCTATCGCAACCGCAAGAAACTGCTTAAAGCTCTGGGACATATGGCATCATGCACCTATGTGGTGTAATATGCGAGACTACAGCTCAGGCCTCTCCAGACTTGGCTGGTATCCGTATACATTGGGCTGACACCATGGTGTCTTGCTTCCCTCGTCGGTGATTTCCAATTTCTTTGAAGTGGACATGAACAACACATCTCAAAGAACAAGAGTTATGAAAGATTAGTGACTGTTCCCCCCTACCCCCCCGCAGGAAATTCTTTGAAACACTGTGATAAATTATTTGGCTGTGTAAATGAAAATGTAATCTGCATACTGAATGTATTGTTCGTCAGAATACAGGGCTGAGTGCTGTACTGATATTCACTGACTCCACATGTACCAAAGTTGTCTTCTGGAAGTTGCCCCACGTTGAAATTCATTAGTTATGCAAAAGACGTTAACTCCATGCAGTCACCTGGGGGCAGAATGAAGAGAAGGGGTGTAGATTGAAAAAGAAGGATTAGTCAGAAAGAAGGAATTTCAGGACGTGTTAAGGGGAAAGTCCTACTAAGGCAATTCAGCAGTAGTGCAGTTTTACATATGAATTGGTGGGCATCTAGTGACACTGGAAATGTTATACCCTGGATGCACAATGTTTTTGACATAAAAAAACCAGAGAAGGATGCTATCTAATCTTCTATCTAAACCTGTTTGCATTAAGCTCCTGTTCTGTGTCACACACAACATTTCCCCTGCTCTTGGGCCCACAAAACTTCCTCAGCTAGCCAGAAGTCTCCATAGTTGTCGATGACAGGAGGGAAGCAATTGGGAAGGAAGTAATTTATAGTGCTTGACATTTGTAGCTGCCAGCTGCCCTGGTCCATATTTAGCGGATCATTGGCAATGTTTAACAAAATTCTTGTTAAAAACGTAGTTATCTGAAGAACAGTTCAGTGGAAATTGACATATTGTCTCTCTGATATCCTGGTATCAACAGCTACAACACTGCATGTTACACCTCTTAGTATTTTTCTGCACGTTAGGGAGGTTTTTAGCAGTACTAATTCAGAATCACACAGGAGCAATGCAGTGATAAGTAATATGTCTCTTTCTCTTTGATGTTGGAATCTTTGGTGTTGGAATAAGAAGCTTTAATTATCTTAAGTGAAAGTAAAATGTTAATTTTTCAGTATGAATCACAGTCAAAATTCATGGGTGGCTCTGACTAGATATAGATTTTGGTTATTTCAAGGTGAAACAGGAGTCCATGCAGTGATTTATATAGTAGCAGAATAGTTACTGTCTGCCAGTCCTATTGGCTGCATAGTTAAATATCAGAGTTTTCTTTCTTGGACTCTGAAAATGAATGAATCAAACTCTCTATAAACTCTATGGGTAATATATGGGTGGTATTATCCATTCTGAAAACAGGAGTTAAACAAAAATTTGCTGAAGTCCTGCATTTTGTAAGGACTCTAATAATAACTTTACCCCTTTTTGATCCAAGAGTTTAGCCAATTTGGGGTCTAATGGATTGTTTCAATTAGGAGGAGAAATTAATGATAAACAAGATTGCATCAAAGAAATATCTGACTTCATGTACAGAGAATGTAGGAAGTCCTGTTTCCCTGAACAGAGAAGGAATTAAACGAGATAATTTGTTCACAGTTCTAAGCTGCTTTCACCCAACACTTTAACCAAAACCTCTCTCTCTCTTAGCTATTATTCTTAGGGTCACACTACTATGGCTTTGTGATGTCCTGTCCCTTTAAATGTTTGAGCATTCTCCCCCTCCCTTCTGCAAAGCATCATTTTTATGTTAGTTTCAGTTTTGATGCCAGAAGAACAATAAGGTCTCCACAGCGGACAGCTGTGTTTCTATCATCTCCCACTGTCTTTGTCTTATCTCCTTCTCTGCTGGGTCCAAATATAAAAAGCTTTTCTGGCTATATCTGGGCTGCTTTACTCCTCCTATGTTTCCTGTGTGTTTTTGTTCCTTCTCTTGCACACAAACACATACATCTCCACCAACCAATGACCCAGGCCCTTCATTTTCTGTATCAGTCCCCAGAGAAACCCTTTAGGCCAAAATGTTCAGTTTCTATTCAAAGCCTTGTCACATGCCTGTGTTTTGGGTGGTGGCGCCTCTTTTTTCAGCTAGCTTGTTTCATAAAGGAGCTTAATTGTTTCTTACAATTTATCCTGAAGGAAGGTGGCAGTTATGCCCACCCGCCTCAGTGAGATTTTGCCCAGCTTCCCCGCCCCTTCCCAGCATAACGACATGGGATTATCCGGGAGTGCTTCAGAGAAACGTTGGATATCGTTCTTGATAGCCATTTTCAAAGCTTACTGGGAAAGGGGGAGGCATTGTTCAAGATGTATCTGGGTGACAGAGAAGGCACATATGTTTCCTGGAACTTGGTATACAAAGAAAGAAACAGACAAAAGGTTGTGAAAAACTGGGAGCTGACAAACAAGTCTGGTTCTTGAGTTTCCCAAAGGTGACAGCACCTAAGGAATATGACTACGATGAGGGAGGCTTACTCCCTGGATCAGACATTAGCCTTCACATTCCCCTTTTACAGAAATGTATTGGTAGTAGACAACTTATGCCAAAGCAAGAGGTACCCATTGTAGTTTTGTTCATTGTGGTTTTTCTAAGGTGGTTGTCTTTTCTAACATGATTTCCCATATAAGACATCATGGGAGCATTGATTGAGAGTAGCTGCACATGTGTACCTGGCAAGAAGATGAAATTGTTTTCAGTTTGTTTCAAGTTCAAGTGGGGAGAGCTTTGTGATAGAACCCATGAGCTACTCTATGCAAGAATACTCCCTGATCTCTTGGGGGATACTTGGGCCTTGTTCTCCATGCATTGCACCTTGTAATTTGCATCCATTTTGTGCAGAGTGTGTAAAATTCTGCTATTCTGTTTTGGTAGCTCTTTGCACTTTCTTTACACAGATTTAAAACACTGCATGCTATGTAGGGCAATTTTTTTTGGTGCTCAAAGAATGCTCTGATAACTTCAGATTTCTTTCCCATCACATTAAGTCCGGGCAAGCAGCCTGTGACAGGCACACTCTTGCTTTCCAACTGGTTACCATTTCCCTTGCATTAGGCTAGGGGTTCTTAAACTGGGGGTCAGGTCCCCACAGGGGGTCGTGAGGTTATTACATGGGGGGGTTGCAAGCTGTGGGCCTCCATTCCAAACCCTGCTTTGCATCCAGCATTTATAATACACCTCTACCCCAATATAACGGGAGCCAAAAAATCTTACCACATTATAGGTGAAATGGCGTTGTATCGGGGTAGAGGGATTAGAGTGTACAAAGAAATAATGTGCTTTGAAATTTTACTAGGAAAGGTATTTTTATTCCTTTACGATACAAATGTTTGTAAACTTGTGAACTAAATCATTTTTGTTAGTAGGGGCAGAGGGTCTCGGGCGGGGGCGTGGGAGGGAGGCAGCAGCTGAGCAAAGCGGCAGCTGCGGCAAAACCTCCCAGTCTGGTGGAGCGCACAGCACGCCCTGGCAGGGGCGCGGGGCTGCGGCTGCAGCATGGACCCGCTCCCTCCAGCTGCAGGCACCCGGGCTGGGGCATAAACTTCCAGCCATGAGCCGCCCCCCGGGTCACTGCAGCCTGGCCAAGCCCCGCCGCGCTGCCCCTGCACGTCTGAATTGACCCCTGTTGTCCCCCTCCCCCATGACCCCATTATCCAACCCCTCGGCCCTGGTTCAGCACCCTTAACATGCCACTCAGAGCAGCGTGTGGGAGCCAGACATGCTGATGTGCTGATCCGCCCCCCAGGGCGCTGCTTTACTGCGTTATATCTGAATTTGTGTTATATTGGACCATGTTATATCGGGGTAGAGGTGTAGTGTTAAATATTTTAAAGGTGTTTTTAATTTATAAGTGGAGGGGTCACACTCAGTGGCTTGCTATGTGAAAGGGGTCACCAGTACAAAAGTTGGAGAACCATTGCATTAGGCAGATGCCACCAGATGCCTTTGTTTAGAGAGCAGCCACTGGGAATGCTGGGGGCTTTGCAGTCAGAGTCATTAATAGCCTTCCTAATTTTTCTGAGAGACAGAGGAGCAGACCTCACCTCTGGCATAAATTTATTATAGATTCCCCTTTAAGATCAGGAAATGAGTAAGGTCAGTTCTTTATTATTAACTGTCAGCTGAAAATCTCTGGAGGGAGAAAGAGGGCTAAAATAGATTCATCCACTTATAGAAGAAACACCATGGCTTAACAGGTGTACAGTGGTTGTAATATGCTACTTGGGAGTTCTTCAGGCTCTGCTGCAAACAAAATATTATCCAAGTATAATAACATTGTGAACCCAAAGACCTTAACTGCTTTCATTATCAAGTGAATGCCTTAGGGGAAATACACAGATGGAAAACCATTGCTTTCAGCTGGCATAATGTTCCTATGTGGGAGAATTTATGTCTAGACTGTAATTGGTCCTTATATGGGTGCATAATGGAGACAATGCATGGAGTTTTCCTCACACATTTTGTATCCTGTTTAAGGGGCAGGTCTGCATCACAGCCCCTAGAGTTGGGGAGCGCCATGATTTTTCTCTTTGGGTGCACGTTGCCCTAGAAGGAGGAGGCAGGATATGGTCCCACTCTCTGCCCACAGTAGCCTAAAGAGTACTCCCTGCTCAGGCACAGAGCTAGCTGTTACAAATTACAAAGATAGGAAAGTTACAGAAATTTGTGCTTAAATTCATTTATAGGTCTTGTGGTGCTGACTGAGCCCAGGTGATCTCCTCAAATTACACCCCTGACTTTCAAGTACAAACTTTGTAGCTAGCTGGATCAAAATTTGGAATCCAAAGGAGTGGGTGTTGCTGCTGTGTTTCTAGGTTGCTCACTGAGGTGGTCAGAGGCCACATCTGGAAGGCAGAGCACATTTGTGGAGTCAGGCTGCAAGGCATCATGTGGAGGGGGAAAAAATAGTGTCTGGCTGGATATTAGCCCTTCATATAGAAGAATGGATTTTAGTTCCATTGGCACTAAAGCCATATGAGCGTTCCTTTATCCGTGTAGAATATCAAGGAAAGATAGTTGCTCATTCATAAAAGTACCATGGCATTATTCAGTGGTTGATAAATAAGTATTCTTGCTGCACTTGTGTCAGATTTAACAAAAGCTATCTGGTTTATCTGCTGCAGGAACCCAGAAGAGATTGTGAAAGCCAGTTTATGGAATTTCTGTAAACACAGAACCTGCTGGTACTTAGCTAGAGCCTTCCATTATTGGGGTATTTTTAGTGATGAGTGAACGTAATGAAGAAAGTTTCAGAGCAGTTCAGGTAATTGCCCGAAACACTGGATGTTTCTCAGAACCTTTTGAGCTTGAGGCAGAAATCTCACAGAAAACAGCTTTTTTTATGATATTTTAGCACTTCCACTACTACCAGATCAAGCCAGAACCACGGAGGTATAAAAATGAAAAGGAAGGAAATAAAGTTGTGGACTTCTTGAAATATACTAAAAGTTTGGTTCAGGTTTTGGTTACAGAGTCAGGGAGGGATTCTTATGTTATCGAAACTGGTTTGTGCATTTCTGGTTTATTATCATTTGTCCTTTCTTTGAATATTGTACATGATTTCACAACTGTTAAAATGATGGTTTCCTGCCAGTGACCTTGATCATAGTGCAAAGGTCTTTTTTTTAAATTTCATACCGGTCAAGTAGCTCTGCTTGTCATTTCCCCCACTACAAGGTGGAAGAGTTGGCTTAAAAGGGGAGGGACGGCTTTTAGACGATGCTATGTTCTGCCAACTTGAGACTAAGTTACCATACAATATACAGCAGACGTGTTGGTAGTTGCACACAGGTGCCAGCTTTTTCCTTTGCCCAGGGTGCTCAATTCCCACTCAACCCCAGGCCCCGCCCCCTCTCCACCTGTTCCCTCAAGGCCCCACCTCCACCCGCCTTTTCTCATCCAGTTCTGCCCCCTCCCCGAGCATGCCCCATCCCTGCTTCTTTCCACTCCCTGCAGCGACTCCTGCATATTATTTAATGTTGCAAACTTAAACACTCAAGTTAGGAAATGGAAGAATTAAAGGTGTCTGTGCTACCTTAATTCACTCCTTGATGATACAGTCTTTAATTATATGGTCACATACTATTTTTTCCACATGATCCCTGGTTCTTTCAGGGAGCTTTCATAGGGTAGATGATGCACACTTAATGAGCAGCTATTAAATAGTTTGTGTTCTCCTCATTGTTCAGTGGGCGGCCCTAGGTCTTATTTACTGCACACGATTCAAACCTTGCTCTGAAGACCAAATTATTCATTTTCTCTTGGCTCATCATTACATTATTTGAGTGCTTCACAAATATTAATTCATTAATCTTTACAACACCCTGTCAGGTGAGGGGGTGCATGGTTTGCAGAACATATGGCAGGGTTATAAGTAACTGAAAACAGCATTTTACGATAGGAAATGTCAGGCAACCTTCATAATAGGTGATGCTTCCAGCCCCACCATTAATAATTTCTCAATGATAGTGTGTAAATCTATTTTTCACGGGTGCCAGAAATGTGGCGCCTCAATACATCTTGATATTAGCATACTGTGTATTGTATCCTCTAATTAAATTGTATCTGCTTGTAGGTTGGCTCTTCCCTGACTATATCATCCTGTAAACAGTATATGACCAAGAATCTAATCCAACAAAGTATCTGGCCTCTTGAACTCCATAGGAAGCCAGTGAGCTGCAGGCAGTGAGTGCCTGGCAGGATTGTACACCAAGTGAGCTATTGCTCTCATTAGGTTTCACAGTAATATATCATCAGTGTGACACGTCATCCTAATGATGCATTAGTGTAGTACATCATCAGGGGAGTCCCACTAATAATGTATCACTTAAGGTGTGATGCTATCCCGTGAAGAAAGCATCCAGCAGTCAATGTGCTGCAGTTTCAGGATAACATCAGGCAGGGTACATCCTAATGGCAAAGATTGATATAGCTTGACAGTGTTGCAGTTGTTTTTAAGTGGGTGCCTGAGTGCTTTCTCTACCCAATGACTTCTTAGTTGCATTCCCAGAGAGAGTGTACCCTGATTTGCATTTGTGTGCTAGTCGTAGCCAGAATTGATTCTTTAGATTGATGGCTGGGAGCTTGAATGTAAAGCCATCAGTCTCTTTGTCAGGATGTCTGTTACATTACACAACTGTTCTTTAGTGATTGGGGTTCTTTTAAGTAAAACGCGGCCCAAAATTAACATTGCTTTAATAGTATTTTTTCTTTCAGCCATTGGAATGCATCTCCAGTTTCCTATTAGAACTCCCTGTGTACACGTAAAAAAAAAAAGTACTATCTAACCAAAGTTAAATAACATCCATTCACTGTATCAAAGCATTGATTTTCTTCAATCTGCGAGATCCTGTAGCAAAACAATCCACCTTCCCACAGGAGCTGTCTCTCATACTTCATTTACTTCAGTGTGCAGAGAAATCAGATGACTTTTCTTATGGTTTTGAATCATAGCGGTGGTTTTAGTGAGGCACTCAATGTGGGATTACATCAGTTCCAGGGACCTGTGCATGGAGAAATATATTTGCAAGTTATCCAAGTAGTTTAGCATTAGGACAAACCTCTTGTATCACAAGATACAGTAAGATTATAATGAGGAATTCTTGTCATAAAGGAAATAATCACTGAAATGTAATTTTACATAGAGCCAGGATTTTCAAGAGTGACTTTTGATTTTGGATGCATCTATTTTGGGATATCCAACATGAGAAACCTTAGAGAAGCCTGAATTTCAAAATGTGTTAAGTACACACTCTCTGTAAATCAGGTCCTTTCAGATGTTGGGTGCCCCAAAACTGAAGCATCCAAATTTACAAGTCACTTTTGAAAATGTTGTTCAAATATATATATATATATAAAATGCAGCGAGAATCATTGATGCCTTAGAACTGATTAAAAGACTAAGCAAGAAGTGACTTATACAAGAAATTCAGGATTTATTAGTTTATCCAAGAATGGTAAATAAAAACAAGGAAGGTAAAATTATAGCCTGTCATATGGTATGCGTGAGTGTTTTGAATGCAGTGAAATTTATGATACCAACACAGCCCTCGCCTCAGCAGTACAGTGAAAATGCTATTTGAATTTCTCAACTCTACACATCTGTGAGAGAGTCCTAGATTGAAATGGCGCTTGAAGAGGAAGAAGATAAGCACCTATTGTATAAATAATAATTGGAATAAAACTAGATAAGTCTAAGTTCCATTGGTGATAATGAAACTGCAAGAGGGCAGAATTTTTGAGGGCCTTCTAGTACAGAACAGGAAAAGCATATCTGATGAAGCTCCTTGGAAGTCCATTAACCGCTCACCTTGGGCTATATTCTTCTGTCACTTCTCAGTCAAGGCAAAAGAAGTTTTTATTAGTGAGGCAAACAAGTTTTGAGCCCAGCAGCATTTTGTGTTCTCTTGCAGCATACTGGTAATTCGGTAAAATATGCCCTGTCTGAGCAGCACAATTCCAGCACTCTGGAAGACTGGACATTTCTATGGTTATCTCTGATTTAAGTAATGGAAGCAACACTGCAATCCCAAATCATTTCTGCTGTAACTCTGTTCAAGCCATCTGAGCCACATGAGAACTGCCCTAAAAGACAGTAATTCAATTTTTAAAAAAAAGAAAAGGAGTACTTGTGGCACCTTAGAGACTAACCAATTTATTTGAGCATGAGCTTTCGTGAGCTACAGCTCACTTCATCGGATGCATACCGTGGAAACTGCAGCAGACTTTATATACACACAGAGAATATGAAACAATACCTCCTCCCACCCCACTGTCCTGCTGGTAATAGCTTATCTAAAGTGATCATCAGGTTGGGCCATTTCCAGCACAAATCCAGGTTTTCTCACCCTCCACCCCCCCACACAAATTCACTCTCCTGCTGGTGATAGCCCATCCAAAGTGACAACTCTTTACACAATGTGCATGATAATCAAGTTGGGCCATTTCCTGCACATATATCAATGTGATATATGCCATCATGTGCCAGCAATGCCCCTCTGCCATTTACATTGGTCAAACTGGACAGTCTCTACATAAAAGAATAAATGGACACAAATCAGATGTCAAGAATTATAACATTCATAAACCAGTCGGAGACCACTTCAATCTCTCTGGTCACGCAATCACAGACATGAAGGTCGCTATCTTAAAACAAAAAAACTTCAAATCCAGACTCCAGCGAGAAACTGCTGAATTGGAATTCATTTGCAAATTGGATACTATTAATTTAGGCTTAAATAGAGACTGGGAGTGGCTAAGTCATTATGCAAGGTAGCCTATTTCCCCTTGTTTTTTTCCTACACCCCCGCCCCCCCAGATGTTCTGGTTTAACTTGGATTTAAACTTGGAGAGTGGTCAGTTTGGATGAGCTATTGCCAGCAGGAGAGTGAGTTTGTGTGTGTGTGTGTGTGTGTCCCCGGAAAAAAAAAAGTGGGGGGGGGGTGAGAAAGCCTGGATTTGTGCTGGACATGGCCCACCTTGATTACCATGCACATTGTAGGGAGAGTGGTCACTTTGGATGAGCTATTACCAGCAGGATAGTGAGTTTGTGTGTGTGGTTTTTGGAGGGGGGTGAGGGGGTGAGAGAACCTGGATTTGTGCAGGAAATGGCCCACCTTGATTATCATGCACATTGTGTAGAGAGTTGTCACTTTGGATGGGCTATTACCAGCAGGAGAGTGAGTTTGTGTGGGGGGGGGGGAGGGTGAGAAAACCTGGATTTGTGCTGGAAATGGCCCAACTTGATGATCACTTTAGATAAGCTATTACCAGCAGGACAGTGGGGTGGGAGGAGGTATTGTTTCATGATCTCTGTGTGTATATAAAGTCTGCTGCAGTTTCCACGGTATGCATCCGATGAAGTGAGCTGTAGCTCACGAAAGCTCATGCTCAAATAAATTGGTTAGTCTCTAAGGTGCCACAAGTACTCCTTTTCTTCATGGAGCAAGTACTTTTCCCAATATGCTCAAAACTTGCCCCTTTCCAGTTTTATTAACAATTAAAAATAAGATCATTCAGCTCAAATTTTTCTTTAGGACTGCCTGATCCTAAAATACTCTCAGAACAACTCAGCCCACACCCTAGATCCTCTTTTCATAGAGCTACTGCCACTTCTTTTTATGCAGGTGGAGTAATGAGCCAACCGCCATAGCACTTTTCCAACAGAATTACCATAGTTGATAAGGTGAAGTATTTCAGCCAAACACTGCCAGCCTATCACATATTATCTATGACATGTTATTACATTAACATATTAGGAAACATTATTTGAATACATTTTACCTTGTGTTCATCTTGATCATATGTTTTAGAAGGGATTACCTGAATTACTAGCAGATATTCAGTCAAAAACAGTATCTTTCTTCACCTTTCCAGCATGTGCTATTGCACTGTGTTTTGCTTTGTCCTTTTACATCATGTTGTACTGTGACTCAGACACAACATGACATGTTAGAAATGTAATGCGATGTGACATGTCCAATAACAATACCACTAAAAGTAGATAGTTTAGAATTCTGTAGATAGTTTCAGTTCATGGATTATTCACTATCCATTCATGTGTTCATAAAAGGTACGGTAGCCTTCAATATACTGAATGTGAAATGAAAAAGAAAAAAGCAAGGAAATTATAGCTGCCTTCATCCTTCCCTGAATCAGCTTCAATGCATTCTACTCTGCCTGTGTTCTTTTGTTCCAGCTGGTGGTAGTTGGGACCTGTAAGTTAATTAAAAGGACAAATTTCTGCATCTAGCAATGTAGATGTTCTGGAAAAAAAAAAACATTGCCCTTGAGGAAGGATGAAATTTGAGCAGATTTATAGTGCTGTGAGTGTGCATATGAATTAGATGACGGCCATCAGTGTGGCTGACTGCTGTGGGGAAGTATGTCAGGTCTGCTCTGGTATAAGGAGGTCTATGGGGTAAAGTGGCTAAATCAAGGGAAAGACATGACAAAAGTTAAATTGATTTATAATACTGGAATTAAAACTGTTAAAGCAAATGAAGAGACAGTTTCAAGAGAAAAAAATCCATATCTGCAAATAACACAGATTAAACCCTGCTAACTTTGGGATGAAATTCCCCTGAGTGCACAGGACTTGCTGAAAGCCTTCCATACTTGAGCACCATGTAAGCCGCATATGCCCTCTGCATTAGGGTGAATTTCACTCTTAAATAAAAATATAAAATATTCTGGTTTGTTCTGCTTTGCAATTTAAGAAAAATAGGGCTTGTTTTGCATTAGCAGGTGTATGGTCCCCATACTGTAATATGCTGAGCAAGGTACTGGGAAAAGGAATTTTTTCATCCCAGTTCTGCCACTAACCGTGTTTAGCCTTGGGCAAGTCTCTTAACTTCCCTGTGTCCTATATGTGTCTTTATCTATCTGTAAAATGGGAATAATCTTGCTTGTTTTGTTCACAGGATTTATGATGATTAATTAGTTGATGTATACTATTAGTCTGGATTATTTGCAAAGCATTCACTAATTGCACTTGTTTGATAAAAAGTGTAAATTTTCTTCACATAACCCAACAGAACTCAAATGTAACCTTTCATCATTTTCAACAATTGCTTTTGAATGAATGCCTTTTACTTGATTTTTCTTTCTGAAATTGAATAAATATCGAGACTATATTAATTGCCGCATGATTTATGTAGCACTTGAATGGTTGGCAACACATGTTAAGACTGCATTTCCATATCATTTGATGAATTTGTTGGGGAGGGAGTTTTTCGTTACTCATCTCTATTGTTCAAAGACTTTCTGTTTTAAATATTTGTCTATGCAGCCTGCTGCCTTTTACAGTGGGTCTTTGAAATCATTAAATGGAAAGTTTGATTAATTCCCTAGCAGGTCAAGAGGAGAAGGATAAATAACCAATCCTGCTTGGTGTTCTTTCTTAATGGCTTCAGCACAGTGTGAAAGAATAAACAGTTTTGACAAAAGATGTAATAGATTGTTTAGGTGTGACTGATCACTCAAAAATTTAGCTTATCCTCACTCAGTAGATATTGTATAATGAAGTGAGGCTTAAAATTTAGGTCAACATAACTGTGTTGGTCAGGTATATGGAAAATCCATTTCTCTGACCAACATAGCTTTGGTGACCTAACCCACGGTGTAGATGGAGCTATGTCAATGGAATAGTGCCCTTTGGTAGTTCTTATTGACATGGTTACCATCATTTGGGAAGGTGGTATTCCTATACCAACAGAAAAGCCCCTTCTGTTGGTGTAGGCTGCGTCTACGCTATGGGGTCATGCTTGCAGAGCTACAGCAATGTAATTATGCTGGTATCGTCTCTATAGTGTAGACATGCCCTGAGCTGTGGTACTGCTAGAGAACAGGGTTCCATGAAGACTGGTAGTAAAGAAGAGTCCCAAAGATAGACTTTCTGTAAACAAACCAAAGCAATGTTGTTTGATGCCAACAAAATAAAATAATAATAATAAATAATAAATAATAAACTACATCCGAGAACTGAAGTTACCACAGTGCTGTGGTTATCAGTAGGCTCACCAGGTTCTCCACATGCTACTGTTCTCCTGCTTCCCCAAACCCAGTTTGCCAGAAATGAAGAGGATCCTGTACATGAAGAGCTACATTCTCCTTCCCATGTAACAGGAACCTCAGCAGCCAGCTAATGAACTTCAGAGGGTGGGTTAATAGACTCTTACAGCTCACCTTGTGTTTCCAAGAAGGGCTAGATTTAACCTCCTGGCCCATCTGGTACCTTAAACTAGTTCCCTTTAGTACAGTATTCTTATTGACCTATTAAAATGGCCATCTTCCCTTTCCGTTCTGAAACTAGAGCTGGCCATTCAAAGGGTTTCATCTCTTGAAAAAAGAAACCACGCCTTTTCCCTTACACCCAATAGTCATCAACATGTTTTCACATGCCTAATCAGAAGAGAGTTCAAATAAAGCAGCCATCTCGTCTCTAGAGATCTCCTTGATTGCAAAGCTTTTTTCCTCCTTCACTCTGTGTCTTATTCATAGATGGCAAGGCCAGAAGGAGACCACTATGATCAGCTAGTTGAATGTCCTGCATAACAGAGGCTATAGAATTTCATCCAGTAGTTCCTGCATCAAGCCCATAACTTCTAGCTAAGCAAGAGCCCATCGTTTTAGAAACATATCCAACATCTAATCTTGATTTAAAGTCTTCAAGTGAATACCCCAGATGACTTGGAAAATTGTTGCGATGATTAATTACCCTCCCTGTTACAAATTTGCACCTTATTTCTAGTCTAAATTTGTCTAGCTTCAACTTCCAGCCACTGGATCTTGTAATGCCTTCATTTGCTAGATTAAAGAGCCCTCTACTATCAGAAATCATCTCCCAATGAAAGCACTTAATAGACTTAGATCAAGTCACCTGTAACCTTCTTTCAGATAAATTAAACAGATTTTGAGCTTTCTAATTCACTCAATGTAAGGCAGGTTTGTAGACCTTTAATCATTCTTGTACTCTGACCCTTTCTAATTTTTCAGCATTCTTTTTAAAGTGTGTACACCCGAATTGGATGTAATATTCCAAAAACATGACTCACTAATGTCATATATGATGGTAATATCACCTCTCTTCTTCTACCTAACATTTCTTGCTTAGCCAAATGCCTTACAGAAGTCTAAGTATATTGTCCCAATAGTTACGTTTATCAACTAAACTTGTAATTAGGGCTGCTGATTAATCGGAGTTAACTCATGCGATTAACTCAAAAAATTAATTGCAATTAATCGCAGTTTTAATTGCACTGTTAAACAATAGAGTACCAATTGAAATTTATTAAATATTTTTGGATGTTTTTCTACATTTTCAAATATATTTATTTAAATTATAACACAGACTATAAAGTGTACAGTACTCACTTTCTATTATTTTTATTACAAATATTTGCACTGTAAAAATGATAAACAAAAGTATATTTCAATTCACCTCATACAAGCACTGTGATAAATCTCTTTATTATGAAAGTGCAACTTACAAATGTAGATTTTTTTTTTGTTACATAACTGCACTCAAAAACAAAACAATGTAAAACTGTAGGACCTACACTCACTCCTACTTCTTATTTAGCCAATCGCTAAGACAGACAAGTTTATTTACATTTGTGGGAGATAATGCTGCTGGCTTCTTATTTACAAGGTCACCTGAAAGTGAGAACAGGCATTCACATGGCACTTTTGTAGCTGGCATTGCAAGGTATTTACATGTCAGATATGCTAAATATTTGTATGCCCCTTCATGCTTTGGCCATCATTTCAGAGGACATGCTTCCATGTTGATGACGCTTGTTAAAAAAAATGTGTTAATTAAATTTTGACTTAACTCCTTGGGGGGAGAATAGTATGTCTCCTGCTCTGTTTTAATCGCATTCTGCCATGTATATCATATTATAGCAATCTTGGATGATGACCCAGCACACATTGTTCTTTTTAAGAACACCTTCACTGCAGATTTCACAAAAGACAAAGAAGGTACCAATGTGAGATTTCTAAAGATAGCTACAGCACTCAACCTAAGGTTTAAAGATCTGAAGTGCCTTCCAAAATCTGAGAGGGATGAGGTGTGGAGCATGCTTTCAGAAGTTTTAAAAGAGTAACGTTCTGATGTCATAGCTACAGAATCCAAACCACCAAAAAATAAAATCAATCTTCTGCTGCTGGCATCTGATTCAGATGATGAAAGTGAACATGCATCGGTCTACACTGCTTTGGATTGTTATGGGGCAGAACCCATCATCAGCGTGGACGCATGTCCTCTGGAATGGTGGTTAAAGATGAAGGGACATATGAATCTTAAGCGTATCTGGCATGTAATTATCTTGCGATGCCATGCAAA
Organism: Caretta caretta; assembly: GCF_965140235.1. Taxonomy (NCBI): domain Eukaryota; kingdom Metazoa; phylum Chordata; order Testudines; family Cheloniidae; genus Caretta; species Caretta caretta. The sequence goes on along the minus strand of NC_134207.1, from coordinate 199,277,606 downwards.
CGCCTGTTCTCACTTTCAAGGGACATTGTAAACAAGAAGCGAGCGGCATTATCTCCTGCAAATGTAAATAGATTTCTTTGTCTTCGCAATTGGCTTAACAAGGAGGAGGACTGAGTGGACTTGTAGGCTCTAAAGTTTTACATTGTTTTATTTTTGAATGCAGTTATTTTTGTACATAATTCAACGTTTGTAAGATCAACTTTCATGATAAAAGAGATTGCATTGCAGTACTTGTATGAGGTGAATTGAAAAATACTATTTCTTTTGTTTTTTACAGCACAAATATTTGTAATAAAAAAAGAGCACTGCACACTTTGTATTCTGTGTGGTAATTGAAATCAATATATTTGAAAATGTAGGAAACATCCACAAATATTTAAATAAATGGTATTCTGTTATTGTTTAGCAATGTGATTAATGGTGAGTAATTTTTTAATCACTTGACAGCCCTACTTGTAGTGACTTGTAGTTTGTTGGACAAGACCTATTTTCCATAAAACCATGTTGATATGCTGCCACCCTTTAATTCTTTACCGATTATATCTTGCAATAGCCTTTCTGTGATTTTTCTCAGAATCAGTGTCAGGTTAAGTGATCTATAGATAACCAGCACTTCCTGTTTACCCTCTTAAATATTGGCAGAACATTAGCTTTTTCCAGATCTCTGGAACTTCCGCAGAAGGCTGGGGAAACATGATGGGGTTGCTGCTAAGCCACTACAATTTCCCACTGCAGCCTCCTGAGAACCGCCTCTTCTCCAAGGCAGTGTTTCCCAGTCACACATTCTTATTGGTTAAATAGCATGAGTTTCTCAGTGATATATTGCATTACAGTGTATAAATGAATACTGAACTAATATTTGTAAGCCACAGAAACACTGGCAAAGCCAGCAAACCAAAAAATTAGGCCCATCAAATGTGTGCATTTTCAAGCTATGTTTGTGGACATGGGTGAGCTCTCATATATGTCTATCTTCCCCTTTATCACACTACATGGGGAATTTCTTACCACAACGGTTTCATTGGGTTCATACATCCTACAGTGTAAGACTTGCCCTTTTAGACATATATACAGTATATGGGATGAGATGTTCCTCTCCCACGGAGAAATTTTCAGGAGAGAGTCAGAACAACCAGGAAATTCCATAAGGTTCACTTTGTGCAGTTTCAGATAATACTTTTTCTCAGGTGCCACAAAATTCTTAAATCCACTGCAGAAACTAACCCTGGAGTGCCATAGGTGATATTACAAGATACAGTATAAGGAACTACCTATTAATATTTGAGTGTTGGTCCCTATGTGTATTCCAGACATGGGTACACATGCGCTCCATGCACCTGAGATTAGAGATTTGTAGCAAGCAGTATCAGTTAGTCTGTGCATGCCTAGTTGTTCTTGTGCTCTGATGCAAGGGGATAAGTGGAGGTGCAGACTGATGCGTATAATGAGTGTAGTTCTCCCTGCCTTGGGGAATTTTACCCTGTGGAGATGGACTATGCCCAGAGTCTCATAGTTTAAGAATTGTAACTTCCGTCTCCACTCATTCTCCATCCTGAGCAAACACCAGTGCTGCCTTTATTGTCTTTGAGAGCTCACATTGCTTCCAACTGCAGCATTTGCCACTCTTTCTTTCCCTGAATCTGTGAGGGCTGTGAGCTCAGCTTGAGGAAGTACCTCATGGAGAATGTCATGAGACCACAGCTCGAACCCAGGTCAGAGAGAACCTCCTTACAGTGTTCTCAGACTCTGGGAAGTGCCCCTCCGAGCACAAGCTCTGGAGCAGAAGTGGGATCTGTTAAGCCTATGAAACCCTCTCACTAGAGTCCACAACATGGTCATAGGCACAAGGACAGATCCCATTCCAGATCTGCCTCTATAAAAAAGATGCATCCCCAGCTTGATCCAGCTCAGGCAAGTCCATGTGCGTGGGTCCTGAGGACATAGGCTCACCTAAATCTTCTGTTCAAAAAGGAAAGGTAAGAAAGGGGAAGGATCTGTTGGTACCTACTCCAGCTTCAACTCATAAACCGAAGGATCAGCATCCTACATCTTTGTCCGGGAGCTCCTTGTCAGACTCCCCTTCTGAGGGACTGCCTCGTTCTACGAAGGGTCAGTCCTCGGAATCACTGGATCTATTGGTACCAAATTCTGGAACTCTCCAAACTCTGGGACAAACTGAGTTGCTTACCGCATCAGAGAATATTTTCACCTAACCCTACGTGCAGTCTCCTTTACTGAGTCCAATCCTCATCAGAGACATCTCAACACCAGAAAAAAACACTTCAGGGAAATGATACTTTCCCTTGCCATGTATAAAACCAGAGCATTCTTCCTCCAGTACTGCTGGTGGAACATGGACTGACTTCTTCAGCAGAAGAATCTGATGTTCCAGGTGAGCCTTAATCCCCCTCTAAGAGAGAACAGCCCAGCCATCCTCCTCTGAGACATGTCTACCAAGGGGACTGATGGTACCCAGAGCCTTGGGTTCCCCCTGAATCGGTTGAGCCATCATACTGGCCTTATTGATGCCGATGAGATCTGTACACTAGACGAGGGGGTCTCAACCTTTTTCTTTCTGAGCACCCTCCCCCACCCCTCCCAGATATGCTGTAAAAACTCCTCGGCCCACCTCTGCCACAACAACTGATTTTCTGCATATAAAAGCCAGGGCCGGCGTTAGGGCAATTGCCTGGAGATGCTACATTGCTCAGGCTTTGTCTTTAGCCCTGGGTGGCGGGGCTCAGGGCCCCGATCTTCAGCCCCATGAAGAGGGGCTTCAGCTTTCTGCCCTTATACCCAGGGAATCTAACCCCTGACCCTGCTTGGCGGACCCCCTGAAACCTGCTTGCGGCCCCCCTAGGGGGTCCTGGACCCCTGGTTGAGAACCACTGCACTAGACGACCTGCATTCATGCAGGCACTCACCACTTTCCCCTAACCAATACCAACGGATTCCATTGGTGTATGCGAAGGAGGAAACTGAGCCAGATCCTCTGATTCCAGTGGGTGTGTCATCCCCCTCACCTGATGAGACAGTTGCTCCATCATCCCCATCCTTACCTGATGACCACAGGCAATACCAGGAGCTTTGGTAGAGAGTGGTAACTGCATTTCAGGTCCCTCTTGAGAAGGTCCATGACACACAGCATAGACTTCTTGACGTCCTACAATCCCCTGGCCCTAGCACGGTGGATTTCCCAGTGAACGAGGCCGTTATAAAACTTCCCAGGACAGCATGGCACACTCCTGCCTCCTGCTCCAACCCCTACCCCAAAAAGAGCCAAGAACAACACATCAAAAACATCCAGCTGAAGGGGCAGAGTTCCTGTTCACCAATCCAGCACCTAACTCCAGGCAGCCAGTGATCCCAGGGCAGCACCACGTGACAAAGGTGCTAAGCGTCTTGACCTTTAAAAGAGGATATTTTCATCTGTCACCCTCCAGTTCAGAATTGCTAACTACCAGGCCCTGTTAGCAAAAATGATTTCACAAATTATACTAAATTTGTGGAATTCAGGGACAAACTTCCCCAGGAGGACAGGGCTCAATTCCAAGTCCTCATCAATGAAAGCTATCTGGTGGCTGATACTGCTACAAGTGGAAATGGACTCAGCCGATACTGCATCTAGGGCCATTTCCACAACCATAGTCATGAGATGTGAATCGTGGCTTCATTCTTCAGGACTGACACAGGGGAGGTCCAGAATACTACGGAGGACTTGCCTTTTGATGAGTCTATTTTCTTTAATGAAAAGATAGGCAAGTCACTACACTCTCTTAAGAACTCTAGAACATCGCTGTGCTCCTTGGATATTTACATCCCGGCCCTGATGAGGAAACATCACAAACAAACTTACAGGCCCAGACCTTTCCCTAGACATTTTATTACAAGCAACTTTATGAACCCCCATGTAAACGACAGAGGGTGCAAAGACCCAGATACATGGTTTCCTCCACCTCAACTGCCGCTGCTCAACAGAGTGTGTCAACCAGGGAGTTCTTTTGATGGGATGCTCCAGGACCATGTACCTCTATTGATGTCTATCCACACTGGTCCCCCAAACTTTCAGTGGCCATCTCACCCTCTTTGTCCACACCTGGAGGGCAATAACAATGGACAAGTGGGTACTAGAGATCATCTACTTTGGCTGCACTCCCAAGTTGCTCTCCCCTCCCCTTCACAAACTCTCTTTCTGGCCCCTCTTCTGGGACTACTCTCATGAGAAGTTTCTCTGTTAGGAGGTGGACTTTCTCTTCCAATGAGGGGCCATAGAGTAAATGCAACTCCTATAGAATCATAGAAATTTAGGGTTGGAAGGAACCTTGAGAAGTCATCTAGTCCAGCCCCCAGCATTATGCCAGGACCATGTAAACCTGGACCTAGGTTCCTGACAGGTATTTGTCCAACTGGTTTTTAAAACCTCCAATGATGGGGATTCCACAACCTCCCTAGGAAGCTTATTCCAGAGTTAAACTCCCGGTAGTTAGTAAATTATTCCTAATATCTAACTTAAATCTCCCTTGCTATAGATTAAACCCATTACTTCTTGATCTACCTTCAGTGGACATGGAGAACATACTTCATAGTTTGCAAGAAAAACAGAAGCTGGAGACACATTCTCCACCTTAGACAGTTAAATATTTTTATTTGCAAATCAAAATTCCAAATGATTATGTTGGCATCAATAATCCCTTCCTTAGAGGAGGGCACGTGGTTCACAGCTCTTGAAATGAAAGATGCTTACTTTCATGTGGACATTCATCCATCCCACAGAAAGATGCTCAGGTTTCTGGTAGGACAAGAACATTACCAGTTCATAGTACTTCCATTTGGGCTAGCAATAGGACCCAGGGTTTTCACAAAAGTATTTCTCAGTTGTGGTGGCCCAGATGAGACATAAGAGATACATAACATCTTCCCAAACCTGGACAATTGGCTACTACCGGGCAAATCCAGTCAGGAGATTCAGTCGGCAACCATATTCTTACTCAGTTGCCTGGCATCCGCGTAAACAAATAAAAATCCACTTTGACTCACATGAAAACCATAGACGTTATAGAGGTGGCCCTAGACTTGACCTCAGCAAAGCCTATCTCCCTATGGAAAGATTCCAAACTATGAATAGCTTGATAAGAAAAGCCACACTCAAATCTCAAACCACAGTTAATGTCCATCTTTCCCTATTAGGCCCCATGGCCTCATATATTTATGTAAAGCTATTCATTAGGCTACACCTCCATTGCCTGCACACCTGGCTCTGATCTGTTTACTCTCCAGACAGAGACAACATAAACACCGGAATAACCATTCCTGCCAAGATCATGGCTTCTCTCGCCTGGTTGGACGAACCCAGAGCAAATGTGTGTGGGAGTCCCTTTTGCTGCACCCACAGCTGAAATGGCCATTATCACATGTGCATCCCTCATAATAGTGGAGCTCACATAGGCAGTTATACCGTGCAAGGCTGTGCAAGACCTCTAGACCCCTCGAGAAGCCAGGTTAAGTCCATTAACAGCTATTAGCCAGGATAGGTAAGGAATAGTGTCCTTCGCCTCTGTTTGTCAGAGGGTGGAGCTGGATGGCAGGAGAGAAATCACTTGATCATTACCTGTTAGGTTCACTCCCCCAGGGGCAACTGGCATTGGCCACTGTTGGCAGACAGGATACTGGGCTGGATGGACCTTTGGTCTGACCTAGTATGGCCGTTCTTATGTTACATCCTTTTTCTTGTTTCTCAGTCATTACTGAACTGGCATAAATTTGCCAAAGTGAAAAGCGAGAGAGAGAGATGTAGTTGCCTAAAGTTATTTTTCAGTAAAGTTATCATTTGCATTACATCATGTAAAACATCAAGAGTTAACTCATTCAAGAATATACCCATTAAGGCTCTTAACCACCATGGAAAATTTTCTGTCTTCCAGGCACCAGAGTTATGTAAATGAATCAATCATGGACTCCAGGGAGCAAATCAACCTTGATGTAATTTAATGGAGTTGCACCCATTTACACCATGATTGGGTGTCTGGGTGTCTGTCTGTCTGACCTAGAATTTTATACTGCCACCCATCACCATCTTTGAGCACCTTGCATGTAATAGCAATAGTGAAGTTCCCAGTGGACTTAGTGGAGTACTGTGGCACTTCTTGTTTTCTGGGGTAAAAACTCTGCTGGTGGTAGGATTTTTGTTTTGTTTTCAATTGGGAAAAGAGCAATGTTTGAAAGACATAGATGCCTGATAGTTATTATTTTAAAAAAATACTTCAGAGAAAAGTAAATATTAAGAGGCTATTTACCACCTTATAGGCAAAGCCTTATTTACTGCACGCTATTCAGACCCTGCTCTGAAAACCGAATTAATTTCCTCATGAGCTTTATTATGGTGCTAATCACTATAGTATCCAAGTGCTTCCCAAGTGTTAATGAATTTATTTTTACAACACTCTTGTGAGGTGAGGGAGTGGTATTATCCCCATTTTACAGATGGGAGTCTGAGGTCAAAAGTATCCATTAATTTTGGGTGTCCAATCTGCGATGCCTACTCTGATTTTTCAGATTAGTTAGCGCTATACAGCATAAGTTCACGCTACATGTCTTATTGACTTCAGTTGCTGAGAGTGCTCAGTATTTCTGCATATCAGACTCAGGGTCTCAAGTCAGGTACCCAAAAAATGAGGAACACATAATTAGTGACCACCTGTGAAAAGTTTGATTTAAGTGACTTGCCCAGCATCACACTGGACCTCTGTGGCAGAGGTAGGGATAGACTCCAATCCTCCAGGGTGGCATTGACCGGCCTTTATCATGAGACCCTCTTTTTCTTCTGGCAATCCCCTGCCCCTCATTCACCACACACTTACCAACTTCTGCAGCAAGTGAGACCAAACATACTGGGGACAACAGCCTCCTTCACTGTACAACCCTGATTCATCCCCAGAGCAAGTCCACTTATTATAATTTTGTATTGAATGCAGTAGGTAAGGCGTGGGGCCACACGTTGATCAAAGAGGACAGAATAAAATAATGAATAGCTGCTTATTAGGTAAGTACCATCCATCCTGTGTACTGAATGAGGAAGGCATCCTGTGGAAAAATATAATATGTCATCATGTAATTAAAGATGGTATCATACTGCATACTCACAAGGGGGGCAAATTACTGTTGTACAGGAAACCTTAATTCTGACATTTCCTAAATTTTGAGTGCTTGACTTTGCAACCTTAATAATGTGTTTAATGTAGTTTTTTGTGTATAATCTATTATATAGAATAACTCAAATTATCTATTGCTGGTCAGAAAAGATCTTTATTATGCTGCTGAATTGATTGAATGTTTGATTGTACTATAGGATGGCCACAGAATTTGAATGTTGTTGCCTGCTCTCCATGTCTTGCATGGATCATAAAGCCCTTGTAATGGCAGTGTGGATAGAAGCTGGAGATTTTTACACCTGGGAAAGGGAGTGTAGTAGGATTATCTGTTCAGGGAATGTAGTTTCGGAATCAGATAGTCATGTTCCTGGTGCATTCGTTTGTAATTGTTATAATTATTTATGTGCATTCAGATGGAAATGAAGATATTTCCCCAAATGGGTAAATATTGTGATAAGAATATTTTCCATGTTTCTAGCATTCAATATAAAAGTTACTGAGAAATAAGAGAAAGGACAAGGATGAGGAGAGGGATCATTCTGTCAAAGGGGCCAGATCTTGGGCACCAGCCCTACTGTGCCCAGCACAGATGTTGGGTGGTGGGCAGAAAAGGAGACTTATGCCATCTTTGTATTGTTCTGATCCCAGGTGCAAGGTACAGCAAGATAATTTGCAGATGTGGGCTGAACTAGCTCAAAGAACCCATTAGCTCTCCTGCTTGTGTAGTTTGAATAAATCTGTTTGTGCATGACTGTAATATTTGTAATTCACCTCTGTACTCTTATTCTACTGCAACTGCAGTACTCCTCCCCATCTTATAAATATTACCTACATGTTGCAAACACAATGGGCCACTGTCTGCCTAGCCCTGAGTGGATGCACTAGAGGGAGGAGATGGTAGGGGTTGTTTCCCAGCCCCACACTCAGTGCACCTACACAGGAGACAGCCATAGTTTGGCTGGCTGCCATAGGAGCACAAGGGTTGTGAAGAAGTCACTAGTGGTGTCAGAAGTGCTCGTGGTGGTTGCATTTAAAGCAGTTAGTCTATTTTGAAATGTGCTGCTGATCTGGGAGGCATTCCCTGTGCTTAAAGTGGGGGATACCGCAAGAACTGGTGGTAGAGTTAGTAGAGAGATGTTTTGAGTTCACAAACTGTACTAGTCCACAGGGAGTGAGTATGAACAGGACAAGGTCCTCACAAGCCTACACACTGCACTGTGTGGGAACAGTGGGATGTGGTGCAAGCCACAGCTTTGCAAAGCAAGAGCTACCATCTAGCACAGCCAGACCCAGGAGGCATTATAGAAGCACACAGGCCCATCAGTTGAACCAGAATATCCAGTATTGGTGTGGAGTGCTGTTTGAAATATTGTCACTATGTACCCTTAAAGATGGTGTAAAGTTTCATGGTTTTAGGGTATGTATGGGGTGGGGGAGGGAACGGGGGACATTTCAAAACATTATCGTTTATGTATTTGTTACTGGTGAGTCATGTAAAGTCATCCATCACTTACAAAGAGATTTCCAATAACCCCGACATCTTTATGGATTCTGTGTAGCTGTGTTATCTATTTTAATACCATTATTGGACTTTTTGTTGCTTCTGGTGTCATTTTTCATTGAGACACAGTTTAAAAAAAAAACCTGTACATGCTCAGGATTCAAGACAGTGTTTCTCCTTCTGTGCGGCATGTAAGCGAGGAAAAGGAAAGCTAACATTTTATCTCAGTGAGTAAGTACCAGCCCTTGTGCCTTTGAGCTGGGACAGTGCTACTAGTACCACAGAAAAAGCAATTGTTTAGGTTGTTGGCGCATTGTAGCTTTACATCATGTAAAATCAATTTAAGCCCTAAGATAAGGTTTTTATTTTGTCTTGGTTAAATTATTAAATGCTAAAGACACCCTAAGACTTCTAATTTTGAACTTTAAAAAAGTTCCATATGAGCGAGATGCAGGCTGTATTTTAGAGGCAGAGGCTGTACTTCCCCCTAATACCAGCTAGAGCCCAGTGTCTTAATAGAGACAAACTAACAATTAAGATGTAATCTACATTCTGAAGAAGTTTGGGCGCCTCCTACTCTAGAACTCACTTGAGGTTTTGTGACACTTCTCTTCCTTCAGCGCCCCAAATTCTTTAGGTTTTGTATCTCATAATCCAAATCTTTCATTCTACTCAGGTTGATAACCCTGAATTTGAAGGTATTTTTATTACTTTTTTTTTTAGAAATAATTTCATCATCTTGCTATTTTATACATTTACCTGAAGAAATGAAAGGGTCAGGTTTAAATGTGAACATTAATAATTTTATGCTGGACTGTGTCTGAGCAATGCTTTCGTGGAGCAGGAGAGTTGGACTAATCAGTGCTGTTGAGTGAGCATAGCATGATACCTTCAGCATTTAATATTTTCCTTGTTCAAAAGTCAGCTATAAATTTATTTCTCAAAAACACCCTGGTCTTTTGTGAAATCGTGTAAGCTTAATTCCAAGTCCATTACTGACCATTCTCTGTTTGATGTGAGATATTCTCGAAATGGCTGGCATCCTAGAATGCAGAGATGGAAGTGAGAGATCTGTTAAATCTGCTGTTGCATATGGTCTCTGTCTTTGATACTGTCTCAAGAGACTGCACTGATCTCTTCTTTTCACTCAGCAGTCTGTATCTTCTTTGTGGTTTTCGTGGGAGATTCCTTTCAAGCATTTTTACTGACAGGGTTATGGTTTACGTGTGTTAGAGATTTTAACAGACACTAGGAAAGGAAGTAGCTATTACAGTGTTGCTTTGCACATTTGAGGTGAGTTCATATTGTTTAGGCTTTTTGTAAATTACCAAGAAATAAGTTATATCAGCAGTTTAATTAGCAGCAAGGTAAACTGAGAAGTGTTTTGCACTTCAGTGTTATCTTTATAAAAGCCCGAGTCTGTATATAAGAAGGAAATTACAGCTAGGAGAGCTGGCTCTGTTTTTCACTGAATGAGGCCCTTAGTGAGCAGACAGTCTGATCAGGTATTTGATTAGTATATTACAAAGGAAGAGAACAGGTACATTTTCAACAAATTATTTCGAATGCTTTTTAAACTTGCTTTGTAGATTTCGGCTATTGCTCATTCTCCTCTGAGGTCAAGGGTGTTGAAAAGTGAGCTAAAGCATTTTTTTCAACAGCTCTTAACTGAACGTTGTTGCTGAGCCAGGGATGACTTAGTTTTCCTTTTGAAGAAACTCCAAGAAGGTTTACCTCTTCAGAAAAACAAAAATGCAACCAAAAGATGAGAGAAGCTTTTATTCAGTATTTTGCTACTGGCTTTCTATCAAGAGATCTTTTCGGGTGCTTAAAACATTAAAACATATCTTAAAGTAGATAATGTTGCTTGACTTAAGAATAAATACAAATATCAATGATTCTGCATTAGGAAAAAGCAAAAGTCTCCTTTTTTTGTCAAAAGTAATTGTTCTGGGATTTGGTTTGAGAGTTGACGGAAGTAACCCCTCTGGAGCACAGCTATCTTGTTTTTCCATTTTAGATATCCTGTATATGGGCCATAGGCTCTTTGAAAGCAGGCTTTCCTTTTCCATCAACATTAGGGGTATTTTTAAAACAAATTTGGTACACCTGAAAATTGCTTTACACATGACTAAAAAGGAAGATGAAAACTGAGAAAATATTCTTTTAAATCACATGCACTTTTTGACATAGGATTTAGTCGTTTTCAGAATTGGTCTGTCTATCATATAGCCAGTTTATGTTGCCTGCTTGAACATTTCCCCCCTGTTGCTGCATAAACTAGTAATAGAATTTGGCCTATGATAATGAATGATATTTCAGTATTTCTAGCAAGACTAATACCTGAAAATACTGAAAAATTGCACAAGAAAGCCTGATTTTGGGACATTTTCAGGACCAAGAGTGAGAACAGAAAGTAGCAAGGGATCAAATTCAGCCCTTGACATGAGTGGGTGCACCTCCCTTGAGATCAGTGAAATCACCCTGAATTATGCACGGGCTGAATTTGGCCCAAGGAGAGGGATGGGAGACAGAGAAGTAGGAAGTAGGCTGATCAGGAAAGGAAAAAAAGCAGAGTAAGGGGAAAGCTGAAAGGGAAACAGGAAGCTTAAAAAATTGTTAATGATTTTAAATCCAGCAGGAGACTCATAGAAGTCAGCAGGGATATAAACAAACCAATCTAGAATCCTATTTTGGAATTCAACTGTCAGAGACATACGGTTCCAAAATATTGTATATCTTTTCCCCAAGCTTTTTCTTCCTATGAGTGATATCCTGGATAAAGGGTTTTTTGTGAAACGTCTTAAAAATTGTCGAACAAAACTGCGGTATTGACTGGGATGATTTCTCTGCATGTGGAATTTTATATGAATTTGGGTGCTACGAAATCATTACCCAGGATGGAATATTTCTGAAGAGCAGTCTCTTGATGATACTAGATTTTTCCAAATGACAAATATTTAAAAAAAAAATCCCCATGGGAAACACACACAAACGCTAGTTGAGCACAGGCTGCATTATCTGTATAGCTTGTTCAGGATAGGAACAAAGTATAAGTGTTTCCAATAATTGCATATAAATGTTTCCCGAGTGGTGTTGCATCCGTCCTTAGTTAAAGCACTGCTTATATGGAGAAACAAATGGATATATTCCCCATCATCACGTTGCCTCTCCACTCTGCAACAATACAGCTAATTCACATGATTGTCACGGGGTAAGGAATTGGGGGGTATTTACGAGTAGAGCTTTTTTAAAATACTGACAACATACTACTGTAGTTCACATCTCGCAGGCACGAGGGAGTTGGGGTGTGGAGAATTTTGGAGTGAGATAGTCCCAAATAATAAGCTACAGCATAGCAGCAAAAGCCAGGAGCTTCTCAGAGAGGCTGCCAGACGTACTGGGCCTTGCAACCAGATCCTGAAAACCAAGGACATGATACTGTGGGTTGCTGTAAGGAAAGGGGAAGCCAGTGGTCTTTTGGGGGAAGGAATATGAAAAGCCCAGCAGGAGCTCCTGTCTCACCCTTAGGTTGAAATCATAGACCTATTGAAGTTGCTGGGAGTTTTGCCATTGACCTCAGTAGGGCCAGGATTGCATCCTACTAGTCCTTTGCTCTTATCTAGCAGAGAAGCACTTTTCACCTTTATTTTTATTTGAAAAGTTTTTTTAGGAGCAAATTTTACAAAAATGTATATATCAGCAGCAGCACAAAGTAGGTGTTGTTAAAGTCACAGCCAACCCAGTCTCTGGAAATTCAATATTAAGGAGGTTTAAAATCAAAAAGTTTTGTTAATAGTACAGCAGAGAAGTGTGATATCTCTATTTATTTGTTAATTAATAAGCTTTACAGTACACCCATCATTGTTATAGCAAGGGGTATAATACAAAGATCATCAGCTATAGTTAACTTATAGGTCAAACCTACACTGTGTTTCTACCACCTAATCCTCTGACTCACTTTTTGTCTTCCCCTCAGCTCCATGGCTGAAGGCCCAGATTTTCAAAAAGACCCAAACATTTGTAGATTCTGAGGCCAGAAGGGACCATTGTGATCATCTACTCTGACCTGTTTAGCACAAGTCATAGAACTTCCCCAAAACAATTCCTAGAGCAGATCTTTTAGAAAACATCTAATCTTGATTTTAAAATTGCTAGTGATGAAGAATCCACCACAATTCTTGGTAAATTGTTTCAATAGTTAATTACCCTTTCTGTTAAATATTTGTACCTTATTTGCCGTCTGAATTTGTCTAGATTCAGCTTCCAGTCATTGGACTGTTACACCTGTCTCTACTTATAGACTGTGATCAAATCATCACTTAACATTCTCTTTGTTAAGCTAAATAGCTTGAGCTCCTTGTGTCTATCGCTGTAAGGTATGTGAGAGTAAATGTTTTACATTTAAATTGTTTTACATCCTAAATATTCCTACTTTCAGGTTATGTCAGGCTATGAGAAGAAGGAAATACCAGAGTCCAAATACCCAACTGGGAATGCTCTTTCTGGTAATCTCCTGGAGTTGAAATGTGGGGAAAGATAACAAGAGAATTCCAGCCCATCACACCCACTGCAAAGAGGCAAAGGATAGTCATTCAACAGGCGCAAAATATCACAGAAATGCCACTGTCATGCTGGAAGGAGCTCTCAGGAGCTCCTGAGCCCTGTGTTAAAATGTTTGCACCTAATACAAAGGAAAGGCTGGGATGATTTCCCTGTCTCTGATGAAATCACCCTGTCTCTAGAAATCAGTAAATCATCTCTGCCAGAGATGGTTTCTCAAAATGCTTCTGAAGAGCAAACTTTTGCTTTTGGCGTTGACCAGACTGAACCGAATGACAAGAATTTTAACAAAATATCTCTTGGGGAAGATTCCACTTGTATGCACTTATGATAAAGTTTTCATCCCATGGCCCATCTTCAGGTTATACAAATTGAACAATCTGCTGTACTGTCAGTGTACTCAGTATATTATTCTAGACCAAAGTGTGAACATTTCCAACAAAAGTTTGCCGCCCCCTCCATTGATTGGAGGAAGCTGTTTTTTGTTTAAATGGGAAAAGAAATTAAGAAATCCCTCAAGTGTCTCGTGCACGCATGCTCTCTGCAAATGCATGCACCCCTTTATACATAGGGTCTAACAAAAGATTTATTGCAGCCGCTAGGTTAAAATATTGGCAGCACATCACTGAGAAGTGCCACAGGAGCTACAGTATAAATTTTTTGCCCCCCACACTCCATATCTTGTTACAGAAGTTATCACTGAAGTGTTCCACAGATTTCCAGTGGATTCTGATTAAAAGGTTTTCAAAAATAGGGACAAAGGTTGTCATGGAAATAGACAGATCTCTTTAATGATAGTATTACTGTCGGGTGCCAGGCTAATTTGTTCCTGGGGGGGAAATGCAAGTTGGGCTATTTACATCTGTGGTACAGGCTTGATCTAGCTCTTTATAGACACCCATGTCAATTGACTGGATGTCTTTCAAGTAGTTTAGGTTTCTCCCATTGGGTGTAAGATCTGATGATAGCTATTTTAAAGTACTAATTGAATAGTGATAGTTTTACTGATCTCTCCTTTATTTCAAAAAGAAATCCACATGAGAAGCTGCAGACTGTGTTGTGAAGGCATGTGGCAGACTGTGACAATGGGTTGATATGTAAACAATAAAGAATATGATACTATGCATGATGTTTCATTTCAGAGTAGCTTGGAACAGTAATGCAGATGAGTGCATTAATCTCATTAACTATTTAGAAATGAAAGATCATGTACAATAACTTATTATTTATTGCTCTTCTGACATGTCTCTTCCATAAGATTTGTCATTAAAATTAAAATATAGACATTTAACAGCTAGTTTAAAAGAGTCTATGACTTTGCTGTTAGGTTCTAGTACATTTTTCACTGAAGATTCCAACAAACCTATTGCCATTCTACTATCTTATGGTGATTGGTTAGTAGAATATTTAGATTGTAATGGTGCCAAGGATAATTTAAAAGATATCACAAAGATAGGGTTCAAAAACAGTAAATTGAGGGACACTGGTAACCCCATCAATCACTGAAATCTAAAAAAGGCAGTAGGCACAAATCACCCCTGGTGAACAGTAGCTCCATTCAAACCAATATGCGACAGTTGCCTAGGTCATGTCTTGGTATAAATAAAATAGTAGGATTGTCATTTTATTTCTTCAGTAAATAAATGTATTATAGGCTTTTTGGAAGGATCATGCTTTTCACAGCAGTGAAATCAGAGTTGGGTATCTAGGCATTTTAATAGCTAGCCATGCCTGAACATGCCTTTTGTGCGTCATAGATTTTTATTACTAGTAAGACAAGTGACATTATTCATTGTTCCAGAATGGAATCTGTTACCAACAAGGGTTTAGTAAGGTTTGAATTTATTTTGTAATTAAAGAGACCTCAGGGTAAGTCATCTTCGTTGGATTTATTAAGGTAATTAGTTAATTAGACAGCGCATAAAAGAAAAAGAGAGACATCACCGCAGTCTGTGAGAATCCATTTCTAAACCACATAAACCCGAAATATAGCCAATAAGCCCATCTAAACTCTACAATTTTCTATTCCTAAAAACTCCTAAAAATTATCCTGTTTCTTGCCTTGCCATTGGATCTTGACCTCTATACTGACAAGGTGCAGTTACATCTATTAACAGGGAAATACACACAGTGATACATTTACTTGGACTCAGCCATATTTCAGTGAGAAAGATTGATGGCAACAGATATATGCATATATTCTATATTATTGTTCAGGTACTGAGATACTGAACCACTTATTGGTCCAGACTCTATGTGGGGCATCTTAAAGGAATGGAGATGGTCACAATCTTCTCTGGTATTGTAGCGGGTATTGGCAGTTCGGGAGTTGGAAGAACCCTTCCCATTAAGATGACTAATCTGTAAGCTGTCTAGGTGTCATTGGTTGGTCAACTGTCTGCTGCTATCAGCCTTGCTAAGGTTACATTATACCATTCTATATCTATAATGGTAATAGCTAAAACAAGGATTCTAACAATATATACAAAAAGTTTAACATTTCTCCCCCTCGGGTGCACAAATTAAAATAATATACAAATTAAAACAAAATAAAATAGAAATTTGTCAAGTTTGTATAAACACTTTGAGGATAATAAATGTTTGATATTTGCTTATTCTTATGAAATAAAGGTAGAACAGCTTTTGCAATTTTTTAAATGAGCTTTAACATCTTACAACATAAGTTACTAAACATTATATATTGTTGTTTTTAATCATTCTGGCTACAACATAATTATAGCTTTATTTTAATGTAACTATATTTTATTATAGCTTATTAACATTGCTTTATATTAGGGCTGTGAAGCGATTAAAAAAATTAATCGCATGATTAATCACGTGATTAATCGCTCTGTTAAACAACAATAGAATACCATTAATTTTAAATATTTTGGAGATTTACTACATTTTCAAATATATTAATTTAAATTACAACACAGAATATAAAGTGTACACTACTCACTTTATATTTATTTTTTATATTTGCACTGTAAAAAAATATTTTTCAGTTCACCTCATATAAGTACTGTAGTGCAACTTCTTTATCATGAAAGTTGAACTTACAAATGTAGAATTATGTACAAAAATAAATGCATTCAAAAATAAAACTTTAGAGTCTAAAAGTTCATTCAGGTCTACTTCTTGGTCAGCCAATCACTCAGACAAACAAGGTTGGTTACAATTTGCAGGAGATAATGCTGCCTGCTTCTTGTTTACAATGTCACCTGAAAGTGGAAATGGGCATTCACATGACACTGTTGTAGCTGGCGTTGCAAGATATTTATGCGCCAGAGGTGCTAAAGATTCATACGTCCCTTCATGCTTCAACCACCATTCCAGAGGACATGCTTCCATGCTGATGATGGGTTCTGCTTGATAACGATCCAAAGCAGTGCAGACCAAAGCATGTTCATTTTCATCATCTGAGTCAGATGCCACCAGCAGAAGGTTGATTTTCTTTTTTGGTGGTTTGGGTTCTATAGTTTCTGCATCAGACTGTTGCTCTTTTGAGACTTCTAAAAGCATGCTCCATACCTCATCCCTCTCAGATTTTGGATGGCACTTCAGATTCTTAAACCTTGGGTTGAGTGTCGTAGCTGTTTTTAGAAATCTCACATCAGTATCTTCTTTGCATTTTGTCAAATCTGCTGTGAAAATGTTCTTAAAACAAACATGTGCTGGGTCATCATCCGAGATTGCTGTAACATGAAATATATGGCAGAATGTGGGTAAAACAGAAAAGGAGACATACAATTCTACCCCCAAGGAGTTCAGTCACAAATTTAATTGACTCATTATTCTTTTAACTAGTGGTATTTGCATGGAAGCATGTCCTCTGGAATGGTGGCCGAAGCATGAAGGGACATACGAATGTTTAGCATATCTGGCATGTAAATACCTTGCAATGCCTGCTACAAAAGTGCCATGTGAACACCTGTTCTCACTTTCAGGTGACATTGTAAATAAGAAGCAGGCAGCAGTATCTCCCGTCAGTGTAAACAAACTTGTTTGTCTTAGCGATCGGCAGAGTAAGTAGGACTGAGTGGACTTATAGGCTCTAAAGTTTTAAACTGTTCTGTTTTTGAGTACAGTTATGTAACCAAAAAAAATCTGCATTTGTAAGTTACACTTTCACGATAGAGATTGCACTGCAGTACTAATATGAGGTGAATTGAAAGATACTATCTCTTTTGTTTATCATTTTTACAGTACATATATTTGTAATAAAAAATAATATAAGGTGAGCACTGTGCACTTTGTATTCTGTGTTGTAATTGAAATCAATATTGAAAATGTAGAAAAATGTTCAAAAATACTTAATAAATTTCAATTGGTGTTCTATTGTTATAAGTACAATTAAAGCTGTGATTAATTTTTTTATCATGATTAATTTTTTGAGTTAATCGTGTGAGTTAACTGCGATTAATTGACAGCCCTACTTAAAATATTACTATATATAACAATGAGAAAAAAACCTCCATATTTTATATATTCATTCATGGCTAGTAAAAAGGGGGTAAAAGTTTTAGTAATTATGCCAGGATTAAAAGCGGTTAGCATTTTGTTGCTCTGCACCATATTTTAAACAAGTTAAGAAAAGTTAAAAGTTCCTTTAGCTTTGGAATTCCTGAAGGGTTAAAATCATTAACTTTATTGAACTCATCCGATAGCAGTAATGATCAATGAAGCAGATGGGCATTGGAAACCTGTCCATCCTTAAACATTTAAGTATCTCTAAGTATCACCGAAAAAAACTATTTAAATTAATAACTGAGTTTTAGCTGGATTACACTTCAGCCCTGCTTGTTGGAGTAATCAAGTAATTCTGTCAAAGCCAAAGGTGTTTTACTTGAGTGACTGTAGCAAGGCAAAAATTGTCAACATATTGGAGGGAAAAAAGCAAATGATTTTAAAAGTAACACACACTTTATTTGTCCTTTAAGTGAGGAAGAAAGGAATGGATTTACAACAGTTTCTAGCGCTAAGGGTTTTCTTCATATCGGATAAAAATATCCATTCCTCTCCTATGTCTATTAAGAAATCAAGCCACCAACCTTCAGCTAATAACCTACATAACCCATAAGCAAACAACAAAACATTCTAGACGTATGCTTAATACTTTCATTTACCTAAGGGCTTTACTTTTGCTCTTTCTCCTACTCCTTTCCCAACCCACACCCCTGCCACTGTACTTTGCAGGTCAGAGGGGTTATGTGAGCAGGGTTTTGGATTACTCTGTGTTCATTTACTAATTCACTTTTGACATTTACATCAGCTATAGCCTTGTTCAAACAGATGTTGAACTCTATAGAAGCATTGATGTACTCAAAGAGGCACCTATTTCAAATGTATGGTTTAGCTGCTAAACAAAGAAGCCATTTGACATTAGTTATTTGTGTTCGGCTTCTCTTCTTAGCATGACATTCCCAAAGGTTCGTGGGGAAGTCTGGCTCATAGACAAGCTATAGGCCTTGTAAAAGTCTGGTTCATAGGTCAACAGATCGCATACAAATAGTTTAGATTTTCATGATTTTTACAGATTTAGTACCTGATTTTACAGTTCTTGCTCGGGCAGAACTCCCATTCAGTTTAAAAGGAGTTTTACCTAAATAAGAAATTAATTGGCTCCTTCGGACATACAAATGATGTTATGTACTTTTTTTAAATTGATCTTTATTATTTATTTATATTTCACTGGTGCCTAGATGAATCAACCAATATCAGGCAGCATTGTGCTAGGTGCTGAACGAATACATAGTGTAAGAGACAGTTCATGCTTTGACGATCTTACAATCTAAATAGAGAGGATGGACGAAGAATGAGAGGAAGAGAAAGTAGTAGTATCCCCATTTTACAGGCACAGAGATTTATTGGCTTGCTCAAAGCCACAGAGGGAATTGATCAGCTCCTGTGGGGATGTGGCTAAGCTGGTAACCTCTTTTGTTGTCTGGAAGTGCCATTTTCACAAAGGGGAGAAACTCCAATCAGTATTGGATGATGCTGTATTCAACTGTTGGAGGTACAGGGTCATGCCATGAAGGTTAGTTTTTAAAATATCTGAAGTATTCCTGGGCCTTTATATACCTCTTTTTAGAACTACTCTTGTATTCAAATTGGCTTTATAAATCAGTTCAAATTTAATTACATGCACAGATCCAGTAGCAGGGAAAAATATGTCGTTTATGCTCTCTTGAATTTCATACTGTAGTTTCCAGTGGAAATGGCAGGTGCTCAGCACTGTTCAGGATTTGGACCCCAATGCCTGTCTTTTTTTGCATGAAATAGTTTTATCTTCTGTATATTTTTTTTTAAAATTGTTCACTGAGATGAGTGCCAAGAGAGATCTGGGGGGATCTGACAACCACCTGTCATTTTTTCTCTCTGTTCAGTGAGGTTTTTCCCGGCTGTAGATTTGCTGCCACGCCAGCTCCACATCAAAAAGCTGGCATTTTTACCCTTGAATACTAAATTCTGTTCTGAGTATCTGTGCAAGCCTGTGTTTGATGTTAGTGTTGTGAGTGTTGTCTCCCAATCAGTCACACACTGCAAAGATTACCAGTATATCACCAGTTAAGGTGATAGAATTTGGAGGGTTGGGGGAGGGGGAGAAGGGGGCGGGTGGAACTTGGCCAAGGTAGCATGTAGTACTGTATGGTGTTTGTTTCATCAGTGAAACTCTTTACCGTTTAGATTCATTTATTAATCAGCTGGCATGGATACTGGAAAAAGGAAAGCAGATGACAACCTCCCCATTACCTGAAATCGAATATTTCACCTTTCCAGCACACTCTCACTCCAATGTCCACTGGCACAGAAGGTGACAATTCCTGTGTCTCTCTGACATTTGGGTTTTCTGCAGTGTTATTGTAGCTGTGTCAGTCCCAGGATATTAGACAGACAAGGTGCATTAGGTAGTATCTTTCATTGGAACAACTTCTGTTAGTGAGAGAGACAAGCTTTCAAGCTTACAGAGCTTTTTTTCAGTCTTCTTCTGTCTCTCTCACCAACAGAAGTTGGTCCAATCAAAGATATTACCTCACCCACCTTATCTGGGTTTTATGTATAGCAATAAAGGGCCTGATCCAAAGCCCACTGAGGTCAATGGAAATCTTTCCATCAACTTCACTGAGCGTTGGGTCAGGCCAATATAGTGGTATCAGTTTTGCTATTAAGATTAAGATCGGGGGTTGGACTAGATGACCTTCTGGGGTCCCTTCCAACCCTGATATTCTATGATTAGGTATATCCTAATTTTTCTCTTTTTCTTTCCATGTGGGTTTATTTGCATTGACATCTGAGCTTGCCCTCTGTCCAAAGGAGAGTCCAGACACAAGTCTTAGCTATTTCTTTGGCCATGTCTACACTACAGATTTTTTCTGGCATAGTTATGTTGATCAGGAATGGGAAGTGGTGATATCCCTAATGGACATAGCTGTATCAGCAGAAGCCCTGATTACAGGTGCAGTGACACTGTCAAGACTGCTTGTGATGGCACAGTTGTTTTTATTCAGGGTGTGTCCATGTTGAATAAGTTAAACTGGCTGAAGTGCAGCTTTTCAATCTGAGACCTCCCTCAAATAGTCACGATAATTGCCCCTCTCTTTACTTCAGTTAGGCAGCTGCTATTAGGGATTTACTTTCTCTGAAAGGTGAGTAAACAAACAACATTATCCAAGAATGGACACTGATACCATTCAGGTAAAAAGAGGAGGCAGGTAAAAGCTCTGTGAAGATCCAGAATTAACTCAGTCTCGTGAACAAGAATCCAGATGTGTCTTCTGAATCCGGGTCTCCTGTGTATGTCAGTGCTCATTTCCGTTCTGATCAGTAACATGCTGAATACATTTGAGTCTGTAGTGTTTAATGTTTTTGCTGCCAGCTTGCCATTTGTTGACACAGCATTGAATCAGATTTGCTAATACTCTCCCTAAGTCTGCAGGTCCTAAAAATAAACATTTTACACAGGTGGAAGCTTTGGCTGGAATTGTTGTTTGGCTTGACTTGCCAAATTCTTAGATCTCGTCTGATAAATGTAAATCAAGTCAGAAGTATTTGGCAAAGTGGGTCAGCACCTGATTCAAATTCAGATGCCTGAGTAGCTGTGCTGGGTATTTTGGCATGGCATTGCATTGCCTCTCTTAACTTGATGTGCCACATTGTTTGGTTATTAGAGGTTTGTCATATCCCTAGGAAGAGCTGTACTGTCTACGCTTCTTCTACGAAATTATTGCAGTAATTACATCATGTCATTCTAAATCATTGATTGGTAATCAGTCTACTTTCATCATCATGGTATTTGAGTTGCCTGGCTGACACTGTGGTATTAACATCAGAAGAATTGTCTTACGCAGCTGGCATCTCCGGGGATTGGAGAATCCACTAAGTTAGAAATGAAAAAGATCTATCAGATCTAATCTATCTCCCTGCCAATGCAGGATAGCTCCTTACAATGTTTCAGTATAGATGACACCACTCATAACATTACCGGTTCCCACAAAAGTAGCATGCTCACTTACCAATGTCCTTAGTGATTTAGTTGCCAAATTTTTAGTCTCCGTCTACACTGAAAAGTTAACAGGTTTCAGAGTAGCAGCTGTGTTCGTCTGTATCAGTAAAAAGAACGAGGAGTCCTTGTGGCACCTTAGAGACTAACAAATTTATTTGAGCATAAGGTTTCATGGGCTAAAACCCACTTCATCAGATACATGCAGTGGAAAATACAGTAGGAAGATATACACACACACACACACACACACAGAGAAAATGAAAAAAATGGGTGTTGCCATACACACTATAACGGGAGTGCTCAATTAAGGTGAACTATTATCAGCAGGAGAAAAAAACCTTTTGTAGTGATAATCAGGATGGCCCATTTCCAACAGTTGACAAGAAGGTGAGAGTAACAGTGGGGGGGGGGGATAAGAATGGGGCAATAGTTTTACTTTGTGTAATGACCCATCCACTCCCAGTCTTTATTCAAGCCTAATTTAATGGTGTCCAGTTTTCAAATTAATTCCAATTCAGCAGTCTCTCGTTGGAGTCTGTTTTTGAAGTTTTTTTGTTGTAATATTGCGACTTTTAGGTCTCTAATCAAGTGACCAGGGAGATTGAAGTGTTCTCCAACTGGTTTTTGAATGTTATAATTCTTGATGTCTGATTTGTGTCCATTTATTCTTTTACATAGAGACTGTCCGGTTTGGCCAATGTACATGGCAGAGGGGCATTGCTGGCACATGATGGCACATATCACATTGGTAGATGTGCAGGTGAACGAGCCTCTATAGTACGGCTGCTGTGATTAGGTCCTATGATGGTGTCCCCTGTATAGATATGTGGACAGAATTGGCAATGGGCTTTGTTGCAAGGATAGGTTCCTGGATTAGTGTTTCTGTTTTGTGGTGTGTGGTTGCTGGTGAGTATTTGCTTCAGGTTGCGGGGCTGTCTATAAGCAAGGACTGGCCTGTCTCCCAAGATCTGTGAGAGTGAGGGATCATCCTTCAGGATAGGTTGTAGATCCTTGATGATGCTCTGGAGAGGTTTTAGTTGGGGGCTGAAGGTGACAGCTAGTGGCGTTCTGTCACTTTCTTTGTTGGGCCTGTCCTGTAGTAGGTGACTTCTGGGTTCATCAACCTCAGCCTGGACCAGTCCACACAAGATATCCACTTCCTGGACGCTACGGTGCTGGTAAGCGATGATCACATAAACACCACCCTATACCGGAAACCTACTGACCGCTATACTTACCTACATTCCTCCAGCTTTCATCCATACCACACCACACGATGCATTGTCTACAGCCAAGCTCTAAGATACAACCTCATTTGCTCCAACCCCTCAGACAGAGACAAACACCTACAAGATCTCTATCAAGCATTCTTACAACTACAATACCCACCTGCTGAAGTGAAGAAAGAGCTTGACAGAGCCAGAAGAGTACCCAGAAACACTAACCTAGGAACCTATCCTTGCAACAAAGCCCATTGCCAACTCTGTCCACATATCTATTCAGGGGAAACCATCACAGGACCTAATCACATCAGCTGCACTATCAGAGGCTCGTTCACCTGCACATCTACCAATGTGATATATACCATCATGTGCCAGCAATGCCCCTCTGCCATAGGGGCATAGCTACACCAGTAAAAAAACTGAAGCCCCATCCAATATTGCTATGTCAACCTAACTACCAGTGTAGAAGCAACTATGTTGACGTGGCTGTCGATGTAGTTTCTATAACTCAGGGAGGTAGTATTCCAACACTGATGGAAAACCCCTTTTGTCAGTGTATGTTGATCTACACAATGGGGTTTTGCTGGCATAGCTACAGTGACGTTGCATGCCAGTGTAGTCTCCGTAGTATAAACCTACCCTTGGACAGAGAAGCCATAGAAGATCTGAAAGCTGAGGATTAAAATAAACAGAAAGTGAAAATGCAAACCACAGAAAAATATGCAGATGAAGGGGGACAGTGTTACCTGGCTGGGAGGAGATTGATGAGGCTTCAGTACCGAGGAATAGAGAGTTTAAAAGGGGACATAACTTTTAATTTCTTATTCCTACTCCCAAGCAAACAGCTTACCATCCGTAGGCATACTGGGTTTTTGCAACCCCATAGAGTTGGCGCAGTCCCGTGTTCTTTAGTGTACTTTTCTATATTATTGAAAGCAGCAGAAGAGTTTTGCAGTTTCAGTAAAAAGCATGAAGCAGAATTCAGCAGGTCAATATCCAAGATAAGCTTCTTACTTACAGTGACAGCATCCAATATAGATAAGAGGTGATTGAAAATGTTCATGAGATTTCTCTTATGTGCTCTAAAATGAATGAGGGCATACAGAGACTTTGTTTCCTTCAGTATTGAGAATTCAACATATTCAATTACAATTTTAAAAACATTCTCAAAGAAACCCTATTTTGTTTTTTCACTATAAAATGAAGTTAAGAAGCTATTCACCCTAACAGACTGTCTGGAACAAACTGGATGTGGTCAGTAGGAATTAATTTGTCTGTATTTGTGAAATGGCATCTTCATTGTGAGATCTAATAGCCAGTTGAGTTGTAGGAAAATTGTATTTACCATTATAGATACTCATCACTATAACTTCTTAAATTATGGTTTAATTTGAAGAGCTTTCTCCGTTTACTATCGGACAACACATTGAATTTCATTGTTCAGTAATCCAGTCCAGCTGTGCCAGCTGTTAAATATTCAAGCATACACTCTGTGTTTTTCTTAACAATTCATTTGTATTTAGTTACCTTCCTCCGTTACAGATTAGATACTGAATAACCAGGAGTTGGAATAAAAGATGGTAATTTTAGATGCTTCTATGTGTACTTGGCTGAACAAGTTTCTTCTTCCTCTGAGGTTGTTCTCTTAGGTATTTTTGTCCATAATTATCCTATTACTGGCTAACTTCTAGAAACTAAAGCAGATTCTTTTTAGACATAAATATTCATCAGAACCTTTGGCTACTAGCTTGTTACTCACAAATTCCTTTTGCTATCCTGGTTTGTTTTGTTTGTAATGGGGTTGCAAAAATTGTCTTGCTTATTAAACTCGGATACTATTGAGGAGTGGATGGATTTAAATCTTGCATTGAAAATCAGCTATTGATTTTTAAAAGCTTGGATGCTGTAGTTAATTTCTTTTTCCAGGCGCATCACATCCTGTTCTAAGTTATTTTTTTCCAGTGGTAGTACAACAGATTTTATAGACTAGTTCTGTTGCTTCTTTCAGTTTCACAGCAAGATCATTTTCTGTAATGTGAGCATGGTCTGGTTTACTCTTGTGCTCTATCTTCTTTTTTTCTGTCCTGTTTTGGTGGCCCTGAGTGATAATGTCATTCTTTGCTTGATGTTAAGAGAGCTCAGAAAAGGTCTCTTCAGTAAAACAAAACCAAATCAAGCTGGTCTAAAATCCTTTTGGGATTGTGTTGAAGTTTGGTTAATATTAGTCAGAACCACTTTCTGTAACCTTTAATCTAAGGATTCCAAAGAAGTTTCGACATCCCTGTTGTGTTGAATGGTATGTATTGTCTTGCATACCAAATGTTATAAGTAAAATTTCCTTTGTGGAGTCATGACGACTTTAGTCCTAATATTTGAATGATTCAGCAAAAGGATATTTCTGGCTTTAAGTTGTTGTTTAACTATTTCAACAGCAGCTTTTCTGTTGTTTTACACGTGGCTGCTTAAATTAGGCCTTTCATAACTGCTTTCAATCTGTAAAAAGTCTTTTTTTGTTTTTAAAAACTGGACTGTACTTTTTTATTCCTGCCCAAAATAATAAGATTTCCTTTCAGGGGACAGCAAGTTCACCCAAAAGAGGCTAAGTAGTTGAATTTTACAGACTAGCTGCTGGTTTTGACCCTGGTGTTTTGCAGTCAAAGTGCTCTGTAGTGACTCTAGAAGGTGAAGAAGGGGAGGCAGGACTCCATTCCCCAGAGGCAACCATCTTGCATGCACACAGAGAGGCAAAATTCCAATGCTGAGGATGTGCACATCACCCCTGGGCTGGTTCATTGTCATTGCAGCCCTTGAAGAGTGTCTAGCTCCACTATCATGCTTCTTTGCCCTTGTGTTCCAATCATGCAAGGACCAGAATTAGCTACCCCCCTGTTCAGGTGTGTAAGCAGAGAAGCTTCTTTGTGTTATCTTTTCAGATCTGAATACTTCTTAATTTCAGTGAAGTGAAACTGTGCAGCTGGCCACTAACTCAGTACTGAGCCTAATCAGAACCTCAGATTCCAGTACCTCTGAACTCATAGAATTTCAGATCTAGTCCCTAGTGATGCCCATCAGGTAAGCCCCAAATTCCTGTTATTGCCTTTTAAAGTCTACAAAGTAAATGGAAAGTAGAATGATTTTAAAAACTAGAAGATTTCTTTACAGAAAAAATGTTTGACATGTAAAACCCAATAAATCTTATTTATCCCTTGTGTTAACTCCCTTGAGCTTGTTGGAGTTACACCAAAGGTGCACTCCCAAATACAACCTTCTATCAATATTTGGAAATTAGATATTAGATTTGCTCCACATATGCTGGCATAAATAAATCACCTCTAAATAATAGCCACATCTATACATGGAAGAAATGAGCAGAAAATTTACCTCCCAAAAAGGTATGGTAGAAGCAAAATTAGGAGTAATGCTTATTGAAGAGGAGGAGTTGGACGGTACTTGTGCAATAGTACAGGTAATTTACAACACTGAGGCCTGATTCTGCCATCCTAACAAATGTTTAGTTGCACCTTCTTACACAAGTCAGCTCATGGGAATAATTATATAGCCACCAACATGACTGTAGGTGGCAGAATTAGATCCTCCCACAATCTTTATAATACTACAGTAAAGCCAAAGTAGGACTAGGATTAAAGTAGGATTAAATGATTAGGGGACTGGAACACATGAGTTACGAGGAGAGGCTGAGGGAGCTGGGATTGTTTAGCCTGCAGAAGAGAAGAATGAGGGGGGATTTGATAGCTGCTTTCAACTACCTGAAAGGGGGTTCCAAAGAGGATGGCTCTAGACTGTTCTCAATGGTAGCAGATGACAGAACGAGGAGTAATGGTCTCAAGTTGCAGTGGGGGAGGTTTAGATTGGATATTAGGAAAAACTTTTTCACTAAGAGGGTGGTGAAACACTGGAATGCGTTACCTAGGGAGGTGGTAGAATCTCCTTCCTTAGAGGTTTTTAAGGTCAGGCTTGACAAAGCCCTGGCTGGGATGATTTAACTGGGAATTGGTCCTGCTTTGAGCAGGGGGTTGGACTAGATGACCTTCTGGGGTCCCTTCCAACCCTGATATTCTATGATTCTATGATTCTATGCTAACAATACAAGCAATTTTTAGAAATCTTTTGCCGAGGACAATAATGTCATACATATAGATCCCACTTCGACATCACTTAAGTATATGTTTTAGTGCATTGCGGAACTGGGGCCAAAAGTGGAACTATAGGAGAATGCTGTTTGCATAATAAATGTCCAGTAATTTGGCAAACATTGTTAAATGGAAAGATGACCTCCTATTAGATCAGAAATTTGCTGTATTGACAACATTGCTGTAAGTTTGGGTAATTACCTCATAAACTAGGAAACATCTGAATGTATTCAATCCTGTGCCCAAAGTGCACTATGTGAATATGTATCTGGAACAATGAACATTACAAGAATCGCTATAAAAGAATGGCAAGCCTTCCAAGGCAAAAAGTCGGTGTGTGAACAAGCCAAAACTCTAAACCTTGCTTCAGAGTGGAAACTGTGGTTCTTGATCTTACGCTGTAAAATGTCCCTGTATACATTAGGAGGAATTTATGACCTTATAGTAAAACCAAGGACTGGAAATTAGGAGACCTAGTCCTAATTTTTTTTTAAAGGGACTTTTTTAGGATCTTGACCAAGACATTTAGGGATAGTCTTTCAGTGGAGCTATGCTGAATCTTCATTGAGTGCTGTCCCTGTGGCACCGTTGATCAGAGACCTTCGGTAGCAGTGCCTGGTCGGGACGCATGTGCTCAGCTGCTGTCTCGCGGTCTCGTTAGAGTCTGCCTGAGCGTGTGTCATAAATATAAAGGGAAGGGTAACCACCTTTCTGTATACAGTGCTATAAAATCCCTCCTGGCCAGAGGCAACATCCTGTTACCTGTAAAGGGTTAAGAAGCTCAGCTGACCTGGTTGGCACCTGACCCAAAGGACCAATAAGGGAACAAGATACTTTCAAATCTTTGGTGGGGGGAGGCTTTTGTTTGTGCTCTTTGTTTACGTGTATATTCTCTCTTGGGACTGAGAGAGGCCAGAGAAAATCCATCTTCTCCAACCCATCCTAATCCAAGTCTCCAGTATTGCAACCAGTATAGGTAAGCCAGGCAAGGCAGATTAGTTTATCTTTTGTTTTATGTGAATTTTCCCTGTGTTAAGAGGGAGGTTTATTCCTGTTTTCTGTAACTTTAAGGTTTTGCCCAGAGGGGGATCCTCTGTGTTTTAAATCTGAATACCCTGTAAAGTATTTTCCATCCTGATTTTACAGAGATGATTTTTACCTTTCTTTTTTTTTAATAAAATCCTTCTTTTAAGTACCTGACTGATTTTTCATTGGTCTTAAGAGCCAAGGGTTTGGGTCTGTGTTCGCCTGTACAAATTGGTGAGGATTATTATCAAGCCTTCCCCAGGAAAGGGGGTGTAAGGCTTGGGGGGATATTTTGGGGGAAGAAGTCTCCGAGTGGTCTCTTTCCCTGTTCTTTGTTTAAAACGCTTGGTGGTGGCAGCATACTGTTCAAGGCCAAGGCAAAGTTTATACCTTGGGGAAGTTTTTAACCTAAGCTGGTAAGAAGAAGCTTAGGGGGTCTTTCATGTGTGTCCCCACATCTGTACCCTAGAGTTCACGCACGCATCCCGCACCCCCCCCCCTTCTTAACCATCCTCGGCTGAAGATGGGACTTGGGGCAGTGCCAATCCTCTATCCTGGTTTCTGAAGGAAACAATTACAAAGAACATAGAAATAGTTAGTCAGTAACAACCCAGTTGTTTCCCTTCCTTTAGAATAGTTACTTAGTTTAAAAAAACAAAAACAAAAAAACCCCACCTTTTTTCTTCAAGTTTGTCTCCCGCTGAGACACTCTCCCCTGGCATTCCTAGCGCAATAATGCCAGGGGCTTCAGGATTCAAGAAATGTGCTTCCTGTCAGGATTCTATGCCAAAGTCCGATGGACACTCACGTTGTGTGTCCATTGTATGAGCCTCAAAACCAGGGCTCGTCGTGACAGGGACCTGCAGCTGAAAATCCTTCTCATGCAAAAATTGCGGCAGCTGCCTCTGGAGATGGGCAGTGGCAAACCCTCTCCCTCACTCTCCACAGCCAGGTCCAAATGAATTGGGAGCATGGCTTCACCCTCTCAGGTGAAGAGGCAAGAAGTCCAACTGTCTCCCTGCAGAGACTTTCACAAGGGTAAAGGGTCTCCTGCGAGATCCTTACCCTCAGTGCTGACAGTGCCGAAGGCAGGTGCCTCCGACCGTCCCAGCACCTCCACGGCTCCCGCGGAGCACAGAGGCAGGGACCTGATCTCTCATACTGGGAAGGTCCCCTTGGCACCGGTCCCCTCGGCACCGAAAATAGAC
This sequence comes from Caretta caretta, assembly GCF_965140235.1. Lineage (NCBI taxonomy): Eukaryota > Metazoa > Chordata > Testudines > Cheloniidae > Caretta > Caretta caretta. Next base: position 199,248,280 of record NC_134207.1, on the reverse strand, counting down.
CTGCTGCCGACAGCGCGCTCTGCCCTGGTGCCAAAAAGAACATAGGCACTGAGCCTGCCTACCACTCAGGTAGCAGCAGCGGACCTCCCGCAGGGCACCTATAAGCAGCCCGCGGCACCAGGGAAAGTCACACAAAACTCTGTGCACGCCTCTGAGTGCAGATGGCACGCAGCAGAATTACATCCCAGGGAGCAGCAACAACAGTTCCTCAGTCAGGACGGCCTCTCAGTGGCACATGAGCCTATCTCTCCGCTCCTGGACACGCAGCGCTCACTGTTTGAACAGTCGCTCTCCCCACCTCACCTGACCACCTTTACTGACAGCGAGCCTGATATGCAGCAGCAGGTGGAGTTCTCCCCAACTGCCTCTCCTCCTCCACCGGAACCTTTTACACCTCAGATCACAGCTCACAACCACCAGCCTCAGTTTCCCTACTTCGCCGCCCCCCCCCGTTGGGCATCACCTAACTTTTCTTATCCCATCCCTTGGCCTCACTGGTATCCTTGGCCAGCTCCTACTGCCACTCATCCTCATGCTTCTTCCACCAGACCACAAGCTCCTTCTGTGCTTCCATCTCCAGCGCCATCTACTTCTAGAGCGCCTGAACCCCCCTCTGAAGAGGTGGGCTATGGACCATACCCTGATTTGCCGACTCCTAACTCTCCATCAGCTCCAGATAGAGCCCTCATGCCTCCGCCTCCACAGAATGTGAATGACCTCAAACAGTTCCAGGAACTTTGCAAGAGGGTGGCACTCAGCCAAGACATCACTTTAGAGGAGGTCCAGGAGACACAACACAGACTCCTCAAAATTCTCCAACCCTCTGCGCCCTCAAAGATTGCGCTTCCCATAAATGAAGCAGTCCTAGAACCAGCTGACACACTCTGGCAGACCCCAGCCTCTATCTTATCAACTTGCAAAAAGTCTGAACGTAAATATTATGTTCCTGCTGAGGACGTAGACTTCTTATTCTCTCATCAACCAAATTCTCTTGTAGTGGATGCAGCGACACACAGGACAAAACAGCCACACTACCGGCCCGCCCCGCAAGACAAGGACCTCAAACACCTTGATATCTTGGGCCACAAGGTTTATACGCCTTCCACTCTACAATTCAGAATTGCAAACTATTCTGCCCTACTCGCAAGCTACTGACTTCGATCATTACAATAAACACTTCGATTTTATCTCCCATATCCTGGAGGACAGGAGAACAGACCTTAAGTCAGTCCTCGTCGAGGGCCAGTTGGTCTCCAGAACGGCCCTACAAGCATCTCTAGACATGGCAGACCCAGCAGCCCGCACTACTGCAACTGCAGTGGTTATGCACAGATCTTCCTGGCTCTCTGCATCCAGTATCCCAAAGACCTGCAGTCCAAAGTGGAGGACCTCTCCTTTGATAAAGATAAACTCTTTTCCAAGATAACCGACAAAGTTTTTCACACTCTAGAGCGCCCCTGCACACCCTGGGCATCTACCCATCCCAGGAGACAATGGTATCAACCTTACCAGAGGCCACAGACACAGCAGTATCACCGGCCTCAGGCCAGACCATACAATATACCCAGGAATTGCCCTAGACCACCTAGGCGCAGTCAAAACCAAGCGCGAACAGCCACCCCTCAGGAAATAAACAACAATTTTGAAATGTTGGTCGAGGGTCTGCACAACCACCCTTGACTCCACTGCCTACTTGCCCATTTGGCCACCGCCTCCAGGTTTTCCACCATGCCTGGCAGCAGATTACACAGGACCATTGGGTCCTGGAAATAGTTCAGTCCAGTTACTCTATCCCTTTTATATCCTACCTTCCTACCCTTCCCCATCCCTCTTCAGGGACCCCTCTCATGAGCACCTACTTCACGAAGAAGTGGCTCATCTTCTACAGCTAGATGCAGTGGAACCTGTGCTGACACAACATTGAGGAAAAGGGTTCTACTCCCACTACTTTCTGACCCAGAAAAAGACCAGGGGACGGAGGCCTATACTAGACCTACGCCAACTGAACAAATTCGTAAGGGTACAGAAATTCAAGATGGTCACACTGGGCATAATAATACCTACCCTAAGCCCACGACCTACAGGACGCCTATTTTCATATATCCATTCATCCAGCCCAGAGATGCTTCCTATGATTCACAATCGGACACAACCATTGCCAATACAGGGTACTCCCTTTCAGGCTCTCCACAGCACCAAGAGTATTCTCCAAGACCCTAGCTGTAGTTGTGGCCCACCTCCGCAGACATGGGATCATACTTTCCCCCTACCTAGACGATTGCTTCATCAAAGGCAACTCATACGATGAGACGCTACAAGCTACCCATTTCGCCATCTCCCTCTTCCACAGCTTAGGCCTGCAAATAAACGTCCAGAAAGCCACCCTGAGGCCTACACAGCAGATTGAATTCATTGGACCTCACCTGGACTCAATTTGAACCAGAGCCTCACTCCCACACAACATATTCCTTGCTATCATACATCTCATACGCATGCTCTCTGTTCGTCCCAGGACACAGGCAAGAATTTGCCTACAGCTTCTTGGCCACATGGCAGCCACCACCTTCATGGTCAAGTACACCAGGCTGCACATGAGATGTCTTCAGGGCTGGCTCAACTCCAACTACAAACCCAGCAGGCACAGCCTCTGCACGCTGCTAACTCCTCCAGCAAGCATACTAGCTTCCCTGCAATGCTGGACAAGACCAGAGAACCTCTGCATGGGCGTTCCCTTCCAACAACAATCCTCCATGCTCATGCTCACCATGGATACTTCCCTGATTGGTTGGGGAGCGCATCTGGGGGGACACACGGCACAAGGCTGCTGGTCGCCACCAGAGACGCGTCTACGCATAAATCTCCTAGACCTCAGAGCAGTGAGACAAGCCTGCCTTCACTTTCTTCTCCTCATAAAGAACAAATCTGACCGGGTCCTAACAGACAATATAGCATGTATGTTTTACATCAACAGATGGGGGAGCACGATCACACTCCCTATGCATGGAGGCCATCCGGTTATAGAATTGGTGCATACAACACCACATACAAATCATTGCTTCGTACCTACCTGGCTGTCACAACACTACTGCTGACGCACTCAACAGCCACTTCTCCACAGAATACGAATGGGAATTGCACCCTGTGATACTACAACAGCTCTTCTCCCACTGGGGCAGCCCGTCAATAGACCTCTTTGCCACAACCCAGAATTGCAAATGCCATCTATTTTGCTCCAGAGTGGGATTCGGGATTGCATCCCTAGGAGACACGTTCCTGATCCCGTGGAACAACTCCCTCATGTACGCCTTTCCGCCGATCCCTCTGATACACAGGGTCCTGCGCAAGATCAGAGACGACAAGGCCCGGGTCATGCTTATTGCCCCAGCTTGGCCGAGACAGACATGGTATCCTTCCTTACCTGTTCCATATGTCCGCCCATCTTCCACGGACTCTCCCCAACAGACCAGATCTGCTTTCTTAGGACAACGGACGGATTCTTCACCCTCAACTCAAGAAACTTCACCTGACAGCATGGTTCCAGACCCACAAACTAGCCTGTTCTGAGCAAGTCCGCTATGTCCTTCTGTATAGTAGAAAAGACTCCACTCGTAAAACTTACAGTAAAACTTGCAGAAGTCGAAGAGCTTGTCCCTCTGGTGCTCAAATAAACATTTAACACCCCCTAACATCCTAGACTACTTTTTGAAACTAAACTCAGCTCCATCAGAGTACACCTTGCGACCCTCACCACCTTCCATGATTCACTAGACAGCTATTCACTCTTTGCTCACCCCACCATAAAACGTTTTTTCACGGACCTACAAAATCTCTACCCTGAGATTTATGCATCGGCAGCTGCATGGAATCACAATCTTGTTCTTCGCAATCTTATGAAACATCCATTTGAACCCTTAGTCACCTCATCTCTTCTTCACATGTCCATGAAGGTAGCTTTCTTGGTTGCTATAACATCAGCAAGGAGAGTAGGGGAAATAAACTCCCTGATGGCTTACCCTCCCCACACAACCTTTTCTAAAGACAAAGTTACCCTGTGACCACACCCTACATTTCTCCCTAAGGTGGTGTCCACTTTCCACCTTAACCAACCAATATACTTACCTACATTCTATCCCAAACCTCATGAGACTCCTCATGAGGCGACTCTGCATACCCTCGACGTCAGATGAGCAATTGCCTTCTATTTAGAGAGGACTAAACCATTTCATAAGTCCTCGCAACTATTTGTCTCCACTACCAAGAGATCGAAGCGTGCGGCTATCTCTAAGCAACGCCTTTCCAAGTGGATCTCTGACTGCATTAGATCGTGTTAACGCATTCAGAATGCTCAACCGCCTGAAAGCATTAGAACTCTTTCTACTCGAGCTATGTCAACATCCATTGCCTTCCTCCATAATGTACCCATTCCTGATATCTGTAAGGCGGCCACATGGTCATCTGAACATACATTTACCAAACATTATGCTGTCGGGCAGGATACCACGGCAGATACCATAGTAGGCTACACAGTACTGTCTACAGTACTCACTGCCGCAACTCCAAAGTCCCACCAGCCATAGTGGGTACTGCTCCACATTCACCTGGAGTGGAGCACCCACAGGGACAGCACTCGAAGAAGAAGAGAAAGTTACTCACCTTGCAGTAACTGAGGTTCTTTGAGATATGTGTCGCTGTGGGTGCTCCACTCCCCGCCCTCCTCCTCTCTACTTTGGAGTACTGTTCTGACCTCTCCACGGTAGAGAAGGAACTGAGGGGGGTCCGTGCTCAGGAAGACTCTAACGAGACCGCGAGACAGTAGCTGTGCACGTGCCTCTGACCAAGCACTGCTACCGAAGATCTCCGATCAATGGTGTCGAGACGCACCGTCACCTGGAGTGGAGCACCCACAAGGACACACATCTCAAAGAACCTCTGTTACTGCAAGGTGAGTAACTTTCTCTTTATACCAGTTGAGGATCTAGCCCCCTCTTTCCATTTGCCTCATCTGCAAAATGGGAATAATACTTAGTAGCTCACAGGGGTTTTACAAATGAATTAATGTGAGTAAGGAGAAATCTTTCTATGGAGGACATAACAAAAGCGTGAAGTGATATCACTGTCTGTTACAATCCTGTAACATCTGGTGCATGTTTAGTTCTTACAGCTGCAGCAGAATTATACTTGATAACCGCTGCTTTACCATAATAAAGAAATGTTTTAGAAGGCTAGGAGACCAAGTACTTATAAAAGGTTCGGTCTCCTGGATAAGACAAAAAGAAAAGGAGTACTTGTGGCACCTTAGAGACTAACCAATTTATTTGAGCATAAGCTTTCGTGAGCTACAGCTCACTTCAAGTATCACTTACTGTGAAATTTTATTGTCCCTCCTACCTTTTTTCTTTCCAATACCCTTGATCTCCTTGTCATTATATGGAAATGACCCTCTGTCTTATGCAGCTCACATTGTTAAATTCACTGCCTGACTGATTAGCCAAGGACACAGTCAGCCAAAATACAGGTCAGGTAGCTCTTTTGCTTTCTCAAAAATGCTTTAGGAGAAGAAGGGGGGGGTGACAGCCCACTTACCAGTTTAAGCACAAAGCTTGTTTAGTATTAAAATTTTTACACGGTCAGCAAAAGCAATAGGGACTATGAAACTGAATTTGCATTTAAAGTACAAATATGAAAAATGAAGTCTACCATGAGCATGTCCTTATAGAGATAATAAATCCACTCACTTGACTTGAGTGCAGTGCTGTTTTCTGATTGTTATATCTAGATGTTTGTTGCACTTGAAAGTAAGGTATGTGGCATATTTGAGAGTGAGCCAATGTAGTTTTTTTTTACAGTGGGAATAATTTTGTAATGGAGAGCTCTGTAGTGAGAACATCCCTACTAGTATCGTAATACCGTACAGTTTTATTATATAGCTATAAAATTTGGCATGTGGTGGGTTAATAATTAGATACTCTTTGTGTATAGTTCAAGTGAAGGCCACCAGCTATGACTTCACTTTGGCTGGGGTTTCCCTGTAATCCATTTAGCAAATTAAAGAGATTACTTTGATTGGTGCCATTATCTCCTATTCTCTTGTGGTTGAACCACTTAACCTGTGCTTAATTGAAAGAGATAGAGAGGGTACAGTAACAAATACAATCAAATGAAAGGGGCAATAGGCTCTGTAGGCCAAACAAATGATCAGCAGTAGGCTAACAATAGCAGATTAGAGGTGAGATCAATTAATTAGAAGCTATTGTCGGCGTTGGGTGGCTGCCAAGCTTTCTAATAGCCTAAGCCATCATGCTGCTCTGTTTAGAAGGATTTTAATGACTGGGAGTTGATGTGCTTATTTCAATAATTATGTATTTTAATAATTACTTCATTAGAATACAAGATGTATTATTCTCCAGGCTCTGTTAGGAGGGTAAATTTACAAACAATATACCTGGAACAGGAAATCTTACGTGCTTTTTCAAGAAATCTGTGACAGAATAGCATTCAATGCTATCTAGGCTAGAGCGTCCAATATAAAAGTCATCCTCCTCATTGGGGATCTATGAGACAGATACAAATAGGCTTTGGCCATATAGCTAAACATGTTTTTAAAAGTGATGTTTGATACAATTGACTGAGTAAGGTTTGCTATTTGGGGTACTTATATTAGTCTAATGGAAACAGGTTGAACAGTATCTATAGGTGAAGTTTCCACAGAGTATCATGGTAAGTTCCCATGTGAGTTTAGACCTCCTTTTCCCACCTTTTAACCCATTAGTTGTAATGCAGAGAAATGAAAGCTTTCAATGACAAGCTCCTACTGACTTGACATGTCTGCTTTGTGACAACATGCCTGAGCGTCTGCAGGTTGTGACGCCCATCCGCTGCCAAGTTCCCACTTCACTCTGAGTTGGCCCTTCATAGTCAGCCTTGGTTCAGTGCAGCAGGGGGAGATGGCAGAGTAGCTGCAGTATCAACTGAGTTTGCTGTCACTTTGGCAGAAGTAGAAATAATAGGTGGTAGGAGCCAACATTTTAACATGCAGAAATTAGTGTCTTACCTTAGCCAGTTGGCAGGATAGACCATAAAAAATTGTGTATGCCTAACTTAACTCTGGCTCTTTGGTCACTTTGTGTGCATTTGAAAAGGTTGGAAGCCTTGGCTTAACTTTTTTCTCGTATCTCAAACAAAGTTTCATGTCTTTGGCATGTTAATTCTCAAATGTTTGTATCCCTGATTTAACATTATGAATAATTAGTTCTTTAGCACCCAGAAGTATGGTATTTGTTGTATAATATTGTGTTTTGCATTTGCTGTTACAAATCAAGTCTGAGGTAAACCTTTTAGGAGTCATTGGGTTTGTCTTTAGTGGGAGTTGGGGCTGCAATGTGAAAAGTTTTTTAAACTTAGACAACAGGGTTGGGAGCTAACTTAATACGTTTTGTGAAATCTCCTGACAGGATGCGGTGCTGGAAACAATGATTCATGGCTGTGATAAATAATATGACATATAGATTTGTGCACTGCAATGTGTGGTAGTAAATTAACTTGTTCCACCACAGAAGCCATTTGACTAAATCTTGCTGTTGGATACGCAAAAGTATCTCCTGTTGACCTTATATATACTTTTGTTGGGCTGCAATAAACAACAAGTATATCTCTTTTGGAAATGTATTGAAGTCTAGAGAAAGTAAAATACATTATTTCACTGTAGTTTTAATTTTAGTGTATTACTGGTCATGTACATCACTAAAACATGGTAAATGGGGTTCTAGTTGTGTATGTGCATGCACATGATATTTGACACCAATCAGGATGCTAGATACCTTAGTGATGAGCACTATAGGAAACCTTTAAACTGATAAAGGATGCACTCAATAGAAACTTGAAAACAACTAAAACACACAGACAGGTTATATTTGTGTGTATATATTTGCCATTCTTGGAGTCAATAATTTTATTGGTTTCAGCAGGATCAGTCTCTATCTACAATAGTGGGACAGTATTGTGTAAAAAAAAGTGATCATGAAATGGTAGGTGGGAGAACAGCAAAATAAAGACAATGGATTTCAAGAAGGCAGACTTTAGCAAACTTAGGGAGTTGGTAGGTAAGATCCCAGAGGAAGCAAGTCTAAGGGGAAAAACAATTGAAAACGGTTGGCAGTTTTTCAAAGAGACATTATTAAGGGCACAAAAGCAAACTACTCCACTGCGTAGGAAAGATAGGAAGCATGATAAGAGACCACCCTGGCTTAACCAGGAGATCTTCAAGGATCTAAAAGTCAAAAAAGAGTCTTACAAAAAGTGGAAATAGGTCAAATTACAAAGGATGAATATAAACAAGTATGTAGGGACAAAATTAGAAAGGCCAAGGCACAAAACAAGATCAAATTAGCTAGAGACATAAAGGGTAATAAGAAAACATTCCACAAATACATTAGAAGCAAGAGGAAGACCAATGACAGGATAGGCCTGTTACTCAATGATGGGGGAAAAATAATAATAGAAAATGTGGAAATGACAGAGGTGCTTAATGACTTTTTTGTTTTGGTGTTCACCAAGAAGGTCGGTGGTGATTGGATGTCTAACATAATGAATGCCAGTGAAAATGAGGTAGGATCAGAGGCTAAAATAGGGAAAGAATAAGTTAAAAATTACTTAGACAATTAGATGTCTTCAAGTCACCAGGGCCTGCTGAAATGCATCCTAGAATACTTAAGGAGGTGAATGAGGAGATATCTGAGCCATTAGCAATTATCTTTGAAAAGTCATGGAAGACAAGAGAGATTCCAGGAGATTGGAAATGTAATGTCAATCTATAGAAAGAGAAATAAGGACAACCCGGGGAATTACAGACCAGTCAGCTTTACTTCTGTACCTGGAAAGGTAATGGAGCAAATAATTAAGAAATCAATTTGCAAGCATCTAGAAGATAAGCAACAATCAGCATGGATATCTCAAGAACAAATCATGTCAAACCAACCTGATAGCTTTCTTTGAGAGGGTAACAAGCCTAATAGATACAGGTGAAGTGATAGACGTGGTATATCTTGACTTTAGTAAAGCTTTTAATAGGGTCTCCCATGACCTCATAAACAAACTAGGGAGATGCAGCCTCGATGGAGCTGCTATAAGGTGGGTGCATAAATGGTTGGAAAACCATTCCTAGAGAGTAGTTATCAGTGATTTACAGTCATGTTGGAAGGGTATAATGAGTGGGGTCCCACAGGGATCAGTTCTGGGTCCGGTTCTGTTCAATATCTTCATCAATGATTTAGATCAGGGGTCGGCAACCTTTCAGAAGTGGTGTGCTGAGTCTTCATTTATTCACTTTTAATTTAAGGTTTCGCATGCCAGTAATACATTTTAATGTTTTTTAGAGGGTCTCTCTCTATAAGGCTATATATTATATAACTAAACTATTGTCGTATGTAAAGTAAACAAGGTTTGCAAAATGTTTAAGAAGCTTCATTTAAAATTAAATTAAAATGCTGATCTTACGCTGCTGGCCCGCTCAGCCTACTGCCAGCCTGGGGTTCCGTTCACCTAGGTTGGCAGCAGGCTGAGCGGGGCCTGCGGCTGGGACCCTGGCTGGCAAGGGGCTGGCAGCCAGAACGCCAGACTGGCAGCGGGCTGAGCGGGGCAAGCGGCCAGGACCCCGACTGGCAAGGAGCTGGCAGCCAGAACCTCAGACCAGCAGCAAGCTGAGTGGGATCGGCGGCTGGGACCCCAGACTGGCAGTGGGCTGAGCGGCTCAGCCTGCTGCCACTCAGCCTGCTGCCGGTCTGGGGTTCCATCTACTGGTTCCTGTCAACCAGCGTTCTGGCTGCCAGCCCCGCTCAGCCCGCTGCCTGTCTGGGATCCCGGCCCTACCCACATAGAGTGAGTACCTACCTTCTCCCTGGTTCTAGCTCTTTCTCTCTGCACTGAGCTGAGGGTGGGAGTGCACTGAGCACAGGGCTGGGGGTGAAGGAGCAGGCTGGGGGTTGGGGTGCAGCGTCTGGCCAGGAACTAGAATGAGAGAGGGGGCTCAGGGTTGGGGCAAGAGGTTGGGTGTGAAGTGCTTACCTGGGCAGCTCCATTTGGTGCGAGGGGTGCAGGTGGGGTGCAGGAGCTCTGCAGCTGGGGTGTGTGGGAGGTGCAGGGGTGAGGGCCGAGGACCTGGGGTGTTTGAGGGGGTTCAGGGATCAGGGCAGAGGGCTGGGGTGTGTGGGGGGTGCAGGATCAGGGCAGAGGGCTGGGTTTGTGTGAGGGGGGCTGCAGGGCTCAGGGCAGGGGGGCTGGGAGTGTGTGTGTGGGGGTGTAGGGGTCAGGGCTGGGGGTCTGGGCTAGGGTTGTGGGGGTGCTCCCAGCCCCCTGCCCAGAGCAGCTCACAGCAGGGGGCTGGAGGGGATATGCCCTGACTCCACCCCCATCCCCACTTTTTCTCCGCCTCGTCCCCGGAGCAGCGAGCCCACTGCGACTCCGCTTCTCCCCCTCCCGCACAAGGGTCATCAGCTGATTGGCGGCAGGGAGAGGAGGAGGGGCAGGAACGCAGCACACTGGGGGGAGAGGTGGGGGAGCTTGCCTGCTCTGCAGCAACAGCCGGCAGGATCAAACTTCTTCACTCTGCCTGGGGGGGAGGAGGCAGAGAAGAGTGGGCCGGGGCGGGCAGGATTTTTAATGGCACGCTGTGGCCTGCCGGGGTCCCGGCCTCGGTTCGGCAGCAGGCTGAGTGGGGCCGGCAGCTGGGACCTGGCAGGCAGCAGCGTGCCATTAAAAATCGGCTCGTGTGCCATCTTCGGCACGTGTGCCATAGGTTGCCGACCCCTGATTTAGATAATGGCATAGAGTGTACACTTATAAAGTTTGCAGACAATACCAAGCTGGGAGGGGTTGCAAGTACTTTGGGGGATAGGATTAAAATTCAAAATGATTTGGACAAACTGGAGAAAGGGTCTGAAGTAAATCAGATGAAATTCAAGAAGGACAAATTGCAGAGTATTCCACTTAGGAAGGAACAATTTGTTGCACACATACAAAATGGGAAATGACTAGGAAGGAGTACTGTGGAAAAGGATCTGGGGGTCATAGTAGACCACAAGCTAAATGAGAGTGAACAGTGTAAAGCTGTTGCAAAAAAAGCGAACATCATTCTGGGATGTATTAGCAGGATGTAAGCAAGACATGAGGAGTAATTCTTTCGCTCTACTCTGTGCTGATTAGGCCTCAACTGGAATATTGTGTCCAGTACTCGGCACCACATTTCAAGAAAGATGTGGACAAACTGGAGAAAGTCCAGAGAAGAGCAACAAAAATCACTGAAGGTCTAGAAAACATGACCTATGAGGGAAGACTGAAAAAAAGTGGAAAAGAGTCTGGAAAACTCTTTTAGTCTGGAAAAGAGAAGACCGAGAGGGGACATAACAGTTTTCAAGCACATAAAAAGGTTGTTACAAGGAGCAGGGAGAAAAATTGTTCTCCTTAACCTCTGAGGATAGGACAAGAAGCAATGGGCTTAAATTGCAGCAAGGTAGGTTTAGGTTGGACATTAGGAAAAAGTTCCTAACTGTCAAGGTGGTTAAGCACTGGAATAAATTGCCTAGGGAGATTGTGGAATCTCCATCATTGGAGATTTTTAAGATCAGGTTAGACAAACATCTGTCAGGGATGGTCTAGATAATACTTAGTCCTATGAGTGCAGGGGACTGGACTAGATGACCTCTCTAGGTCCCTTCCAGTTCAAGGATTCTATTAATCAACAAAGGGGAGGGCAGTAAGAAATAGTCTTCACTACACACAAATTCTGGTTGCATCATTACCATATATATGATCATTCTGCCATAATTAAGAAAATTATGGCAGGCAATACATTTTGCTAGTGATGGACGAAACTGAAAAGTTTGGGTTTGGATAAGCCCTCAGATGTTGAGATCTCTTCCACACTATTCCAATCTCTTGGAAAGTTAGACTGGAAATCTCATAAGAACAGGTTTAACCCCTAGATTTTTGTTAGGATATCCTTCCACTTGGGCCAGGGAATACAGTGAACAGATCCTTTCTTTGTTACATTTTGGCATTTCAACCTCTGGTCTTGATCAGAACCAGGAAAAATAAACAGGTTTGTGTTAAAGGAAATTGTGAGAGTTAAAATGTTAACTGAACTTCTTCAAACCTCAAGATGGGTTCAGTTTGAGTTTGGGGCAAAAGTTAGAGTAATTTTTTATTTTATGCCAACTGCTTTGATCATCCTAGATATTGCTGGCATTTAATAAAGACAACTAGGCAGTACAGAGTTAAATACAGCAGTAAGGTCTCAAACCTGCCAAGACTTAAGAGCATGTTTTACTTTACACACTCTAAGGGTATGTCTACACTACGGAATAAGGTTGAATTTATAGAAGTCGGTTTTTTAGAAATCGTTTTTATATAGTCGATTGTGTGTGACCCCACACAAAATGCTCTAAGTGCATTAACTCGGCGGAGTGCTTCCACAGTACCGAGGCTAGAGTCGACTTCCGGAGCATTGCACTGTGGATAGCTATCCCACAGTTCCCGCAGTCTCCGCTGCCCATTGGAATTCTGGGTTGAGATCCCAATGCCTGATGGGGCTAAAACATTTTCGCGGGTGGTTCTAGGTACATATCGTCAGGCCCCCGTTCCCTCCCTCCATCCCTCCGTGAAAGCAAGGGCAGACAATCGTTTCGCGCCTTTTTTCCTGAGTTATCTGTGCAGACGCCTTACCACGGCAAGCATGGAGCCCGCTCAAGTAACCGTCACCGTATGTCTCCTGGGTGCTGGCAGACGCGGTACGGCATTGCTACACAGTAGCAGCAACCCATTGCCTTCTGGCAGCAGACGGTGCAGTATGACAGGTAGCTGTCCTCGTCATGTCCGAGGTGCTCCTGGCCACGTCGGCTGGGAGCGCTTGGGCAGACAGGGGTGCAGGGACTAAATTTGGAGTGGTCATTCTCTTTAGTCCTGCAGTCAGTCCTATTGAACCGTCTTATGGTGTCCTGCAGTCAGTCCTATTGAACCGTCTTATGGTGAGCAGGCAGGCAATACGGATTGCTAGCAGTCGTACTGCACCATCTTCTGCCGGGCAGGCAAGAGATGAGGATGGCTAGCAGTCGTACTGCACCATCTTCTGCCGAGCAGCCATGAGACATGGATGGCATGCAGTCCTTCTGCACCGTCTGCTGCCAGCCAAAGATGTAAAAGATAGATGGAGTGGATCAAAACAAGAAATAGACCAGATTTGTTTTGTACTCATTTGCTTCCCCCCTCCCCTGTCTAGGGGACTCATTCCTCTAGGTCACACTGCAGTCACTCACAGAGAAGGTGCAGTGAGGTAAATCTAGCCATGTATCAATCAGAGGCCAGGCTAACCTCCTTGTTCCAATAAGAACAATAACTTAGGTGCACCATTTCTTATTGGAACCCTCCGTGAAGTCCTGCCTGAAATACTCCTTGATGTAAAGCCACCCCCTTTGTTGATTTTAGCTCCCTGAAGCCAACCCTGTAAGCCGTGTCCTCAGTCGCCCCTCCCTGCGTCAGAGCAACGGCAAACAATCGTGCATCTGAGTTGAGAGTGCTGTCCAGAGCAGTCACAATGGAGCACTCTGATGGGGCTAAAACATTGTCGCGGGTGGTTCTGGGTACATATTGTCAGGCCCCTGTTCCCTCCCTCCCTCCATGAAAACAAGGGCAGACAATTGTTTCGCGCCTTTTTTCCTGAGTTACCTGTGCAGACGCCATACCATGGCAAGCATGGAGCCCGCTCAGGTAACCGTCACCATATGTCTCCTGTGTGCTGACAGACGCAGTACGGCATTGCTACACAGCAGCAGCAACCCATTGCCTTGTGGCAGCAGATGGTACAGTACGACTGGTAGCCGTCCTCGTCATGTCCGAGGTGCTCCTGGCCATGTCGGCTGGGAGCGCCTGGGCAGACATGGGCGCAGGGACTAAATTTGGAGTGACTTGACTAGGTCATTCTCTTTAGTTCTGCAGTCAGTCCTATTGAACTGTCTATGGTGAGCGGGCAGGCGATACGGATTGCTAGCAGTCCTATTGCATCATCTTCTGCCGGGCAGGCAAGAGATGAGGATGGCTAGCAGTCCTACCGCACCATCTTCTGCTGAGCAGCCATGAGATGTGGATGGCATGGAGTCCTTCTGCACCGTCTGCTGCCAGCCAAAGATGTAAAAGATAGATGGAGTGGATCAAAACAAGAAATAGACCAGATTTGTTTTGTACTCATTTGCCTCCTCCCCCGTCTAGGGGACTCATTCCTCTAGGTCACGCTGCAGTCACTCACAGAGAAGGTGCAGCGAGGTAAATCTAGCCATGTATCAATCAGAGGCCAGGCTAACCTCCTTGTTCCAATAAGAACAATAACTTAGGTGCACCATTTCTTATTGGAACCCTCCGTGAAGTCCTGCCTGAAATACTCCTTGATGTAAAGCCACCCCCTTTGTTGATTTTAGCTCCCTGAAGCCAACCCTGTAAGTCGTGTCGTCAGTCGCCCCTCCCTCCGTCAGAGCAACGGCAGACAATCGTTCCGCGCCTTTTTTCTGTGCGGACGCCATACCAAGGCAAGCATGGAGGCCGCTCAGCTCACTTTGGCAATTAGGAGCACATTAAACACCACACGCATTATCCAGCAGTATATGCAGCACCAGAACCTGGCAAAGCGATATCGGGCGAGGAGGCGACGTCAGCGCGGTCACATGAGTGATCAGGACATGGACACAGATTTCTCTGAAAGCATGGGCCCTGCCAGTGCATGCATCATGGTGCTAATGGGGCAGGTTCATGCTGTGGAACGCCGATTCTGGGCTCGGGAAACAAGCACAGACTGGTGGGACCGCATAGTGTTGCAGGTCTGGGACGATTCACAGTGGCTGCGAAACTTTCTCATGCGTAAGGGCACTTTCATGGAACTTTGTGACATGCTTTCCCCTTCCCTGAGGTGCATGAATACCAAGATGAGAGAAGCCCTCACAGTTGAGAAGCGAGTGGCGATAGCCCTATGGAAGCTTGCAACGCCAGACAGCTACCGGTCAGCTGGGAATCAATTTGGAGTGGGCAAATCTACTGTTGGGGCTGCTGTGATGCAAGTAGCCCACGCAATCAAAGATCTGCTGATATCAAGGGTAGTGACCCTGGGAAATGTGCAAGTCATAGTGGATGGCTTTGCTGCAATGGGATTCCCTAACTGTGGTGGGGCCATAGACGGAACCCATATCCCTATCTTGGCACCGGAGCACCAAGCCACCGAGTACAGAAACCGCAAGGGGTACTTTTCAATAGTGCTGCAAGCTCTGGTGGATCACCAGGGACGTTTCACCAACATCAACGTGGGATGGCCGGGAAAGGTACATGACGCTCGCATCTTCAGGAACTCTGGTCTGTTTCAAAAGCTGCAGGAAGGGACTTTATTCCCAGACCAGAAAATAACTGTTGGGGATGTTGAAATGCCTATATGTATCCTTGGGGACCCAGCCTACCCCTTAATGCCATGGCTCATGAAGCCGTACACAGGCAGCCTGGACAGTAGTCAGGAGCTGTTCAACTACAGGCTGAGCAAGTGCAGAATGGTGGTAGAATGTGCATTTGGACGTTTAAAGGTGCGCTGGCGCAGTTTACTGACTCGCTTAGACCTCAGCGAAACCAATATTCCCACTGTTATTACTGCTTGCTGTTGTGCTCCACAATATTTGTGAGAGTAAGGGGGAGACGTTTATGGCGGGGTGGGAGGTTGAGGCAAATCGCCTGGCTGCTGGTTACGTGCAGCCAGACACCAGGGCGGTTAGAAGAGCACAGGAGGGTGTGGTACGCATCAGAGAAGCTTTGAAAACCAGTTTCATGACTGGCCAGGCTACGGTGTGAAAGTTCTGTTTGTTTCTCCTTGATGAACCCCCCCCCCGCCCCTTGGTTCACTCTACTTCCCTGTAAGCTAACCACCCTCCCCTCCTCCCTTTGATCACTGCTTGCAGAGGCAATAAAGTCATTGTTGCTTCACATTCATGCATTCTTTATTCATTCATCACACAAATAGGGGGATGACTACCAAGGTAGCCCAGGAGGGGTGGTGGAGGAGGGAAGGAAAATGCCACACAGCACTTTAAAAGTGTACAACTTTAAAATTTATTGAATGCCAGCCTTCTTTTTTTTGGGCAATCCTCTGTGGCGGAGTGGCTGGTTTGCCGGTGGCCCCCCCCCCACCGCGTTCTTGGGCATCTGGGTGTGGAGGCTATGGAACTTGGGGAGGAGGGCGGTTGGTTACACAGGGGCTGTAGTGGCAGTCTGTGCTCCAGCTGCCTTTGCTGCATCTCAGCCATACACTGGAGCATACTGGTTTGGTCCTCCAGCAGCCTCAGCATTGAATCCTGCCTCCTCTCATCACGCTGCTGGCACATTTGAGCTTCAGCCCTGTCTTCAGCCCGCCACTTACTCTCTTCAGCCTGCCACGTACTCTCTTCAGTCCGCCACCTCTCCTCCCAGTCATTTTGTGCTTTCCTGCACTCTGACATTATTTGCCTCCACGCATTCGTCTGTGCTCTGTCAGTGTGGGAGGACAGCATGAGCTCGGAGAACATTTCATCGCGAGTGCGTTTTTTTTTCTTTCTAAGCTTCACTAGCCTCTGGGAAGGAGAAGATCCTGTGATCATTGAAACACATGCAGCTGGTGGAGGAAAAAAAAGGGACAGCGGTATTTAAAAAGACACATTTTATAAAACAGTGGCTACACTCTTTCAGGGTAAACCTTGCTGTTAACATTACATACATAGCACATGTGCTTTCGTTACAAGGTCGCATTTTGCCTCCCCCCACCGCGTGGCTACCCCCTCAACCCTCCCCCCTCCCCGTGGCTAACAGCGGGGAACATTTCTGTTTAGCCACAGGCAAACAGCCCAGCAGGAATGGGCTCCTCTGAGTGTTCCCTGAAGAAAAGCACTCTATTTCAACCAGGTGACTATGAATGATATCTCACTCTCCTGAGGATAACACAGAGAGATAAAGAACGGATGTTGTTTGAACGCCAGCAAACATACACTGCAATGCTTTGTTGTACAATGATTCCCGAGTATGTGTTACTGGCCTGGAGTGGTAAAGTGTCCTACCATGAAGGACGCAATAAGGCTGCCCTCCCCAGAAACCTTTTGCAAAGGCTTTGGGAGTACATCCAGGAGAGCCGCAAATGCCAGGGCAAATTAATCCTTTCTCATGCTTGCTTTTAAACCATGTATAGTATTTTAAAAGGTACACTCACCGGAGGTCCGTTCTCCACCTGCTGGGTCCAGGAGGCAGCCTTGGGTGGGTTCGGGGGGTACTGGCTCCAGGTCTAGGGTGAGAAACAGTTCCTGGCTGTCGGGAAAACCGGTTTCTCCGCTTGCTTGCTTTGAGCTATCTACAACCTCATCATCATCTTCTTCGTCCCCAAAACCTGCTTCCGTATTGCCTCCATCTCCATTGAAGGAGTCAAACAACACGGCTGGGGTAGTGGTGGCTGAACCCCCTAAAATGGCATGCAGCTCATCATAGAAGCGGCATGTTTTGGGCTCTGACTCGGAGCGGCCGTTCGCCTCTCTGGTTATCTGGTAGGCTTGCCTCAGCTCCTTCAGTTTCACGTGGCACTGCTTCGGGTCCCTGTTATGGCCTCTGTCTTTCATGCCCTGGGAGATTTTGACAAAGGTTTTGGCATTTCGAAAACTGGAATGGAGTTCTGATAGCACGGATTCCTCTCCCCAAACAGCGATCAGATCCCGTACCTCCCGTTCGGTCCATGCTGGAGCTCTTTTGCGATTCTGGGACTCCATCATGGTCACCTCTGCTGATGAGCTCTGCATGGTCACCTGCAGCTTGCCACGCTGGCCAAACAGGAAATGAGATTCAAAAGTTCTCGGTTCTTTACCTGGCCAGTGCATCTGAGTTGAGAGTGCTGTCCAGAGCGGTCAAAATGGATCACTCTGGGATAGCTCCCGGAGGCCAATACCGTCGAATTGTGTCCACAGTACCCCAAATTCGAGCCGGCAAGGCCGATTTAAGCGCTCATCCACTTGTCAGGGGTGGAGTAAGGAAATCAATTTTAAGAGCCCTTTAAGTCGAAATAAAGGGCTTCATCGTGTGGACGGGTGCAGGTTTACATCGATTTAATGCTGCTAAATTCAACCTAAAGTCCTAGTGTAGACCAGGGCTGAGTAGTCCCACTGAAGTCAAGTAACGTCTAAAATAAAACATGTTCTTAAGTCTTTGTGAGATTGGGGCTTAATATACAACGGTTTGGATTGGCCGCTGTCATCATAAATATTAAAAACCACCTAGTTACAATAAAATATTAACATACTACATTGTGCATTATTTGGATCAGATTAACATTCAAAGAACCTGGCTAAAGATTCTGCCTTGCTGGCTGGGAAGCCCTCCTCCTCTGAGTACGCCAGAAAGGGTGACTAAATTTTCAAATACCTATCCTTTTTATGGCACTTCTCTTGTATACATTCTTGGTGTGAAAGCTTTCCATTACAAAGATATTTTACAATACCACAATTCCATAGGAAGATAGGTCAAACTTTTCAAATAATATTGAATACAAAGTCGAGCTGATAACAGTAAAAAAAAAAATTGTTTTGTTTAAAATGTAGATCCTTTACTGGATCTCTAGGAAGCTCTTTAAGGAATCTCTGGGGAGCTGGCATTTTGTCATAAGATGAATCGCTAATAATTGCTTCCGAAAACCATCTAATTCCTGGACGCAGCCACCACATGTGCAAGTATGTTCCCCTTTCCTTGCAACCTCTCCAACAGAGTACCTCCCTAGTAATAAAAATATGATGAATTTAACTGAAGTCAAATTCCATCTATACAATAATTTATTTTAAAAAATTGAGCTGGACAAATTGAAGGTATATATCCCCTTTCCCATATAGAAACCCACGCATGCAGAGCAATTCCTTTGTTCAAATCCCTCTCCCATCTTTTCGTCTGAGTTGTTTTCTTATCAACAACTTATTCAATCAAAATTGTTATATATCTTAGCAATTAAGCTTTTTGTTCTACCTTGCTCCTAAGTCAATTTTTCAAATGTGGTAAAAAGTCTAGATAGAGCTGCCTCATATCCAGATTTCACAAGAAAACGTTTGACTTGTAATTATTGAAAATATGGCATCTTTTTCTTCTTCGTGCTCACCATTTTTGTCTGAGCAAATAGGTCTTTCTGAAAAATTTCTATGTAACAGTTTAATTTTGCAGTGTATGAGGCAATTTCTTCCAAGGGAGTCCCAGAGCTGAGTGAGCATCAGAGTTAAATGTCCTCTCACTCCAAGGGATACCCGTCCCCCTAGGCCAGGATTGAGGTCATTAGCAGGTCAATTTGGAAAAAGCATGTACTATTGCTATCTCCATCCATCCTGGCCTGAAGATAAACATAAAACTTCAGTTTCCATTGTTACCAGACCTGTAACCTTCACAAGCAGTAATAGTAGCTTAACAAATGTCAAGAATGTTTTTTGTTTTTTAACCAGTTCAAAAGCCTTGAGGTTTTGTCAATGATGGAGAAATTTACTACTGCTATACATATTTGTGCTACGTTTTCAGAAACAAAATCAATGAAATTAGTAAATCAGAATCTTTGAATAATCTGAAAGGTGTGTGTGTGTGACTTAATACATAATGGTGTGGTGTGTTAAAAGTTTTATCAGCATTAGGATGACTTACAGGATGACATAGCTCACTAAAAATGTAAATAATGTGGCCATACCAAATGAGTGTCGATAAAACTACAATGTCGTGTATTCTGTATATGCCGCATGGGTTATAGAAAAACAATGTAAGAATGTTTTAGGGAGTTTTACATTTTATTGGAACTACCTTCCCCTGCTAAGTAAGGTGCCTTAGTTACCGTAAGTCCATCTGTGCAGGGGTCACAGAGAGAGAAATATAAAACTAACAAAAGCAAAACACCTCCAGAAATGACTCCAAAAACCCCCAAACTCCATCAGTGCTTAAGGTCTGATATCTGATACTCTTTTAGGGTAAGAAGCAACTGCTGACTTCCATTAAGAACATTGGGATTTTCCCTTCCCAGTGGAAGGAAGGATTATTCTTTAACTTTGCAGAGATACGAAACCTTGAACACTAAAATTTGACTTTTTTGTATAGTAAAGCTATTCCTGGTTGAGGAATGAATCTTTCCGCATCCTGGTTGTTTCTATGGACATTTCATTAATAAAATATGGCAGCTATCTGAAAGTGCTTAGAGGGTTGGAACAGTAGAGTTAAGCCTGCAGAGATAGATTGATAAATAGACAGCAGGTGAAACACATGATAAACTAATTTATCACCTGACTCAGCCATTTTCCACATGGATATCGCCACCACATTGTGTACATTTACATGCTAAATATGAGAGTTGCATAACTTTTTTGTTTTGTTTTGTGAAATTACAGTTTGCCAAGCAATGCATTTTTCTCAGCACCAAAACTATTCGTGAGTTTGGCTAAAATTCGGTAAATGGTTTCAGGGAAAAAATGAAAAATAGAAATTTAGGAAAAATTGAAATATCGTGTTCTAACATTTTAGATATGAAGTGTTTTGAAATTTAGCTTCAAAATGACAGATTCAAATTAACAGTTTGTTTTGAAAATGATATTTTGTTTCCAATGGACGTTTAAAATGTTTTGTATGACCCAAATGACCTTTTTTTGTTTTTGTTTGGTTGAGAAAAACCAAAAAATTCAGTTGCAGTTTGAAATGAACAGAATTTTTTCCCAAATTTTTCCATTTGGTTGTTGAACCTAAAAAAATCAAGTATTCGCTCAGCTCTACTAAGGACCAAATTGTTCCTTAAGGGCATATCTTCACTGGCAACGTTAAAGCCCTGCTGCAGCCACGCTTTAACATGGCTTTGTAGTCGCGGCATAGTGCTGGGCCACCTCCACGAGGGGCTTAGTTATCAGCGCTGGGAGCCCAGCTTACACCGGCACTTTACAGCACTGATACTTGCAGCACTCCAGGGGGTGTTTTTTTCACAGAACTAGGAGTACAATTCTGAATGGCCTAATGTGTTGTTTGGGAGGCTGGCCTGGCATGACCCCTCTTGCCCCACATGTTCTGACTGACTCTTGCAAAACATGTGATCTGTGTATATAAGTGTGAATATTAACACATATTCATATGTATTACAGCTAGTCAACACTTTCTGCAAGTCATATTTTTCTCTGCAAAAAATAACCTTTTATCAAAAATGGAATTTAGTGCTCAAAACTGTTGCCACTTTTGAAATATTCCATAATTTTGAACACAAATTCTGATAGTTTCCATGACATTTTATCAATAATTTTTGTCACCAACAATGGAAAATGAGTCAGTTTGAATTCTGGAAACCAAAAACAGTTTAGAAATTCAGGCACACAAACCCGCTGACATGTAAATAAAGAATAGCTTCACTTTGAAAGGTGCTGAGCATCCACAGCTTCCACTGAAGACAGTAGGGGTGGGTGACTGTGATGTTCAGCACCTAAGAATAAGCATCAACAACAAGAAGTCCGGTGGCACCTTAAAGACTAACAGATTTATTTGGGCATAAGCTTTTGTGGGTAAAAAACCACTTTCCTTTTTTTACCCACAAAAGCTTATGCCCAAATAAATCTGTTAGTCTTTAAGGTGCCATCGGACTCCTTGTTGTTTTTGTGGATACAGACTAACACGGCTACCCCCTGATATAAGAATCAGCATATCTCTCTTTGGGTACCTAGTTCTGGGCACTGAAGTCTGAAATACTTTGCCAGAGAGTGTATATATTAATGTATTTTCTGAGCGTGTGGGGGAGTGTGGGGTGAAATCCTTGCCCCCACTGCAGTCAGTGGCAAAACTCCCATTGACTTCAGTGGGGCCAGGATTTATAACCTTACTGAAAAAAGCCAAGTTCAACATGGAAAACATGTGCAAGGCGTAAAAACAAAATATGAACATACAAGCTACCAGTAAAATAGAGCTTTATAGGCTGTTGTCCAATCTGAATAACAGGTATTGTGTAATACTTTTTTAGTGGTCATATCTGCCTTCATCGTAATCTTGATTTGGGGATAAAGGAAGGGGTTAGCTAAAATATTTTCAGTTATTTAAATGTTAGAAATAAATAACAACAAGTAAAATAATGTGTTGAGAACAGCTCTGAGACAGAGTGGATTTGATCGCTTTTGCCTTTGTTAGTCAGAGTCATTGCATTCAGTGAGAATTACTGTAAGGTATTTGAGTAGAAGGGCCACAGCCAAAGTCCTGTATTTCTTTTTCAAAGTCTCTGATGCAGAACATTCTCCGTTCTCTTGCTGCTACGTGAGTTCAAATCCTGGCTTTGTTAGTCCAAATAAAATATAAATCCAGGAAATAGTTTAGTTCCATTTGCATGTGCTGGGTAATGTACGACAGGTGGAACCCATTTGTTGAATAATTACTGGGATGCAAACAGTTGGAAGCTTTGCAGGAAATAGTCTCTCCATCACCATGCCAGTACTAAGGCCATATTTGTTCCTAATAATCAGCAAAATTCCACCACAAAACACTGAAATAACTTGGGGCCCTCTTCCTAAATGCCATATGTTCAAACAATAAGAGATTTGCTGTCCTTTCAGCACAAATTAGAGCAAATCCTTTGAAGATTAGTGCAATTATCCTCCTCCACCACCGCCTCCTTTTAAATGTGAGCAGGTTTTTCAGCTCTCCCGCCAAAGGGAAATAAAAAGGAGTGGTCTTTCCAGGAGAGGTGTAATTCTGAACATGTCTTCCAGGGGATCAGTCCTACACTCATTGAAATGGGTGGCAAAACTGCCATTGACATCAGTAGAGTGGGATCAGGCCTCAAAAGAGAAAAATCCACTTTGTCCTTAACAAAAGACTTCACCTGTTCTTCTCCCCTTTTTAATGCCCTTTATCACTTTCATCTCCCATAGCTCACAAAGGCTGGATGAGAACGCTCTGTGCATATGAACATCTATCTATAGCCCACTCCAAGGGACACTTCACCATGATTTTCTCTCCCCTCTCCCCAGCAGCTAAAGCTGCTCTCTCCCCACAGCTTTATCTTAGCCCAGCAAGTGATAGACATGTCCTAGGAACTGAAGTCAGACCTCTTTGGTGCCAGCCTGGAGCAGTAACCACACTGCCAGTAAGCAAGCTTTCTGCTTTCACTGTAGAGCAGTATAATTTTTTATTTTTGACCACATAAATATGAAAAGAAATCCAGATAAGGAGGGGCTGGAATAGCCAGTTAAATTACCCCCATGACTACTGTTTCACTAGTCTATAAAAATTCTCTTTTAACCTTTATTATCAATGGGACTGTTTGAGTAGTTGATTTCTGCCTAACTGAAAATTTTTCCTGTAGCTTCAATTGGATAAGATACTCTTCTTTCTTTTCTATTCTTAACTGTGGAATAGCATTTTATGCACAAGTAACATTTGCCATGTTTCACCCTGGTGGTAGCTGCATGTGGTGGTGATTTCTATCTGTACACATATGAAAAAGGATGCCTCTATTTCCCTATTTCTACCTGTGTAAACACCCAGCTCTGTCACTCTGTGTGACCTGTATTCAAATCATTGAGGACCAGATCTACAAATTTCAGAGTAACTGCCGTGTTAGTCTGTATTCGCAAAAAGAAAAGGAGTACTTGTGGCACCTTAGAGACTAACCAATTTATTTGCGCATGAGCTTTCGTGAGTGTAGCTCACGAAAGCTCATGCTCAAATAAATTGGTTAGTCTCTAAGGTGCCACAAGTACTCCTTTTCTTTTTGCAGATCTACAAAGTGATTTAAGTGCCTCAACTCCAGATTTAGGTTCCTAAGGCCCAGTTTCAGGCATTACTGCATTCCACAAAAACCCCACTGACCTACTGCCTAGCCCTGTTCGCATGGGCGACTCATGCCTCCTCCTATTGGGGGGCACAATCTAAAGGGGAGGACATGTGACTGCCCCATGTGTCACCTCTGCCCAGTGACCCCCTCACCCTGCTCCCAGCCTGGAGCCACCACTCTCTCCCCACCCCACGTTACCTGCAGGGAGGTACCTGTTACCTCCTCCTGCTGTGCCTCCCTGCTGGCACGTTCAGCCACTCTTCCTGGCAGCCAAGACTGGGTGGGGAAGGAGGCGGAGCTGCTTCTCACGTGGCTGAAACTGGCCGGTCCAGGTTGCTGCTCTGTGCAGCGCGGCAGCTGCCTAAGTGAGCCTGGCTGGGGAGGTGGCAGTGGCCAGGCTTTCTCAGGCAGAAGTGGCTCTTCCTACTCCCCGCCCAGCTGCCAGGGAGAGTAGGTGAATGTGCGAGGGGGAGGCGCAGGAAGAGATGGACAGAACCCCCCTCCTCACAGGTATCGTGGGGCGGGGAGAGCGTGGTGGCCCTGGGCTGGGCACAGGGCAGGGGAGTCACTGGGAAGGGGAGACATATGGGGCGGTCATATGTCCTCCCTTTTAGATTGTGCCCACCCAGTATGGGAAGGCACCGGTCATCTGTGCTAGTGACACACGCAGGGGAGCGCAGTACCAGTGAGGAAATAGCAACTTGAATATACCTTTTTAATGTGGCTGCTCATACTCGAGAGTTAACCCTCAGGCCCAGGTTAACTCTGCAGTGAAGGCATACCTGCCTTACATTCAGCTTCTATAAAATGGAGTTAATACTTGCTCACCATTCCACAGCACTTTAAGATCTGCAGAGGAAAGGTGCTATTTAAATTTAAAATGTTATTTTAATTTATTTATATTTTACTTTACACTTGATTTAATTACACTTTTAACAAGTAGTTACAGGCAATGAAGAGTGATGAGGATTAATGAGGTAATTATAAAGTACCTTTTCTCCAGAATGTTCCGCAGTTTCCCCCAAAAATGTATGGTACCTTTCTAATAAAAACCCATTTCCTGGCACTGAAATTCAGACTCTGTTGAGGTAAAACATGGCAATGAAAATTTCATGTTGAAATCATTGAGGTTGCATGGGTATAACTGAGAACTGAATTTGCCCCTCTGTTAAAAGCACAGTAAAAGGCAAGCTTTCCCTTCTGGAGTCATCTTATTTTATATCTGTTCTGTATAAGTCAGGAATTTTGATGCACCATGAACTAGCCAAGGAAAGGCCCAGATAGTAAAATGTAGCACATTTTAATTAATTTATTTATTTACTTGTAGCATAGAATGCTTAGCAAATTTGACATTCCCCTGAGTTGATTGTGGGTCTGTCCTACAGGCTGCTAATGGACTGTCTGTGTTGTGTTGACCTCTTTAAGGACACCAATTTCCATGTAACTATCTTTCGCAGAATTTTATGCTTAAGAGATGGTCTCACCAAATATAAAGTTCTCAGTATAAATCTTGCTTTGTGTGCGACCCACTGACATATATAAAGTTTTCCTTGCAACTCAGATACAACATTTTTAGTTTCAAGTTATTTATACTCTTCCTTGAGTATTTTGTAGCTCATGGTGGCAGAGCAAGTGTCTTAAAAAAACCCACCACCCTAATGTTATAGTGCTGCTGTTAAAAACCAAGGATCACAGGCTTGTGAACATACTGTGTGCTGAGGGGAAAAATGGTCTCCTGATGCACTGGTATTCTACTAACCAATAATTACCTACAGAGTAAAAAGTGTATCAATGACAAAATGTAGCAGAGCTGAAACAATTTCTTGTGATAAGATTTTTATGTGTAGAAAATGTTCATGTACAAAGATTGTGTAATAATTTCCACCATATACACAATACATTCTTGAAAAAGCTTAAATCTGACTTTTGATCCTGACATATGTGGCATGTTTATGCAGTGAATTTTACCTACTGTAGTTGCATGTCCTCTGGGTACAGCTATGGAAAGCCTCTGAGATTGTTAAATGGAAGCTTCACCTGCCCGTCTGTACTGCAAGATCTCTATAGCAACCAAACATAAATCAAGAAAATGGCCCCTTTTGTAAGTTGGTTAATAGGCACAACATGCTTCTTTAGAAAATCCAACTATTCTCTCAATAGACTTTGATTGAAAGTCAGCCTTTTCTACAGACACATTCACATTCACATCTAGTAGCAGCTTGTATGGCTGTCCAAGGTCTAATTTATTACCCTTTAAAGATCAGGCAAAGAAAAAATGGTTCTTGGAACAATGTTTACATTCAGAGGCATAAGCACAGTGCCACAAAAGAGCATCCTTTTGTTCTGAAACCAGAATATTAATCTTTAACCTACTACTTATTTCAACTCCTCCCGCTGTTATTTGGTTAGCTACATTCTTTCCTGTAATTGAAATCTTAACGATTTAATACCTTATTTATTACTGGTGGTGGGAGTACAGATCTCTCTCTCTATTGTTTTTCTAAATCTTGATATGTATTGATTAATTTCTCAAGATCTTTTGCCAATTCTGTGAGCTGGCTATTTTCCTATAAAGATTTCTGATGAGGGAGATGGGCATTCTCACTACTAACCCTTCTGATGTAAACTTTGGTTAATTATCAGGAAATTCCAGTAATCCCCTTTCTATCCCATCTCCAGGCAGTCTGGTACAATCAAGAGCTTGACATTTTTGTGACTGATACACAGATTTCAGACTTCTTAAAATATATAAATGGAAAACACTAAAATAAAATGCACTTGTTTTATCAAGGCATCAGGAATGCTATATAGTAGAAATGAAATGGAACTAGCCTAGACCTTTTGATGTGGGGGCTGGAGTTACATCCATAATTGAACAGCAAGATGCCCCTTAAAGGAAAAGGAAAATACAGTATATCCCCTTTATTTTTGGTAGAGAAGAAAAGTAGAAAGATAGATATAGCTTTAAGGTAAATAGCAACAGGACTTAACCTTTCTTCTTTAAAGTAAGAAGTTAAGTGAATTCATATGAGACACTTCTAATAGAAAAAAATTGATTAAAAGCATTCAGCTTGGATTGCACAATCACAGCAGAAGTGCTGCAATGAGGCATTCCTGAAAACAAAAAACAAAACAAAAAAAGCCCTCAATCAACACTATAAATATATCAGAGCCTGCCTTTTGCCATGAATATGGCACCCTTCCTACGAGTTAAAGGAGAATACTCCACTTAAGTATAGAGGGGCACAAAACACTTTAGTCACTTTCAGCCTACAGTATAAGGATTTGAGTAACTCTTTCTGAAAATATAAGCAGGATGGAGTTTGGGAGTGAGGAGAAGAAGCACTTTGCTAAATCCAGCCCAAACTCTCGTCAGCAGGATTCTGATGCTGATGAGACGTTTAAAAAAAAAAATTCCCCTGAGCAAAATTTCCCGAGTGATTCACTGGAAAATTCAGACAGTTCAGCATGTGGATCTGCTAATATATATGTGAGTGTCCAAAAGAAGCTCTTTGATGCCTACTTTTAATTCTTCTTCTCTCTCTAGATGAATCGAGTGAAAGGAGGGGTGGAAAATGTGTTTAAAAGAGCTGTGTCTGTGGCTGAGATACTGGATTGAGACCCAACACAAACAGAATATGAATTCTTGGGTTTTTATTCCCTCCTTGAACTTTTGAAAAGCTCCCTGCAGTCTCAGTTTGAAGGGGGTGTTTTTCTCCTTGGAAGTAGCCACTCAGTGTAAGTTTAGGCCTTATATGGGAGATGGTACAGCAGGAACTCTGTAGCTACAAAACCAAGAGGCTCCAGTTTAATTTTTCCCTGGAGGCGGATTTTATGCATGGGAAAGGGATTATATTTATTTAGTTTGTTGTACAAAATATAATAATGGTGCCCACAGCATTATGTAATTCATTTAAAAACGGACATCTCATCCCTCCAACAAATAACATATAATAAGACGCCTCTGTAGCAGATACAGTCATCAAAACTGTCCAACCCTGAGTCCATTCTTTCCCCAAATACCTGGCAAAAAGATGAGCATCTCAGCATGCCCAAAAGGTGTATATATTTTGGCTATTTCAGGCCAAGGGTATGGGGAGTGAATTCCAAAATCAAGGAACCTTATTGGATTATGTGCTGCCAAAAACTCCATCAATATGAAAGAGAGGAAGCCTCCAGCAACTCTGCTATATCAGCTGTGGTATAATGGGAGAGATGTGGTTTCCTTGCAATCGGCTCCCATTCCATTAAGACCAACAGTTTTCAAAAGTGGCCATGGCATTTTGGGTGCCAAAATAGGTGTCAGTTTGTACACCCAAAATTAGAGGCCACCTTTGAAAAATGTTGATCTTAGGCTTTTACAGGTTAAAACACCTTGATTTCCACCAAGAATCTTGTTGACAGCTAGTGCAGAACCCTATGCACTAGGACAGTGTGTTCCTGACAGGAAACTCCACTACATGTATACACTGGGACAGAGGCCGAGATGGAAATAGGAGACAGATTTGTTGAAAGTCTCTGAGTAAGGATAAAAGAGGTAAAAAACCATGGTGATGTCATGGTAATGACACCTAGGTACAGACCACCTAACCAGGAAAAAGAAGTGAATGAGACTTTTTTTTAAAAAAAAAAAAAAAACTAAGAAAATCATCAAGCACAGGACTTGTTGGTGATGGGGGACTTCAACTACCCAGACGGCTGCTGGGAAAATAACATAGCTGGGGAAAATTATCCAACAAGTTCTTCGAATGTAGTGGAGACAATTTTTTATTTCAGAAGGTGGAGAAAGCTACTGGGGAGAGGATGTTCTAGATTTGATTTGATTTGACAAATAGGGAGGAGAATTTGAAGATGGGAGAGATTCTAGAGGACTGGAAAAGGGCAAATATAGTGATAACCTATAGTGACAACCCGGGCAGCTACAGACCAGTCAGCTTACCTTCAGTATCCAGAAAGATAATAGAGCAAATAATTAAGCAATCAATTTGCAAACACCTAAAAGATAATAAGGTGATAAGCACCAGTCAGCATGGATATGGCAAGAACAAATCATGTCAAACCAACCTAGTAACTTTCTTTGACAGGGTAACAAGCCTTATGGCTAGGGGGGAAAGTGGTAGATGTGGTATATCTTGACTTTAGTAAGGCTTTTGGTACTGTTTTACGTGACCTTCTCATAAACAAACTAGGGAAATACAACCTAGATGGAGCTACTATAAGATGAGTGCATAATTGGTTGGAAAACTATTCCCAGAGAGTAGTTATCAATGGTTAACAGTCAAGCTGGAAGGGCATATCAAGTAGGGTCCTGCAGGGATCAGTTCTGGATCTGGTTCTGTACAATATTTTCATCAATTATTTAGATAACGGCATAGAGAATATATGCGGGGAGGGGTTTTCAGTGCGTTGGAGGGTAGGCTAAAAATTCAAAATGATCTGGAAAATGGGAGAAATGGTCTGATATAAATCAGATGAAATTCAATAAGGACAGATGCAGAGTATTCCACTTAGGAAGGAACAATCAGTTGCACACATACAAAATGGGAAATGACTACCTAGAAAGGAGTACTGCCGAAAGGGATCTGGGTGTCACAGCGAATCACAAGCTAAATATGTGTCAACATGTAACACTGGCAAAAAAAGCAAACATCATTATGGGGTATATTAGCAGAAGTGTTGCAAGCAAGGCATGGGGAGTAATTCTTCCACTCTATTCAATGCTCCTTAGTCCTCAGCTGGAGTATTGTATTTGGTTCTGGGCACCACATTTCAGGAAAGATGTGGACAAATTGGAGAAAGTCCAGAGAAGAGCAACAAAAATGATTAGAAGTCTAGAAAACATGACCTATGAGGGAAGATTGGAAAAAATGGGTTTGTTTAGTCTGAAGAAGAGAAGACATAACTGTTTTCAAGTACATAAAATGTTGTTACAAGGATGATGAGGAAAAATCGTTCTCCTTAACCTCTGAGAATAGGACAAGAAGTAATGGGTGGTTTAGGTGGATATTAGGAAAAATTTCATAACTGTCAGGGTAGTTAAGCACTAGAATAAATTGCCTAGGGAGGTTGTGTAATCCCCATCATTGGAGATTTTTAAGAGCAGGTTAGACAAACACCTGTCATGGATGGTCTGGATAATATCTAGTCCTGCCATGAGTGCAGGGGTTTGGACTAGATCAGGGATTCTCAGGCTTCACTGCACCACAACCCCCTTCTGACAACAAAAAATTACTACACGACTCCAGGAGGGTGGGACTGAAGTTTGAGCCCACCCGAGCCCCTCCGCCTCGAGGGGGAGGGCAAAGCCAAAGCTTCACCACCCTGCATGGGGGTGGGGACCTGTAACCTGAGTCCCACCACCCAGGGCTGAAGTCCTCGGATTTCTGTCCCGGGTGGTGGGGCTCAGGCTTCGGCTTTGGTCCCGGGCTCCAGCAAGTCTAATACCAGCCCTGGCAACCCCATTAAAACGGGATCACAACCCACTTTGGGGTCCTGACCCACAATCTGAGAACCACTGGACTAGATGACCTCTCAAGTACTTCCAGTACTACGATTCTATGATTCTAAATGGCGAGTAGCACATTCTGCAGTAGCTTCTGTGTTTTGTTTTGCCCTGTGTAGTTTGTTACAACAGAAGAATGTTGAGGTGACAAAAACATGGATGAACTATGGCAAGGTTTGCATTGAAGGAGTAGGTCATGTTCTTTTCACTAGGCTAGTTAGAAAAAATGCTCTTGGCCCCAGCTACTACATGGGAAGCCGGGAGTATTCCACAATCTAATACCCAGATTGTTAGCCTGTTACAAACTGACACCTTGTCTTCTTAATAGGGGTAATTATATGATTGTAACCAATTCTTTCAACTCCTTTCCTTCCAGCCAATCTTTATCTTAGTAGCCACTAGACACCCTAAATTTAGAGGATGATTATATGTGAAAAATTGTTTTTAAACCCATATAGCACTGCTGGTTCCATTGTCCCTCTAATGTTTCCAAGTGAAAGTGGTATTTTGTATTTAATTTTTTTCTAATATTCCAGTCTAGTCCCACATGTGGGATTAATTAGACAAGACAAGTGGCTACAAGAAACCTCATCTTTTCTGGCAAGCTGTTTTCTGACGTTGTCATCCCATTATTTTCACTTTTTAGCTGCTTGTTTAAATGACTGATGGACTCAATCGCTTCTAATGTTTGATAGGCAAATACTGCACTCCATTTTGATTGTGTGTATGTGTGTGCACTCCTATGATAAACAGTCATTTTTAATTTACTCTATTTACCTTGAGAGACTGCCAAGAAATGATTCAGATATTCCAGTGCAGCGGGTTTTCTATTGTGATATGGGACAAAGGACTGTTGAGCATATGCTGTTTCTTCAAAGAAAGGGGAATATTATTTATTTGTGCTTATACAAGAGCACTGTTTTTACTATGTAAACACTTGTCGAATTTTGTGCTTCACACGTACCAAATCTTTGCTTCTTTTGGGTGAAAAAGTAAATTTTGCTGCATAATGACAAAGAATTACTGCACTCTGTTCTAATGGTGTTTTCCTCTGCATACTGTTGTGCAGCAAATAGTGTTTACATCCATCTCCTGCTGCTGGCATTTTGCTTTTAGGTAAAAAATTTCCTAAGGGACTCATTCGTGAAAAAAGCCTTTTGCAGCAGCATTCAATCCCGTGGACACTTAATGTGGCAGTTGCATGGTGTGTGTGTCGATCCTGCCTCAAAAGATAACATTGAACACCTCGATGGTTACCTTCTGCATTTAGGCCAGTGAATTCAACATGAAAGACTATCTATTTGTCTAGGTATTAATATGGCCCAATATCACCATATTATCTGAACTCCTAGACGAGGCATATAATAGCAAAAGTATATGTTGCATTCCAAACAAAGTTTGGAGTTGGGAGGAATATATAGACACAGGAACACTTGCTTGGGAAGCTGAATGAAACCTTTTTTGATAAGACTGAAACCATAACTTATCCTGGTTTCTCTTTAAACTTCCCTGGACAGGGTTCTCCTCTTTGTACAGAACTCTTTTGAGGTGTGGCAGATTTCAGCCATGTTAGGAGATAAGTGATAGTCACTGTTCAGTAATCGAAGGTGACTAGAAAAATAGTCTGAGAATTACACCAATCCTTAAAAAGGTAGAAAGTGTGGTGAGTGATAGCCTGCCCATTGGTTGTATGCCAAGGAGAAAGAATGTTCGTGGGCTGTGTCTAAAGAGAAGATATAGAGGTCATATTGGATGAAAGCACTGTCAAGATCCAATACATCTTGTAAAACAAATCTCCTGAATATAAAGACTGGCTCTCCTCCAGATATGGTAATTTGGAACACAAACCTTTCATCAAATTCATCACAAATTCTACAAATTAATGATAAATACATAATGTATGTGGTCTGGGATTGAGCTATGGTAAAGTCTGTCTCTTTTCCCAAGCTCCATCCCAGTAGCTGAGATCAGATGTGGCACACCTGGTGAGATCCCTGAATGTGAATGTTCAGATTTTCTGTCCACAGGGAAGAGGTGGCCCCTCAACTCCAGAATTCTCTTCCTTGACTGGTCTGACACAGACCAGGTTTTGCTGACCTTTTGGTCATGTTACAGGGCTTTTTCCTGAGAAGGCAGGTTGAGTTTTTCCGAGGATTTAGAGAGGTGTTTGGAATTGTCTTGAGTTGACATAATCATCTTGTTGCTTAATTTATATGATATTGTGTGCTTAGAGGCTGCGATAAGCATAATTTATAAACTGGAAAAATTTAATTTTGGGACCACACCTGCCAATGTTCTGTACATGGAACCTTCATTGACTGTAATGGGTGTGTGTGAATATGGATTGATTATTGTTTATATTCAAATCAGTTGTGATTCTTTTGTGTTTTACTCTGCCCCCCTTTTGGGGGGGGGTGGGGGGTTTGCTTATCTGCCCACCAGGTGATACAAGAGATTTGTTTGGGCATATTGAAGAAGAGGATTTCTGAGTGGCAAGCATATAGACAGTAGATTTTCCAAAAAGGATTAATTCCACCTTCACCTAGTTAAGTTCCACGATACCTTAATTTGAATTGTGCATAAGTTTTTATGAGTTGTCCCCAAGTGTCTATAAAAATGTCATTACAAGTTGTTCTGCACAATTAGGAAGAAGCATCCCAAGAAAAATAAAAAAATGTACTGCTCAATAATGGCAAAATTGTAAAGCCAGGGCTGCTATATTTTAACATTGCTTTCGTAAGCAAGTAAAATGGTGGCCATTTGTTTTCATTTAAATTGACTAAAGAAAATGACTACACCAAACTTCTTCTTTATGGCAAACACTGGAACAGTACCCGTTGTAAAACTGAAGAATGCAGGTAATTGCAAAGTAAAATGATTAAAAAATTGTATGCAGAATACATGACAGTCATACAGTGAGAAAATGAGACTGAATTGCAGTTTGCTTTGTTTTTTGCCATATGCCAAATTCTTTAAAGTTACCATACAGTACTGTAATTTTGTTCTGAGATGGACTAAAATATGAAGTCATATTTACTAAATTTTCCTTGCAGTACTCTGCTCAATAACAATTACAATTCAGTAAGTGCGTGATATCTGACAAATAAGACAAGATTCAATTTTGATTTCTTTTCCTCAGCTAGACTAAGAGTAACTAAAATAAAAATCCATGACTAAATTAACACTGAAGTGAAGACTTATGTGCTCATTGTATTCTGCGTGGGAGCTCTAGGATTCCCATAGGTTATTCAGTCATCCAGATATCGGCTTATCCATAACACAAATTTTCAAATCTCTTCCGTATGGTACTGGATATTAATTCATTGTTGTTATATCTTTCAATAGTTCAGTTATTCAGGTTTCTCTTTTCTTAATAGCATGTTACTGTAGCCACAGGTCAAAGCTAACCTTTTATCTATCGAAGAGATGTCCTAGTTTGTCATATATATCTGAAGATGACTTTTTTTTCCCAGAGGTTAGGTTAACAGCATCGTTCTATTAGCTCTCTCCACCCTTTTAAATGAGAATATGAGTCTGAGAGGAGATCACTTTTCCCGGACATCTTTATATTATCTAGTTTAATGTTAGCTTATGTGATGCGTATATATTTTAGAAAGTTTTTGATGGCAAATGCACTATAGTGTTTGCTTGTTAGTGAAAGCTGTAGTTAAGGTTGCAGTACAGTTTCAAGGATAAGCCTGCTTTCACATGCTCATATCTTTCCAGAGTCTTCTGGTCTTGTACTGGCCTTGTTTCTCTGGCCAATAGTAATTTAAAAAAAAAAAAAAAGTTGAGCAGAAAATCCCTTCAGCCATGTTTAGTTCTATGAGTGTGTCAAATATGTTTTTCCTCATACTTAAAAAATTGCCACATTCTTTTCACACTGATGACTTGGAACATCTGCCCTTTTAAACTGGATATGTGGCATGCAGATAGTCCACAGTGAGGACCATCTGTTTGCAGCAATGTGTGGAAAAAACAGACTGAACATGAATAAAGTTCTGAACAATTGAAACCTGGATACTGTGGGAGAATTCCCTAAGTCTCAGTGCACACACTTGCAGAGTTCTGTGCATGCATGTATTCCTTTTATGTGCTCTCACCAGTGTAAGTTGTTAGCATTTGACGTATTTATCCATTTTAAATTCTGATGGACTGAGGCACTGATTATGAAAAGGGAGACCTGTGTTGGCCCTTAGTGCCAATGGGATCCTCTGCAGGCTGAGTCTGCCTATGGGGTTTACATATTAAGGTCTTAAAGTAGTTTAAACATGCTTGCCTCCTGTAGATCTGGATCATGTGACCCTCTCCCTTCCCAAGAACTGAGGGTACCCTCTTTGTGCACACAGATCTCTTCCCTCATCTTTCCTCTAAAACTGCTTCTGTGTCACCTCCCTGTCCTTCGGATCTCTCCAGGGTTTGTGCTGGAAGGGGGCAAAGACTCAGTGAGCTAGGGAAAGGAATAGGTAAGCTGGGCAGGAGTGGAGGTGGCACATATTATCTTTCCTCTGACCCCACAGAGCTTAGTCAGAAAAGATACCACAGCCTATTAAGGAACCTCTGTGCTGTAGCCAGTTGTAATCCTTCGTCCCAGAGTACTTGGCTGAGGGAACTGGAGTGGCAGCTGCTGGCAGCCAGAGCTGGTGTGGGAATAATGTGCCATATTTATTCAGTCAAAGTCTTAACTTTTGCATTTTCTGACTTTTAAAAACTTTAGCTCTACAATCCTAGCATTGCATTAGTGAAACTTTTTGCACATGGGGTACGTGAGTATGTGCAGAGAGAGACTGTGTGTGTGATAAATGCATGAAAGAATTTAATTGTCGTTTGTGTCTTTAAAAATAAAAATGGTACAGATAATTCATGTCACTACACATTAATTAGAGAAGTACATACAGGGAGAGAGACTCACTGCTCTGCATGTTAAATGATACTAAAGCAGATGTTTCACTAAGAGAGCCCATAGAAAAGGACTAAAAACTGATTAGTTAAAGAGAGAGAACTGTAAGTTCAATATAAATTGGTACCAAAAATCGGTTTGTATCAAATGTTTATTTTATTTGACTGACTTACTTTCGTGCCTGCATGCTTATTGGTTGAAGTATGAATTCTTTATAAGGAGTTGGGAAAGGGAATTAGCCTCTGTTGTATTCCTAGTCATAATGGCTCCACTCCCATTGGTAGAATCCCCACTGCACATCTGGTATCCAAGCTGGACTGCTGGTTTTCATTAGCACTCCAAACAAAGTTGTTAAAAAGAGTGCATAATATCCTACGTCAGATTGAAGCAGACTTTAATCTAAAGAAGGAAAACACTTCAGGCTGACTGAAACTGCACGCTTTTGTGAGGTTATCATTCAAGAAGAGTGGAAAGGAGAAAACAAAAGATAATCTGCTAACAAAAGTTCTGAGAACCAATGCAAGAGTTTGAACACTCTGTTCCTTTTCTGCTATTTTTGTAGTGTCTGGTCTGTCCTGGGTGTGAAGCGGATTTGTTGACTCTGCAGCATGGGAAAGAACCAACAACAGATTTACTATAGAGATGGTTTAGCCATCCCCTTAAAGGATTATGAAAAAAGTTTAAATGTTTAGATTGGCCCCTCTGAGGTACAATAAATTGTTATCTGAAACAATTGAGAACAAAGGAGGAAAAAGTCATAATTACATATCAGGAAATGCAAAGCCCGTTTTTGTGTACAGAATGGAGAGGGCATTTGGTTTCATTGACTTGGTCTCTGTGGAAAGCAGTCAGCCCCACAGGAAGGCCCTGCATTCCTGTCCTTTCGGTGAACCTGCCTGAAAGGAATACAGGAGTTATTGGGTAATCAAGGCTTGTCAGCACCTTGGTTATGCAGCGTGGTTCAATCCGATAATGTGAATGGAACCTGTAATAGCACTGATGAAAAGCACACCAGTTTGGAAAGGGTCTTGAATGATTTTTTTGTTCATTTTCTGTTTACGTGTAATGTGTTATTGATGTCATTACCTTATAATGCAGCTGCTTGTTTCATAGAAAAACTGGGAATTATTCATTATTTTAAAAAAAGAGAGAGAGAAAGAAAGAAAAAGAAAAACCCTGTTACGTGAAGAAAATTGCATTCGAATGCTACAACTGAAACATATTGATTTTTCTGGCACAGACTTTTTAGATTAAAAATGCCAATACTAAATCCTTTCATGACCTATAGTTCATATGAAGTTCACGTGTCATTTACTATTATTCTGGAAAAAGCAGCATCTTTAATGAAAACCTAGTTTGAAGGAATGTCCTGCATTTCTGTCATTTGCATGCAATTGTAATAATGCTTGGCTAAGAATAGAACATGCTGACGTTGTGGTGTCTTATATGTACATATTTTAAATTGCAGCAGATTTATCTTTTTTAATTGCTTGTTTGTCTTTATTTTAGTCTCATCTTGAGCTTTAGATCTGCCTTTTTAAAACTTCATTCATTCACTTCTATGTACATTATGATACACGGTCAAAGAAACTCATTCCCTTTTTCCCTTCCCCCCCACTAAGCACAAGGATCTTGCTCCAGGTTTTATGGTGTTCAAGGGATCAATGAGTCAAAATGTTATTTTGATCTGCAGTACAGCAAACATTTCTAGTACCAATTCCCACAGCTGCTCCTGACTTTACCAGATGTTTTCACCCATTTTTACTGGAGACTTTAAAAGTGCTGATGTTATGCTAGCAGATTCTTGATTGGCAGGTTGGGAAATTTAAGGCCAAATTCAGCCCTGGCTTAAGTGCATTAAAGTCAGTAGACTATTTCCAGCTTCCAATATGGCAAAATTTCTCTCTTAAACAGGGACTTTCACATTGAGACAAATTAAGAAAGAGAGAATAGGAAAACGGTATATATCATTGAATTGCACCAGGGATGAATTTGTCCCAGTATTATTTTATTTGTAACATTTTGTATTTGCTTGTCATTATGCTAAATACTTGCATTTCGTTTTGAGTGCTGTCTGACTGGCTATTTCTTTTTTGCTTATCCTGGAGAGAAGTCATGTAGTCCTGTATTTATGCCTGTAGTTCCTGAAATGAACATATCACATCACAAATATTTAGTATGATGACTTCAATACAGTGTAATACTCCAATAAGAGAAGATGGGGCTTTTGTTTTAAAAATGGTAAGAGAAATGTATATGATAAGTACTTCTTCCTCTATTTACTTTTCACAAGTTTGTCAGATAGCTTTGTTAGCCTTCTCCACTACGGAAGTCTCTCTTTACACACAATGGATAAAATTTTGCTCAGTTATGGCAGAGTAAAGAGTTACTCTGGATTCTAGTGGTGCAACTGAGCTCAGAATCTAGCCCACTCCCTCTCCTTTGCCCATAGCCTCAAACAATTATAAAAAGTCGCTGCGTATACTTTAATTGGGCATGAAATGCTGGTTCAAGGCACCAGCACAGGGAGATTCAGGTGTCTGGTTACCATACGTCTGAAAAGTCAGTGCACGTTTTTTTAGGCTCTGCTTCACCCAATCCAAAACCAGCATTTGTTTTCCTCTTAGGGACTTGAGATTCCTCAGGCTTTTGTATCAGTCTACACAGATCTTTAGCTTTGTCTCTGTTCATTTTGGAGAAGTTGCCTTCGCATTTAAATCCAGTTCTACTGTGGTACTGTGTGAAAGTAAAAGCATTCTAGCTTTACTAAAAGGTTCACTTGGTAGATAAGCAAAAAGAAAAGGAGTACTTGTGGCACCTTAGAGACTAACCAATTTATTTGAGCATGAGCTTTCCTGAACTACAGCTCACTTCATCGGATGCATCATCCGATGAAGTGAGCTGTAGCTCAGGAAAGCTCATGCTCAAATAAATTGGTTAGTCTCTAAGGTGCCACAAGTACTCCTTTTCTTTTTGCGAATACAGACTAACACGGCTGTTACTCTGAAACTTGGTAGATAAGACAATTAGACAACTCAGGTTCCAGGTCTTCCAATATGGCTTTCAGAGAATTTGTCAGTGGCAATATTTTAAAGTTATATATTATTTCACATGCAAGTAATTGTAGAGGCACCCTAGCAACTCTGTTGCAATTGTATGGAGATTTGCACTTAAATCATTTCTTAAGGAATTTGAAAAATTCCTTTGTTTCTCACTTATGAATGTTTGCATAAAGCTAGGATTATCAGGCTTTCACAATGTGGCATGAGCCATAATAAAGATTATCTTGTAGACCACATACCTTCCCATTTACAATGTCATGGAAGTTCTTTTCTCCCATTCCCAGTTGTTCAACATCCTTGCAAGCTATTGCTGTAGCTGCTACATGGAAAAGTTACATCAGGAAAGTATCTGTGTATTTTAGCTGTCTAATAAATACAGTAAGCACTTTGGCCCAAATTTTTAAAGGTATTTATTTAGGCATTGCTCTGCTCAGTGTTATAATCCTGACTAATTTAGGAGCCCAAGAGCTTGTCTACATGGTAGCTACTATGCATCCAGCCAGGGTGTGAATCTACAGCACACCAACTGGCTGGGCGGTAACGTCCATGTGGACACTGCTACAGCATTGTGCACTGCAGCAGTGTCCAGAGGGGACACCCACCACTATGTGGCAAGCTGGTTTCATACCCTGGCTTGCTGTGCAGTGTCTTGCCATGTAGACAAGCCCTAAATCTCTTGAAAATTAGACTTAGACTCCTATGTCAGTTATGTGTTGCAACGTTGAGCAGAGCAATGCCTAAACATAGGATTGCCAATTTTATGATCACAGAAAACTGAACACCCTTGCCCCATTCCCGAGACCCTGCCCCTTTCCTGAGACCCCTTCCCTTCCCTGAGGCCCTGCCCCTGCTCACTCCATCCCTCCTCCCACCTTCGCTCATTTTCACCAGGCTGGGGCAGGGGTTTGGGGTATGGGAGGGGGCTGGAGTGCAGGTGGGGTGATGGCTCCGGCTAGGGGTGTGGGCTCTGGTGTAGGGCTGGCGGTGAGGGGTTTGGGATTCAGGAGGGGGCTCTGGGCTAGGACCAAGGGGTTTGGATTGTGGGAGAGGGCTCAGGGATGGGGCAGAGGGTTGGGGTGCGGGAGGGGGTGAGGGGTGCGGGCTCTGGCCAGGCGGCACTTACCTCAGGTGGCTCCCGGAAGCAGCGACATGTCCGGCTCCTAGGCAGAAGGGTCAGGGGGCTCTGAGCACTGCCTGCAGGATCTGCCCCCGCAGCTCCCATTGCTTGCACTTCCTGGCCATTGGGAGCTGTGGAGATGGCATTTGGGATTGGGGCAACGCACTGAGCCCCCTGTGCCTAGGAGCCAGAGGAACAAGCTGGCCACTTCCAGGAGCCGCATGGAGCCAGGGAGCCTGCTTTAGCCCTGCTGTGTCACCGACCAGACTTTTAACGGCCTGAGCAATGGTGCTGACCAAAGCCGCCAGGAGCCCTTTTTGACCGGGCGCTCCAGTCAAAACCGGATGCCTGGCAACCCTACCTAAACACCTTTAAAATCTGGGCCTTTGTCTTGTTTTGAGCTAAGTGAGATGTTCTACCTTCTTTTGCTATCTTTACTTTCATCTCCCTCTCCCCCTCCTGTTTGTTTTGTTTCTCTCAGAGAACAAGGAGAATGGCCAGTATCACATGATCACATCTCTTTGAACACATCTGATATATAGAATGCATGCAGGGATGGTGTATAAAGTTTGTATTGGTATGAGTTTAGGATGACAAATTGCCCAAGGAATTATACAGGTCAACCAGGGTGGTGGTAAAACCGAAATAAATATGTACCATTGTGTATTTCAGTGCCATATTTTTACTGAAGTAAAGTATTTCAGAAATGTTTGATAGTGTAAAAAAATACTGGGACTATTTTTCATATCCCTCCACCTGTAAAACCAGGTTGTTTTATGTAACTGCGTAGGCTTTGGAGAGAGGGAAATATTGTAAGTAATAAATTTTAGACACTTTAAAAAAGATCTAAAATAGCTTTTCTATAAATCATGATGTCCTGATTTTAAGGTCCAATGTCTTGTGCTAGAGAAAAGGGCTCTATGCCAGTGGATAAGGGAATTTTGGTCTCTTCAGCTGAATAAAGAAAGCATTTCTAGTTGTGGTTGCTCGTGACATGTGGTCATAACTCTATCCCTGGGATAAGACTGAACCCTACCAGTCACGGCTCTTGGGCCACAGTAATTTTGAGGGGAAATTCCACATATGAAGAAAATGAAGCAGATATATTTTGCAGATTGTTTTTAAAATACTGGCTGCTCATAGGGTTGAATTGCTCGACATAGTTATGACAGAGATGGATTAATGAACAGAGTACAAATGAGATGGTCAAAGGTGCACAATAGTTGGAATTTATCACATGATTCTACAGTTCATCACACAAGGCCAAATCCTGCAGTCCTACCTCAGGCAAAATTGCCATTGACTTCATTGATCATCATCATCATCATCATCACATAACTTGCTCTTGTGTGTTCATTTTATACAGATGTAGTATGTGTTTGTGTGTCCATTTAAGAATGATATGAAAGAATGCAAAGTAAATGCTCAAGGCAAAAGCTGGCTCCATATTACTGGGAGAATATCTAATGTTCTCTATACAGTTCAAGCTCTTGTTACAGTACATGGTCAGACTCCCACAATTTAAGACCACCTTGGGGATTTTAATTCCTTCATAATATATACAGAATCTCAATGTTTGTTTACCAGAAAAATTTCTTATTTGTTCAACAATAACTGTTGTGCAAAATATTTCATTTTTGTTCCAAAACACACACAGCTCAGCGAGTTGTTCTCATCTCGGTGGCACCATGACAGCTACGTTCAAGGAAAAAAGCAAATAAAGGGCAGAGACTCCAAAATGAAAATAGATAGGTCATTTGGGGGATTTCTAGTTTGCAGAGAGCTGGAAAAGGTTACAGCTGATATAGAGCTTATTATACAAAGCATATGCCTTGGCTTTTGTTGGGGTGATGTTACAAAGCATACAACAATAACATTTGAAGAGCAGCACTGCTCTGCTTGGTTTGGATTCCCTGGTTTGAATGAATAAATGAATGTGCTTGTTTTTAAGAAAAAGCCCAGTTTTCTTCTGTGTGTTAGTGTAATTTGTAATTGAGATCTGGACATTTTCTCTTGCTTATATTAGTTCTCCTGAAAGGTGCCTGGCTGACAGCACTGGAGACTGAAGTCTGATTATCCACAGACCAGGCAGCAGCCATGTCCTTTATTCTACGCTGCCCTGCCAATGTGCTTCAGCTTTGACTTGGAGGGATCACCTCTAGGAACTGAGTGAATCGTTCAGTCTCCATGTCCAGTCAGACCGTGGCCCTCTAAGGAAAAGAGGTATGAGCAGTGAGGAAGTAATGAAGACTATGTAAACACGGGTTTTAATTTAAAAAAAAAATAGGTAAGAGAATAGGTGGAAAAATAGAGCATTTAGTAGAATGATACTGGCCTCCTTTGAAAAGTGTTTTGAGATCTATAGATGTTAAGGCCTATATAAGAGCTAGATATTGTTGTTGTACAAATCAGCTGATCTAAATAATATTATTCCCTGGATTTTAAGGAAATCACTTAATGAACTGAACTTAGTGGCATTTATTTTGGAAATATCATGGAAAACTAGTGGGTACCAGAGGAGTTAAAGTAGTAAATGGGGTACCTTCAGTTAGAGCCTTGCAACTAAACTCTGGGGGGAGGGATAGCGCAGTGGTTTGAGCATTGGCCTGCTTAACCCAGGGTTGTGAGTTCAATCCCTGAGGGGGCCATTTAGGGATCTGGGGCAAAAAAAAATTGGGGATTGGTCCTGCTTTGAGCAGGGGGTTGGACTAGATGGCCTCCTGAGGTCCCTTCCAACCCTCATGTTCTATGATTTCTATGATTTAAACAGATGGGATCCAACTACAAGTATTGGGGCCAGGTCAGGTGGTAAAACTATTGGACCCCTATCAAGCTTGGATAAGGTCACCTCTCCTCTTCTTCGTGAGGTCGGTGCAGGAATGGCTGTGTGCCCTGCTCCT
This sequence comes from Caretta caretta, assembly GCF_965140235.1. Classification (NCBI taxonomy): domain Eukaryota; kingdom Metazoa; phylum Chordata; order Testudines; family Cheloniidae; genus Caretta; species Caretta caretta. Next base: position 199,205,969 of record NC_134207.1, on the reverse strand, counting down.
GTCATCTTTCTTGGAGCTCAAGGGGAGGAAGACGGCAAGTGCAGGGACTAAAGCCACCACCGCACCAACCCCAAGTAGGAGGAGAGCCAACTCCAGGAGGTGACTTTGGCTCAGGTCTGAGGGAAGGGTCTAGGTCAGGTTGGAAAATGACTTCATCACTCTCGGGGTTGGGTCCAGATGAGGCCAAAAATTAGGGCTGAGCAGACCTCTAGCTGCTGCTTCTCTAAAAAAGGAAGAGGGTGCTTATAGTGATGGCATTCTAATTTCAGTCCCAAGTAAATAACGGAGTGTGTAGTATGAGGAAAATATCTAGAGGAGAGTGGAACTGGAGAAATAAGCAGCATGGTATTTTTTTAAAGAATAAAAAAAAGTTTGTAAGGGTGAGGCCAACTGTACTCCTATTCACGTTCACATAATTTCTCTGTGGTAAGCACAACAATTGCCTATCTGGAAAAGTAACATTAGGAAAATATTGAACATGTACATAATTTTATTTTACTTGGATTTAGCACAGGAAATGAGAGAAAATCAGCCCTGTGTCACGAGCCAGCTCTGCAGACCACCAGTGGTTCAAAGAGTACAGTCTGAGAGAGTACTCTATACAGTTTGCAAAATACTTGGGGGTCTTTCAGGATAAGTGGTGCTATAAAAGAGCCTGATCCAAAGCCCATTAAAGTCAATGGAAAGACTTCCATTGACTTTGATGGTCTTTGGACCCAGGCCTTCTATGTAAACTTAATTTGATTTATTTCTTTTTTATTTTTGAATGTCTGGAAAGCAGTAATTTTGAAAGAGACTAAAATGTATTAATAAAAAACAGATTAAATATGAGATTGCATAATGGTGTGGTGGTTAAAAAATGCGAATACCCTTTTGTGCTCCATACAGAGAGAGGCATTATATCATGGAACACGGAGGCCGGTGGCCATTTCTCTACAGTGCTGGTCAGACCAGACCTTAAATACCGTACACAATTTGAGGCACCGAGTACCAGAATGATGGTGACAAATTGGAGGGAGTTTAGAGCAGATGAACAATAATGATAAAGTGTTTAGTGATGAACATTTAAGAGAAACTAAATATTTTGGCCAAACAACAGCTAAAGAAAAAGAGAACTATTTAAGAACATAAGCAGAATATAAACACCAGGAAAGAAGAGTAATTGTTTAATATGATCCAGAAAGGGTATTCAAAACATTAATTAATTAAGCCTTACAACACCCCTTTATATAAGAATTTTTGAGCCTTGTGAACAAGGTATATAGAGAAGGTTCTGCTTTTCCTTTGTTGCTTGTTTATTTCAGGTCAGTTATCCTCCCTAAATTTTATTTAAAGTTCACAGCAGTCTATGCGGCTAGTGCAGTTTTAGGTTAAGCATATTTTATCCATAATTGCTATATTTGGTTCTCAAGTTATTATTGCAGTTCCTTGGGGTACATTTAAATCCACCTTATCGTAATAGATTATGGAATATAGTGGCTAATGTGTCTAATGTAAAATAAATGACTATAATGATTTATGATGCGGCACTTCAGTTTTATTGAACATAAGGATCATTGTACTAAAATGGATGGTGTATTGCTGGTTTAGCATAAAATACTGAATAACATAGTCAAGGAAATGAATGGATTGGCCAGTTCATAATATTCTGCCCCTTCAGTTGAGAGGTCTTTAATAAGCAAGAGTGTCATTACACTTGAAAATGTATGTGCAGGTAATCCATTATCTAGAACAATGACAGTGATCGGATGAAGCTCTTATTAAAGAAGGGCCTTCTTTAGAAGAAAATGCATAGCACTTTGATCTCTGTGAAAGGATGTTTTGTGCTACACAGGCTATAGCAGTATTTAAAAAGCTTGAGTGTGAAAATATCTACAGGTTTGAAGATAATCTGTTTGGGATAGATTGTAGTTTTAAAGGTGGAAAGGAATTTATCTAAGATTATGATTTGCATAAGATCATACTCAAGTGCATCCTTACTAGGCTTTATTACCATAAGCTACATGTACCCTTGATGTAAATTTCTCAGCCCCTCATTTGGAACTCATTTGAAGCCCAGTATAATTTATATCTTAATGTGCACCTTGCTACTGTTAACATCCAGACGTGACTCCCTGAGATTGTAGAAAAGAATTCAGTAAAGGTCCAATTCTTCTTGTTAATAGGCAACATATAAATGTGTGCGTGTCTATATAATTATGTATATCTGTACACAATGTATACATACACAAGTATGTGCGTATATATAAATTATGTAAAATGTGCACATATAAATTGATTACTTTAAATATGAGGAAGTTGATTCCTTTGGTTTCTATAATATAAGCTTATTTACGTTGTTCTCAACCTGGCGGAGGGAGGAGGGGGTCAGGTTGAAAATGTATTGACAGATAGAGGGCTACGTTTTTTACCTCATGTTACAGCTCGCCCAAGTTGCTACTACCTCCAGTTAAGGATATTTGTTATTTTCATCTCACCTTCTTATCAGCACTGAATGTGTGACCACAAAACATATTGTGAGACAGTGCAGTCCCCCTGCACAGTTAAAGCCAGCATGTGGAACCAGAGTACACATCCCATCCTGGGAGAAAAAAAAACAACACTTCTCTTTCTAAAATTTGAGTGTTGCACTGGGAAAGTACAAAGCTCTGATTTCATGGTGTTGGCTGCGCTGTGGATTGTAGAGAGCTTTACGTGCACCACCACATCCTGAGTCTTTGCAATTGCTAGTATTTAACCTCAGTCTGAACCACTCTCCATCTTGTTCAAAAGAAAGAAAATTCAATATATTGTTAAAAGAATGTTCAAAATTCTCTCTGATTCAATGTGCAAATGAGATCTTTATTCCATGCTATTTTTTTTAATGTGAAATGATTTGATTTGCATGTACACCTTAACATTAAGATTCCACAGCCAGACTAACAACATAGACAGACAGTTCTGTTCCATATGGACCATGATATGTAGCACAGTGTGTTCATAGAGTTAAAGAATTTTACATTCCTGAACAGAAAAATGTTTTTACAATGGAATCTGCTTTGTGTACATTACAGAGGTTTATTTACTGAGGCTAAACTCCTTGGACAGTTTTTGCTTGTTTGTTTGCTTGGTTTCTGTTTTTGTCTTGAAGAGGAGATGACATACCATAAAAATATTCACTATAGTATTTAGAGGAGTCATGATTAAAGCTGGTTGGAAAAATTAAAAACAAGAAAATTTTGATGAAAAAGAGAGAGAGAAATTTTTGTGACATTTTTTCCTCCCTATTTTCTGACCAGATCTGGTTGTGATAGAGCTTCAAACAGCTGTCTTTAGAAGGCAGTGTTTGCCAATAGATACCAAGCATTTACTGTAGTATTTCCTGTTTAAAGTACAAGTGTAAACTCTGGTATTTCAGTTACTGCTCTGTGTATGTGGCAAATGACATTTTAATAGCACCCACTACACACTTAATTTAGATAGCATGTGGAGTATGCTGCTTTTTGTAGCAACGTTTTGTTCCATTTCATCTGCAACTAGAAATTAAGGTAGAGTAATTCCTTCCTCAGTTGTTTAGTGGATATTCCCGTGATGGATGTAGTTTTTGGATCACATATTTACTTTATGAACAGATTCAGACAAAGCTACTAAGATTCCCAATGGTAGAATCGTAACTGCAAAGAGGGCAACTCTGCCTATACTTCTAATACAATGTTATTGTTCCTGGGATTCTTCCAATACTTAGAATTTCTGTCTCTGGGGTCTTTGAGATGTTTTTCCAACCAAAATTTACTGGAGATTTATGGATAAAAAGCACTATCTAAAGCTAAATATTATTGTTTATTTGATTATTTACTTATGGGGGTTACTATGTGATGAGCACGTTGCGGCACTTCATCATGCATCATTAGCCACATATGAGGTGGCTGTGCACTGAAGTGATATTAATTTTTTTTCTTAGCGATACACTGGTAGGAACAAATTCTGCCCTCAGATGTGTTCTCCCATTGATTTCAGTGGGATGTATGTGCACTCATCCATGAATGGAATTCAGCTTATAGTTTCTATTGGTGTATCATTACTCTGTATACTCAGAACCAGTGTATATCAGTGGCACTCCATTGATTTCAGTGGAGTGGGTATTCACATATAGTAGGCCTCAGATTCTTTACTGAGCGGAGCTAAAGGTGTAACAAGTTTATGAACCTAAGTGCAAATTCCAATGTACGTTGCTTCAATGCTGACATGGCACAGCTAAAGTATATAATCAGGGCTGGATAAAAGCTATTCAGTGTCATAACAACACCCACATGTGGGGCTCCAAGTGCTCTACTCCCACCATAACTTCTGCTTGAGTTGGTAATGGCAAGAACTATGCACAGCAGCCCTCAGGCTTGGATCGGGATGGGACAAGTGAGCAACATAGATCATTAGGCAAGGCCCTCTCTCCTGGCCTGCAGCTCCCTGTCTTCAGATCATTTGGGGTCTGATCCATGAAGAAGTCCTCTGTTGGGGTGGGATGAGGCTGGGACCCTCCTCATCTTGGCCTGGACGCCAGCCCACCTGAGTATTGGAATGGCAAGCCAGGGAAGCGTTGTAGCAGCAGAGGTGTGACAGGGATCCCTTTTTTCCTCCATGCCTATGAGTGTCAATAGATTTTTCCATTGTGCCCAAAGATGAGTGAGTGTTGGTGGGCCAAAGAGGAGGGAATCCACCCTGGAAGAGAATGAGCAGTGGCAGCTGTCTTCTTCAATCTCCCAAAGATGACAGCAGTTGTGGGCCAGGACGCACCCTTCTCTCAAAGCCTACACAAAGACTGGGAGTTAGCAAGTAGGTTGTCAGCTCCCAATGTATTTACCTGAGCCAGGGTTCCAATGGTGGTGGCGGTGGAGGGGGAGAGAAAGTGTGTGCCTCTTCTTCCTTGCTTTGTAGATGGAAGTGTGGGAGATGTTCCTCTGTTGGAGAAGAGCTCCACAGAAAAAGAACTCATGCAGGAACTCTGCTCCTCATGGGCTCAGACTTGTACGTGATGTGCCATGTTATTGAACACATCATGTAAATGTGTGATTCCAGAGACGAGGCCTTAGGTGCAAGCCTGTTGTGCTTGACGCTTAATCCCAGGTATGCTAAATATGGCTATGCAGTGCCTGAACTGGAGAAAACAGCGATCTGTATCTAGGGTGAGCAGATAGCAAGTGTGAAAAATCGGGACAGGGGGTGGAGGGTAATAGGCGCCTATATAAGACACAGTCCCAAATATCGGGACTGCCTCTATAAAATTGGGACATCTGGTCACCCTATCTGCATCACCAACATTTCCAACTTAAATTTTATTCACATTTTTAAGGCCGTAAGAGTGAGAAGTGAAGCTGTGATGTAACCATTTACATCATCCAGTTTTGCGCACCAGAACAATGAAATGAACTATTTAGATATGCACTGAATAAAGCTGATGAACTACAAAGTGACATCTTTGTTTGACTGCCCTCTCATCCACTGTGTAAACATATTGAAAAATAAAATGGGGTGTTTTTTTGTGTTGCTGTAGCATACTAGGTATGTTGTATCTCAGAGGCCTTAGTAAGCTGGGTACCTGAGAAAGGCAATGTTGGACTTCAAATTATTCACCTGACTAGTTAGTGTTTTACATTTCAACATGTTTGATGTCCAAGAAAGCCAACTTCCTGTCTGAGTTCGTATACTGTATCTTCCCTGAGAATAGGATTTTATAGGCTGTAAATTATTTTCTGTTCGTGATCTGATAGCAGACTGTATGTAAACATATGACCTGTTTTTCAGAAGCGACAAGCTGTGGGTGCTCAGCATTTTTGAATGTTGGGTCAGGAATCTAAATTGTGTACAGCTGAGGATTTGAAGATTACTGTGAAGTAGTAGGAGAGTACCAGAGTTCATTTTACCCTCGTTAAATGGCACACAAAAATATTCAGGTTATTCTCCTCCTTATACCAAATGAATTAACAGACTGAAGGAGCCTGACACAATAGATATTATTAGCACATTCTTCTTATCTGCGTAATAGACTTTACAAGACAAGAGGCAAGGAGAAGGTCGTTGACACGTGTGTTACCTTTGAAGAGAAATCTCCTCCTCCAGAAGCATTTTTAATTTACTAGGAGGAGGGGAGTGAAAATGGAAAGGGGATAATAAAGCCCTTTTTCATTTAAAAAATAAATGCCAGCACATTCTTTTCAGGCCAGGAGATGATGTTGCTTTGTTCTTACATCGGTTGTTCTATGCAGGAATATCGGCATAGCTGGGAAAGGACAGACCACATTGCAGTGCTATAGGCTACTGTACAGCACAAGTTTGGGCCAAAGAAACTGTATTTTAAAATGTGACGGATCCACACAGCATTTCCATGCCCCACTCACTGTATGGATAGATCCAAGACTAGAGTTTAATGTCTGCATCTTCATGTTCCCATGTAATTTTTCTGAATTGCCTTGAACTGTTCCTGAATTATAGCACCAGTTACCTAAAGGTTAATGTTAGTACTATGATAACTGGGCTTTTTGTGGGTTTTTTCCCCCCCTAGAAAAGATGCACGCCACAGCATGTAAAGTGAGAGAGAACACTTTTAGCATTATGAAACCGCTTGAGTACCGGATATTAGCACCTAAGTGTTCTCTGATGAAGCGCAAAGGCTGTATGGTTCTGCTCAACCAAACTGAGAATGCGAAGGCACTTAGAAAGAAAGATTCTGACAAATTTAGCATCATCAGATGTTCTCAACTTGTCTTTTATAAAAATTGTATAAGCTTTCACCACAACATTAACTAAGGGTTTGCCTACCTGGTCCTGCAGTTTAGATTATGGCGATGTGAATTGTAGCGTGCACTACCAGGGTATGCCGAAACGGGACGTTGCAGGTGCAAACTAAAAGGTACTTAGTTTGCATTAACTTAGTCCTGTTTGAAAGAGGACTACATTAACGTGAACTAGGTATGTTTTAGTATGCACCAGCAGTGTGCTGCAGTTCACCCTCCTGTAGTCCGAACAGCAGGGCCATGTAGACATAGCTATTTATGCATATGGCAACACAGCAATTCTTTTTAATGGAGAGGTCATATTTCTTCCTCTGTCAAGTTGTAGCCTGGAGCAAAATTTGACATCACATTATACAGTTAGTGAGGTAATGGCTGCATAACGTAGGGGGATTGTATATTAGGTTCTACACTAGATATATGTTCCCCTCGCTGGCAGGAAGTTCTTCAGCTGTACTTGGCCTCGTCACTGTGGGGAGGGAGAGACTTGCATTGATCCATAGTTATACCCTCTCGTTGACCAAACAAATGATGATGAGTTTCAAAGGGGGCTGCAGCTCATTCTTTTTGCTGTAGGAATGGTCACTGAAATATGCAGCGGATTAAGGAGGGAATGGGAAAATGTGAGGGCTCCTCAAGGAGCAAAGGGGGAGGATACAAGGAGTATTGGTGATCTTTCTGAACTAGATTAGATTGCTGGTCTTTGTATTTAGGGTGCATAAGTCACAATGAGGATATGGGAACTGGGGAAAATGATAATATATTGGATTTTTATTATATCTGGTACATATATTGGATAAAAAGTTTGGACTGTGGCATTTCTACCAAACTTCCTTTGCTTCGCTTATTTCCCAAAAGGCAGAACTAAGAAATCAATTCTGGATTTCACAGGAATATTAAAGCAATACGGGAGACACAAAAACATGAACTAGACACCTCTGCATGGGTAAAACACTAACCATATTTGTCCTCAGCCATATCTCTGGAAACTGTATGGCAGAATCAAGTGCCCTTAGAGCAGGCAGAGAGCTGCCAACATTTTTCTTCAAAAGGGCAGCATGTGACCCTTTACACTTTGAGACGGCACTGTGCTGCCTGTCTGTGGAATCCTCATTGTGGTTGGAATCAGAAGGGGCACTGTACATACTAGTGCTGATGTAATTTCTCTGTTGAAGCCTGTTTTGTGCATAAATTCAAGGTCCATACCTCTCTTTGCAGGAAAAACAAACAAACTGTCATCCAGCTCAGTTAAAAAATCCAAGCTCTCATACATATTCATGCGTCACGTTTCATATTTTACAAGTACTTTACACACACTAAAATAAAAGCACCATCTGTGAAAATCGAAATCTGAGGGGCACTTGCTCTTACATCAAGCATATGGCTCTGCAGATGACAAGCACATTGAGCCAAATTCGGCTCTGGTGTAACCATGTGCAGCTTCATTGAATTTAGTGCCTACATCCGCACCATGTTTGGTTCAGTATTCCCCAAATCATTATAAATAACACTTCTTGAAAAAGTGTACAACTTGAAAGCAGGTGGAAGCTGATCCTTGTCTGTGGTGTATGCTGGACATTCAAAGGAATAGTGCGTATAACTTCCCCATTATCATACAGAAGCCTCTGCAAACTTTCTAACCTAGGCTGCCTGGTCACAGTTGCAGTTGATTAGTATGAGATGCCAGTATTGTGTAACATGAAGAAACTTTACAATGACAAATGACTTAGAGCCATTTTCAAGGTGACATTTTGAACAGGGAGCTTGTGCCAAGTGTTTTGTATTAAACATTTCATTTCACTACATGCTTAATCAGTAAAAGATTCTTCCAAAACCCCATGTCATATATAATATGTCAGCTTCTTCTTGCTAAAACGAAGGGGGTCCCATTTATTTCTGAAAAATAACAAGTCTATTTTTTCTGCTGACATTTTTAAAAGTAAAAAAATAAACATAAGTTTCCTTTTGACCTCATTTGAAAGCTGTCTAGATGAAAAACCTAAAAATATAAAGGTTTACACAGCTTGGCATGTTATTCATTATGAAATGCTTGTAAAAACAACTCTAGCCTGGGTATTATTATGCTATTTGATAAAATCAGTATTAACTATGTGTGTCTTTTGAAGCTCAAATCAGACTGGGTCATTTTATATGACTGCAAAGACCTTTTGGAGTACAGTTCAAATCCCAGCATGTTTTTCTTTCTTACTCAAACTTTTTTGTACATTTAGGGGGCTCAAGTATGAAGAAGTCACTCAAGCTTCAATCAAAATTGGTATTTTTTTTCCTCCTTCACACTTTTTATAGAAAAGTGTGTGTGTGTGTGTGTTTTGACCAAAATATATATAATTATGTGTGAGAAACAAAATAGTGGTAGAATATTAGCTAGCCAGGGTTCACTTGGACAAGTTCACACCTAGGAAAGACTACATATGTTCAGACACTTTAACCCAGTTGCTGACTCAAGCACAAAAGCAGAAAATGGGTTCATACCAAAAATCATTAATACTGAAATCCTTCAGTGTTAAAAAGCTTCAGCAAATTGAGAGCTTATCAAAGCTGCTTGAACCATCAAGAGTCAACTCCTTCCCATCTGTTTTCTTAGTTGTGTACATAAGTAACACAAGGGGAAATCTGATAGCAGCTCACAATGCAAGTTTTTGTTTGTTTAGGTTTTGTGTGAAAAATATGTAATTTTGGCAGTAACGATGTTTCAGAGTCAATTATTTGAAGCTCTGCTGTTCTCTTAATGAAGAGAAAAGCTGACTAGGAACTGTAATGTTACAGTAGTCACCATCAGAGTTGGCACTGATTGATTAAAGTCCACTGAGCAGAAAGGCCAAGCATAACTGGCATAAAAATGACAGGTTTGAGAGTAACAGCCATGTTAGTCTGTATTTGCAAAAAGAAAAGGAGTACTTGTGGCACCTTAGAGACTAACCAATTTATTTGAGCATAAGCTTTCGTGAGCTACAGCTTCATCTGATGAAGTGAGCTGTAGCTCACGAAAGCTTATGCTCAAATAAATAAATAAAATAAATAAAATAAAATAAAATAAATAAATAAGTTGCCACAAGTACTCCTTTTCTTTTGGCATAAAAATGAAACTGTCCTCACACCTGCAGAAATAAGATGTTCCAAAGCAGGTTTGAGGTACATCAGTGGGTAGCATAGGGAAGTTCGCACGGCTACTTGCTGTGTTGTACATGTTTGTAGTTGGCCAGATTATCTGCTGTGCCAAGCTTTTGTTGGCTGCTGCTACCTTCACCCGCTAACTAATCTGCCCCAGAGGCTCCAGGACTGTACATCCAGGACTTTAATCGGGTATGTTAGCCAGAGGGGAAGTCTCAGAGGACAGGCTGTCATGTTCCAAGAGCTCTGGGGCAGACAGAGACTCAGGGAACAACAGAGCTGGACAGTGAGGGTATGTCTACATGGCAGCCGAGAGGTGTGATTTCCAGCTTGGGTGGACGTACACACATGAGTTTTGCTCAAATTAGCACCTTAAAATAAAAGGAGTACTTGTGGCACCTTAGAGACTAACCAATTTATTTGAGCATAAGCTTTCGTGAGCTACAGCTTCATCTGATGAAGTGAGCTGTAGCTCACGAAAGCTTATGCTCAAATAAATAAATAAAATAAATAAAATAAAATAAAATAAATAAATAAGTTGCCACAAGTACTCCTTTTCTTTTGGCATAAAAATGAAACTGTCCTCACACCTGCAGAAATAAGATGTTCCAAAGCAGGTTTGAGGTACATCAGTGGGTAGCATAGGGAAGTTCGCACGGCTACTTGCTGTGTTGTACATGTTTGTAGTTGGCCAGATTATCTGCTGTGCCAAGCTTTTGTTGGCTGCTGCTACCTTCACCCGCTAACTAATCTGCCCCAGAGGCTCCAGGACTGTACATCCAGGACTTTAATCGGGTATGTTAGCCAGAGGGGAAGTCTCAGAGGACAGGCTGTCATGTTCCAAGAGCTCTGGGGCAGACAGAGACTCAGGGAACAACAGAGCTGGACAGTGAGGGTATGTCTACATGGCAGCCGAGAGGTGTGATTTCCAGCTTGGGTGGACGTACACACATGAGTTTTGCTCAAATTAGCACCTTAAAATAAAAGGAGTACTTGTGGCACCTTAGAGACTAACCAATTTATTTGAGCATAAGCTTTCGTGAGCTATAGCTCACTTCATCGGATGCATACTGTGGAAACTGCAGAAGATATTATATACACAGAGACCATGAAACAATACCTCCTCCCACCCCACTCTCCTGCTGGTAATAGCTTATCTAAAGTGATCACTCTCCTTACAATGTGTATGATAATCAAGTTGGGCCATTTCCAGCACAAATCCAGGTTTTCTCACCCTCCCCCCCCCACCCACCCCCACACACAAACTCACTCTCCTGCTGGTAATAGCCCATCCAAAGTGACCACTCTCCTTACAATGTGTATGAAAATCAAGGTGGGCCATTTCCAGCACAAATCCAGGTTTTCTCACTCTCCGCCCCCCCCCCCCCCCCCCAACTCACTCTCCTGCTGGTAATAGCCCATCCAAAGTGACCACTCTCCTTACAATGTGTATGATAATCAAGGTGGACCATTTCCAGCACAAATCCAGGTTTTCTCACACCCCCCCCCCCATAATGTCACAGCTAAGCTGGTGGCTGAACTTTGTGACTTTGTCCTTACCCATAACTATTTTACATTTGGGGACAATGTATACCTTCAGATCAGCGGCACTGCTATGGGTACCCGCATGGCCCCACAGGATGCCAACATTTTTATGGCTGATTTAGAACAACGCTTCCTCAGCTCTCGTCCCCTAATGCCCCTACTCTACTTGTGCTATATTGATGACATCTTCATCATCTGGACCCATGGAAAAGAAGCCCTTGAGGAATTCCACCATGATTTCAACAGTTTCCATCCCACCATCAACCTCAGCCTGGTCCAGTCCACACAAGAGATCCACTTCCTGGACACTACAGTGCTAATAAACAATGGTCATATAAACACAACCCTATACCGGAAACCTACTGACCGCTATTCCTACCTACATGCCTCCAGCTTTCACCCTGACCACACCACACGATCCATCGTCTACAGCCAAGCTCTGCGATACAACCGCATTTGCTCCAACCCCTCAGACAGAGACAAACACCTACAAGATCTCTGTCAAGCTTTCTTACAACTACAATACGCACCTGTTGAAGTGAAGAAACAGATTGATAGAGCCAGAAGAGTTCCCAGAAGTCACCTACTACAGGACAGGCCTAACAAAGAAAATAACAGAACGCCACTAGCCGTCACCTTCAGCCCCCAACTAAAACCCCTCCAACGCATTATTAAGGATCTACAAACTATCCTGAAGGATGACCCAACACTCTCACAAATCTTGGGAGACAGGCCAGTCCTTGCCTACAGACAGCCCCCCAACCTGAAGCAAATACTCACCAACAACCACATACCACACAACAGAACCACTAACCCAGGAACCTATCCTTGCAACAAAGCCCGTTGCCAACTGTGCCCACATATCTATTCAGGGGACACCATCACAAGGCCTAATAACATCAGCCACACTATCAGAGGCTCGTTCACCTGCACATCCACCAATGTGATATATGCCATCATGTGCCAGCAATGCCCCTCTGCCATGTACATTGGTCAAACTGGACAGTCTCTGCATAAAAGAATAAATGGACACAAATCAGATGTCAAGAATTATAAAATTCATAAACCAGTCGGAGAACACTTCAATCTCTCTGGTCACGCAGTTACAGACATGAAGGTCGCTATCTTAAAACAAAAAAACTTCAAATCCAGACTCCAGCGAGAAACTGCTGAATTGGAATTCATTTGCAAATTGGATACTATTAATTTAGGCTTAAAAAGAGACTGGAAGTGGCTAAGTCATTATGCAAGGTAGCCTATTTCCCCTTGTTTTTTCCTACCCCCCCCCCACAGACGTACTGGTTAAACTTGGATTTGTGCTGGAAATGGCCCACCTTGATTATCATGAACATTGTAGGGAGAGTGGTCACTTTGGATGAACTATTACCAGCAGGAGAGTGAGTTTGTGTGGGGGGGGGGCGGAGGGTGAGAAAACCTGGATTTGTGCTGGAAATGGCCCACCTTGATTTTCATACACATTGTAAGGAGAGTGGTCACTTTGGATAAGCTATTACCAGCAGGAGAGTGATTTTGTGTGTGTGTGTGTGTGCGGGGGGGGGGGGGGGGGGCGGAGGGTGAGAAAACCTGGATTTGTGCTGGAAATGGCCTAACTTGATTATCATACACATTGTAAGGAGAGTGATCACTTTAGATAAGCTATTACCAGCAGGAGAGTGGGGTGGGAGGAGGTATTGTTTCATGGTCTCTGTGTATATAATATCTTCTGCAGTTTCCACAGTATGCATCCGATGAAGTGAGCTGTAGCTCAGGAAAGCTCATGCTCAAATAAATTGGTTAGTCTCTAAGGTGCCACAAGTCCTCCTTTTCTTTTTGCGAATACAGACTAACACGGCTGTTACTCTGAAACCCACCTTAAAATAGCAATGTGGTCACAGCAGCTTTGGCTAGCTGCCCAAGTACAATCCCGCTTAACCCCCCAGGTATGAACTGGTCGGCTACCTGAGTGCTGCCTGTGCCACGCTGCTGTTTTTAAGCCCTAGCTCAAGAAGGGTCAGCACGTGGACGTCTACCAATTCTGGGAATCACACCTCCAAGCTGCAGTTGAGACGTACCTGGAGAGACAAAGAAAGTGGTCCTGGGGTAACTGGGAAGCTGGTGTCTTAAACACTCCCATGCTACTGTCCCTTTTTGGGGTAGGGCCAGTGGTGCCAGAACAGGAGAGGTTAGGGAGCCATGGCCCTCCCACTGTTTCAAAGTGGATGAGCCTGGCCTGTCCACTTTTCACCAGAGTGGACCCCGCCCTTTCCCCTCCTCTTCCCCACCAGGCCCCTCCCACCACCCAGGCCAGCCGCTAGTCTCCCCGCCCAGGGCAGGGGGAGGGTCTGCACTGCAGCTCGCCACAGCTGCCCGCACGGCTCTTGCCATGGCCAGGCTGCGTCTCCAAGGCCCTGCCCCCTGTCTGGAGCCAGGTTGGGGGTAAGAGCCACCCCACGGGGAGCTTGGGTTCCCCCACCTGCCCTGGGTAGGGAGCCCCAGGGGCCTGCTTTTGGCCCCTCTGCCCTGGATGAAGGGCGTGCCGGGATCCCCATCCCTGCTCCGGCTTCTGGCTTGGCTGAGGGTGGGGCCTCCAGGAAAGAGGTGGGGCCTCTGGGTGGGGAACCTGACCCCCCTCCCACTTTTCAGAAGGCTCTGCCACCCCTGGGTAGGGCTCCCCTCTTTCTCAGCAAATCAGACAGGTTCTGGGAAGGAGAGCGGCATATTAATCTGCCCCTTCCCTTGTAAGAGGGAGAATGAGGCTCTGCCTCAAAACTATGAAGTATCCTAGGGAAAATTGCACCCCAGAAGGGTCCCCTGGGAGAAAGAGTTCTTTTGAAAGTTTTTGATGCAATTTTGTTTATTTGAGAGATTTCGTAGCCAGCCTGGCCAACACTGGGTGGAAGTAATTGAAAGGGCCAGCTGGGAGAAGCCAGCTCAGAGTCACAGCCTGCTACAAAGACTTTGCACAAGCACTAAAAATTAAGAGAAATGGTAGCCAGAGTTTAGATTTAGGAAGAATGAAATAAAAAGAATGTTCTCAATGGGGTTCAAAATACGGAAAGGAAAGAGAGAGGCTCACAGACAAAGGAAGGAAGAAAATCTAGTGGGGGGAGGGTGAGAGAGAGAATACAACTGAATTTTTCAGCTACCAAGGAGGTTCAGCAGTTTTGAAGTGCTTGTAGCACAATTCTTCTTTGGGGATGATTATTCTAGAGAGTGACTTCATTCTCTGATTGTACCTTCCTCTCTCATAAAGTAGGGGTAAATTTATGGAATTATATTTTTGACTAAGGAATTGCTGCAATGTTCTTTTGTAGAGAGGGCCAGCAAGATACCTTAATGCCTAAAGATGATAATATCAAAGATCTGTAGGGTATAGGACCTAAGCCTTATTACTACAATCTACAGAATTTAGTAGCAGTTCAACTTCTCATGGGTCAGCCAAAATGCATTCTTGTTTTCCCTAAGAACCCCATTTCAAGTCTTGTAGTCAGGATTTGTTTGCTTTCAGATTGATTCCTATGCTATTCATAAAAAACACTGCTAGAACAGGACGAAATTATTTATCTGACAGCTGAAAATATATGAAAGAGTTGTAGCCATCAAGGCCACACAAGGGCCAGTAAATATTATAAATTCAAAACTCCCTTTGGCTTCAGTGGGTGCATTGACCTTGCTGTCAGAATAATTCATTATGTTTTGGAGTTTAGGGCACCACCAGCAGCTTTCTAACTACCCTGATTCTGCCATGTTCAGCCACCTTGGAAGTACTCAGCAACTTTTAGGACTGGCTCCTAACTGAGCTGCCCATGACGGTAGGACAACCACTCCTAATATTACTGCCGTGTTCTTGGCCCTAACCCCTCATTGTGCACATGCTTTCAGCCCAACAGTGCCACCCCACAAGGTTCTTCCCCAGTGTGTAGGGTTGCCAGGTGTCTGGTTTTTGACTGGAATGCCCGGTCAAAAAGGAACTGTGCTGGCTCTGGTCAGCACCGCCGACGGGGCTGGTAAAAGCTAACGGGAGCTTGGGGACCAGTGCCTGTAGGCGAGAGCAGTACACGAAGCCTCCTGGCCCCCCCGCTGCAGAGCCAGGACAGGTGGGGAGCCTGCCTTAGCCCCACTACGCTGGAGTTGCCCGAGGTAAGTCCATGCCCCAACCTTGAGCCCCAACTCCCTTTCCCAGCCCTGAGCCCCCCCAAACCTGGAGCCCCCTCCTACACCCCAAACCCCTCATCCCTGGGCCCACACCAGAGCCTGCACTGCCAGCTGGAGCCTTGCCGCTCCCCTGCGTCCATGCCCCAACCCTGATCCCCGTCCTGCCCTCCAAACCCCTCGATCCCAGCCTGAAGCCCCCTCCTGCATCCGTGGCCCCACCCCGGAGTCCTCACCCCTTCCCTCATCCCAACCCACTGCCTCAGCCCGGAGCCCCCACCTACACCCTGAATTCCTCATTTCTAGCCCCACCCCGGAGCCTGCAGCCAGAGCCCTCACCCTCTCCTGCACCCTAACCCACTGAGCCAGCCCGGTGAAAATGAGCAAGTGAGTGAGGGTGGGGAGAGCAAGCCACAGAGGGATGGGGGATGGAGTGAGTGGGGGCGGAGTTGTGCAGGGGGCGGGGCAAGGTGTTCGGTTTTGTGCGAGTAGAAAGTTGGTAACCATACCAGCGTGATTATGGGCGGTGGGGGAAGGGACCTCTTTCATATGATCCAGAGTAAGTAATTTTAAAACAGTTAAAAATAACACTGGAGTCATATATTTTATTAGTAAAAAGCCTTCTCCATGTGCAGTTTGAAACATCAGTGCTTGCCAATCAACTGTCTTGCTCTCCATCCCTGGGCACCAAAGCACTGGCTAGAAGACTGCCTGTCACAGTTTGTGAGATGGGGTGGACGATGACATGCATGGAGTGCAGGCCAACCATCTAGCATCCCTGTGAGAACTGTAGCAGTTGCAGGGGTGCATGGTCCTATTAGAAAAAAGCTAACCACACTGTGTTCCTCCCTGTTTCATCTTCCTCTCCCACATATTCAATTCTTCTTTCATCCTTCCTTCTCTTCTGCCTCCCACATGCAACTCCGCTGCTTGGTTCTCTTCTCCATGAATGTTTCCCTCCCTTAGTTCTTCCATCTCTGTATACCTTGCCTAAACTGCCTCATTTTTCTCCTCATGGACTTCTCTCTTCCTCTGGTAGCTTGCAGCCTCTGTGCCACTGCTGGTTTTGATCCATCCTTTTTATGTGGCAACTTGGATGGCTCCTGCTCCCTGTTTGCAGCTGCTGTTACAAACCTCCAGGCCTTTGCAATGAAGAGCCTGGATTCTGTAGAAACGCCTGGAATTAAGGAGGCAAACCAGCACCATGTCACCTTCCAGCTCTCTGGACCACTGTTAAGGGTTCCATGGACTGATTTAGTGAATGGTGTCTCAGGAATAATGCCCCAGTGGAACCAGACGATATTTCCGTTTAAAACCCATCTAATACTCACTGTGCCTAAAGTTTGACTGGAGGCATCTGACGTAAAAATTTCCAAACTAAGGCGTATACAGTTCTCTCTTCCAGTGTGCTCTGCCTTCCTCTTGGGTGTCGCACAGAGGCGGAATGAGTTTTTTCTTTCTTCTCCATTAGGCTGTTAGCTGCATTCCCTCATATATTCTCCAGCATGTCATCTCTTCTTTCTTATCCTTCTGTTCATTTGCTCTTTTGAGTGTTTATCAGCTGCAGAGAAACAAATCAGATTTTCTTAATGAGTTTTGTGTGCTTGCATCTGTATTCGGAGATGGGTCATCTGTATTTCTCAGTTTTGGTGAATTTAATTTTAATGCTCTATCTATTGCTTCTCTTTTACAATCTTGGTTTTAAAACATTTGAATTCTTTTGGTTACACTTATTTGTGTTAGAGGTCATGCACTAGGAATTTTTTTTTAAGCTTCAAGTTCAAATGTTACCGTCGCTAGGCCATTTTCTCACCACTGTTTTTTCTCATTTTTTCTTATTAGTCCCCAGTTATCACCACATTTCTTCAAAGTACTTCCTACTTGTTGATCCTCCGACTTTATAAACTTTTTGGGGTTCTGGTGAGCTATCTTATGTGCCTGCACAAGGGAGTAAAGGCATGTGGCATTCCCTCACTTCCATATGTGGGCTAGCTAGGCTGAGGGGGAGGAGAGGAGCCTATGTGGGTTTGCTATTCCTCCTTGTCATGGGGTGCATCAGTCACCACCAAACTGGCGCCTCCTCGTGGTATGCTGGGGATTAGCTCGAGGCTGATGCCCCTGTCCACGGTTCACACACTATCACTGCTGTCCTCCTGCAACACCTCTCACACCCTCAGCAACCACAGCGTCCTCTTTGTGGCTCGGCTCTCCAGCTGTGTCACTGTCTGTGTTCTGCCCTCCTGAGGTGGGGAGTTTGTTCCTCATAGTCCTAGGTAGTCTTCCTGCTCACTGCCTCTGTGCCATGTGCCTAGTGGCTGGAAGGAGAACTTGCATCCACCCTCTTCTCGGGGTGCCAGCCCTGGGATCCTCAGCTCAGCAGTCTGAGCCTTCTCTCTGGCCTCATTGCTCTATCCTTGCTCTATACCACTGGTTCCCCTTTTCTTCCTGGGCCTACCAGTTCTCAAAGCCTCTTCCCAGGCAGTGACTGAAGCCTGCAGTCTCCACTCATTTCTCCCTTTCTCCTGGGAGTGTCTGCCTTTTCCTAGCCACCCTTTCTGCTTTCAGCTCCTGGGCTTTATAGGCCCTGCCTATTCCTGCCCAGCTGAGCTTCCTTAATCAGCTGCCTAATGAGTTAATTGGCCCATCTGGCCTGCATTAAACCCATCAGGGTGAGTGTGCAGTAGAGACCCCTCACGCTCCTCCAGCATGTGTTGGTGGAGAGTGAGTAGAGCCTTGGCTTTGCCCCTCACTGTGCCAGTCCACACAACTGAGCTGGTTAGGGGAAGGAATCTGATTGTTTCCTCCCCACCTGCAAAGCAAGAGGGGAACTGGATTAAGATGAATAATCTGGTTCCTGGTCTGCTCCTGTGGCAGAGCAACTACACACCGCTGCACCTTGCCTAGGGCTTCTGACAAGTCCACAGCTGAGTCCTTGGAAAAGATCAAGTGACATCTTTATAACTGTCCCCCACCAGAAACTATCCTGACTGGATTTTTATTTTGTCATTGACACAGTTTTCTGAAGAGCTCAGGGAAATAAAGGCCAACGATATGGTTGGGGTATCTTTGAGATGACTACACAAGGTTAACATCCAGTTAGCCTCTTCAATTAGTCTCTCAGCAGGATTGTTCACTTTCGTCAGTCTGTATATTCTAAAGTTTCCTTAATGGACTATTTCCCAGAAAACAGTTGAGAAGGAGTGTTTCTGGATTTTTTGAGATGTTATGGACATTGCTGTTCTATCCTCTAGTAAAAGCTGTCTTCTATAATGTCTGAAGAACGCTTGGACTTGCTGGGGAACATCTGATATATCAGTGGTCTCTTTCTGGTTTCCCTTTCTTCTTAAAAAGATATCACAGCAGATTCACGTGGCTAATATACAGCCATGGTGGTGCAGAGAATGTCATTCCATCTTGAACAGTCCCTTGGAAGTCGTCTTCCTTTGGCAAAAATCAGTATGGGAGGATTTAAATTTCTTCAATTTCTCAAAAGATGCAAGAAGGTAATTAGTTGATTGCTGAGAAGGTGGTTGAGGTAAACTTTAAAATTCCTCTCTAAAAAATTATTTGACAAATATTAGTCTGACTTTCATGCTTTATGCTTTAATACTCTGTGTATAGCTGCTGAACAGACCAGTTTTGAAAATTATTGCTGCTGTTCAGCTTTATAGTGGTGACCTGTGGATGTTTTTGTTATCCTTTTGTTGCCACTGGTGAGTGTTTGTATTGGCCTTCTTGTGGAACACTTGCTTGGCTTGTATCTGACTTCTACTCCAAAAACTAACTTTCAGTTGCTTTTGGTATTGTCCAAATTGTTTTGATTTCTTCTAGTAGTCAACATTCGCACCTTTATTGTTTTGTATGCTCTCAACAATATTATTTATACTGTTGTCTTCGGTGTCAGCTGCACGGTATGCTAA
The DNA here is from genome assembly GCF_965140235.1 of Caretta caretta. Taxonomy (NCBI): domain Eukaryota; kingdom Metazoa; phylum Chordata; order Testudines; family Cheloniidae; genus Caretta; species Caretta caretta. Next base: position 199,186,456 of record NC_134207.1, on the reverse strand, counting down.
ATGCACCCAGATGCCACTAGTAATGGCCCTGTTTCTGATACTTTTTTTTTTTTTGGATGCTCAGGTTTTCATATCTGCTGAGAGATCACTTACTGGCAAGGCCCTTCCCATTTCCTTCCATTCCCTTTTACCTTCCTGACAGTTTCCTTTGATGGTAGTTCTGTTTTTCCAGTTTCAAAGTCTTCTCTCAGTCTGAGCTTTCTTCGGAAACTCATGTTAATCAGATTATTTGTGAAACAGTCTTAGTATCATCTCAATAGGCTTTCCAGGTTTTGAGTGAGGAAGTTGTGTGGTCTCATGAGGAAGTTGAGCTGTGTATACCTCTCTTTATCACAGTTATCCTGATCATTCATTATCTACAAGTTCCTCCCTTTATTGCTACTTCTGGCAAGTATTGCAGTTTGCATAGGACTGTCTTTCTTTAATGCTCATCACAGCAAAAACTCTTGAGCACCGTACACCTCTGCTGAGAGAAACCCAATTGTGTTTGAAGTAAAAGATTTTTCATGCATGCAACCCATTACTTTAAACTTTTGCTGTTTATTAGAGGGAAGACTGTAGCATATGCATAAAAACAACAAAAAGAGCTAGACCAGAGACTGAAAGAACCAGTTTTTAGGTTTCAACGGCTCATATTTGCCAGTGCAGCTTCCGTAGAAAGCCTAAGGGATTTACAGTAAATACCTGGTTTTGCATCCAGAGCTGCTGACAAACAGGCCTTCTCTTGATAGATGGATTCGTTATCACCTCCTAATTACAAGCAGATTTCCAGGTGTGTAAACTACATTATATATATGAAACCTGCCTAGTATTATACAATGCTGATCTAAGGGTCAGCCATAAGGGATCTATTGCTCCTCTTCTGTCATTGGGCCATATCAATCAACTGTAGTTTTAACAGATAACCTTTAAAAAACCAACTTGAGTCATCACCTGGTAATGCTGACTGCTGTCAAGTTCAGCATCTCCAAATAAAGGAAGAAACTCAGCAAGTCTACAATATGTCATACTCATCAGTGCCAGTGTGTTAAAATACTTAAGGCCAGATGCTGCTCTTTTGAAAGAAAAGAAATCTGCTACATCAAACATGTAGGTGTTTTTCCAGCAAGAACATTCTGCTCTGGGATTCCTGGGGCTTCCATTGACTTGCAGTCAGAGAGAGCTCCGTACACATCTGAGTCAGAATTTGACCCTTAAAAAGTAGTAAAATTTCTACCAGATCCTGCCCTTTGATTTTGCAGACCTGGCAGTAATAGGGGTTGGTAAGCCCTATGCATAAAAACTCCAACAACAAAAAACAACCCACACCACCACAGTCCTCCTTCAACTAATTCTGTATTCAAGGACAGACTTAAACATACTTATCTGTGTTCCAGTCACTCCTTTTAAAGCTGGAATGGACTCCCTATTAATTTCCTAAGTAAAAATACACTCAGCATCTTTCAAATGGGGACTAATGTTGGCTGATACACATTCATGTTTGTGTTGGAAAAGTAAAATCGGGTCCTAACTGTCAGAAGAGTATCCATGACGCTTGTCCAGGGCAGTATACAAAACTTATCACACATGGCAAATATTGACCAAGTGTCTGTTCTAGGGAGTATACCTTGTGGCAGTGTAGTAACAGGGGCAGCACAATGTCAGTATCTAGGCTGTTAGTCTTGCATAGACTCTGTCCATTCTGCAGTACAGCGCCCCTTTCGTAGTCTCATGATCTCACAATTAGGATACTTCTATATACATATAGCTCACTAACGCAATATGCCAAACCTGATTTTATTATGCATTGCAACACAATGTGTTGGCATGCTGGCTCTAAAGATCTTTTTGGGCACAGCCCTGCTCCCTTTGAAGTTAATAGGAGTTTGGCCATTGACTTCAGTGGGAGCGAGGATGGGCCTTTGATGTCCTGCAAACCTAGTGGAACAGCCCTTCAATATCAGCACTTGCCTGCATAAATTAACAGAGGTAGCAATCTCAAGCCTGTTTTGTGTGAACAATCTGTTGAGTTTTGCTTGTGTGCTTAAATATAGCATTAGAAACTTATTCAGAGAGAAGTTTACCTCTATTGTTTATCCCAGAAGTGTGGGGATGATGCAGAATTTTATCTCATACAGTTCCCAATCCATTCATTCTCAGAGGTGCTTCTTGTCCTTTGACTTGCAAAGTTCCAGCCTGTAGAAAAGGGATACTCCGTTTCTCTTTGCATAACAGAAACAATAATGGACCAAGTTATAGCTGCCACAGATTAAAATAAATGTTGGGCCCACTTTTGTTCTCAGTTACTACTTCGTGACACCATTGAGTCAGTGGGGTTGAATGGGTAAAACTGAGATCAGAAGTTTGCCCATTATATTTATGATTCCCAGGCCATTCATTGCTTTATGGACTGAGAATTCCCCAGGGATATCAGCAAATTAACATAAAGTTCCTGAGTGCTACACTTCGTAGTAGGATCTGTGATTTACAGCTGACAGATATGTAACATCACATTTAGTCAGAAAACTCCCTCACAGAAGGACACAGCTGTATATAGAGATGAATCAGAGTTATTCCAGTTAAGATTGGCATTAATTTTTCTGTGAAAAATTCCCTCCAGATCTGCATTCCTAATGATGTAATATCACTGAGTATGATTTTGAGTTCATTCCACCTACTTTGGGTCAAATGACATGCTTTGGGGGCATTCAAGAGAAAGACTTGTACTTCTGGAGAGCTGCTTTTTATGTAGGATACCATCAGACTCTCATTCAGGTGTGGACTCCGACATCATTTACTTAATTTTATAAATAAAGGCAAAATTCTGTAATCTGGATTGGACTGTATTGCGTGGCCCCCTGAAATATATTAAATGAACTGTGTGTTTCTGTTTCTCATGAATCCCCTTTTATAACCCATTATGCTGTTTGATTATTTCCTCTGGGTTGTACAGGAAACAGTGAGTGGGTGATTAATAACCTGCCTCAGTTTTACTTTCCCCTCTTGCTGCCTTGTCAAGAAATAATGTGACCTGCAGATGTTTGAACAAAGTAATACATTGTGTTATGACAGATGTTGTTGGAACTTGCTCAATGAAAGTCAGCTTATCAGCAGTGGTGGAAACTCAGGTATTTTTGTGACTTTGATCTTCCTTTGTCTTTTGCTTAAATTTTGAGTGTGCTGAAAACTCCAACAAAACAAGACATCACCCATCACACCTCCCCCCCCCTCCCGCTCCCCGCCCTCCCCCCCCCCCCGCAAACAGCGTAGAGATGACTGAGTATTAGCCCCACAGATCCAGGAGACAGCCAAGAAACAAGTTTGTTGAAGTAAGAGGCAGAATTAACTCTAAAAATTAGCCTTCACAGATGGTAGAAGTGGCATAATGTACGTAAGAGGCACTGTATACGTAAATCCCCTCTTTCGTTTCTACTTTAAAAGGAGGATAGTGAAAATAGAGCCTTGCGCTTGAGCAAATGAAAACTGTCAGTCATAGCTAATTATATCAACCACGTCAGTCTTCACAATGATTAACATTGTTTGGAGTAGGTGAGTAATGGAAATTAAAATCATTATTATAATCAGTTAGTTGGAAAGCTGGTGGAGAGGGATAGGTGACAAGAGACTGTTTCCAAGCAGTAATACTCACTCCGTGTGGAAGATTCAGACTGACAGTAGTACCTCAGAGCAAGAGGTCTGACTGAATGAAATTACAAGCAGATTGAATCTTTTAAGAATTGTAAAACCTTTGTTGCTAGTAATTTCTAAGGAGCCAGCCTTCAGCATGCTCTTGAATCGTCAGTTAGTGCAGTTGGATTGGATACGTTTGTACTTGGAAAGCAGTCGGTCATGTTGCATAGCACTGAATGCACACTTGCATCACACTGTCTAATTGGGAATGCCACCCACCCACATCCATGTCTTTTTGTTCTCTCAAATCATTTTATGTCATGTTTGAACAGTATATAATATCACAGTGAGGTATTACAACGTTTGTTAGGAATAGAAGACAAAAGTAAAAGCAGTTATGCTGTACATAAGAGCACACAGATACCCAACTATTGGAAGGAAATATGCTCCATTTTTGATGTTGGCTGTTCTTCTATAAACTCATAAGAGAAAAGATAAACCATGCATACAAACTGCTATAACACAAGTTCTGGAACTTAGAATTTGTGGTCATGGGCTGGGGTAGAATATAGACATGTGCTGGATAGGTGTCTAAACATGGAAAATGACTTAAAAGCTCAGTACTCTATCCGTTCAGCAAAAGAGTGAAATGTGGACTGTACAATTATGCAATCTACACACATGCCTGCTGTTACTACATACGCTTAATCTTTCAATATTTCGTTCATCCCAGACCCCTGGTACCATTCAGAGCACATCAGTGTGTAGTTTCTGATTTCTGTGTTTCAAATCAACTGGTAAAAATCTCAAGTTTGAGGAAGAAAAAATAGACATATATAGAGAAGATAAATGATTGAAAGGCTCTCTTGGCAGCAGAGTGATACCTCATCCACATACCAAGCAGACACTAGTTACTCTCTCCTTCTTATAAGGTCACCTTTAGATGGACCTTGTTAAAATAGTCACAGGGATTCTTTTCACAGACTGGCACTCTTGAAAATAATCATTATAGTTCATACCTGTATAACTGCTTATGAGGAAGTGTCCTTGGTTTTGTTTAGTGAAAAGCAACAGATAAATTGATACCAGTAAGAGACTGCACATTCAGTGATGTTCGTTTTGATGTGGTGGTTATTGTACACTGCTCTAGATCTACATGTGCAACTCCCAGTGATGGAAATGGGAGTTCTACAGTGGACCAAAAGCTGTATATTACTCTTTGTCTCGTGCAAAATGATATCATACACTGAGTGAGTCCCATTTCTTTACTCAAGGAACCAAATTCTTTCTCTCGTCACTTTTGACTCCAAAATACCGAGAGCCTCCAATAAAGTGCTGAGAATTGTGCAAAGCTCAGTGGGAGTGGAGGATGCTCAGCATATCACAGAGTCAGCTCCTCTCTCTCTGCTCTTTACTTTCCCTTACACTAAAGTGCATCATTTTACAATAACATTAAGAAATCTGAGAACAATGGTAGAGAATGAACATCAAGGACTTTAAAAAAAATCTGCTAAGGAGAGGTTTCTGTAGAACATCTGATTTAAGCAATGACAATTAAAAAGAAACTGAAGTGGTCTTCCTCTGAAATCACATAGGCACCACATTGCATTATCATAAGAATTCGCATGCAAGAACAGTTTGCAGATGGTTTGCATTGGCATAAGTTATGTAGATGCTTTAGGGAACAGATGGCATCATGGATTCTGATGGCAAATGTGAATTTATAGTACCCACAACATGTTTAGGTCTTTTGTCTGTAGCTGAAAAAGCAACAAAAATGATGTGGAAGCTGAGTACTCTAAATCAATGTTCCCGTGCCTTTGCCACTTTAGCTCCAGATACGATTTAGTTTGGTCTTACTGAAATTGGAGATCTTTTGAGTACCACATTGATTCCATCCACTTGCCCATGACTCTGTATGTGTATGCACCCTTTATAATTAATAGACCTGCTTGACACGTAAAGGTCAGAGAGTTAAGAGATCAAGCAGCATTTATTCTAAATGTTCTTAATTTGTGACATAAAATAGAATGTGGAAAATTTTGATTTTCTGGGCATATTTATAGATTGCTCAATGTCAGTTGATTGATTTTTTTATACAGTAGACTTCCTAAATATTTCTAGAAAGGATAAAAATAATAGCATGTGTTCACAGCATGAATTGATTCTGGATACCATTTGCACTTATATGCTCAGTAAAATATGTATGAGCACACATTAATTAGTATAGACTACAATAACTGCTACTTATTTGGACACAAGTTGGAATTTCTGTAGTTCCCGTAAAGATTCAAGGAAATAGTTAAAAAACAAGAACCTTGGGGGAAAAACAAAAGCAAATAAGCAATGGGATCAGTTAGATTACTGTGTAACTATTGTATTGAATTCAGAATATAATTATTATTGTGGTGTACTCCCTAATTATTTAAATGCTTGTAAAATTGATTTTATGTAAACACAGCATGTTCTAAAACAGCCAGCTCTTTGCAGTGAACATAAGTTGTTTAAAATTTATTGACCTGTCGTTCACATGTGTTACTTTACTAGCACTTAATGGTCTGTTTAGATAGTCTTGGTGTGTATGAACTCCCTGTGCGCTACTCCAAGCACCACACGTTGACAGGTAGCTGCCATGTAGATAAAATAAGGGGCCCCATTCCACAACATACAGGGACACACAATCATTAGTTATTTTCTAATCTAAAGCAGGGATTTCCTCAGCAGCCAGAGGAAAAGAAAAGTGTTCTGCCTTTGCATTGTCTTTGCGTCTAACTGAACTCAACCCTAGGTACAACACACAGGAAGCCTGAAAGCAAACAAATAGGAAATTCAACTGTTGTGCTGAGTGAAATTGATTGTAGGGGCTTGATTTTTAAGCATATGATTTTGTTGGCACCCGAGATTAAAATTAATTCTTAATTAATTAATTCTTTGAAGTTGCACCAACTAATGCCCTAAAAAAATTACTGAAAGGTGCTGGGGAGGAGGGAGATTACTTTGGCAATAAACATCGATCACTGTGAAAACCCAGTTGTATTTAAATTTACTGTGGTATCTTTCATTCTGAGGAAATACTGTAAACACTAGAATAGTGGTAAATACTTTGAAATAGAAGGTATCAGTTTTAATGATGCCCACTGTACACACACATTTGTCATACCCAAACTACCATTTCTTAATTTCTAGAGTAAGAGTGGTTTTTGAAAGTGTTCAGATTGTATTTTGTTGGCATAGGGAGGAATGATTATAGTATATCCAAATAATTGTCACCAGCTATCATATCCTTTTGCTGTTCTGTCCATACACATATGAGAGGTCTCATGTGTTTTCGGTTTTTAGGGCTATTTCTGTTGAAGTGGATGAAAACAAAAATTGCCTGAGTTGGGGGGACTAGAGTTAAGCAGCTAAATTCATATTTATGATCTTAAATAAATGAATTGCCTGATTTTCAGTGGTGCTTAGCACTTGTAGCACTCAATGAAGTGTGTGAGGACTGTGAATGGTCAGAAACTCTGAAAATGGTACTTACATATGGATTCATGGATCCAATTTTAAACAGCCGAGGTTGAAAATGTTGGCCTAAATTGCTGTGAAGTGTTGTGTCATGTCTCTAATCCAGTCTTTAGATGTTGGAATGAGAATTTAAAACCAAGAACAAAAGAAAACTAACTTGATCAATCCATCTGTGCAGTATGTGGATCTGTGTATCTATATACATATTTTATAGGGTTTTAAAGGAAAAATTAATGTAATTTTACTGTTTACTCAGCTTCTGCAGTCGCATATCATGTAATGGGTACATTAGATTTGTATATACACTTGGGCCAAATTCTGTTTTGCCACACTGGTAGAAATCCAGAGTTACTCTGTTGTCTCCAGTGGATTTACAGCTATATAATTTGTCTAGGTGTATGCAGTACAGTAGGTAAGGAAAAATCTGTGTCATGTTTCACTTGCTGTATCAGTAAAGATATGTAGCCATGCACATTTGAAACTGCCCTGAATTCTCTGTGGATTGCAAAATTCCAAAATCCCTGGCCTTTTGAAAACTCCACAGATATTAAATCATTCACTGTCCTGGAATGCACTTGGGTTTGCAATGCATATAGCTATAAACCATAAATAATTATGAAAAATTATAAAAAAGAGGTGGCCAAGAAAGTTCTGGCTGGCCCATGTAGATCTAGCGTGCTCTGGGTTTGTGTGATGGGGTATGCATACTCCATCCTGGACAAAAGGGGGTTAATCCCACACTATGGGTGGCGGAAGTCCCACCCCTCAGACCGTGCTGGACATGTTCCAACTACTGCCTCAGTATAAAAGGGAGCAGCCCAGCTCATTTTAGGCTGACAGCTGGAGGGGAAGGACCTGGGGCGGAAGTTCCAGCCGAAGAGCCATCACAGCCTTGCCTGTGGGAACTGGAGACCCTGAAAGCCAGACCAGAGGGCTGCAGATGAGGAGCCCAGGAGCCCCAGTGCTCAATGGACTACAACGCCTGGAAACGCAGTAGGAAGTGACCCAGGGAGGGTGCGCAAGTGGTACCTCCCACGCGAGGTGAGGTCAGCGTGTTTCAGTGGGAGTCCCCGTTGATCCAGTGGCTGTTACAACCCTGATGGCGGCCCCTTCCTCCTCCCCGGATACTGGTCATTGGGCCTTACTGCCCAGGGGCTATGACATTGACTCCGGCCATTGGGCCTCATTAGCTCGTACCAGAGGGCTATTATGTGGACCCTGGCCTCTAGGCCACATTGCCCTATGCCTGTGGGCGGTTATATTGACTCTAGTCCCTAGTCTGCATTGCCCTGAATGTAAGGGGCACCGTAACTGACTCTGGCCACTAGGCTGCGCTGTTTCAAACACAGGGGCTGCAGGAAGTGACTCTGGCCACTTTTGGCCTCGAGGCTGTCGGGGAGACTGTAACGGCGGTGGTATCACAACCCCGCCCCAAAAGGGGGACGAGGTGTGCATACTCAGTGGCACGTGGTGGAGAATGCAGGCAGCGATCAGCGACGTACTGAGAGGCCCCAGGGGGAGGAGATCATTATTAGAGTAATCCTCCGTCACCTGCCTACTTGTCGCTTTGCCCAAGATGGAGACCGAGAAGATTTTAAAATGGATGCTGAAAAGTGGGCAGGAGCAGGCAACCCAGCAACAGCAGGCTCAGCTGATGCAACAGATCACCACTCAATGCCAGCTCCAGAAGGCCCAGCATCAGGAGCAGCAGCAGCTTCTCCAAGAGTTGGCTATTCAGAACAAGACTCAGCTTTGTTGATGTGCCCGACCGATGTGTCGAACCCAAGCCCAACTGGACAGGACCCGGGGGCTCTTCCCACTGGCCTGGTAATACGACTCTCAAAAATGAGACCTAGTGATGACCCTGAGGCATTTTTGGTGACTTTCAAATGGGTAGCCACGGCTGCCAGGTGGCCACCAGAGCACTGGGCATCCCTATTAATGCCCTACCTGATAGGGCCAGCCCAGGTGGACTGCTGGGGGTTAAATCCACACGATGCCTTAGTATATGAGAGCGTGAACACCGCCATCCTGGACCAGACCGGAATTAATCCTAACACTGTACCGATGGCACTTCCGCCAAGAAAGGTACCTGCAGAGAGCTAGGCCCCGGGCAGTAGGCCGTTTGAGGGACAACACCTGGTGATGGTTGGAGCCAGAGAAACGGTCGGCTGCACAGCATGAAGGACACCAATCCTAGGATTATATGTTGGTACCTCTCCCTCCAACCTTATGATTTCCACATCTGTCACTGACCGGATAAGGCTCATGCCAATGCGGACTTCCAGCCAAAGAGCCATCACAGCCTTTGCCTGTGGGAATTGGAGACCCTGAAGGCCAGACTGGAGGGCTGCAGTTGACGGAGCCGCAGGGAATCACCCACGCTGAGGAGCCCAGGAGCCCCGGTGCTCAATGGACTACAAAGCCTGAAAAAGCGTTAGGAAGTGACTCAGGGAGAGTGCGCGAGTAGTACCTCCCACATGAGTGAGGTCAGCATATTTCGGTGGGAGTCCCTGCTGACCCCCACCAAAGGCTTGGTGCAGTTGGGTAGGCCCGGGCCTCCCTACCCGGGCTGCCATCCACCTGGTGGCGGCCCATTCCTCCTCCCCAAATACTGGCCATTGGGCCACACTGCCCTGCACCGAGGGGCTGCGACATTGACTGCAGCCATTCGGCCGCATTAGCTCATACCAGAGGGCTATTATATGGACCCTGTCTGATAGGCTGCATTGCCTTGTGCCTGAGGGCAGTTATATTGACTCTAGTCACTAGACCGCGTTGCCCTGTACATAAGGGCTGCTGGAATTGACTTGGGTCACTAGGCTGTGCTGCACTGAACACAGGGACTGCCGGAGGGATTCTGGCCTCTTTCGGCCTCGAGGCTTTTGGAGAGACTGTAAGAGCAGTGATATCACATCTCCGCCCCACCCCAAAAGGGGGACAGGGTGTACATACCCAGTGACAGTTTGGGTTTGTTTTTTCCCATTTAAAAGGGGTTCAGAATCATCCTACTAGCTTACACATTAAATGTAAAAATGGGTACTTTAAACAAGCAGGACAAAATTTTAATTTCTAGTAGCATCAGAAATATCACCAGGATCCTGACAGGTACATGCCATGAGGCCAGCGTTAGTTTCAAAAGCACTATTTGTGAAGAGGACTTTTAAACAATTCTGTCCTGCCCAGCTGTGCAACACATCTCTCAGTGGTTTTCCACCTTGCTTTTACCGAGAAACAGCAAAATGAGTTAAGGAGAGTATTCCTGGCGATGTTCTCTGCCTTCAAAACTGCCGTGTTGTATTTTTAATGTATTTTTGTCACTATTTCTTTTTACTAATACTTGGCCTGATTTTTAGAGGTGTTGATCACCTGCAACTCCCTTTGTATTCATAGGAGCTGTAAGAGTTTGGCACCCTTGAAAATCAAGCTCAGGGATACAAACTATTGAAAATATTGAAATTCTTCAGGTCATCAACACTTCAGAGCAAGACACTGTGCCAAAAATATTGTCGGTTCAAAGCAAATAATACTGTGCAGAACTGTCGCAATTAAATGCTTTCTTAATAGTTATGTTTGTTTTAACAGATAGCTCTAATGCTAATTTCCAACCGTTAATTTGTTAGAAAACTAGTAACCTTTAAGAGGATTCATCAGTAATAGTTGCAAGCAGAAAAGTAATAGTTGCAAGCTGAGAGGCACAGCAAAGAACTCACAGCTGATGAGGATGGGAATGGCTGTAATGGCTTTAAGCCACCTTTGCTTTCTCCTCATTCTGGGCTGTTCTGCAGCCTCTGGCCTAACTCAGGATATGTCTACGCTGCAGCTGGGAGGTGTAATTCCAAGCTTGGGTAGCTCTGCTCAAACTAGCATGCTGAAAATATCAGTGCGGCTCAGCCACCTGAGTACACATAAAGGATTTCAGACAGGATTGTACTCGGGGTGGGTAGCCCAAGCCACCCACATTGCTATGACCATACTGCTACTTTTAGCACTCTAGCTCAAGCAGAGCTAGTGCGTGTACATCTATCAGAGTTGGGAATTATATCTCTTAGCCGTGGTGTAGACATATCCTTAGGGCATGTCTACATTGCAAATAAAACGTATTCTTACCTGGGGTTAGCTTTTCATGTTAGCTAACTCAGGTTATAATAGCGGTGAAGATATGGCAACTCTACTTTTAACTTGGGTTAGCAGCTCAAGTTGAACCCTTGGTTCTCCCATAGCCTTTAACTTGATTTGTTAATCCAAGTTTCCGTGTCTTCACTGGTATTTTAATCCAAATTAGCTAATTAGTTAACCTGAGTTAAGAGTTCTTTTTAAGTGTAGATGTACCGTTAGATATCTCTGGGGCCCATCTGAATTATGGCAGCCTGCCAGGCTGCCGTGTGGGCTGTATCATTACCCAGAATCTCTGTGGTGCTGTGACTCTGGCCCGGCCCCAAACCCACCTTTCTCTTTTAGGATTACATTTAAGAGTAGTAAATTGAGGATACAGTGAGGGATTTTTGCAATCATCCAGATTTATAGTCAACACCGTATTACATGCTTGACCAGGGTTAAAATAACAAATGGAGTTGGATGGGGGCGGGGGAGGTTATTTTCCATGCTGTTTCCTAGTAAATTGAAATGTGCAGGACTTCCTAGTTGGGCGGGGGAAGGGGGTAATTCTTAATAATAAATAGAGCCTTTCATCAGTCACCAGTTTGAAATTAACCCAGGTCTATAGTGACCAAAGTCATTACTATCTAATGGCTGTTTGGTCCATCTGAAATAAGTTCAGTCCCATATGTAGGAGAGAGATGTTGCCACCACAAATCATTACCACTATACATTTGTTCAAACTAATACCTTTAGTGGAATTGGCTTTAGAGAGGCCAGGAGTTGAATCAACATGGAGATTCCACCAGTTTCTCATCGCTGGCAGTGGTATTGCTGTGTATTGGCTAGGGAAGTAGGGAACCTGTGCTGCCATTGTATGTGCTATGTTTGTTCTGTCAGTAAGCTGGGCACCTCAGTTTCCAGTACTTTCTGTCTGGCTTATTTCATGGATCCTGAATTCACTTTGACATTAATAAATAGATAATATGTAGTATTGCTGGCTTACGCATTCAGTTTCGTTCAAAAATCATGAGATTTAAAAATAACTCCACCAATTTTTGTTGGTTTGCCTTTCTGTTTCTGAGCCTTTAGGGTGCACCACTCTAATCGTAGGTTTCAGAGCAGCAGCCGTGTCAGTCTGTATCCGCAAAAAGAAAAGGAGGACTTGTGGCACCAGTCTCTAAGGTGCCACAAGTACTCCTTTTTTTCCCCACTCTAATCATGTTTACAAGCTTTTCTCCCATGAAGAGGGCTAGAAACTTGCTACTTTTTTAAAGTGAAAACTGAGATCCTCACATAATCTCTTCACTTCAAGAGTTGGGCTTGAAGAAGAACAAGTATTGTCAGTCTCCTTGTAAATTTGAGAGTCAGCAACATCGTTTAACATTCTATTAATACTTTGTATTCTTTTGCAACACATGCATTGTTAGCAAGTGTTGTCTGTTAAAATGATGACCATATCCCACTTTGATTTAACTTTTCTACACCTAGTATATCTTCCCAGAACCAACAGTTTGAAGAACAGTCACGCATGGTAAGAAATCATGTGAAACTGGATGCCACTTCATGGCGAGGCAGAGCCTGCATTTCACCACTGTACAGTGCTAATGCAGATTACAAAAGCTCTCTGTATGATCTACCATGCTAAACACTAAAGATATTCAGCCACCAAGAATTGTTCTATAATGAGGTGGGAGTGCATCAGCTCGTACTTCAGATTTCTCTGCACCCTTGTGTAAAAATAGAGCTGTAAGCTGTCAGCATTCTTTCTCCTTTGAGAATGTGGTTTGCTTTATAAGGATTGGCACCACAATAGTGGGTGGGTTGGTACACTGTACATTCAACACTACAGATGCACAGTTGTTGTAGTCATGTAGATATGGCTTAGCAAGGAGTAATGGTTGGAAATGTTGTGTTTCCTGAAGCACAATACAAACTCTACGCAAAAATATTACTAAATAATTATTAAAATATTAACATGAGTGCTAGGCATATCCAAGATCATATTGGCCCAAGAGGGGTGGGGGAAGAATATTTGGGTATTACAAATTTGAATTGAAAAAGCTTTTGGTTTTATACTGAAGAGTTAACTTTAAAAAGTTAGTGTTATATTGGAAAATAACAAAAGTGTGCGTCAGGTGGTTTGGGTTTTGCAAAACTTCATTAATCAGATTTTGATTTTTCAAAATAGAAACAAAAGATCAGGACATTGGTATTTCCACTGCTTCCACTATCATCTGAACACCTAAATGTTTCCAGTGTTGGCTCTTCTCTATTTTAAATTAAAGGTGTGTCCAATCTAGCAGTTTCAGATCCAGATTTCATATACACCTAAGTTCTGGGACTTTGGGGTCCAGAGTTGATTTTGATTCAGCCAGTAAGATAGAAAAACTTAAAAAATCTGATGTGGTGGTGGGTTCAGAGTTTGAATATCCATTAAATGAGAATCCAGGGCTTTGAGGAAAGTCAGGCCTGTTTCTATTTTAAGTACCATAAAACAAATGAAAATTGAAATCTAGTTTTAGGTTTTTATGAAGGGCATTGGAAGATGTTTTACTTAGGAGCCTGTACAATCCCCTATTAAAGCTTTTTCCTCTCGATGCCTAATATTTTAAAGAAGCCTATTAATTACATAAAAACCTCTTCTTTATCAGTTTACCCTGTATTGTTCCATTTTTACTCCACCTGCTGTTTTCTTACTTGTGATCTTTGCTTCCTCTTTCAGTTGGGTATGTGTTAGAAGCTGGTTTTGTAGAAATAAAATGACTCTCATTTATTTACACAGCAGCTGTCAAAGCATGATATTCTGTCCTGTAGAAGTAAGCAAAAAACAAAACAAAAACAGTTGAGCCCTAGCTTGCTGTCTGCAAATTGCAGAGATTTGGAGATTTCACAGACCATCTTTTTATGACCATCTTTTTAAAAGGAAAAATCCTGCCACAAATGCAAATACTTCTCAGTTCTTGTCACACTTTTGTAACTTATAAAGTAATAGGTTCAGAATAAAGAAAGGTCTCTGTATCTTTCAATGATATATTTCAATCCCCATCTTTAGAGGTTTTTAAGGCCTGGCTTGACAAAGCCCTGGCTGGGATGATTTAGTGGGGGATTGTCCTGCTTTGAGCAGGGGGTTGGACTAGATGACCTCCTGAGGTCCCTTCCAACCCTGATATTCTATGATTCTATGAATGAGAACTCAAAAGAGGGAAGCTGTTGCTTACCTCCTTGTGGTGTCTGTTTCATACAAGCCCTACCCAACTAATATTCAGGCTGCAAAAATTGGTTTCTTAAAAAAAAAATAAAAAAATCCCAAACATATTTTTCTTTTGGCAGTGAGAACAGGCTGCTTAGGAAAAGAGAAATCTAAGACCAGGACTCAAGGTAAGACTGGGTCATCTCTCATTTCTTCAGCGGCTATATAATGCGTGCATCTGAGAGCTGCCATTTGGATCATAGCAAGGGAGGAACCACATCAGTTTATTTTCTTGCCTTGGAATACTTGTTTGTCATCACTCTCCCTTCATATCTGTGTTCTACTTGGAAGTAGTCTTTGTGCTGTATATGCATTTGCCAAGATGTTCATACAAACAATATTCCATTATGGCCTGCTCTGCATATCTCTTATCTGCACCATATATATTCAGAAGCAAATTTGTTTGAGAGTGACAAGGAGCAAACTCTTCTGCCCCCTTCCCCACCCCTCCCCTTTTTTTTTAGTTAGTCTGGACTTGCTACCATATATTTACTAAGGTCCCACTTCTATTCATGTTTTTATTAGGGAGGGGGAAAAAAGTCCAGATGCCTAACAAAGAAGCTTCTGTGTTCTCTGTTTAAAAAAATAAATAAATACTAGTTTCCTATGAAATGTTGATAGATGTACTCAGAGCTATTGTGGGGGGTGACGAATTTGAATAGTCTTGTGGTTAAAGCACAGGAGTGGAAATTAGAAGTGGAGTATACTTTCAGCTGTCATATACTCCTTGTGTGATCTTGGGGTATGTCACTTTACATCCCTGTGCATCATTTTCCTATTAGCAAAACCGGGATCAAAATATCTAACTTGCATGGTTGTTGAAGGCTACATTTATTAATGCCTGTAAAATGTTTTGAGAACTTTGGCTGGAAGACACTGCAGAAATGCAAAATACTGTTATTTAGTGTAGCAAAATTATGAAAGTTTGATGTGGAATATATGCCGTTTAGTAGAACTGTAGAGCCAGGGTAAAAGTTTTACAGTGATATAAATCACATTTAGTGACTCTGAACTCTAAAATGGTCAGATTAGTTCTTTTTCTCATTGATTTTGTATTTGGTTAATGATTCCAGTCCTGAGATCATAAAGCTTTGTAAGATGTAAAAGATACGGGAAGATATCTTTAACCTCTAATTTGAACTATGTGTTGATTTTGACATTGAAATAGTGCAATGACCCGGTAATGTTTTCCAATATTTTAATTTTTGCTGATGTACAAAAATATTGCAGAAGAGCTGATTCCTAATTATTACATGCAGTATTGCATACATTTCTTCCTAATTAAAAAGCTCCTAAATTCTGAATAATCAATTTGTGAAGGCATGTGGTTTTGACAAATTATACATTTAATTTCTAAAGATTTATTAGTAATTTGACCTGCAGCTAGTTAATTATGGTTATGGTACTGATGCAGTAATACTGGAGATTGATATAATGATATGGTTGCAAATTTATTTTGATATCTCTATCTTAATACCAGAACATGACAGTACACTTGTATTTTGTAGCCTTGTCTTCATTATGCTGGAAAGCATTAGTTTAATGAAATTAAGGTTTGATAAGAACCCATTGCATTTATTTGAAAAGATATTTTCAACACAATATAAACATATTAAACTGAATCCTTTAGTCTTTACTTTACACTGGCAAAACTCCCAGTGATATCACTAGTATTTCTGCAGAGTTTGAGCCAAAACTTTTACCCACAATGAAGTTTAAAAGTATTCTTGGTAATGAATTTGCAGGTAGCAAGCCTTCCTTAACGTACCTTTTCTTTTTACATATGTAAAACTGCCACAGGTAATCCAGATACTTCTAATTTTTTTTTTCTTATATGAAGAAAACGGTTAGGCTGTCCAAGGAGAACCTTTTAGTTTGAATGCATGAAACTGAATGTTACTGTATTGTAAATACAATTTGAAAATATCTTTTTTCTCAGTGCCTTGTGGTTTCTCAGGCAAGCTGTTCAAACTCTACTGAGGAAAACAGACTTTTTTTAAAGAGTAGAAAAAGTGCTGTATTTACTACCAAAGACATATACACAATCCATTCCAATTGGTTTTAAAAGAAAACATACGGTGCAGTGGTCAAGTGGTTAGTAGTGACAAAAAACTGGACTGGTAAGAGTTGGTTACCAACAACAAAATAAGGCCAGGTTCACAGATGGTGTAAATGGCATAGCTCCAATGACTTCAGTGGAACTAAGCCAGTTTATACCAGCTGAGAATCTGGCCCAGATTCTATATTCTGTGCTGCATGAAATGTGTCCTTTGTGGTTGGAAACAAAGCCTTCTGTATATTATAAGGCCAGATTCATCTCTGGCTTATACTAGTTTCTGCTAGCATAAGCAAGGATACAAGGCCACCAAAAGGCAGTGGAGGTCTTCAGTGAAAGGGCATTGCATCAGCACAAGGTAGCTACAAGATCTCTTCCACCAACTGAGTGGGTGATATGGCTGGGGATGGCGTGTGGCCACGAGTATAGAGGAGTGTGCTGTTTCAGGGCATCTCCTCTGCATCTTCCACCTGGGGATTTCCAGAGCATCTTTCAGAGGAAACTGAAGTTGTCCCTGTGTAATACATGAGAGAGGGACGTGTTGATAACAATGCCAACCCTCTCCTACATTAGCAAGCCTTCCTCTGTACCACGAGTCTAACTAGGGAGGCCTCAATGAGGGAGGAAAATCATAATGAATAAATCTTAGTAACATCTAAAAATGACCAAAGAATAACTTTTATATACACATGTAACCCTTCTGCCTGTCAGAGTTGGCAGCAACAAGGGCCGGGTTCAGTATCTAGGGGTTCCATTCCAATAACACAATGCAAAACCGGCTCGAGCCCCCACCCAGTGACCTGGGACAAATATATACCACCCCTGCTGGGTGCCTCCAAGAGGCAATACTTCCCCTCTCACAAGCACATAGTCTGAGTGTAGCAAAAAGCCTTTTAATAACAGAGAGAAATAATGTGGCATTATGTTGGGGAAACACCACCAACAGGATTCATAACACAGCCCATGAGCAAAACCCTCCCCAAGCAAATTGGGGCATGTCCTTTCCCTTTGGTTCTTGAGTCCAGCAACCCAAAATCACCCAAAGTCCCAAAAGTCCAACGACCCAAAAGTCTCTGGGCAGGGCAGCCCCAGAGTTCAAAAGTTTATCTGCAGAGTTTTACCTCCCAACCTGGGTGGAGATGAGGAGGCGGGGGTTAAGGGGCACCTTACATGGTCCAAAGCTGATGGCCCCACCTCTCCATGGGGCTCCGCTCTGCCAGCCACCCATGAGCTGCTCTAGGTATCCAACAAACTGCTCTGCTCCACCAGCCGCTCCACTCTGCTCGCCGTCCCACAAACTGCAATGCTCTGCAGTTGCTCCGCTCGCCGTCCCACAAACTGCTCCGCTCCACCAGTCGCTCTGTTCGCCGTCCCGAAAACTGCTCCACCATATAGCTTCAGGCTCCCCCACTACTTAACACAACACTCAGTGATTTCAGCTCTTAGTAAGTTTAGCTCTTTTGTGATTTCAGCTTGTAGTAGGGGAGCCTCAGTGCTGGTGTACCATTAGCCCAAAGTGAATTCAGCTCAGCAGCCTGTAACTAGACTCCTAATGGAATCAAAATTAGCTCTGATATTCCACAGTGGAGAGAGGAGGAAGTGCAATTAGCATGTAAGGCCCTCACCAGGGGGCCCATGCCACCAAGTATTAATACCTGTCCCCAGCCTCTCTCAATTCACAGAGTTTTGGAACCCATGTCCCTTGCCTAGCGAGTGCTACTTAGTTGATGGCGAGTCCCTCCATCATAACAAAAGGTCAAGTACAGTTCCACTGTCCCTGATTCCCATAATCAGGGTAATAACAATTTATTCTTCCTGCCCCAATAACAGAGACACTGGGGATCCCACAGCAGCCAAAGTGACCATCTGGGCAGCTATGGCCTCATTCTAGGCGGGGTGGGTGTGTCTATGCAAATGAGATCAGCCCCTGAAGTTCTTTTCCACAACTTGCCGCACCTCACCACCAGATGTCAGGGTGGAGCTCATCCTGACTCTGCTTACACACATAATGACAACCTGATCTCTTGATATTGTTTTCCCCATTGGAAAGCTCGGTAGCTCCACTTTCTAGTGGTATAAAACTCCTGTTTTTAGCTGTGAAATGTTACAAACCATCTGACAATCATTCTGTTACTGATTTAGAACTGGATACCTACACTGCCCCTCAGACCTGCAGTATTGCCACCCCCACACATTCAAAACTCATGAGAGCAGCTTAAAAATCATAAGATTTTAAAAATAATGAACTTTGGATTCTTTTTTTTTGTTTTCTGATTTTTGAGCTTATAGTATTCACATTTTCAAGCTCTTCCCTGTAACCATGGACGCTATAAACTTTTTTTAAATGGAAGTTGAGATTCTCTCATAATCACTTGGTGCTTGGAGCTGGAGCTTTAAAAGAAACCAAACGGACAAATATAATGAGACTCTTAATGGTATAGCCCGAGTTGACAACACTGGACATATTATTTTGAGGGGAAATTCTACATTTGGCAGGGGGAAGAAACATTTTTCTTCTAGGTTCCTTTTTTTTTTATGTGTTATATGTTTGAGTCTGCTCAGGCATGTGGAATGTTAATAGTAGTCCTGGTGGATATATATTAGTGGGCAGAGTGCAGGTGAGGTGCACAATATATGCAATTCATCACATGGATCTGACCACACCATGATATGTGTACAATACTTTATGAAAAATACATTTTATTTTTAGTAAATATGATATTTGACCAGAGTCAATAAAGCCCATGCCAGTTTTAACTCCCTGCATTGTTTATGGTCCTTGCACTGTAAGGAGCAGTCTTTTGATTCTTTTGCTACCCCTTTAAAAGCACAGGATTTTTTTGTTATTTTAAACAAATAGTACATATTTGCATAATTAGATTGCATTGGAAGAGGAAAAAGGCCTTCTGAGCCATATGGCATATGAGGCACCCAGAAAAGGGTTAATCTGTTGTGAGGAGTTATATAACAATATCCTGGTGTAAATGTCAGAGATTTTCAGCCAATGAGATTTTTTTCTGACAATACAATGCTTCTGTCATATGATTAATTGGTTATTTGTTGTCATTGAAGTTTTTCTGAACTGGAATTAAACTTCAGCTTCTTTCAAACTCTCCGCGGAGTCTTAAATAATTTTATTCCAAACACAAGACAGAAAAAAGATGAGTTCAAATGCTTATTTCCCCCCCTAAAAATGTTACATTTGATAACTGTTAGTGTCAGATAAAAAAATGATTTTTAGCAATGAAGTTCATTTCTTGTTTAAAAACTGGAAAATATTTTTTAAATTTGAGACTCCAAAAAACCCCTTTGTAAATATACAAGAATAAAAGAAAACCTGATACTTAGTGGGTCCTCAACCCAGCGCTCTGTTATGCATGCACAGTTTTCTAGCACCGTCATTTGCATTTTCCGGTTTCAGTGCTCACAAATTTGCTTGTGCATGAGGGAGAACTATCTTTTTAGGGGTGATTTTTTTTTTTTTAAAAGAGCCAGGTGTGTTTTTCCAAAGTCTCACAGCTCTAACAAAGCCTTTGTGACAGAGCCAATATATTTAAACAGAATATGGGGGTGGGTTTCTGGAAGAGATTCATCTGGAGGCCTTTGAAAGCTACTGATAAGATGAGGGAGAAGCCAAGCCTGGCCTGTGAAAACACCACTTAGAAATCTCTGCTTCGGCTGTTAGGTTTTGATAGGGAAAAAAAGAGTGGAGTGGTATTTGTCAACATGTGGTTGAATTCTCAATATGGTTTACACTTCACTTAGATCTCCTTGCATTCTTACCAGTGAGGTTTTCTGTCTGATGATTAGTATTGGCAAAGCTCTTAACTTTTCTGACATGCTTACAAGGCACTGGCTGCCAGTGACATAACATTGCAGCATTGTTAGGTTAGTTGAACTCAGTGCGGTATCACAATAGCGTGCATCAGTCCTGCTACGCAGCTCACTTTTTCTCATACACATAATTATGAAAAGGGCAGGGTTAGGAATCAAGCAGACAGAGTTTAACTTTTGCAAGAGTTTAAAATGTGTATTAATAAACCATTCATTGAGGCCTCAGTTCTGCCATTTAGCCCATAGTAAGGGGGTCCATGATGCTGTAATGCCACAGGAGAACAGCAGGAGATTGGACACACAACTGCTGCACAACTGTTCTATGCCCTTTCTGGGATGAGGCTTATTTTTGCCCCATGCAGCCAGCCAGCTCCATGGGGATTTGGGCAATGGCCCTGCTTCCTTTCCCCTATCTAACTCCCTTTGGGATGCTGTGCACGCCAGGGCAGGAGGGAGGGATCAGTTCATACACTCCCTCCTGGAATTCTGCTGGACCCCTTATACAGAATGCTCAGAGCGCTCAGGTTCCTTAGCCTGATCCCCATGCTCCTCACCTCCAGGTAAGTGCTTGGCAGATCCTGATCCTAAATTAACCTGTAGTCACCTTCAGATGGCTCCAGAGTTTAATGTCCCACTCACTTGATGTCTTTTCACATGGCAATTTGCCCGGAGCAAATGGGATGGAATAAAGGGAACTCTTTTCTCTGTGGGATGGCAAGGGCTGTGTTGAAGAGTTGAGCCAGAGTCTCAATGGATTGAAAACTCCAGCTGAAATGCAGCCTCTCTGTGTAAGAAACCAAGATGAAATGGCTTCTCCTGAGCAGGGCTGATATTCCTGATCAGCCAATCAGAGGCGCGAAGGTAATACCACGTAATTTGTATCATGTGGACTTGCCCAGAGGAATCAAGTAGAAGTTGAAATGCACTACAGAGAACAGTATGGAAGTTGTGAGGATGCAGAGAGAGTAAAATTGATTTGGAAAAGCTTCTACAAATGATTCAGACACAGCACAATTGATACTGTTGCTAGTTCATGGATGCAACAGGAACATAAAAATGGCTATACTGGGTCAGGACAATGGTCCATCCAGCCCAATATCCTGTCTTCTTACATTGGCTAGTGCCAGATGCTTCAGACGGAATGAACAGAACAGGGCAATTATTACGTATACATTCCACCAGCAGAAGTTGCTCCAATAAAATATATTACCTACCTCGTTTCTCTCCTGTCCTGGGGCCAACATAGCTACAACAACACTACTGTTTAAAATGGAAACTTGACAACATGAATAAACAGATTAAATAGTGACACCTGCTTCCTTTGCAAATGCAAGAAACAAAAATCATCCCCAGAGGACTTAACATCTATAACCCTCTGACCACTACATACAATTCCAAATAAGCTGAAGAGCTCTGCAGAAGGAGCAAACAAAAATTGAGGAACCATCTCCTACACCTTACATACATAAATCCATCACTTGGTCTCGCACAATAGAAGAAAAAATCATATAATCTACCTAGAGCTTATACAGGAAATGCAAAACAACTATAAAAATACCTCCTGATGATAGCTATCAAACACAAAGACAAAAAATGGAACCAACTACAACTCCTTCACAACCCATAGAACACCACCACCTCTGGGAGAAACCAAGACACCATGACCCACCCACATGGATGGACACTACACAATACCCCAACATCAACAATCTATTAAGACCACCCCAACTGGAACTAAAGTATGTGTGCTCTCCAAAGCACTGAACTTTTGCCCTGCTACAGAATCTGATCACATACAAATGTGGAAAACTAGAAGAATTTTTCTGCTGACTCCGCCTCAAGGAATTCTTTCAGAATAAAGATGACACAACACACAACTACCAAATCCCCACTGACAGTCGTAAAAAAAAAAAAAAAGAATCATTTGACTGGACATCCCCCAGTGGCAAAACCACACACTGGATCATTACATTGATTGCTTCAGGAAAAAAATGTACTATGAAATCCTCAATTATACACCTTCATCACAATCTTTTTACCATTGAGAGGACAGCTATACAGTCCCTGAAAGCCAACTACCAGATAGTGATAAAACCAGCAGATAAATAAGGCACTGTCATAGTCCTTAATCTTGATGACCACATCAACAAGGCCAACAGACAACTCTCTGATGCTACCCCCTATAAAGAACTGAAAGAAGATCCCACACCACAATTCACAAAGGAATTAAAAGAGACCATCAAATCCTTTCCCAAACAACTCCAAGAAAAACCCTACAACTTCATACCTCACAAAACCCACCCCAAGGACTTTCTACATGCTTCCCAAGATACACAAACAAGAGGAACCCAGGCAAATCCTTCATATCTGGCCAGGATACTCTTACTGAGGGAATATCAGAACACACAGCTACCATCCTTAAACCACTCATCACACAGTGGACTTCAATACACTAATGACTTCCTTCACTAACTCCACAACTTTAAAAATCTCCCCAAAACACCATTCTTGACACCAGAGTGCCTATATACCAACAACCCTTACCATGACATCGTCGCTGCCTGCCTTGTATACCTACAAGATAATGCACAGTGCTTGGAAATCCACCCAAAACACATCACCAAATTCATCCATTTCATCCTTCATGTTTAACAGCAAGCACTTTGTCCAAACTGTGGGAACAGCCATGGGTACTGGAATGGCTCCCTGGTACATCAGCGTGTTCATGGGCCACCTCAAGGAAGAATGTCTGGAGATTTTTTACAAAACAATCACTTCTTATCTGACCTTTCAATCCTCCTTGTCAAAGGAAATCTGCATAACACTATCCAAAGGCAAGTCTGGGAACTTAAATTCATAACTCTACTAGACTCCAAAAATCGTGGACTCAACAGGGACACTGGTTTTATGGCTCATTACAACAATTAGTAACACACCACACTGTCTGCTACCCTTAATTGCCGACTTCAAACCCCTTAGGCATAACAGTTTAAACCCTCAATTGCCCACTTAATTTCAAGTTACCACCTATAATATGCATTATCCCTTTTGCGTAACAATGTGTCCCAGCTTGTATTTAGCTCAGACATTCTCATTTCCTTCCTGAAGAAGAGCTCTGTATAGCTCAAAAGCTTCCCTCAACAGAAGTTATCCCCCACCTCACCTAACTTGTCTCTCTTGTACCCTCAACGAACATTCAAAAATGACTATTCACCTTATTGTGTTATTTCCTCTTCTCTGGATTTATACAGCTTATTTTCACCAGGCATAAAGCATCTGCTAGCTTGGTGAGCAGACTATAAGAATCCTGTTTCATGTCATCAGTAAGGTTAAGATTTTGTCAGTTATTTTTAGTAAAAGTCACCGACAGGTTGCAACTCTGGAAAAATTTCAACCTGCTCTAGTGGTGACTCTTGACAAGTTGATAAGGGACGTAGATGTCTTTGAGGGAGTTTTTCACTGAGATTTCCTTCCGCTGAAGTCCCCTCCTACTAACTTCTCCATCAGAGGGGATGACTAGAACCTATGAAATGGAATTAGCTGACTCAACACTTTTGTTGTTGTTGTTGATTGCAGGAACATGGGTTTCACAAACAAAACCTTTCAAAATGAAGACATGTTCCATCAAAAAATTACCTGTTTTGAAAACAAATTTTCAGGAAACCATTTTAGTGTTTCTAAAAATGTTCAAGATCTTTGGACATAAATGAATGACAAATGTAAGCCTGAGAGAAGCTTGTTGACATGCTTTGTCTTGTCATTTGTCTGCCTTATGGCCTATATGCTCCATGAGACCCATTTCTGCATTGCTCATTTTTCATTTTTGTTTTTTTTCCCCAGGTGAGTTTGTCATTTTTATTACATTATCTAGTATATTTTGTATTAGCATATTGGTATATTTAGTATATTATCTACTTTGATTGGTCAGTTTAGTCACCTGGTGAGATTTCTTCAATACTGAAGCATCTTTTCAAAATTTCAGTTTCAAAAGGGGGATACACATTTTTGTAAATTTTGCAGAAATTTTCAAAAAACAAAAAATATCAGTCTGTTTAGAAAATGAGTAGAAAAAACATTTCAACTTTCAGATTCCCACAGAATCGCAATTGATTTACTATAAATCAATATGAAAAGCTATGCTGTTGGGGTAATATGCCAAAAACTATAAGACCACATTCGACAGTGATTTCTAAAGAGGGAAAGATGCAGTCAACCTTTTCTGTCATTGACCTAGAACCAAAATTAAATAAAAATATAGTAGCTGCCATTTAAAAGTAAGAATCTGAGAGACGCCCCCTTCATTACTTATATTAAATAGAGGGGATTACTGAACTTTCTCAGATAGCAAAGTGTAGTAGCTCTTGGTGAATGTTTATTCTTTACTGGAGGCTAATGTATGTTCTCAATGCCTTTTCCTGTTCACTGTAGCACTCTTACTTCAGTTCACTGGGGTTTTTCTTTGGCATTCTTTGTTCAGCAAGTATAAATCAGAAGAATGTCAGTAGCCATTAAACTGATTTTTATCACCTTTAACAAGCCAAGGGACACCACAGCTATTCCACCACCAGGCCATCTTGACTATCTTTTATATGGATCGTGAGGTTTTGGTTTTTTTGCCCATTCGCAGCTAAAAATCTTTTTCATTGCTCCCTAACAAGAGATACAGTATATAGCACTACTCTTCTTTGTGAACTAATTAAGGAAGACGCGCATGTCATAAATACATGTGTAAATCTTTTGAAGTC
Source organism: Caretta caretta (assembly GCF_965140235.1). NCBI lineage: Eukaryota > Metazoa > Chordata > Testudines > Cheloniidae > Caretta > Caretta caretta. The sequence goes on along the minus strand of NC_134207.1, from coordinate 199,161,348 downwards.
AGTGGAGCTATGCCAATTTACACCAGCTGAGAATCTGGCCCCTTGCCTTTATATTAGGTTTTCCACCATCATAATCTTCTAGAAATTTGTTTCTCGTGTTCAGTCCACGATGAATTCTAAGCTAAATCTGTGTGAAATTGTCCCTTGTGCAGAGGACCCCCACAAGGTCTGTGAACCACTTAACTACCTCTTAAACTTTCAAAATACTTGTTACGTCAGGGATAGCCCTTGTTATGTTCTTATGCACAGGGCTGAATTTCACAATCATTTGCCAAATACTGTGGCATTTGTTTAAGCAATGCTGCTATGTGTATGCAGTCCCCAGGAATCTGATCTGTCAACAGAGAGCTTCTAAATATACTAGCTCTCGCTAATTTCTGCCCTCATTTCCTTTAACGCTTGTATGTTATCTGGGCCTGGTACTTTGTCTATTTTAAATTGTCCAGTCTTTCCACAGCTATGTCTATTGTTTTATGCACATTATCTTCCTCCTCCGTACACATTATCTTACTCCTCCCCAGTCGTACCAGGAAATGTAATAATCCCTTTCTTAGGCAAGTCTCCATCCTCTTCCTCCTTAGAAAAGTCAGAAACAAAGCAATTATTCAAACAGCCTCTTGGTTTCTCTACCATTATTTTTAGTGGATCATTATGTACTTGTACCTTCAATCAACGGTGAGCATATTGAGCATGAAAAATGCTTATCATTAGCAGGAATATTCTCTGCAGTTCAGTGTTCAATATTTCGACTTGCTTTTCTGTTCCTTGTTTTATCTTGCTTCTGCTTACATTTTATAGATCTCCCAAGCCACACTCTCACCAGATTATATAATACAGTATGTCAGAGCCATTCATGACTCCATAGCTAAGGTTGCCTCAGCATTTCCATTAAAACTATGTATTTCGGGAGACTTATAATCTAGCTGTAAAAATCTCTTTCTAGGTAAAACTTGAAACACGAGTTCTCAATCCATTTAAAAAAATAGTTATTTGCCAATAGCGTTTAGTGGAAGACACTTAGTAATTGCAGTGTTCTGGACCCCCACCCCCGATAGCAAGCATGGAGAGGCCCTCTCAGTATGTAGCTAATTTCATATGTCCTATCTTTTCTTTATGGGTGCCTCAAAATTGCAGGTCACCTTCTCCCTGTCCATGTGCTATGCTGGTGATGTGACAAGCACTACTGAATTCTGCTGGAGTCTACAGCTAGCCTATTGGGCTTCAAAGAGGTGCTTTTGGTTGTTTCTTTTTTTTTTTTTTTATTTACCATATAGATTAGTATTACAATTTTTTTTTAAAGTATTATCCCTCTCTGTTTCAAAGGCCAATAATGTATTATCCCTCTCAGTGATAGAGGCCAATAATTTAACAGGACTCAAAAAAAGACTGGGCATTGATGTGGCTATCAAGAATATCCAGTTATCATAGTTAATGACAAAATTTGTGGAAAGGCTATTGAGCCGATCTCTTCTAGAGATCAGTAGGAGGCCTGTTATGGGGAGCACATTATCTCACTTGTGCCCACTTCAAGGTTTTTACAGCTTCCTCAGAAGCACCAGAGCCAAGATACTGGGGTAGGTGGACTTTGGATCCAACCCACCTTTGCTATTCCTAAAGCCACAGGCAGCAGGAGAATAAAGTGCAACTACCCAACTTTTAAAATGTAAATTATGCCCAGATATTATTGTGTTGGTTAGCTTTATATGTATGTAATTATATTAATAGTAATATCCTTTAGGTTATAAAATATTTTTTTCAAAAATACCTTTGAAAATACGTACCTAATGGTAAAACAAGCAAACAAAAAGCCATGTGCAGTAACAGACTCATGGGCTAGCTGTATGCTTCAGGAGCATTTTATGGTGGTGCACCTGAAACCAGATCCACTTTCCCGCTTTTACCTATTGCTAGTAATCCATCTGGCACATCATCCTGGAGTTAAGGCTTGATATTGCATGTTATGTGGAAATCCACATTAAAGCCACTGAGAGTTCTGGAGCACAGCAACCAAGAATCACTACTGTGACTGCTTTTTTATTGTACTTCACATCTATCAAAGCTCTCTCTCCTGTGCCAGTCAAAATATTTGTACTCTGATATTCTCTCTGTAGGTTCAATATTGTTCTAGTCCGATTCCTGCTATGTGTTTCATATCCTTTCACTAGTATCTTGATATTTTAAATATTCAGCCATTCCCCTGGGTCAGCCTTCTTTTCCCTAATTCGTTAACATCATTCTTACTCTTCAAGCATGTGAAAACATCCTACAATATTAACAAGTAAATACAGTAAACTACACTGGGATTTGGATAGCCACATTTTAAACCCCACATCATTAAACTTAAAAAAAGAAAAGAGAAGAAAAGGCAGGTAATATTTCATATTAGCATCTATTCTGAATAAAGAGATAAAAATCAAAGCCTCTGTGTGTGAGTGATGGCAGTGATTTAACTGCCAGTGATTCTCCCAGCAACTGACACAAAGGAATCTCTGAGTATCAGAGTTGAGGCGGCAAGCTCAGTGTCAGCACTTGCCTAGGGAGTAGAAGAAACCTCACTTTGTCTCTGCTTTTACTGCTTAAACACACACATCACTCACTAGTAACCATTTACTCTGCTGTCAAAACTGTTTCAAGGGAGAGTTACATGTGATTAATAGTAAAATGCATGTAAAAAGGTAGGCTTCTGCCAACGTGCTTTCTTTTAAAGATTTTTGTGTGTGCGCACATTTGTTCTTTTTCTGTCCTTCACATAAGGCTGTAACAGTCTGCCAATAATATGTTGGTGCTAGTAAAAGCTTTTTTATTTAGACAGCACACAGCATTCAACCTAATTCTGGACAACTCTCTGTGAAGCACATTATGGCATCTTCAGACTCTTGTTCTTTACAAAAAGTGACCAGCACAAACATGTGTGCAGAACATGATTCATGGTGCTTCAGTCTGATTTGTCCAGTGGGTAATTGCTGTACAAAGAACAGAGAAACAGATGTAGACCCTAAACCTTAGCTGTAAATTTTTGTTTTATGATTATGGGTTTCAAATGTGCTATGTAACACTGACAAATATATACAGTAATGCTGAAAGAAATGGATTTCCAACTTGAACTTTTTATTTCATTTGTGGATAAGAATATGTTTATTGTTAAGTTTCTTGCCACCACAGATTGAGAAAAAACAGATCAAGGTGATGGCATGAAATCGAATTTTTTGTTGTTGTATGATCTAATGGGAAAATTTTTGAGAGTTCTTTTCCACTTGAATCTTTCAAGAACTGGATAAGAGTTAAAAATGTGTGTCAATAATTCAAGCTTTGTTACATTTGAATTAGCCAATTTATTAATTATGTCTTCAATGTATATTCAAAATGGTTGTAGTTAGTGCTGATCTGATATACACTATATAAATATTATTTTTTGCAAAAATTCTCCCAATTTATAAAAAGTACATTTTCTTTGTATTATGTTTTTTTAAAAAGCATAAATTGTACAATTTACAGAGGAACAAAACCTTGGAAGAGATAAATAAACTAAATAAATTCTAGAACTGAGAAGAAATACTATAGAGGTGAACTGTTAAATTATTTGAGGAATTCGTTAATTCACATGGTTCAGTAATAACTGTAATCATTAGCACAACTATAATTCATAATAAAACATGATGAACTACCTGGCCCATTTAGATATGGTATAAAAAAGCCATCTTATTCCATTCATATGCAATTAAGCATGAATTACTGACAGTTATTTTGAGAAGTTGCCCAGGACTTATCTGTAATTAAAAGCACCCCAAATAGGTTTTATATTAAATAAAATTTTATGAGAACAGTTAAAAAATAAACATAATCATGTTTTGTCAGTATGATTTTGTTCACTAAAAAAAACGAGGAGTCTTTGTGGCACCTTAGAGACTAACAAATTTGAGCATAATCTTTCGTGGGCTAGAACCCACTGTTCACTGTAATTCATCAGGGTACCTTCTTGGTCTAAACTTCTACCATTTCCAGAACTCTGGGGGCTGTAGAGAGCCCCCTTTCTTCTTAACTTGGAAACTGGCAAAAGATGTTTTGTTCTGTGTGTATCTTTCCAATCATCTTAATGATGACACACTAGATGTTCCTAATTTTTCTTGCATTCTCATCATGAGAAAACAAGTTTTATCTGGCTATAAAATAGTGTCTTTTAATGAAGCTGTGTTATCCACCATAAATGAACAAACAAACAAAACAAAAAAGCAATAGCCACATGATAAAATCAGATTTTAGTAAAATGTCACCACTTCTTTTTTCTTGTTAAGAGTGAGAACTCTGCTTGCTGTGCTGAAAATTGTTGTAATGTACTTAGGCAAAAGGATCTTTTGCTTGGGTAAGTGTGTATTGTGCATACTTTTCATATTACAGTGTAAGTATCACTGAGCCACTTTTTAAGTTGGAGCAATTTCAGCATGGGGTAAGTTTCCCCTGACAGACTCTGAAAGCCCCTGGATGCCAGTGTTGCATTCCAGCCCTATAATTCTTCTATCAGGATAGGAGATGAAGTGAGACTGTGTCTACTGTAGGGGCAGCTAAATCTCTTTTGTCTGAGAGGGAAAAAAATTAAGAAAAGCTTTTGTTTGTGTGTCTTCAAAGGGATTTTGCTTCTAGATTACAACAGGGCTTTTTGTTCAATGGTTTGTTTTCAGTATAGACCTATCCGTTTCAAGGGACAATGCTGTTTTGTTTGACTTCTTGAATCTTTACAGAAAGTTTTGTTAACACAATCTACAGGTATTGTCACAGAGCTTTTAACGCATCAAAGGACTTTCTTCAGAGAAAGAACATCACATCCATTAAGCAAGTTGGTCAGGTCCCACAGTGAATCTCTCCTTAGTATTTCTTGTCTTTTCTTGTGTGCATTTCCCACCCACAATGTTCCCAGGTTCATCAGATGTTATAGGTGAAGTTTTCAAAAGGTGTCCGCTAATTCTGTGTTTTTCTGGTTTTGGGTGCCCAGTCTGAGACACCTTGGATCTGATTATCAGAAATGCTGAGTATCTGCAATATTGACCTGAAGGGGCAGATATTGAAAGGCATGAAAGGAAATTAAGTGCCCAACTTCCATTGAAACTTGATGAAAGTTGGGCTCCTCTCTTCCCTTTGTGCCTTAGAAAATCTAACCCAAAGCCAATATCAGATGCAAGTTCTCAGAACCTATGATCCAAGGTGTCTCAAGTCAAGCTCCTGAAATAAGAGGCCACTTTTGAAAATTTCTTTTTTTTTTAAGAGGGAAAACAGTGTCTTGGAACTTGATATTACATTTTCCTTTTCATTATTAAAATACTTATAGCAATCCATCCAGGTCAAGAGTTGACAAGAGTCAGATCCATAAGCAAGATTGTATACGAAGGAGACTATTTATACAAAAATATGGAATTTTGTGACCTGCTTGACCCCTGAGATGCAGATGAGAGTTGAGAGAGAGAGAGAGAGAGAGCACACTGAACCACCAGTGAGACAGCTGAGCTTGGTGCTTTTTTAGTTATGGTCTCACCCCTTGCTTTCAGCTGTCTTACTGACCAAACTCTGTAGGTCACGGCCCCTCCCCCAGAGTCCAACACCTCTTTCCCCTGTCTCTTCAGGTGCAGTGAATGCGATGGGCAGGGAAAGAGAGAGGGGTGTCTTGGGGTGTTCGTCCCTCCTTTTTTATAATTCCAGGCCCCTTCTTGAAAAATATTTCCAGCTGAGAGCCAGGAGCCAAAGAGTCTATGTGGAAGGATGTTCCCTGCTGGTTTTTATTCATGTATTTGAACTTCCTGTGTCCATAGGTGCTGGAACTGGAGGTGATGCCGCACCCCTTGGCTTGAAGTAACTTCCATTATATACAGGGTTTACAGTTTGGTTAAATGGCTGTCAGCACCCCCACTATACAAATTGTTCCAGCACCCCACCTGTGTCTCCCCTTCCTCTGTTTACTGTTTAAATGCCAATCAAGCAGATCACACATTCCTTTGTTGAGTATGTACCTGTTTGCCAACTTCTGTTTGGGCAGGGCTGTGGGGTTTGGAACATGTGTTAATAACACCATACAGGGGAATCTGATAACTTCACATATAATGTTGCCACACATATTTTAACAAGACAATACTGACCAGCAAATTATGAGTTTTCAGATGATGCCTTAGAAGGCATACTTTGTACAAAGATCTTTGCAATAGTGTGTAGGGTGTGAACATAGGGGTCACAGTCTGATTCTGGGAGATGTTTGGCAGCTTGCAGAACCGGGCCCCCATACATACTAACTTCTCTGCACTGATGCTGAGCAAATGCTGAGTGCCAAATGCTATCACTTTGGCTCTCTACATTTCTTTCAGCAGCCTGAGTAGTCTGCAGGATTCAGGCTGTAATGATTCATCTGCTGTGTTTAATTACATTTATATGGATGTCTGGAGGGGGTGGACGTGGGGTGGATTTTGAAGCACCTAACGCTCTCCTAGTTATGGGCCTATGAAAATTCTCAAGTGAGTGGATGCTGGCATCGAGAGTTTTAGCTCCAGACTGTTAGGGATATTGTGTTACAAATATCAGCCAAAACATTAACACAGATTTGAACAGGGAGGAGTGTAGTCTGTGATGTTCTTTAGTAGCTGTCTTCCCAAGATGAGAAGCTAGTATCTGTAGCCGTGTCCCTGTAAAGTGGCGAATTGTGCCCGTGTGTTGCTGATTCTTTCTACAAAGGGCATAGGGAATGTGCAGGGGATTTAGGAAATAGACTGGCACTTAAAATAATCCACACACCTAGAATAAGCTGATATGTATACAAGTTCTGCTGTTGTGCAGACAAGAACCCAGAAGCAGCCTTTTTGCAATTTAATCTTCCTCTTTATTTTTTTATTTATTTTATCATTTAAAAATAAGAAAGTATAAAGGCAACGGCTAATAGTTGCCTGCTTCTCTGCCTGTCTGCTTTTGCAGGGCTGCTGGGAGTTTTTAAGCAGTGTGAGAATCCTGGGAGTTGGTGATGTCAGACTGGTTTGGGTCATTTGAAGGTTAGCAGCCTGGGAAGGGTTCATGGAAAGTTCACTCGCATATATTAGGCAATTCAATCTTTCTTTCTGTGTGACACAAATAGTAGGAAGTGAGCTGTTCAGAGGCAGAAGGATCTATTCACTGGTGAGGGGGATCCAGAGTTACTATCAAAGGTCTTTTATTACTGGGACTTTGATGATGTGTGTGATGTGAAAAAGATCATATCTTCAGCAACAATCTATGAGGCAGGACTGATTCTAAAGGATTTTTTGAATAATTTGATTGAAACTAAAACTTGGAATGTTGCTTGTTTCCCCCTATCTTGCTGGATTGGCTGAGCAGCCTGGAAAATGGTAAATGATCATTTGGATCAATTACAGGCTTTTAGCTGTGTTGTCTGTCATAATTCATGATTCTGGTCTGGGAAAAAGACGAACAGCCTACGTGCCAAAAAAGGGGCAGAGTTTGATGGAGTTGGGTGTACTTTTATATGCCATTTTCCTCCACACCTAGAGGAAAGCACTTTTGCAGACGTTCTGCAGAGGGGGAATCATGTTTGACTGTATGGATGTTCTAGCAGTGAGCCCTGGTCAAATTCTGGATTTCTACACTGCAAGTCCGTCTTCTTGCATGCTCCAGGAGAAGGCTCTGAAAGCATGCTTCAGTGGATTGGCACAAACAGACTGGCAACACCGGCACAGTGCTCAATGTAGGTCCCATTATTTTTTCCAGATTTAAAAAAATTATTTGCATGCAGTTAAAAAAAAAACAAAAATCCCAACTACTTTTAATTTGTGATAGGGATTGTACGGACTTTTTCTTATGCAAAATGTGGTTGTGTAAGTATTTATTTTATTTTGCAGAAAAAAATATTTAAAATATGTTTTATGTTTCTACCTTTTTACACAGCATATCAACCCTTCAACCAGGTTTTTAGCAAACAGGAATAAGCAAAACAATAATACAGTACAGCACGACTTTTTAAACTCCGTCCAATGAAGGACAAATTACACAGAATCTCTGTTGTAGCTTTCTTTCCTTTGCCTCCCTGCTCTAATTTCCGATCACACTTGATAATTGATTGCATATTTTCTTGATGTACACTTCAACAGTGCAGCCAAGCAATTAAAATTGTATTCTGTACATTCCTTACAAAGAATTTAAACTGCATAGTGTAGGTGATGTTCTTGAAATCAGGCGATAGTTTTAGGCTTCCATTAATATTTCCCGTGCTAAGAAAAAGCAATATTTCTTTGTACTGACCTTGCTGCCACCTTTCTTCTTCACTTTGTTGCTATAAGAAGTTGCTGTTTTGCTAGAAAACTACTAACTGTGAACTCCCCTTGTGTTTAGCCATCAATTATTTTCATACCTTTAGATTCAGTCAGAGTCTTGGACTAGTAGGGGAGGAAGCATAGATACTGTAATGTAGTTTAAAAAAAAATACTGTTTTGTTATCTGATCTTGACATAGTGCTGAGAAACATAGATGGTAAACAGTGGCAGTGTTTTACCGCTGTAGTTTCAAGTCTGAGAAATTACAAGTACCAGTACGCATCCCCTATACTCTGCATTAAAGAGCCCGCAGGATGCTTCTCTGCTCTGACGCTGATTAAGATAAATGACTTGGCTATCTATCAAAATGTTTTTAACACACTCTTTGACACTTCAGTGCAGCATTAGCTATAGAATTATGTCTGAAATCTTTGTTTTCCAGAGAGTTCAAAGCTGCATAAGAATAAATTTAGCTTTCCCTTCAATGTTGTTTATCCAGAGGGAATTAAAGAAAAAAAAAGTTCTTAAAAGAAGTGCCTGGTGGATTATCATATTTATGACTCTCCGCAAAACTTTTTCTCAGAATATGTATGGCATTAGTTCTTGACCTAGTAAACCATTGAGAAACGACTTGTAAAATCAGTAACAATTTGCATATGGGTTCAAATGTTTAACATCTTAACAATTTAAAAGAATTAAACTAAGTAAAAAAAAATCAACATATTTTATTTATTTTCCCTTAGCTACTTTCAAAATATTTCTACGTTTGAGGTCTCCAGATATGAAAGAAAACCTATTACTTGAAAGTTCTTCCATAACCGTAAGAAACTAAAGACATTTCACTAAAAATGTATTCTCTGGTTACCATGATTTAAACAGAAATATAAGTTTAACTATGGTAATAAAAATGCTTTGAATCTTAGAAATTTTGCCTCATTAATAAGCAAGTCCCATAATACAAAACTTTCACTGGAAAAATATTGTTCATCTCATTCTGATAATTGTTCAAACAATTTTTAGATAAAGTGTAGCTTTTATCTGCACTTTCCTATACTTTTGTTATTAACTAGAAACATGTTCTAAAAAATGAAAAACGTCGTGTTTGTTCTTGAACAAGTTAAACATAGGATTACCCTTATCAGAGTGGAAGAGTGGTAAATATGTCATTTGCCTAGGGCCAACTGATAAGAGACAAGTATTGATAACAGAAAAGGTCAGCTAATCAAAGAAACTCATATTAACAAGAGTAAATAAAAAATACAGAAAAGTACTTTCAGGAATTGAGTCTTGTAATTTTGTAAGGAAGACAATTAAATTTTACTGCAAGGCAACTTAAAATCAGGCTGAACCTGAATTATAATTTGTTTGGCTGTAATTTGAACTGACTGTTAATGACACTCATGCTAGAAAGTAGTTTAGCTGGTTACTTTCTAAATAATGTTCAGTTTAATTTATGTTGCATTTTTTTTATTCTGGAAAAATGAGCAAGTACCCTAAATATGTGTTTGTGTGTACATATGAAATTATGCACACATTTAAATTTATTAAAATTCTATTGAAATATAAACTGCTTTATTACTTATATGAGGTGCTGACAAAGAACAATTTTGGAGTGTGGGGGGGTAGATACAAAGAGCACAATGACTAAAGTTTGCTCGGGTGCTGTAAATGTAACAATGACAATGGTTAATTCCAACCACAAGTATTTCCTGACTCTCTCTTCCATTTAGACCTCTGTGGTTTTGTGTAAAGTAATCATAGCCAAGATTCAAAAGTATTAGGCACTTGGTAGGATGCTTTTTGGGGGGGTGGGGGAGTTTAGCAATACCAATGATGCACCTGCAGCAGTTGATTTAGGCCTTATAAATGCTACTTTGATAGAGATGAGGAATCTGGAGTACAAGTGAATAATGCATGTATATTGCAGACTCAAAAGAGCCCAGTAACAATCCTGACAGCATCAGTGCTGTAGCTGAGATGCTGGAAGAATTAATCCTTGTTGCGCTTAGTTATAGAGTACTGTATGTCCCCAACTTCAGCACATTAATTCCATTGCAGTTTAATGTGCAGAATGCAATCTTGTAATATTATGAATTGTCCTAGCCTGTGGAAGGTCTGGAAATTGAAATAGAAGGTAAGATGCAGTCCAAACATGATTTATGTTTGTACACTATTTTTCTTTCCCCCATTGGGTTGGTTTGCAAATCAAGCATAAACCATATGTATTACACATGTGTGTATGTAAGTATATATGTTTACACACACACGCACACATATTATAATGTGTATATATGCATTGAGTGCTTACTAATTTTTTCAAAATTAAAATATATGTATGTATATTTTCCATGTGGATTTAATTTTATGATTGTAATGGATTAAAGAGAAGAAATAATTCATTTACAAAGAAAGTAATGGACTCAAAGAAAGGGAATAAAACTGATTGATTGAATTTTTAAACATTAGTAGTGAGCACTCCTCTTAACTCTCTCTTGAGAGAAATCAGGCCAGTATATCAAAATCAGACAAGACTAGATTTGAAGAGGAGAATATAGACATTTAAAGAGGAGAATATAGACTAAAATTAGGATTATAAAAACGCCTCATTTGTATTTTAAAGTACAATATAATTTTCAGCTTCCCTGTTGCACAGCTTCAGTAATTAGCGCAAAAAAAACCAGTAGATGTTGAAACATGAAACAGCTGAATGGCATGGAAGCATAGGTGCACTCAGGATTGGACCAGACAGGACATGAAAAAGGTGGAATGGCTGATTTCCCCTTGTCCTAGAAGATCCTATTTAAAAAAAAAATCTTTGTATGATTCATTTAATAGGTGACCTCAAATGAGAAGGCCCAAAATAGGAATAAACCTAAGCATTCATATGAAAGCAGTGTTTCAACAAGTAATATAGAAAACCACTATTAGTGTAGCACATTTTGTTACATTTACAAAAATAGAGAACTCAATAAAGATAAAATTATGGGTGTACACATAGGCTCTAAATACGATCAGTATAATCCCTGTAGTATATAGCCCTTACGATCAGTATAATCCCTGTAGTATATAGCCCTTACGATCAGTATAATCCCTGTAGTATATAGCCTTTATAGTAAATTCCCTAGGAGTTGGCTTCCCTGGGAGGTTTGTCTGAATAAGAACTGGAGGTGTTAACCTTCAAAAGTCTTGTTAAAAATTAAATCCGGGAGCATAAAATTTACTTCTAAATCGCAGGTTGTTGTGAAGTGTGGACTGGGGGGAGGTTCTTGTTCTCTGCGGGCACTGGAAATCCTAGAAACATCTGTGCCCAACAAAGAGCTCAGTTCCTTATTTTCTTTCATCTTTCTGAATTTAAAAACAAACATTTTGAAGTGTGGGACTTGAAATCTGCATTCCCAAGTATCAGATTGCTGCAGGTGCATTTAGTAAATCACATACTGGCACCAGAGAAGGCAAGGTCTGTTTGAATCAGGTTATTTTCTTTAATGTTTGTTATAAACTTTACAGCGAGATGGTTATGAAGGAGTTGTTAAGTACTGTATTTAAAATATTTGCGCTTGATCTCCTATGGTTTAATCAGTCTACAAAGATAACAAGTAAAAGCATCTGTAAGATGTAATGAAATCTGTCACAGTGTTCCCTGAATTTTACTTCAAGAACACAGAAGATAAAATTCTATCTCATCCTCTGTGTTATTCATTACCTTCTCTTGAAAAAGCATGGCATGAATATTTTTTCTGAATGAACTGAAACTAGAATAACTGATCCTGTATTTTAGCGTCTGATACAGCAGGCCCTATTCAGTCCCCAGCATGCAAACTATGGCTGAAGTGCGCCGCTGTTAAAAATTCTTGAGGGTGCAAAATCTGAGAGGGATTCATTGGTGTTACTGGTATAGAATAAGCTTGGAGCAAAAGTGAAATATCTGTGGGTGGTTTTCTATTTGTGTAATGGGCCTGTGTAGTAAAGGCGCCCCCAGACAGGGCAAATCTGAGTTTGTGCACTGTTGCCAGGCAGTTCTATACAAAAATGGGAGGGAGAAGGAGACTATGTTTTAGAAACTGGAGTTAATCATCCTTACATCTAGCCACATCACCACTTACCACTATGTGAGTACACTTTCCAGAAGCCGTTTACACAAGCCATGTCTCTTAACCACATCTGGCTCATGCCTGCGCTCCCACCCTCCAACCAACCTCTGCTAAGCGTCTTTACACTAGTAATGAAATGCACCAGCCTGCAAATTACTTCCATCTAACTTACATGGCCCAGGTGACTAGATTGCTCATGTCTAAGTTACACACCACCCTCTCTGCAGCTGATGAAATGAACCTGCATTATACAGTAGGATTTTAGATCTTCTAGAATAGTGTTGAAAGAATAATGGTGGTTAGGCCAGTGCAATGTCTGCATGCTCTGAAGCACTGTGTGCTATAGGGCTCCTCTGCCTTCTGCTCTGTGACACGACATCCAGTCGTATTGAAAGCTCCAATTGAAGCATGGAACTGTGGTGAGTTTCTGCATCGCAGTCTCATCGATCATAGGGATCAGTTTTGTTGAAAAATGTGGTCTCCCTCGCCCAAGCCCTGCATGGAAGGAGGGAATCAAGAATTGTTGTCAGTTTGGGAACACTGAATTTGAACATGCAACTGATAGGGGCTAAAATTAGTCATGGCTTCAAAGGGGTTTCCATATCTCCACTAGCTGTTGTGCATTGAGAACACCAGTGTATGTATAAAATGGCCAGGAAACTGGAACTTGAGTAAATATATTTTACTCTATAGAATCCAAAGGCTCTGGCAGGAAGGTGAAAGGAAGGTGGGGCTGCATTTTCCCCTTCCTGTGCTTGGATATTTTTTATTATCCAGACTTTCTGGGACTGAGGAGGGTTGCCTAATAACAAAGCCTGCATAATACAAATGCCTAAACAGGCACACCATCTCGCGTGGGCTACTGTACTGTGAAATCCCCAAACTTTGCACTAAGTGTTTTGCTCCTGTACATCACAGGAAGGTAAGTGAATGCCTAATACAAAAGATAGAGCACTTTGCCTCTTCCCCTCCCCCCATTTCTATATTACTGTGTGGTTGGAAAGCCAGACCACCCTCTCTCCTCTTATCAATGTTTACTCCTCAGGGAAGACAATATTATAACCACTTCTGCCAGGATACACTGCTCAAAGTTATAATCCTGTGAAGTACCAAATCTGAATTGATTTTGACCTGTGCTCATACTTAGAGTCCATATCCATGCAGCGGGACCCATACCACTGATTGCTGAAAGCCAAAACCTCCTCAACCAAATGGAATTGCAAAAATATAAGATGCGAAATGCATGAGATTATTATAACCACACAATGGGCAATCCATCTAACAGAACAATATTGTGCTGTAGGCACTAATATAGGCAGGAGAATGGGCACAATTCGATATAGTGGTGGGTAAAGCAGGAAGAGTGACTTTCCTTTGGCTTTGCCCTTTCTTGAGTAGAACCATGCTCCCAGCCAGGCAGCCTCAGAACCTGACAAGGGCTCATAATAGATCAATGGCATATACTTTAATAAAGGCAACCAATATGGTCTGGTGATGCCATGATATCATCTTGAAGGGTGGGGCTGTTAATCTGGCAAACAATTTAGGATTGGAGAAGGGGCAGTTACTTGATGGAAAAATGCCCATAGGAATGCATTAACGGTATCATTTTGTAAAAGGGAGGGGGAAAAGTTGGAGACACATCATTACATTTATATCTAATTCATTTCAAAACAGCTAAATGTAGTTTCAGATTCTTCCCCTGGCCAGTTTTTGTGGTTTTACAATCAGATTTTCCTATTTCTTTAAAAAAAAAGAAAAAAAATCTCCATGCTATTGTGTGTGAAAGCCCCACTCAAACAGCAGGCAAGTGCTGTTTAGCAAGAGCCCTATTTTGTCACTTTATTGGCATTGAGTAGTACCTTTACACCAGGAGTAGTTCCACTGAAATCTTTTGTGAAATAAGCAACTGTGCAGGTGAAACAATGCAACTGACTACAGGTATCCAGAAGGGGCTGTCACATGCACAAAGTAAACTTGCAAAATAGAGATGACTTTTCTCTGTGTTCTCGTAAGTTAGTTATCTTCGTTGTTGGTAAAACATTTTTGAGACAGAAATGTAAATTTTAAAGTGTCTCTTTAAAAATAGTCTAAATACTGTGGTTGGTCCTATTATCTGGCATGGCATGCTTTCACATATTTCAGCGGCTTTTCAAAAACAGGAGCCTAAAGTTAGGCTCCTAAATCCATATTTGGGTACCTTAATAAATGGCCTGATTTTAAAATTTACTGAGCATCCAACAACTACCATTGTTCTCAGCACTTTTGAAAATAGATCACTTATTTGAGTGTCCAAATATGGATTTAGGAGCTTGATTTTAGGCTTTTATTTTTAAAAATCTTGGTTAAAGGGCTTTCCAAAGCACATTAAAAAAGAAACTGATATACAAACCAGCCACTGAGATGACTTCATCCACCAAGGAAAGGCAGCCACTTCTGGGGCAATACATGGGCTATGTTTAATAGCACGTCATAAATTGAGAAGACAAGAATACCTTGTCCAAACACAACTGCAGATTTCAACAGCAGAAATCTCAATTTGAGTCCCCCAGGCCATTTCTCTAATAATTTACATTCACTTCCTAGCATTTGTCATCTCATGAGTGTCTATATATCAGCGAGTTTCAAAGTTTTTCATTGTGGTTTGCATTTTAATATAGACGTTATTTTCTGCACACATTCTGCCCTTCCATTCACAACTGAATTTACCACTCCTCCATTGGCAATGAAGTAAAATCCCTGTGGTGACAGCAGCCATTGTTTACTTGGAAAAGTAATTGTAGGAAAATGAAGTGTGTTTAGCTGCCTTCAGTACATTTTAGCAGTTAGAAATAAGAGAGAGGAACCAGCACCATGTGACTAACCAGCCTTTTGCAGACCACCAGTAAGTATTCCACAAAGTATACTGTGAGAATTTTTGTGTTGTACATGACAGTCTGATAAAGACATCATGTAGTTTAGGGGCACTTGTCCACAAAGTTAACTTAGTTGTGCCTTTATTTTAGAAGTGGGCAGGGAGAAATGTAATTTCCTAATACAAGCCCTTATAACTAACCCTACTTTGTTTTAACATTCTGTTTGAGTTTTACAGCCTCTTAAAATACTTCTGTTAAAAGAGGAAATTATCAATCAGCATGTCAGTATGAAGAATCTTGGATGCGGGGTATTTATACTTCTCTTTGACCAAATGATTCCTCCCACCACCCCGATCTATGGCATATGTAAAATTGAAGGCAACTAAATATATACATGCAAATGGAAATTGTGTAGATTTAATTAGGTTAAAGCTGAATGAGCATTTATAAATATAGATTGTTTTGGATCTTCATCAGTAAAGACACATTGTTAAAGTCCATCCATAGTTTGGAGGATTTTCCATTTTATGCACTTTCAGTGCATAAAACCCTACCACCTCGCAGGATCCTAGAGCCCAGGCTGCAGCCCACGCCTGGAAGTCAACACTGCAGTGAAGCAGCCCCTTAGCCCGAGCCTCATGAACCTGAGTAAGCTGGCACGGGCCAGACGCAAGTTTTTAATTGCAGTATATACATACCCTTAGATAAGATTTTTTTTTCTTTTAGAGCCTGATCCTGTAAGCAGTCCATACACATAGATCCCATTGACTTTAATAGGAGTTCTGTGCATGGAGTGCTTGAGCAACTGAGTCATTAATAATAGGCTTATGTATTTTGGTTATTTATATTAAGTAGTGCTCAGAGCCCCCTAACAGGATCGGAGTCCCGTTGTGCAAGATATTGTACAAACAGGTAGGAAGAGATAATCCCTGCCCAGAAGGGCTTAAAATCTAATATACAAGATATACATGGTGTAGGAGGAAAGAAGGAAGAATTATCCCCATTTAAAAAATATGGAACTGAGGCAGAAAGAGTTTGTGACTTGACCAGTGTCATACAAAAAGTCCCTGCCATAGCCAGGAATTAAACCCAGATTTCTTTGAATCCTAATCCAGTGCTTTAACCACAAAACCATCTTTAATATGCAATTAAAGTTGTACATCATTCAGCGAGCATATAAGCAAATAAATAACCAAATTAAAAATTTATTGATTCCCATCATTCAATATCTGAATCCAAGTGGTCAAGGTTGCAAAAGTTCCTGCAACAGTCTTTCCATTAAATTAGTGGCCCAGAATAAAACAGTTTTATTCTTTCTCACCATGTCTCGCTTACTGGTAGCTTAGCAGAATGTCAAATAGAGGCATCAGTATCTTATGGAAAAGTAAACAGTTGATCTTTCTTCAAAACCAGTGTTTCATTCTGACACCAGAGTCACACTTTTGCTACGTGGGAGCAGTTTTCCTGAGCCTTGCAAGTCGGCTTCAGTGTTTTGGGCTCTGGATATATCGTAAATGTAACTTTTTTTATTTACACACATACACCAGTCCTAGAGGTGTTCAAACAGCATGGAGGCAATCCCTTCTTTCTGGAATCTCAGCCCAACATCAATACCCAGTTCCCAAAGAGCAACTCTGTCTCAGGAATTGACTCTAATCAGGAACGAAGAGAGCAAACTCTCCTGCTGCTTGCATAGCTCCTTCTCCAAGGTCCACTGCCTCTTCACACAAATATGCATAACAAAAACTAAGAACACCACACCATATCTTCCCAAGATTGAACATTTGCTCGCACGCTAACACTAGGAAGCTTGCAAGGCTGTATAACAGTGCCACCTAGTGATGTTTAGCATAGCCAGACCATTTTTGGGTACCATTGAAATAGGCATCTTAGAAAAAGATGGATGCTTTCCGAAAAGTAGTCTCCAATTTTAGCTTGGGACAGAGAGCAAAGCTAAAAGAGAAGTCTTGCAAGTATGTGTCTTCTTTTGACTTTTAAGATTGAGATCCTTAAATTTTTTAGCAGTTGCTCTTACTTTTCTCACTGAGGCCTGAGAAAAAGGAGATCTTTGACTTTTAATTCTATTCTTTTTTGTAGAAATCTTCTTAGCCACCCAATAGGTTAAATAAATATTATAGGATCCTCTTTAGTGTCCAGTTTGAATATTATATTATGGGATCCTCTTTGGGACCCAGTTTTCAAGCATGGCTAAAGGTCCTTCTACCCCATCACACAGATGTTTTGCTATAATTTGTTCTGTCTGTGTTTGAAATCTTTGTGCTCAAAATATTATTTTATTTTTTGTTTTCGTAAATGAAGTCTTCTCCTCAAGTCCCCACCCCCAATGCAATTTGAGAGCATCTTTGACCTGCGTTGTTCTAGTCGCATATTGTCACGTGTTCTCCATGCTAGTTATGTGAGTTGCCAGTCTTTATTTTTGCTTTTATTACCACACTCACTTCTCTGAGACCCTGTAGATTTGTCATCTCTCTAAAGTTTAAAAGCAAAGAATTACTCTTCACTCAGCAGCAGGACATCTGGGCTGACTCAGATCCTGCTGTGTCCTCTCCTTAGCCACATCCTTTCCTTTCCCCATGTTTTGGGCCAGATCCTGCAAGCATTCTGTGTACACAACACTTTGTGACTGAAGCATGAGCACACAGAGGGCTTGTTAGGAGGTAGCTTCAAATCCCCATGCATGATTCTGAAAGTTCTGAAGTGGCTGTATGACTCTTATATAATGTATACGTGGAGTTCAATCACAGAATACCTTCTCTGCTCTGTAGCTCCATCCTCCCTTGTCCTCTAACTCATCCTAATTACTGTGCATTGAAACGTGCAAATTGAAACGTTTCAGAATTAGAAAATAATCTGAAAACAAGAGCGGTGGTGGAAATGATGCAAGTCAAATATGTTTCGATTAAATCAGAATATCATTTACTTGGAACAGAAACATTTGCTTACAGTCACCCCAGTTTTGCCCCAGTTTTCATAGCAGATGAAGATTTCACATGATAACCTTTCTGTGAATATTAAAGCTTCCAGGGCTGAATTACCTATGTTTCTTCATCAAAGTACATAATTATAAAAGGCTGCCTTTCCTTAGGCCATTTCAGCTTCAAAAAGATTTTTAGGGCCTGGTCTATTGGAAAGCTTGGGGGCATAATTAGCTAAAATGGAAATAGATGCAAGTGAAATTTAGTTCCTGATGTTTTAATTTAGTGCAGTACTGCCATGTGTTATTGAAGAGAATTCTTAAAGGCAAACATAATTATTTCATTATGGTCTTCAGAATGCTTTCATTGGCCTTAATAACAAGAAGCTGCACAAGGAGTCATACATTATAATTATCCCTTTTTATATTTACATCAGATAAATAACAAATAATTGATGAAAAACAAGTCATCTGAATGGATGATTTCACACAGAGCTCTGGTTACAGTTTAATGATAAAACATTTCTCTTATTGCTTTGCATTTTAATTATCTAGAATTATTACTCTAGCAGAGATGTTGAAATATTGTTGTTTCCATGCATTTCATTAGATTCACAACTAATTTATATGAATCTGAAGCCAAGGAAAGGTGTCTTTAGACGTACATCACATACAACAAATTGCCAGCTCTATTAATTTTAGTAAGTTTTAATTACAAACATGTATCTCCAATTTGTAGATGGATTTTGCTTCAGTTGAAATAAATGGGAGTGGAATTGTGACTTTTTTGTATACTTTCATTTCCTGATTTAGGACCAAAACCGTGCTGTTCTTACCAGTTGGAGTCAGGGAGTGAGTGTGAACTGCGGGATTTGGGTTGGTCTTTTCAAAAGAGCCCAAGAGGGAGTTAGGATTCCCATTGACTTCACTGACAATCAGTGGGATTGGTGTTCCTAAATCTCCCCAGGAATTTGTGACAGTCCTCCACTCCTTGGCCCTCAGAACCATGCCCTGAAATGCACATCATGTTGTTGTTTTTTAACCACCTGCATTTAAAACACTGATCCATGTTTTACCTTTTTCTTTATTCTTTTCATTGTCCATTTCACAGTGTCATGTGAAAATTACTTCAGTTTTTCCTGCGTCTTTTTGAAGCGTCTTATACGTTTATAAGAGCTTTTATGTTTCATTTTTGTAACAAAACATATTTCACATGATTCATCCATCAGAATGTACAGAACACTAATTGTTGTTATTGATTTTGAATTTCACAACCATTACAAGTAACCCAGATGAGTGGCAGATAAAGAGTAATAATCCATGGAGTTCTGGAAGTGTTTCATGTTTGTCTGGAGTACTTTGCGTGATCAATATTAACTGCCCCATTGAAACTAACTGCTGTATCAAATAACAGTAAATCAAATGAATGTGCTTACAGATTATTTATTGAAAGCTTTAATTGTTCACTGGGGCCTTGCTTATCTGAGGGAACAATAGAAGCTAGTGATCAGACAAACTAGTTTGCAGAGCCTGGGGATACCATCAGACAACAAGATGGCTCCTGTCTATAGGTTAAGTGAGAGTTTTCTAAATCATGCACCAGCCCACATGACAATTATCCATCTTGGCCATCCCTGGATCAATTGTGTGGGGAGGATTTTTCCAAAGAGCTTCTCTTTGTTTCGTGGGGCACGCCTTTCCTTGCTAGCAGCCATTGCAATCTGTCTAGGTGACAGGCAACATCTTGTCTGGAAAAAGAACAAAAATAATTTTGTAAAATTTTCAAAAGTTGTAGTGACAGAAACCCGCAAATAAAGGGCTCAGTGGGAGATTTGCCTGCACTAGGATTGTAGGATCAGATCCCTGGTGAGGAAATCAATGGAAAATATACAGGGCTTTTATGAAAATTCTGTGTGGGTAAATCAGAAGAATGCTTGGCACTTACAACAGTGCTTCACATTTGCCAGAGTTGTGCAAGAATTAGCTAATTAAAGGGCACTTCTGTTCTGTTTAATTACTCTTAAATAATTAAAGAGCAGTTCTGAGAAATGACTCTAAAAATGCTGTCATGTGATCTCCTATTTATTGTATCTTAATTTCTTATCAAAATTGCTCAGATTACAAGTAAAAAGATGTTTTTATTTCTGTCAGCCCCGAGACCCTTCATCTTTGCTAGTTCAAAAACCTTGGCGTGGCTGTTATGGGGAGGGTGTCTGTGCTTCTCTACCCTCCTCGTTCTTCCCTGTGAATAACTGCATTAAAGACCTCAATCACTTTTCAGAGTTTTACTGAGCTGCACAGTGAAATTGGCACGATTCTTGACAAATTGACCACTTTCCAAAATGTTCTGAATAGCAGTAGTGAAATTTACTGTAGTTTTATCAATTATACTTCTCTGCAGTTTTGGAATGCTTTCAGCTTCAGCAGAGGCACTAAGGGTATTGTTCTGCAAACTCAAGAAGACATTACTGAATTGATTCGTGTTCAAAAAACTCTCTTTCCAACCAGGAGAATTAGAAAAGTACTTTAAAAAATAAGCTTAATTTCTGCAGAAAGTGATGGCGTAGGTCCATGGTCCATGCTGAGAAAAGCTTTCTACTAAAGAGAGTCAAGTTTTGTGTTTGTGCTTTTAGTATATAACACTATATTACAATACACATAGAAGCAGTAACGTAGTATAGGATAATAATACATTTTAGAAACACCTAAAATTACTTAACATGGCTTTTCTGTATATAATATCATAGTTAAAAATCTATATTTAGGGATATTCTAGGACTAGAAGCATGTGCATCCCATTTGAAAGAGTAAATCTCCCATTTCCAATGTCATAAATCATCCTGGTTTTATTCTTAAGTTTCCCAAGACATTGGACCTTAAACTTGTCACTAGTCCAGGACTGTATGTTGCTGGTCTTGGTTGGGCCAATGGAATTTTTTAAGGAAATTCCACATTTGATGGGCAAGAAAATATATCTCTGTCACAATATTTTGTCAAAAGCGTAGTGGCAATGTGAAACTATTCAGAGATTTGGAATATTGTAGGAGATTCTCAGGAGATGGACTAGTGGACAAAGAAAAAGTGGGGCAGGGTCAAAGGTGCATGATGAATAATAAATACCAGTTATCTCATGGACATCACCATCTTATACGTGGTACAGTAAATGTATGTGTGCGTACACTGTACTCTCTTCCCGCCTACATGAAACTGATACTGGCAGGCTAGAAAAGCCATTTTAGGCCATGTGCTGCAGATAGTATGGAGTGCTGCTGGTCAGCTTTTTGGTGCAGGGTGGGTGGACAGAAGAATCCATTGCAGAGAGAGAGCAGGAGAATCGTCCCTCTTGTGTGTCCGTCTTTTTTTCATACTTTGTCTGTTAGACTGAAAAAGTAGCTAGGAGCTGATGTTCTAATACCAGTATTGTCACAGATTTACTTTGGAACTCGGGATAAGTCACTTATAGCTCTCTGTGCCTTCATTACACCGTCTGTAAAATGGGGATAATAATACTTAGCTATTTGATGGGGTTGTTGTGAAAAATATGTAATGTCTATAAAATACTTTGGAATGTAATGTGCTATATAAATACAATGACAGCGGTGCTCAATTTTGATGAGGGAAAATTTGGTAGAATCCTAGCTAGTCATTTTTCAGGTGACTTCCCCAACACATTATCAATCTTTTGTATAATAAGTATGTTATTCAAAAGTTTCAAGTGGTCTGAGTGCATGTCCACTTGAGTTGTATGAAACTGAGTTCTGCATTTGTTCCACAGCATGAATATTGGTGCTATTCAGTTCATAAATATTCACCCATCCTGACTGTTTCTGTCAGCATCATCAAGCTTGGAGTGCAGTACTATGGCTAATGTGCTTCTAATTCTTGGCCTGGTGACTGACCAAAGACACCCTCTCTTCTTAGTAAAGCATATGAAGGCAGAGAGAACAACAGCAGCTTTTTCTGCCTCAGGGTGTGTGGTGGTATGTGTGACTGTGTGAGAGTTATTTTTTCCCAGTATGCTTCCGATGCCTTTGAAGTCTAGGGATAGCAGGAGAATTTCTGGAGATCACACCAGAAAGAGATCACACCCTGCCTCCTCTCACTTCCTCAAGGAGACAGAGTTCCCTTATATATGCTGTGGATTCTCTAATAGAAAGGTGTCCTTTCTTCCCACTGCACTTTGCTGCTTCTCTCAGAGTTCAGAACCTGTGCAGCTACACGGATTTCTGACCACCATTGACTGAAGTGGGGCTATTTCCACATTCAGACATGACCAGTTGGTTAAACAATTCCTTTATTTTACCAAGGTCTTGTTTACATGCAAAAGTTGTACTGCTTTAACTATTATCCATATAGCTAAGCTGTACAACCTCCTCTCCCCAGCGTGGATGCAATTATACTGATGTAATCGTCCTTATACTGGCATACCTTATTGCTACTGGTATAATTGTGTCCACATTAGGGGTTATATTGGTATAACTATATCATTAAAAAAATTACACCCTTAACATATTTACACTGGTAACTATGTGTAGACAAGGCTTACTGTTAATAAAACTCAAACACTATAACACTCCTGAGCAATGAGTTATATTGAACAGTGGGCTGTTGCCTGATAAACAGTCCTTTCTTTTGCAAATGAGTATGGGCTGTCAGCAAAAGAGCAAACTGCAGAGTGAAGGGGACTTACTCAGGGAAGGAACTCAGAATGGGGAAAATTGCAGAAAACTGTAAGTCCTTTCAAGTGAAAGCTGGAAACAATATATTTTTAATAAAAGGACAGTTACTGTAATTGCTGTACCCTACTGCTCAATTTCTTTTTATGCCCCCGTTCGTTAAGTTCTGCGTACTCACACTTACTATTTGCAGATGTATTCATTTTCAACTTGCTTATGCAAAACATGCTCTGCAAAAGGTAGCGAATGCCACTACACTACGCATTGGTAAGTGTTTATTGCTGCCTATAATATGCAATTTTTAAAACAAAACAAAACAAAAAAAACCCAGTTCAGTTTATCAACGGAGGCAAGCCCTATATTCCCTGTGAAAAGGGAAGTAATCTAAATGCAGCCTGACTTTAAAGATAATAGGCCGTTTGTAGTGGATTGATGTTATACAGTGTAATGAGGCATGTATCTGCACTTAAACATTTTAATTTAAGGATCTAAAGGTGCAGCAGTTCAGCTTCTGCAGTAACCCATTTAAACAGCTGTGATGCAGTTTCTAATTACCCTTGAATGGACATGCAAAAGAAGGTATATGTAACAGTGTGGCTCACCCCTTAAGGGCTGGAGCTAGCCAACCCTGCTTACAGAAGGAGTCACACCTGGGAGAGAGCAGGGTAGCTCTGTAAGGAGCAGCAGGAAGCTACAAGGAGGAAGTGGGCACCTGAGCTCAGGAAATTGAAGAGAAATTGTAGGGTAGGGAGTATGAAAGGGTCTTGCTGGGAAGACCCTGAGACCAAGGGAGCTGTGGCTGAGGGGAACCCAGGGAGCAGGATAAGCTCCTGTGGGGAAGGCTGCAGTTAGAAGGCTAAGTTGCAGCTAGGAAGCGCTGGGAGGATGGACTGTGACAAGAGTGGGACCGAAGAAGAGCTCTGCCTATGCAAGAAGACACCAGAGCTAAGTATGGGCTTTTATGTGGTGATGGGCAGTAGTTTGGGACCCTGAGGACCGTTAAGAACTATTTCTATTACTAAACTGGTCCCAGCAGAGGTGGTCTTAATGCAGAAAAGAATTGCTTCTGTTACTAAACTGACCACAGGCATGGGGGTGTTGTACACATGGAAGCTGTGTGCAATTCTTGGAGCCCATTAAAGGGGGCAGGGTGCCCGTAAAGCAACCCCTTGGTTGGGAGGGGTGCTCAGTAAATGGCCACCCTGCTACTGTATGTAAATCTGTGTCATCCAGCAGAGTCCCTGTAATCCAAAGGATGATCCGCTTTTTAGATGCTCTATCTATCTGTAATACTTCTTTGATCACAGCGTTAGCATTGGTTGAGTCAGTGTATTGATTTCAGGATTAAAAAATACCCCAATGTTTAACACTTCCTACAGTAAACAGTCATAACATTTGAGAAGTAAAATGGTGTGAAATGTTACCTAACAAGTCCATTTTACTACTTTTATGATAAGAACATTACAGTTTTATTTTTGTCTATGTGATACTGGACAACTATGTAATGAATTAAAGATATTAAAATTCCCATATTCTCTCTGGCTCCAAGCCAGGATAACAGGCATTATAAATAATGTTATATGAGGACTATCTAGGAAGGAATTTAAACTATATTTATGGTACACATGTTAACACCCAAAACTAATAAAAACTTATACTGGATATTAGATCGGAAGAATATATCACTGGTTTACAGTAGTACTCCAGATTATTCTGTTCAATGCTTAAAATATGTAGCCTTCTTAGGAAGAACTGATACAGATTCAGAGCTTCTGAAGATAAAAGAAAAACATTATAAAACATTTATGTTTAATATAAAGAGACATTCTTACATGGCGGGGGGAGGTGAGATGGGGAATAGGCACAAGTCCATTTCCCTTGTGATTTTAGTTTATCATCAAAGATATTGTCCAGATTCTTCTCTCATTTAGATGGTTGCAAATCAGGAGTAAGTCATCAAAGACAGTGGAGCTATGATTGTATAAAACAGGTGTGAGAAGATAATTGGACCCATTTTATGTTTTAAATGTCTTGTCCCTTATTACCCATCATCTTCTTGTAATTGATCCTGCAGGGAAATCATGCTGAATTTGGGACATCATAATCTTATAAAGGCCATTGCAGTAGGCTCTAATGTTTTAAAGTACAAAAGGGCCAGATTCTCAGCTGCTGTAAATCATTATAGCTCCTTTGACTTCTCTGGAGCTTCGCACTTTATTCCAGTTGAGGATTTGGCCCTATGAGGTCACCAGCAAGACCAAGCAAGAGAAACTGGGTTGTGGGCTTCTTATTAAAAAATAAAATCTGATATATCAAAAACAACACCACGAGATTCCTTTTGATAAGATATCTTGTTTTCAACTTTGTACGGGTTTAGAATTAACACTTCTGAATTGTGGCACCTTTTGTGATCGGAGCCAAGGTAAAATCACTGGGGGTGGCAACACCCCTCAGAGCCAGTATGTTCAGGATTTTTTTCTGCTATTTTTCATAAAATCTAAACTTTCACTTCAGTTTTTTTTTCCCTCTGTGAAGATAGACCCCTAGTGCAAACTGATGAGCTGCTGCCCTGTAAGCTTAGCTTTACCTGCCAGACGATTGGCTCACAGGCTGGTGACCTCAGTGATGAACCCTTGTTGTTTACTTGATCATTTAAATAGCAAGAGCCACAATCTGACTTCTGTTAAAGTCCCATGCAACCCCACTAACTCCCCCGTGATGGGCTGCACTGGTATAACTGAATGCAGATTTTGTCCCTATTATTGGCAAGCCATGCCTACCTTAGAGAAATGTGTTCAAGTGTAACTGCATCCGTGTACTTACACAAGGACCAAGCCCAAATGGAGATCTGCTGCACCATTGTAAATGTAGAAAACTGCTGTGGAATGTTACACTGGTATTAGCTCTGTTTTAGGCCAGGTTTACACTGAAAAGTTAGGTTGACCCAGCTACATCATGTGGGGTGTGAAAAATCTACACCCCGGAGTGATGTAGTTAAGCCAACGTAACCCCTGGTTTATATAGTGCTAGGTCGATGGAAGAACTGCCTCTCAGGGAGGTGGATTAACTACCACAGCGGGAACTCCTCCTGTCTCTATAGTGAGTGTCTATGCTGAAGCGTTACAGAAGCACAGCTGCTACTGTGCAGCTGTAGCATTTCTAGTGAAGGCTCTGTTTACGTTACAAAGTTAGGTTGACGTAAGTTGTGTGTGTCTCTACACTTAGATTTGTCTCCCATCTATGTAAATGCTCCATTACAGCAATGCAGTAACACCACTTCCCCGAGCGGCTTTGAGTCATGGTTGTTGTACTGAGGTTGATGCAATACAAGTGCAGATACTGCGTTACTTATGTTGATCCTAACAGTGCTCCAGCAGCTCTCCCACAATGCCAAACACTGATCGCTCTGATCATAATTATGAACTTCACTGCCCATGGGTCCCAGAGACCTGAAGGCCCCACTCCCTTTTAAAGCCCCATACATTTTGTAAATGCCTTTTCCTGATTGTCCAGCCTGGCAAGCACACCTAGCAACTCTCCACTGTTGCCTGCAACCACGCTGCTGACTGTGCCAGCTCCAAGCTCCAGACTCTCTCTGGCATTGAGTACACAGGAGATACTGGATCTCCTGGGCCTGTGGGGAAAAGAGGCTATGCAAACACAACTATACACCAGCCATAGAAATGTGGATAGCTATGAACAGATTGCACGCGGGATGCAGGAGAAGGGGAATGACAGGGACCAGCAGCAGTGCCGTGTGAAAGCGACGGAACTGCGGCAAGAATATTGGAAGGCCAGTTCTGCCAACAGTCAATCTGGTGCTGAGCCACAGACCTGGTGCTTTTACAAAGAGCTGCATGCTGTAGATGGTGGAGACCCCACCACCATCCTGGAGACCACCGTGGTTATCTCCCAGGAGCCCAAAACACAGGACCTGGCATGAACAGTGAGGAAGAAGCGGAGGACGACGAGGAGGGACATGTGATCAGGGGTTCCAGCTATGCTGCAAGTCAGGATCTGTATGAGACTCCACCACAGTCCGGTCAGTCGAGTATGGATGAGCCCTGTGCAGTGGAAGGATCCTCTGGTAAGTCTGTAAATTTATTTGCCGTTATCGTGATGGCATCCCCAACTTGACAGAGAAGGAAATTCTGAACCTTAACTTTAATTTACTTGTACTATAAGAGGTAGTGGTACAACAAAGAGAGGTAGCATTACCTGCTTTTCATTCCACTCCATTGCTCGGCACGGGGGAGGGGATGTGGAGCAGGGTTTTTTTGTTTGTTTGTTTTTTTGCATAAACGGGTGTCCCTTGAATCCTACTGAGAGATCTTGATGATGCCTTCAGGGAGGTACTGGGTAATCCTCTGCTGAAGGTTTCTAGGGATGTCAGCCTTATTCCTTTCCCACGCCAGTCAGCCATGACTTCAGCAGGCATCATACAGGCTAGCAGCATATGGGCCTGGGCAGCTTGGGGATGCCAGCAGCAGCTGTACTCTCTGTGCCTTTGTTACCCTCAGGAATGAGATATCAGCTAAAATTACCACCACCTGTGGAAAATGGTGCCTGTATACTCCTGGTTTTGTGCTACCAAGCAATTCCCTCCTCATTTCCCTCACGTCTGGCGGGCCAGGCTCACCATGGTGAAGCAGAAGTGTCAATACACATGTCTTGTTTAAAACCGTAGGGGGGGAAGGGAAGGGAATTCTGAACCTTAACTTTCACTTTCTGTTGTCACTATTGACAGTGGTACCTCTGTGTTTTATCTGCAGCTACTGCCGTTGCGGCCTTCAGAGGTTCCCCCTCCACGTCCACAGAACGCCTGAGCTAGATGAGGAGGAGAAAGAGGAGGACTCTGGATGACATGTTCAGTAAGATCCTGTAACCAGTGCTTCATCAGACTGTGAACAAAGGGCCTGGAGGGTGAATGTTACAGACAGTCTGGAGAAGGAAAGATCAGTTTCAGCAGGAAGAGGAGAGAAAGATGCACCAGGACATAATGGGGCTTCTCTGGCAGCAAACACAGATGCTGTGGGCTCTTGTGGACTTACAGGTTCAACTATCACAGGCTTGCCTCCGTTTGCAGTCCATGGAGAACTCCACTATAGCACCTCCCTACAT
This sequence comes from Caretta caretta, assembly GCF_965140235.1. Taxonomy (NCBI): domain Eukaryota; kingdom Metazoa; phylum Chordata; order Testudines; family Cheloniidae; genus Caretta; species Caretta caretta. The sequence goes on along the minus strand of NC_134207.1, from coordinate 199,133,397 downwards.
ACACCCCTCCCCTCAATATTCCACGTGGCATCAGGGGTGGCATCCCTACCACTCCACCCCCTGGGGGGACATTAAGGACAATCACAGCTTCATATACACAGACCTGTGAAAGCCACAGTTACTGTATGTGCAGGTAAAATGGACATGGATGATTTTCCCCTTGTTAAGTCCTGTTCCATTAATATATTAAGTTTTTAATGTATTTGCTTTTAAATTGCACAGATTTTTTTTACACTGGTTTTGTTACTGAATAAAATTCTTTTTATTTGGAAAATAATTCATCTTTATTAGTTCACAACATATGCTGCAGAGTGCCTAGCAGTTCAGAAAGTACCGATTTGTTACTGTACCTTGTGACACAACTCAAAGATCAGTGACAAACACAGTGTGTGGGAATCATAATTTTGCAGTGCTTGTTGTACATTTAATAGATGCATTGACAGCATTTCATTCACAGACGTACACCAACCAGTGCACAATTCCTAACAAGGCCCAGAACAGCAGGGCCAGCCAGAGCACAGTACACCACAATGCATTACTGTGGCTCATTGGTAAAGTGCTCTTTCAAAGCCTCCCAGAGACACATAGCTCCACGGTGAGCTCTTTTAATAGCCCTTGTGCCTGGCTGTTCAAACTCAGCAGACAGCTGCTCCACCCCAGCATCAACATCCCCCCCCTCCTTTGCTTCACAGCTATTATACAGGACACAGCAGGCAGCTATAACCATTGTGATGTTCTTTTCACTGAAATCCAATCTTGTGAGTAAACAACACCAGTGTCCCTTCAGTCTACAAAAAGCACATTTAGTTCTCATTCTCCACCAGCCGAGCTGGTAGTTGAATCTTTCTGTGGTGCTGTCAAGGTGGCTGGTGTATGCTTCATAGGCCAAGGGAGCCAGGGGTAGCCTGGGTCGCCCAGGGTCACTATTGGCATTTCAACATTGACAATGGTAATCCAGCAGTTGGGAAAGAAAGTAGCTGTTTGTAGCTTTCTGAAGAGTCCTGTTTTCTTAAAGATGCAAGTGTCATGAACCTTCCCCAACCAGCAAACGCTGATTGGGTGAAGCGTCCCTGGTGATCCACCAATGCTTGCATAACCATAGAAAAGCAGTGCTTTCTGTTGGTGTTCTCTGTGGCAAGGTGGTCTGGTGTCAGAATAGGGATATGCGTGCCATCTATTGCTCCACCACAGTTGGGGAATCCTACTGCTGCAAATCCATCCATTACATCCTGCACATTGCTGAGAGTCAATTCTGCTCACCAGGAGACTATTAATGGCCCTGCACACTTGCATGACAGCAGCCCCCGCAGGGATTTTCCAGTTCCAAAATGATTTCCCACTGATGGATAGAAATCCAGCGTTGCAAGTTTCCACAGTGCAATCGCCACTCACTTCTCCACTGTCAGTGCAGCTCTCATTCCGGTGTCCCGGCGCTGCAGGGCGGGATGAGCTCGTCACACAGATCCAGGACCTTCTACACCTGAAAGTTCTGCAGCCACAACTCTCATTCCCAAGCTTGCACTACAATGCGATCCCGCCAGTCAGGGCTCGATTCTCGGGCCCAGAATCGGCGCTCCACCATCTGCAGTTGCTTTGCGAATGCCACCAACAACCTTGATTGGTTCTTGCCATGTCCCACAGCAATCTGCCCTCCAGGAAATCGACATGGTCGGTTCCTCTTACAGCTCTGCAAATACCGGAGGATCATGCATCCTGTACTTGCAACACTCATGACAATAATGCAGAGCTGTGCAGGGTCCATTCTTTTGTCAGGCATGGTGGACAGCGAGGAGGGCTACATGGATTATGGTATTTTTAGAAAAGGTATGAAAATTAGGGTTATTGATAACACTATGGGATGGAGACAGTTGCACACTGGAAAATTAACCTCTTGCTCCCAGTCACCACTGCGTGGCTCGTTTCTGCCCCACCATGCATTGCCAAAACTTCCCAAAAGACAGTATACTGGATGGTTGCACATGGTACACCACATTGACACAATCACTCCTGGTGAGTCTGCAGGGCAGCCCAGTATGCATGCGCACAAATGATATAGTAACTGCGGTGGCTTTATGCTGACGTAACTTGTCACCCAAAGTCTGTAGTGTAGACATGGCTTCAGTTACACAACTGTAAATTTTTCTCTAATGTAGACAAGGCCTGAGGGCTTGTCTACTCTTAAAATGTTACAGTGATATAGCTTCAGTGCTGCAACTGCGCTGCTTTAGTGTAGACACTACCTACACCGATGGGAACGGTTCTCCTGTTGGCACAGGTAGATCACCTCCCTGGGTGGGGGTAGCTAGGCTGACAGAAGAATTCTTCCATTGACCTAGCACTTTCTAGGCCGGGGGTTAGGTTGGCATAGCTACATCTCTTAGGGGGTGTGGATTTTTCAGGCCCCTGAGAGCCGTACCTATGCCATTGTAAATTTTCCGTGTAGACTAGCTCTCTCAAAGAAGCAGCCATGTCTCTCACCACCTTGGAGAAACTGCCAAACTTTGCTTCTGGATGAAAATGTCCCCCTAAACAGGCTTAGAGGTACACAATATTAATGTGCACCCAAAGGCTGGCTGGAAGCAGTCTCCTACTCATCCTGTCTCCCGGCATCACCATCTTGCGCCAGTTAGGACCCCGTTATGCTAGGTGCTGTACAAATGCTTAGGGAGGCACAATCTGTGTTCCAAAGAACATATCATTTATGACAACAAGCAAGATAGAAATGTGTAGGGAGAAAGATGCAATCAAAAGAAGAGAGGATGTTTAAAAAAAAATTGAACACTTATTTTTTCAACAAAAAATGGCTATAATTTCACAGAAAATTTTTTCCTTTAACATGTTCTGATTTTTCTGTAAGAAACCCAGATCTGAAACTTTCTTTTTCAAAAACCCGAATTCATTGGCTTTTCCAAAATTTTCTGGAAAAAAAAAGACACTTTTCAATCAGCTCTAATCAAAAGTTCTTCTGTGTCATGATTGATGCAGGTGTTTCTTGGCATACTGTATGAGCTGGAACGGGAGGGGGGTTCTCTATATTTGAAATTTTAAATCTGCTTAATTTCCCATTTTCTACTGTAGCAGTAACAATAGATGCTGGTCACAAGGCTCTTTTTTAAACTACTGCGGCAAGCGCACGTACATACAGTGGTGAGCTGGGGCCGGTTCGCACCGGTTCGCTAGAACTGGTTGTTCCGCAAGGGACAACCGGTTCTAAAAGGGCTTCTAAATTTAACCGTCCAAAAGTGGTGCCTTACGCGCCAACTCCATGGGTGCTCCAGCCCTGGAGCACCCAAGGAGAAAATTGGGTGGTTGCAGAGCACCCACTGGCAGTGCCCTGCCCCAGACCTGCTCGCCTCCGCCCCTGAATGCGCCGCCCAGCTCTGCTTCTCTGTCCCCCGAGGCTTCCCGCTCAGGCCCAGGGAGGCGGAGGTGAGCTGGGGTGGAGGGGCACGAGGAGGGCCACCCGCGCTGCAGCAGGTAACCCGGGGGGGTGCAGGAGAACCGCTCCCCACCCCAGCTCACCTCCGCCACCCTCGGCCTGAGTGTGAAGCCGCCGCCTGCTTCTCAGCCCTCCCAGGCTTCCCGCTGAACAGCTGATTCACGGGAAGCCGGGGGGGCGGGGGTGGGGGGCGGAGAAGCAGAGTGGGGCAGCGTGTTCAGCGGAGGAGCAGAGTGAGGTGATCTGGAGCCAGGCGTGGCGTGGGGAGCTGCCGGTGGGTACTCTGCACCCACCAAATTTTCCCTGTGGGTGGTCCAGCCCCGGAGCACCCAGGGAGTCAGCGCCTAAGCCGCCACTTTTGATGTGATCAGTGGGGGAGCGGCCGCTCCCCCTGCTCCCCCCTAGTTACGCTCCCCCGCCCCTAGGAGCCAGAGGGCCTGCCGGATGCTTCCTGGGAGCTGCCCCAGGTAAGCACCTCTGGGACTCCCCACCTCACCCCCCGGCAGATGGCTCTGGCTCTTAGGGGTGGGGTGGGCACCCACTACAGTGGCCCACGAGACCCTCCTGTCCGGTTTTGGGGGCAGTCAGGGGACGGGGAGGGGGTGGATGGTGCAGGGGGTGTCAAGGAACGCGGGGGGGTTGGATGGGGCAGGAGTCCTGGGGGGCGGGTGTGGGCAACAACCCCCTCGTGGGGTGAGGAGGGAACCCATTAAGATTTTGGCAGCTCATCAGTGCGTACATATCAACGGGTTGTGCAGTCAGGAGAAGCTCTTCATTTACTGCCAGAGACCCAACAGATACAGTTGCAATAATGGACAGTCCCAGAAATGCTTCAACACTGAACCCAAAAAGCCAATGGTTTTTAAAAATGGATTTAAGCATGGCTCACTTCTGCTCTCAAAATTAACTCTGAAAATGGCATTTTGGCCTCCCTGTTCAGGGTATCTCTGTGCTTGCTATATCACATGTGCTTAATTTACAAGGAAAAAGTTTCTTTGCTAAGGTAGCCCTGCAACCTCAGCCTTGAATCTCAAAAGCAAGCTGGGCTTTTTGTGGCTTGTGCATCCCACTCACAAATAAAGATTCTGCAGTACAAATTATGCTGTCTCTTACACCTGTGTCACCCACTGATCTTAATAGGGTTTGTACAGGTCTTACAGCTTTGCCTTTGTAACAGAAATCAGTGCCTATTGACCTCTACCATGTGACAGGGATGTAACCTTATATAAGCTGACCTATATCAGGTTACTGAGGCCAGGAAATAAAGTTCAGTCTCTTACTAGCACTTTCTTTTATTTGTGTCTGAATTAAACTAAATTTTTAGCAAAAATGGAGCAAATGAAGCCTCCTGAATCCCAGTCTAGAAGTAACGGTGGCAGAGAACTGGAGAAAGGTGACTGCAGTGTTTATACATTTTCCTAAAAGCAAGTGGTAATGAAGAGAGATCAGGGTTCTATTCCTTGCTCTAAATCTTGCAAATCACTTAGCCAGATTATGGAAAGATATTTAAGAACCTAAGGAAGCAGTTGGGTGCCACGGTGCTTTTGAAAATCCCACTAGGCACCTATTTGCATCTTTAGACACCTAAATACCTTTATCAGTCTGGCCCTTATTTTCTCTGTGCCTCGGTTCTCCCTCTGTGAAATTGGGATAAAACTTTCCTATTTCACTGGGGGGTTGTGGAGATGAACACAGTAAAGATTATTAGGCACTCAGGCCCAGATCCACATTGAAATAAATGGAAATTAGGAACTTAAATACTTGTGGAGATCTGGGCCTCTGATAGTACAGTACTGGAGGCCTATAAGTGCTGGGTTAGACAGGAGAGGGTGAAAGGTGAATTTCCCCACACTGCTGCGTATGGTGTGCCCAGAGACGTCGTAGATCTACAGTACATTGCAGTAAAAGTCTTAAGGAGACTTCAGAATCCTAGACAGTCAGTGTCGAGAATGCTTTGATCATGCAAGAATGTCCTTTGAGAAGACCAGCTGCCAGGTGGTCAGTTAAAGATTTTTATTTCCTGGCTTCACTCACATGATATGGGTCAGTGTTACAAAAGGTTATCCTTCTGTCACATGGTTGGGGCCAGTGAGTATCCACTGATTCTCCTGGCTACTGCTATATGAGTCCACTGGCTAACGTTACAGCTTCGTAATTGGAACTTAGCAATTTTGTTGATGAAAGGTGAGACGCAATAAGATGCAGATCACTATCTCATAGCTCTGTTAGCTTTACTGGGTTGAAAAGAGTGGACAGAAATGAACACTTATTTTTACCACTAAAGGCAGCAGTTATGACTTGGATTACACGCAGATGGCAAACTTGTTGAGTAAGAAGAAGTCGTTTTTCCAGGCTCACTTAGAGTAGAACTGTAATCTTTTAAAATTAAGCTTTTTTACTTCTCTTTTTTCTGTACCATGATGCCCTAGATCTACGCACTCTCCCTAGATTCAAAGACAGTTATCACACAGTGTAAGACAGGTAATGCGGGGCCATATGTTATGTCACTTAAAAAAATTGTAAAATTATCTTGTGAGTAATGAGCCTTTCATACTTCTATCAGATCTGGTCTATACCTAAAATTCACACCCCCTGAAAGACGTAGTTAAGACGACCTAAGCTCCAGTGTAGACTGTAGAATCATCTGTAGAATTCTTCCGTCCATCTAGCTACTGCTTCTGGAGGAGGTGGATATGATCCAACGGCATAGCTGCACCTATGCTGCTCCTGTGCTTGTAGTGTAGACATACCCTAAGGCCGTGTCTACACTACAAAATTATGTTGACGTAACTTACATCGGCATACAGCCACTGCAGTTATTAAATTGCTTGTGTGTGTGCACACTTGGCTCCTTGTGTCAGCGGTGCACATCCGCACCAGGAGTGCTTGTATTGTTAATAGGCAGCATTGTGGGATGGCTCCTGAAAACCAGTAACAGTCGACATAAGCAATGCAGTGTCTGCCTAATTGCATTGACCACGACGCTACACCGGTCAGGGAGGTGGTGTTACTAAATTGGCATCGAGAGGCACTTACGTCGGCGGGAACCAAATTTAACTGAAGACACTTCCACAGATAGGTTGATGTAAGGCAGCTTATGACAACCTAACCGTGTAGTGTGAACCAGGTCTAAGGCTTGGGCTACACTGGGGTGGGGGAGGCAGGAGGTTTCAAACTAAGATACGCAACTTCCGCTACGCTATTCGCCGAAGTCAAAGTATCTTAGTTCAAGTTACTTGGCCATCACCAGGTGGCAAGTCGACTATGGTGGCTCCCCCGTCAACTCCACTTACTCCTCCTGCCAAGGTGGAGTACAGGCATCGATTCGGGGATCAATTTATCGCGTCTAGACGAGACTCGATAAATCGATCCCCGATAGATCGATCACTACCCGCCGAGCCAGCGAGTAGTGAAGATGTACCCTAAGGCTGAGGTCAGAGTTTAGCATTGGGTTCCCACTTTTCTGCCAGATGTACTGACATGGAAACCATCTGCACTCTTAATTGCTGCTTTGTTGAGGCAATTGTTGTCTGAGTGTATCTGTGTATGCTAATTTAAAAGAGACAGTAGGCCAATTCAGTTCTGTCGTCAGTTAAAACAAAACTAACACTTGAACAACTTCACTATTCATTTGTAAATCAAGCTAGTTGTATTGCAATATCTCAGACAAACTGAGAAGTTTAACCACAGAGTGATGAATCACTTATGTGACCCATCACCATAGTATCCAGTCACCAGTTGTTAAGTTTCATAGTTTCTTTTTGGTGACCATTACACTGACAAATTCGTTTACATGTTGGATTGAAAACTGGGTTTACAATGTTCACCTTTGAATTTTGGTTTAAAACTCATATAAAACAATGGTGTAATCCTGATTAGTAGAAAATTGAGAAAAAAATGTAAAGTTTACAGAATAGTCTGGAAGATTTTCCTGAGTGATATAACTTGTGGCGCAGAAACTTGCCAGCATAGACAGACGCTGAGTAAGTTTCCCAGACCTGAAGAGGAGCTCCGTGTAAACTCAAAAGCTTGTCTCTCTCACCAAGAGAAGTTGGCCCAATAAAAGAGATACTACCTCACCTATCTTCTCTGTCTACTATTTAAATAGACCAGAGACACATAGGGTTGGAGAAAGGAAATATTATCATCTCCATTTTACATATGGCTAATTGAGGTTCGGACAAACTAAGTGATTTGCGCAAGGAAATCAGTGTCAGGGCTGGGAATTGAGCACGGATCTTCAGTGTCGCAGTTTTGTTCCTCATTCACAATAGCATTTTTCTTCTCCAAGTGTGCCGCTTTTTGGGTCTAATCATGTCCCCCTTAGACTAATAAGAGTTGCTAGACCTGGTTCCTTATTTTCAATTTGATGGCTGTGAGTTGGGCTTATTATTAAGTGTTCAGTGATGTTGTTACGTTAAGTGATTTTGACAGATATATTATTTGAAGCATGCTGTAGGAATTCGACATGGTATATAATAATGATCTAATGCAGGGGTTCTCAACCTTTTTCTTTCTGAGGCCTCCCCCAACATGCTATAAAAATTCCACGGCCCACCTGTGCCACAATTACTGGTTTTCTGCATATCCAGTTGATTAGCAAGCAGGGGAATGGCCTGGGTCCCAACACTGCAGGTGGTTCCATGAAGCTAAGTTGCTCAGGCTTCGGCTTAAACCTGGGGTGGCAGGGTTTGGACGTGAGCTTCAGCTTCCTGCTGTGGGCTCCAGTGAATCTAACGCCAGCCCCGCTCTCTGGTTTATTTTGACGGACCCCCCTGAAACCTGCTCAGCGCCCCCTTGGGGGCCCTGGACCCCTGGTTGAGAACCACTGATCTAAAGAATCATGTTTAGCTTTTCAACAAACAGACAAGGATGGCTTTGGCTCTCTGAAGTAGAAAACCACATTATAAAAATTTAATGTAGATATTTAATCTTCTGGTGTCCCTTATGAAAATGCAAGGCCTCTTCCCATAATAAAAGTCAGCCTGAGGACTATTTTTTTTTGTTTTTTGGCCTTCAGCCCAGGTCATGTAGTTACAATATACAGTGATTAGTTGATTCTGAATTCCCCCTCCCCTTTTTTGAGACCTAAGCTGTCTTGTAGAGCTGTACTATGTCATGAATAAAATCAGTGCTCGAAAAATTATGACCATGAGTTAAAATGAAATAAGTAATGTAAGTTCTAGATTAAAGACAGATGTGTGCAGTTGACAAGACATGAGCTCATTAGAAGGGGGAGGGGAAAAAGGAGGACCTGGAAAGTAAAAAATAAATAAATAAAAGTACTTCTAGACATCTAAACATTTAGATGTATTGTCTCCATACGGGCCAATCCTGGTAGCTTTTATTTCAATCCCAGTGCATTGTGTTCAAGCATAAAATATACAGAAGAAATGAGGATGGTGATAGTACTGGTGCCCCAGTTTATGAACAAAAATTTAAGCTGATGGATCACAACCTGGGTTTTTTTTTCTTTTTAAACCGAGCATGTTTTACCTGGTTTGAGTTAATTATGGTGCTGTGTAAATGGAATACGCGTGATCTGCTGTGTATTTAAAATTCTCATTCACTGTAATGGTCAAGCAGACAGCTTCAGGGACTGAGAGGGGAACAGATCTGCAAGAGTTTTTTTTTTTTCTAACAAAACATCTTTGTTTAAAAAAAGCAAACAAAATCAAAGTCTTTACCTATGGTGTCTCCCTTTGTTTTCATCCCATTGTCCGTGGTCAGCACCTGTTGTCTATATGGTAAGAATAGCAGGGATTCATAGCCCAGCAACAGTACTCAGCCAGAATCCCGTGTGACCGGGTCAAACACATACTCCCTCTCGGGTCATGGCCAGGTTACTAAGTCAAGGCTGGCAAGTCTCCGTGATAATGTTTTCTTTTTCTCTCACTCTTTTTTTTGTCTTCCAAACCAGATTTTTTTCTTAACTCCCCCTCCCCCACCTCATAACAATGCAAACTATTTGTTTAAGTATGACATATTCAAAGCACTTCATTATTAAACAAAATTGGGAGGGGGGCAGGAGTCAGTGATATTTTGAATTTAATTTGATGATATAGTTTTGAACGACATATGAAAGAAATAAATTTGTATAGAAACAAATGAAACCCACTTTTCCCCTGCCTAGATTTTTACTGGAAGATGATTAAAGGCAGACTCTTTTTCCAGACTAGACATAAAAATTAAATGATCTACGGTATATAGTTATTTTTGCAAATGTTTGGAGGCTTATAAATAACGTCTACAATGAAATGCACACATACAAGCGGCAGAGAATCTGTTTCTAATTACTTGTACTTTAGCTGAACTTTGGCGTTTCCTTTGACTTTCTGCCTAATGTATGTGAGCTGTGTGCCTTGCACTCCAGCAGTGAATTCACACAAAAAGAAAAAAGAAATACAGACTGACTCTTCTTGGTGCCAACAAAAATGAGGGTTAACAGAATGTTTTGACCAAATGCAACACTTTTCTATTCACCCCTAATTAGCTGAAATTGCTCCTTCCCACCAGGGACTCAGAACCCAGTGTTCAAAGTTCCCTTGGGGCTATCCAGGAAATGCCATTTGCTTTACAACTTCTTATTCTTTTAAGACTCAGCTGTCCAAAGTGTGCATTAAAATACAGTCTTAATAATCTAAGTTTCTAGTAAAATGAAAGGGGCTACATAATGCTTGTCTGCTTTTAATCAGCTACAAAATAAAATACCTCTATCTGTCAACATGGTTTAGCTAGCAGTAAATTAGCTCTTATACACTCTCTCAAGGATCTTATCTGCTATTTTATCTAACCTTTAGAAAAAATTTCAAACATGTTAGGAATCATGAAGTGACCTTTTGTATGAGAATCCCTGGATGGTTAAGTGGAACTTGTGTGTTTTGTAACTTCTTTTATGCTGTATTTTCTCAGGTGAGTTGAGATTCCCAAGTGTCACATCCTCTGCTAACAGCAAGACATTAAAAATCAAGTTTTGTTTTGTTTTCCCCCACTTTGAGAAAATTGTAAGATTACTTTAAAATTGCATTAGCTGGGACTCTACCTTCCTGTCTGTAACACACACACACCTACATACAGAATGCCTTTTTCCCTCCTGCTCGTGCCCAAACAACCTATGTGAAGTAATAATAATAGTACTTTGTTCCTATACATAACATCTTTCATCCAGACGGGTTTCAGAGTAGCAGCCGTGTTAGTCTGTATCCACAAAAAGAAAAGGAGGACTTGTGGCACCTTAGAGAATAACAAATTTATTTGAGCATAAGCTTTCGTGAGCTACAGCTCACTTCATCAGGTGCAACATCCTTATCTTTCATCCAGTGACTGAAAAGTGGTTTACGAACATGAATCGATTAAGTCTCTGACACCATTCCTGGGAGTTGCCAGCATACCATTTTACAGATAGCCTCCTTGCCTCAGTTTACCTAAGTCCAAGGATCCACAGTAAGTCAGTAACAGACAGAAATAGAGCCCATGTGATCTGAACCCAGGCCCTCTGTGAAACTACAATTCTTGTCTATAACCGAAAATAAACAAGCCCTGTAATTGTTTTCTTGTGACAAATAAAACTCACTCGGCGTTTGTTCTTGTGACATGTGTTTCCAGTGTATGGGCTAAGCCAAGTTTAATAGCAGATATAGCTGAGGTGGTTTGGGAGGTTTATTTCTTGTTCTTGTTGTTCTTTGATTGTTCTATCCATTTTCAAATTGTCTACCTTGGCAATTCTATAGTAGCCTCCTCAGCATCTTCAGTTGCTGACTCTGCTTTGTGCATTTATGAACAGAGCCAGGTGTCTCATCTCGTTTAAGTAACACAAGTTCCTGTGGCTTGGCCAGAGTCTGACAGAGCTTTGTTGCGCATATGGTTAGCAATTTGAACACCACCATTGTATGCTGCTTCTTGTTTGGAATAAAACCATCAAAAAAGTAGAAGCAGATCAGAATTATTCCTAAAAGACTGCTTTCTCCAAACTAAAATCATATAAGGATGGCAAGAGTGCTGCTGTTTTACCAAATAACACAACCCTTGTTCCCCATGGGATGTCTAAAAACTGGTTTTTACACTGAGTGAGATAGCTGAATGAGCTAATATAGAACACGTTGTCTGCTGAGATTGCAGCATCTTAGAGCTAAATTTTTATCATTCCAGATACTGATTGGGAGCCACTAAGACGCATGTACTAACATGAAATAAGGAACAGAATGTTTGAGACCTCTCAAGGGCATTTGATGAATCTAACTTTAATTTAAAAGGACTAATAGATTATTGATTTAAGCAGGATGACTGTGCACAAATCAATAACAGAGTGCTCTGTGTCTATCTTAAATGCTAAAAATGACTATTAAAAGAAAGAATATAGTGGATTTTGTCTCCCTCTTTTTTCTATTAAGAAAAAACTTAAACTTTGCTCTGTAGAGTTGGAACCTGTAGCATGTTGCTTGTAACAGGTTTTGCTAAGGTGTCAGTGAATTCTGAAGAATGCGGGTTGGGAATGAATCCAGATGTAATACAAATGTAACATTTTAAAAATGTGGAAACCATCTTGGACAGTAAATCTTGTCCAAAAAGTTCTGTTGACTAATATTCTTTAGTGTTCACTTTTAAGACTCTTGAGAGTTAGCTCTGTGGATAATGTCTAATGTTTCTGGATGGATACAAGTTCATAGGTTACATCATTTCTATGTATCTGTTGAAAAATTAGAGGTATTTTTCCGAGAAGCCGCAGAACAACTTACTGAAACAAGGAAATGTATTGCACATCTACAGTAAATATGAATGATGATGATGGTGTATCAGAGAAAACTAATGCAGATGCTTTGAAGAGATCAAATTCACATCTTTTATCCTGCTTCACAGAGCCTTCATGTTGTTTCACAGAAAGGAGTAACTAATGCCTCAACAGGTTCAAAATAAATGTCCATCCAGAAATATTAAGGCAGTAAAGTGACAAGATGTCATAATACTTACGTGGCCCCTTTACAAAGTGGTTTACAAACATTAATATCCCATAAGGCAGATAAATAAGTGTTACTGCATTATGTCAGTTGTACAGATAGTAGAAACTGTAGGATTAGAACTTGCTGTGCTCCCAGTCCTATGCTTAAATCATCAGTCTCTTAATGCACATTGATGACTTTCTATATCCTTCCATGACAAACTTGCATCCTGAAAATGCTATCTCTGTTATGGAAGTAGGTGAGAGACTTCATAGCATGTTTAGCTAAAAGATAGATGTTGAATGATAGATATTTCACAAGTCATTTTGCATCAAAGACCAAATTCTATGCTCAGATGTGCGCACCCATAGCTCATGCTTAATTCCAAGGGCAGAATCTAGAATATGATCTAAATTCTGTCCTCTGATGCCCAAATTAATTTCCTAGTCTAGTCTAAAGGATTTGTGTTGTGGGTATCTTAGCGTGGAATTTGGCCCAGCACGTGAGAAAACCTGGATTTGTGCTGGAAATGGCCCACCTTGATTATCATACACATTTTAAAGAGAGTGGTCACTTTGGATAGGCTATTACCAGCAGGAGAGTGAGTTTGTGTGTGTGTGTGGGGGGGGGGGGGGGGCGGAGGGTGAGAAAACCTGGATTTGTGCTGGAAATGGCCCAACTTGATGATCACTTTAGATAAGCTATTACCAGCAGGAGAGTGGGGTGGGAGGAGGTATTGTTTCATGGTCTCTGTGTATATAATGTCTTCTGCAGTTTCCACAGTATGCATCCGATGCAGTGAGCTGTAGCTCACGAAAGCTCATGCTCAAATAAATTGGTTAGTCTCTAAGGTGCCACAAGTACTCCTTTTCTTTTTGCGAACACAGACTAATACGGCTGTTACTCTGAAACCAAACATATGCTTGTGATACACAATTATAGTAGCTGTAAAGGGATAAATAATAGAGTATATAAAAGTCAAAGGTAATGCACTAAAATGGTGTCTTTTCTTTTCTTTTCTTTTCTTTTCTTTTCTCTTTTGTAGCTATCGAAACTCAGAGCACCAGTTCTGAAGAACTTGTCCCAAGCCCACCTTCCCCGCTTCCTCCCCCTCGTGTTTACAAGCCCTGTTTTGTCTGTCAAGACAAGTCATCTGGATATCATTATGGCGTCAGTGCCTGTGAGGGATGCAAGGTGAGTACCAAAACCCCACTGGTATTTTGTTAGAAAGCCCTACATTTCTTTTAGAGATGGGCTAAGCAGATTAGTTTCAAACTGGATAGTTTGCCTGCTTGAATAAACTCTGACTTAGTGAGTAAGTCCAGACAAGTGGTTGTCATTCCTGGAGTAACCTGTCCTCTCCATCCTTACAGCAGTATATGATTGGCTGACATGAGGATGTAATTGGAAGTACATCTTTTTAGATGTGGTGCTTTGCAGAATGATGTAAAAACACACTATGGCTCCTTCTCTTAATGCGTTGTGTTCACCGGTAAATTAAGTATTGCACTGGGAGGTGGGGTTCACATGTTTATTTGTTGTCCTTAGTTCGTCCTCTCTGTTATACTTTTATGTAGTATACTGCCTATAGTAAGTTTAGAGAGTGAAGGTCAAATATGGATCTGAATCTTCCCAGAGTTCAGCAGAATTGAGATCTTTGGTGTTGTTTTAACCCTTTACACAGTTAAGGGCCAGCATGAAGTTAAAATATGAATATGCTTCCAAACTTTCCAAAAATGTATCAGTGGTCAGAGCTGGGGTTTGGTTACGAAACACAGACAAAGCAGAATGGCAGGTGTAAAACTAACTTTGACAGACTACAAAGTAGAAATAAGGATGTGTTTGCCAGCTACTTTTCAACATTGTGATTGTCCGTATTTTAGTTGAATCGCCATGAATATTTTTACATACACAGTTTGTGGTGAATCCATGGCATCTGGGAATTGGAGTACTAGAGTATATACTTACAGAGATTGAACGTGCATCAGAGAGGTTATGTGAACTGAACCCGGTGTGTGTTTGAGAGAGAATACATAGAACAGTTAGAGGAGGGTATTGTGCAACATGATCATCTGATAGCCACATTTTTTTCTAGCAATGTTAGAGGGACATATGAAAATACATCAGGGGAAATTATGAAGAAAAGGTGCCTAAGTAGGAGTTATATGGGTTTTGGTTTTATTAGTGATTGGTACCGACTGTGCAATACCTGTTTTGGTGCATGAGAATGGTTATAGAGCAGAAGTACTCTCAACATTATTGCATTTTGAAATCTGGTTCTGTAGTCCACACGAGTGTGCTGCCACCTCCTAGACAAGTGCATGTACATGTCCTCGTACACACATACAGCGCTAAGTTTAGTGATGTTTTTTAGGCAAATAGTCTAGTCAAGTCCTGCCAGATACGAACAGCCAGTGTGGCAAGAGCAACAGCGTGCAGGCACAGACAGTGGTGGGTGCTACTGTACAAAAGGTTTGAGTGTAGGGTCGATGTTTGTTGCACAGAACAGTCTCAGTCTTGCAGCATGATTGTCCCACAAATGCAGTGGGAAGACCTGAGTGCAGGACAAGGAATGATATTAGTGTAGGATAACACACCTTGCAATCATTCTCTTCTCTACTAACACACACTAATTATGGTATCTGGAGGTAACACACTATAAAAATGATAAAATATTTTAACCTTCCATTTAAAACATCTGCATTTATTAAAAGAAATGAATAAAATCTATATTTTGGTGTATTCATATGAAATATTGGAATTTGTTATGATTTTGTTATTAGTCAACCACACATTTAGGCCCCAGTTCTGCAGCTTCTTGCATGCAGGGGGTCTGCTGCACCCATAAGGACCCTCTCTCCCCACCCCAGTTGGTTTGCATTATTGTGATTTTGAATTCAGTGATGCTCTGACTTCTTCGGGAAAGAGGTTACAGGATCTCAGCCTGATATTTTTGCTCCATAAATATACCATAAATAGGTATTTGAAAGTTAGCATATAAGATCATCTGTGTTTTAAATTCTCCTTCCAGTGTTGAATTTTTGCTTGTATTCCCTGGCCATGTTCTCAGATATTGTAGTGCTGTGGTTGTTGCCATGCTGCTGAAATTTCCCTTTCTGTTTGAAAAAGTATAATAGAAACTTGTAAATCTCACTTCACTTAATTGCGAATTTGCTCTTCTTGCGCACACAAAAATGATGGTATTCCTCCCCTTTTTCAGCAAGAATGTAATTGCAGAATGCAAGAGAGAGGTCGCATGTTTCGAATACTTCATTGTTTTTGAAAAATATGTTCAAGTGTACTTATGACATACCAGGGTACAATCCAGACCAATGAATGGCTGTGTCACTTCTGCCCTGTAACCTGCAGTATCTCTCTTTGTTTTCTTTTACAAGATTTTGCAGATGCAGCCTCTAGCATATTAGTCACTCCCAGCTATGTCTCTACGTGTGCTGCAGCCACACCTTGGCTCTTACCAGCCTTAAAGATTACCACAGAGTGTCCACAACACACACCCAGTCCCAGATTTCACGCCCCCAGAAACATATGTCCTGCCCAGCCCTCTCCTATTGATCGCTGTACTTTAAAACAAACAAAAGGAAGTATTTTTCACACAATGCAGTCAACCTGTGGAATTCCTTGCCAGAGGATGTTGTGAAGGCCAAGATGATACCACCGTTCAAAAAAAGAGCTAGATAAGTTCATGGAGGATAGGTCCATCAATAGATATTAGCCAGAATGGGCAGAGATGGTGTCCCTAGCCTCTGTTTGCCAGAAGCTGGGAATGGGCGACAGGGGATGGATCACTTGATGATTACCTGTTATCATTCCCTCTGGGGCATCTGGCATCGGCCACTGTCAGAAGACAGGATACTGGGCTAGATGGACCTTTGGTCTGACCCAGTATGGCCATTCTTATGTTCCTTTGCCATTTTCTCTGTCTTGGCTTCCATGACTGTATCCTCATATCTTGCTGACTGCTTGTTCAGTGTCCATGTAAATAGCTCCTCATGTCTCTACCTCTCCCGTCCGTTATCACCCAAAGGTCCAGTCTAGGTGCTCTCCTCTCCCTCATCTCTAGATAATCTTATGTCCTCCCATGGTTTCAGTTACTGCCTTCCCATGAATGATTCCCAAATTGACCCTTCTTCCCCTTCTGTCCTTATTTAAATGCCTCTGACATGTCCTCTTTCTTGTCTAACTGCCAGCTCAGACTCAGTCTCTTGAAAACTGAACTCTTCATCCCTGTTCCTTTTTGATCTCCCCAAACAACTCCACTATCTTTTCTATTTCCCAGGCTTGCTACCATGGTGTCACATTTGACTCTTTACCATATTGATTCTCACTAAGTGCTGTCATTTCTTCACCAGAATCCACCTTCAACCCTCGTCTTCCTTGCCAAAACCCTTGTAAATGCACCGGTCATCTTTCATCTTGATTAACTTGCCCTCTTGCTCCCTCTTCCATTTCTCTTCCTCCCAGCCCCCACTCTCTATTTCAGATTCAACTTTCATCGTGCTGTCTTCTAAGATGGGAAATAATTTGCCATCCTCCTCTGACGAGCTTTCTCTCTTCATCTCTTCTTTATCCAGCCTTTTCAAGCAATCCTTTTTCTTCCTTCTCATCCCTAATTCCCATACCCTCCCTCACCTGAATGGTTGGTCTGTATATTTTAAGCTCTTCCAGAAATGGAGTGAGTCATAATCTCTGCTCATAAAATATCATGTAAACATAAGTTGCTGTATAAATGATTTTAAATAATAACAACTTCCCCCCGCTTTTTTTTCCTAACCCAAATGCACTAATATGGCCAGTATTTGCCCAAGATTTTCCTAATTGAGTAGTGATTCAGAATGCCTAGATTTTTTTGAGTTCTCTACTTGAGACATCATAAGGGGGGATGATTTTCAGAATGTGGGCATTCAGCACTTTCTGAAAAGCAGGCCTCTTTTAGATGTTACAGGTTTGGCACCCAAAATCGTGGCATTTTGTTTTATTTCTGGATAGTCCACTGCAAGAGCCACAACTATGAAGTCTGCATTATGTCTTGTCTATCCCTTCTTATATTAGATTCTCACAAATGAACTGAAAAGCAAACATGTTCGTAAGGGAAATTTCAGAGCTAACTAATTTTTTTCTATATAAAATAACACATACACAGAACCACATTGTGCAGTGTTCATGTTCTCACGTTTAAGTTCTCAATTATGTAAACTGCACAGTATTTCAGACATATCCTTTGGAACTTACTGATGTATTTCATGACCTTCAAATTACAGGATATTATTAAAGGAAAATTGCACTAATCTCAGAGTGTTGCTACAGAGCACGCTAAGAAATTCTTTGCAAAATGAGCAACTCTGATCCACCCAGCTGGGACAAGTGGTTGTAAGGCTCTTACTGAAAGCTCCACTCTTTGGTACTGACTTCACTCTTCATTGTAGCGAGATCTGCAGAAAAGGGGGATTGAGTGTAGTGAGCTGCTTTCCCAAACAATGTCAGCATTGTGTGGATGAAGAGGAGAAACTGGTGCTCTGGCAGATTCTGCTGTCTGTTAGAGCCTTGTCCCTTGTTCTAAGCATTTAAAAGGCGACATTCCTTTGCTGCCAATACACTGCATGGATTTCTGGCACAAACTTGGTGGGTAGCAAAAGCTGCTGAGAGCAATTTGGATGGGGCGGGGGCGGGGAGGAGGGAGAGTAGACTGCAAAGTGTATAAAGGAGAGTAGTATTTTTGTACTACATGCTGGCAAATTTGTTTGTACCATCAAAGTGTCTGTCTAATGTTCATGTTCATGAACAAAATGTAAATAAATTTGTTTCACAGAGTATTCCCCAAGTCAGCTCTTATCTCAGAAGAAGAGTATCTTCCCCATGTTAGTATTTGTATATAAAACTTCATACATTATGGGGATCAGCAAATTAAAAAAGTAGCTACGTCAATAAATTCCACTGAACTTTGGCTGTGGAAATATTACGCCCACTTGTTTTGCTTCCTCCGTACATCCAAATAAGTAGTTTTATTGCAAAGAGGTCAGACTTTCAGACTGTAGAAAAGAGGCATGAATATGTACAGTGAAGCAAGACTGCAATTTCAGAGGACCAAATCTCACAAAGACAAAATAAGAAATACCCAAGGGACCAGGGGAAAAAGAAAAAAAAGAAATATGGAGAAAATTAAACAGTTCTTGCTTTGTTCCAGGTTGTTGATTCACGAGGAGGTCCAGCTGAATAGAAAACCTGAACAGAAAAATATCCTAATACATATGCTCATGGGTGCACAGTTCTGCTTGCGTGAATAGTCTGCCCCAAAGCTTGTAGCACAGTCTGAGTCTCTGGATCCACAGTCCTGTAACTTCTTCCTAACTAGCATTTCATAACCCTCCTGGAGTTGCCTACATATACATTATGTTCTCCATGGACATGTCACTGTGGACACTGAGGCTAACACAGCATTCCCTTTGCAGGGCAATGCCCTTCATGACAAATGCCTTTTTTAAAAATAGGTAACTATTCTCTTTGTCTTTTAAATCAAATTGAGCCAGATTCTCATTTACACTAAGGCTCCTTTAGTTGGTTCTGGGAGTGGAGTGGAGCCTTAAAGTGGTGGATGTATGTGATGACACCAATCCTCCACATGTCCGCCTCCAGCTATAATGCAATGACATTCAGACCTACTTTAAGGGCCCTTTTATACTGCAAGGTTGGTATACAAGGGTGAATGACAGGTTTCAGAGTAGCAGCCATGTTAGTCTGTATCTACAGAAAGAAAAGGAGTACTTGTGGCACCTTAGAGACCAACAAATTTATTTGAGCATAAGCTCAAAGCATATGTGGGCACAGTTGGCAACGGGCTTTGTTGCAAGGATAGGTTCCTGGGTTAGTGTTTGTTGTGTGCTATGTAGACTCCCTCCTCAGGCCCTACACTATTAGCACTCCCAGCTATCTTCGAGACATCACTGACTTCCTGAGGAAACTACAATCCATCGGTGATCTTCCTGAAAACACCATCCTAGCCACTATGGATGTAGAAGCCCTCTACACCAACATTCCACACAAAGATGGACAACAAGCTGTCAGGAACAGTGTCCCCGATAATGTCACGGCAAACCTGGTGGCTGAACTTTGTGACTTTGTCCTCACCCATAACTGTTTCACATTTGGGGACAATGTATACCTTCAAATCAGTGGCACTGCTATGGGTACCCGCATGGCCCCACAGTATGCCAACATTTTTATGGCTGACTTAGAACAATGCTTCCTCAGCTCTCGTCCCCTAATGCCCCTACTCTACTTGCGCTACACTGATGACATTTTCATCATCTGGACCCATGGAAAAGAAGCCCTTGAGGAATTCCACCATGATTTCAACTATTTCCATCCCAACATCAACCTCAGCCTGGACCAGTCCACACAAGAGATCCTCTTCCTGGACACTACGGTGCTAATAAGCGATGGTCACATAAACACCACCCTATACCGGAAACCTACTGACCGCTATACTTACCTACATGCCTCCAGCTTTCACCCAGACCACACCATACGATCCATTGTCTACAGCCAAGCTCTACGATACAACCGCATTTGCTCCAACCCCTCAGACAGAGACAAACATCTACAAGATCTCTATCAAGCATTCTTACAACTATAATACCTACCTGCTGAAGTGAAGAAATAGATTGACAGAGCCAGAAGAGTACCCAGAAGTCACCTACTACAGTACAGGCCCAACAAAGAAAATAACAGAACTCCACTAGCCATCACCGTCAGCCCCCAACTAAAACCTCTCCAACGCATCATCAAGGATCTACAACCTATCCTGAAGGATGACCCATCACTCTCACAGATCTTGGGAGACAGGCCAGTCCTTGCTTACAGACAGGCCCCCAACCTGAAGCAAATACTCACCAGCAACCACACAACAAAAACACTAACCCAGGAACCTGTCCTTGCAATAAAGCCCGCTGTCAACTGTGTCCTCATATCTATTCAGGGGACACCATCACAGGGCCTAATCACATCAGCCGCACTATCAGAGGCTCGTTCACCTGCACATTTACCAATGTGATATATGCCATCATGTGCCAGCAATGCCCCTCTGCCATGTACATTGGTCAAACTGGACAGTCTCTACGTAAAAGAATAAAGGGACACAAATCTGACGTCAGGAATTATAACATTCAAAAACCAATCGGAGAACACTTCAATCTCTCTGGTCACTCGATTACAGACCTAAAAGTGGCAATTCTTCAACAGAAAAACTTCAAAAACAGACTCCAACGAGAGACTGCTGAATTGGAATTAATCTGAAAACTGGACAGCATTAACTTAGGCTTGAATAAAGACTGGGAGTGGATGTGTCATTTCACAAAGTAAAACTATTTCCCCATGTTTATTCCCCCCCCCACACACACACACACACTGTTCCTCACACGTTCTTGTCAACTGCTGGAAATGGCCCACCTTGATTATCACTACAAAAGGGTTTTTTTTTCTCCTGCTGGTAATAGCTCACCTTACCTGATCACTCTCCTTACAGTGTGTATGGTAACACCCAGTGTTCCATGTTCTCTGTAAATATAAAATCTCCCCACTGTATTTTCCACTGCATGCATCCGATGAAGTGAGCTATAGCTCACGAAAACTTGTGCTCGAATAAATTTGTTCGTCTCTAAGGTGCCACAAGTACTCCTTTTCTTTTTAAGGGTGAATGAGAATCTTTCCCATTATCTTCTCTCAAGCCATGTAATATATAATTGTCAAAACTATTATTGGGAAAACAAACAAAATAAAACGTTCAGAAAACAAACGAACAAATATGTCATGTTTGTTTACAGATGAATGAGAAAACTGAAGCTCACCCCAGATCAGTACAGTATGCATAATTTGCAACAACTTCAAGAGAGAGGGGAAAAAAGTAAATAATATGTTTGTATACAAGCATAGTCTGTACAGAGCTATGAAGACATACTGACATGTGATGTCAGAAGCAAGTGAACTGTGGTTCAATCTGTTATACTTTTCCTTCTAAGACTTCTTTTAACACGATTTTTATGCAGTTGATTCCAAGCCATTCTGAGTTAATTTGTTATTTTTTACTTAATATGAGTTCCAGTGAGTTACATGCAGCCCAGGGTTGTGTTTCTCTCGTCACTGTGGAGCACACACTACTTTTGTTCCACCCACTCAACTCCCATTGAAGTCAACAGGGAGTTGTGGCATAACTCAAGGGCAGTATATGGCCTTTTAATTATAGCAGTGAGCAGAAATGGTCATTTGAGCTAAATGTAAATACATTCCTGTGCATAATTCCAAAGCTGTGACACAGTGAACAAAAAAGCAGTTTTTTGCTGTATTTAATATGATGTTTCAAAATGTGATCTTGAAAAATACTTTGCAGAGATACATCAGTGAGTGCTTAAACTCAAAAATCCCAATGAAATACATTTGGGTTTTTGTAGGTGGTTTAGTATGAATGATGAGTTTGTTGAGAGCATGTTATAAAGATAGCTTCAGCTTATTCTAATGCTATAGGATGCAATGGCTGTGTTTGTACCTCACTTTTGTGTTTACTACATGGGCAGCAACATGTAGAATTAAATGAAAATAAACAATGAATTACATCTCAGACAGTTCTAAAGTTGAAATTCTGTAGAAAATAGTTCACAACAAAGAATATACAGCCAATCAATTTATAAGCTTAGATTTGATGACCTGCAGGGCACAACATCAAGTGCTTATGTTTTCCAGAGCTTTTTCTGGAGCTGTGTGGTGGGTACTTAATAGGAAGGCAGGATACATTCTGGGTGAGTACTGAGGATGGATGTTGATAAGATGGCTGGGAAGACTGATCCACTGAGCCATTATTGTATTTTTGAATTGTGGCTTTAGTTTTATTAAATGTGCTTAGCGATTGTGTGATTGGCACATTTTAGAAAGTAGAGTAATCAAATAAATAGTTGAGGGTCTTCTAAATGCACAAAAATATAGAATTATTTGTTGACTAATTCCACTTATGTACATGTTAAGTTTATACAAATGCTATTTATTATTTAATTATATTTATTTAGAAAACACACCTATCCCTTGTGCCTGTTTCCATTGGTTATTTGTGACTTATTACCTCCACTCCAGCCAGTGAACATTGTCTGCTCCCTAGTGTGCGGAAATTCTCTGATTTGCCTAAGAATGTAACCTCGTGCTGTTCTTGGTGCCCATTGACTGAATGGCTGATGGGAACAGAAGCTCTTTTTAATCCCAAATGAAATGTTCCTTTGAGGAGATTTTCTAAAGGGGTGCTTCTTATGCAATAGGAGTGCTATCTCATTTGTGGTGTGGGTTGTGGTATGGGCCATCTCATGTGTGGTGTGTTTATTCTACATAGCTGGTGAAACATCAGTTCTGCATTGTAGCAAAAACTCAGTGGTTCCTAATTTTTAGGAGACTTGGTATCTGAGTTTGACTTTAATGGTGGATTATTTCTCTCTGAGCATTTTGTTCTACAAAGGCTGCTATTTACAGACTTCAGAAAGATTAGAAGAAGGTACAGTTGAATGGATAAGCACTCAAAAGTTAGGAAGTGTCAAAGATTGCACCTACAGGTTTATTTCTCCCTCTCATATTTGCACAGTCTTTGACTGAATGATCATTTACTGTTTCTCAAATAAAACACAACCATAAATCCACATGTGCAGCGTCTTGTAGTAATAATAATAATAATATCCAGCTCTTATATATCACTTTTCATCAGTATATCTCAAAGTGCTTTAAAAAGGAGGTCAGTATTATTAGCTCTGCTTCGCAGATGGGGAAACTAAGGCACAGGGAGGTGACGTGACATGCCCAAGGTCACCCAAGCAGGCCAGTGGCAAAACTGGGAATAGCACCTGAGCTTCTGAATCACAGTCCAGTGCAAAATACTCTTTGCCACGTGGTATGCTCTTCTGTTTATTCTAAACCAGTGGTTTTCTGGCCTCTTTTGTACCAATCAGCACATAGCTGCAGCCCATGTGACATCCTCAGGGCCATACAGGCAGTGTATATGTGTGTGTGTATGTGTATATATATGTGGGTAGCATCCACACTATATCTATATCTATTTATCTATCTGTTTAGCTAGCTAGCTAGCTATAGTGTGGATGTGGCCCACATATCACTTAGAGAGCTGCATATATGGCCCACAGTGGTAAATAGGTTGAGAACCACTGATCTAAACAGAACCTACAATAAGTCACTTGTATACAAGATATGCAGTGAAAAAAGGAAGAACGCTGAGGAAGCTCACGGCTCACTTTAAAGTGCATTTTTTACAAGATTATAGAAACCATGTGCTTAATCTATTTTATTATTTCAGAAATAGAATACGATCATGATATTAAAGACTGTGTCCTCATGCATATGCTCAGGGGTGCACGGTTATGCATGTGTGTGTGCAGTCTGCAGCAAAACTTGTAGCACAGTCCAAGCCTCTGGATCCTCAGTCCTGTAACTTCTCCCCAACTATATTGGTACTTTGTCTGGAATAAAACAGACAAAACCTACAAAGCAAAGCATCAGACTAAAGCTATGCCAAATGTACATGTCATGTATTATGCTCAGTGTTTCCGCTTGAATCAGGTACTGATGAACCTCCAAGGGAACACATTCCAGCACTGAGGCCCAACTAGTCCTAGGGTGGAATATCAGGATCTTCCTAGCCAGTCTCAACTACCATGAGGCGTGAGCAATAACTGGAATATAAGCATATCGAGGCAATATAGAAAATGACTGGTCGAGTACATTCTTGTTTAGTATGTACGTGTTTTCATTTCAAATACTCTTCAGTAGGGAAATTTACTGGGAGACAATATTGTCAAAAGGAGACTGGTCCCCAAACCATCTATTGTAAACACAGGGTACTGCCACCCTGGGATCAAAAGACAGTCAGCTCAGCTCCTCCCTCTCTTCATTACTCCTTTGATCCTTCTAGCTGGCCCAGTTCCTCCCTCTGCTCATTGTAGGCTGCTCTTCCTTACAAGCTGCCTGCCTTTCCCGAGAGGGGCTGTGTGTGTGAGAGAGAAGGTGTCACTGTATAGTTTTGTGCCTGTCATGATTCTAGGAGTTTATACTAATGAAACATATTTATTTAGCGACAACAAAACTGTGAGGAACAAATAAAAAGAGTAGAGCTGTTGATTAGTCTCAGTTTACTCATGCAATTCACTCAAAAATATTAATCATGATTTTAAAAAATTAATCACAATTAATCGCACTGTTAAACAATAGAATACCAATTGAAATCTATTAAATATTTTTGGATGTTTTCTACATTTTAAAATAAATTGATTTAGATTACAACACAGAATACGACGTGTACAGTGCTCACTTTCTATTATTTTTTATTACAAATATTTGCACTGTAAAAATAATAAACAAAAGATGTAATATTTTTCAGTTCACCTCATACAAGTACTGTAGTGCAATCTCTTTATCATGAAAGTGCAACTTACAAATGTAGGGTTTTTGTTACATGATTGCACTAAAAAACAAAACACTGTTAAACTTTAGAGCCTACAAATCCACTCAGTCCTACTTCTTGTGCAGCCAGTCACTAAAAGAAACAAATTTGTTTACATTTACGGGAGATAATGCTGCCCACTTATTAATTACAATATCACCTGAAAGTGAGAGCAGGCATTCGCATGGCACTGTTATAGCTGGCATCGCAAGATATTTACGTGCCGGATATGGTAAACATTTGTATGCCCCTTCATGCTTTGGCCATCGTTCAAGAGGATATGCTTCCATGCTGATGTTGCTCATTAAAAAAGTTATGCGGTAATTAAAATAGTAACTGAACTCCTTGGGGGAGAATTGTATGTCTCCTCCTCTGTTTTACACACATTCTGTTATATATTTCGTGTTATAGCAGTCTTGAATGATGACCCAGCACATGTTGTTTGTTTTAAGAACACTTTCACTGCAAATCTGATAAAATGCACAGAAGGTACCAATGTGAGATTTCTAAAGATAGCTACAGCACTCGACCCAAGATTTAAGAATATGAAGTGCTTTACAAAATCTGATCGGGATGGGGTGTGGAGCATGCTTTCAGAAGTCTTAAAAGAGAAACACTCTGATCTGGAAATTACAGAACCCGAGCCACCAAAAAAGAAAATCAGCCTTCTGGTGCTGGTATCTGACTCAGATAATGAAAATGAACATGCGTCGGTTCGCACTGCTTTGGATTGTTATCGAGCAGAACCCGTCATCAGCATGGACACACGTCCTCTGGAAGCAGCAAGAGTCATATGAATCCTTAGCACATCTGGCACTTAAATATCTTTCAACCCTGGCTATAACAGTGTCATGCAAAAGCCTGTTCTCACTTTCAGGTGATGTAAACAAGAAGCAGGCAGCATTATCTTCTGCAAATGTAAACAAACTTGCTTGTCTGAGCGATTAGCTGAACAAGAAGTAGGACTGATTGGACTTGTAGGATCTAAAGATTTACGTTGTTTTATTTATGAATGCAGGTCTTTTTCGTACATAATTCTACATTTGTATGTTCAATTTTAATGATAAAGGGATTGCACTACAGTCCTTGTATGAGGTGGATTGAAAAGTACTATTTCTTTTGTTTATTATTTTTACAGTGCAAATATTTGTAATAAAAATAATATAAAGTGAGCACTGTACACTTTGTAGTCTGTTGTAATTGAAATCAATATATTTGAAAATGTAGAAAATATCAAAAAATATTTAAATAAATGGTATTCTATTATTGTTGAACAGCGCGATTAATCATGCGATTAATCACGATTAATTTTTTTAATCGCTTGATGGCCCTAGAAAAGAAATAATGAATGTGTTTTGAAGAGTCATCACTCGGGGGCCTAGTCTAGAAAGCTTCTCAGGGGTTATAAATCTGAAAAGGCTTTTTTTTTTTTTGGGTATATCACCAAAACCCTCTTGAAAAAAAACAGTGAATTTGTGTGTCTAGAAGGGTAATAGGAGCCTATATAAGAAAAAGACCCAAAAATCGGGACTGTCCCTATAAAATCGGGACATCTGGTCACCCTATTAGCAGGCATTGTAACCTTGCAGGAATCTCTGCTGACTCACTGGGGCACCTTAATTGGTGTCAGTCATTAAACTCCAACCTGAATACAAGGGTTGTGGAACAACCCTGTCAAGGTTCCTCCCCCACTCTGAACTCTAGGGTGCAGATGTGGGGACCTGCATGAAAACCTCCTAAGCTTACGTTCACCAGCTTAGGTTAAAACTTCCCCAACATACAAATTAATTTTATCCTTTGTCCCTGGATCTCCACTGCCACCACCAAACTCTAACTGGGTTTACTGGGAAACGTAGTTTGGACACGTCTTTACCCCCAAAATCCTTCCAACCCTTGCTCCCCACTTCCTGGGAAAGGTTTGGTAAAAATCCTACCAATTTGCATAGGTGACCACAGACCCAAACCCTTGGATCTTCGAACAATGAAAAAGCATTCAGTTTTCTTACAAGAAGACTTTTAATAGAAGTAAAGAAATCCCCTCTGTAAAATCAGGATGGTAGATACCTTACAGGGTAATTAGATTCAAAACATAGAGAATCCCTCTAGGCAAAACCTTAAGTTACAAAAAAGACACACAGACAGGAATAGGTTTCAGAGTAACAGCCGTGTTAGTCTGTATTTGCAAAAAGAAAAGGAGTACTTGTGGCACCTTAAAGACTAACCAATTTATTTGAGAACAGTCATTCTATTCAGCACAGTTCCTTTCTCAGCCATTTAAAGAAATCATAATCTAACACATACCTAGCTAGATTACTTACTAAAAGTTCTAAGACTCCATTTCTGTTCTATCCCTGGCAAAAGCAGCAGACAGACAGACACAGACCCTTTGTTTCTGTCCCTCCTCCCAGCTTTTGAAAGTATCTTGTCTCCTCATTGGTCATTTTGGTCAGGTGCCAGTGAGGTTACCTTTAGCTTCTTAACCCTTTACAGGTGAGAGGATTTTTCCTCTGGCCAGGAGGGATTTTAAAGGGGTTTACCCTTCCCTTTATATTTATGACACGCCCCCCGAATCTCAGCTAGGGTGAAACGCTGGCTGGGATTTCTTCCTGGAGCTCTAGGAAAAACAGAGTTAATAAGACACATGCATCTCTAAATATACTACCAAGTACATAAAGACTAACAATATTTTCCACATCTCAAGGACGATTTTAACCAGTTGATTCTGGGAAACTTTCACGGGAGAGTGCATCAGCCACTTTGTTAGAAGCTCCTGAGATGTGTTGGATGTCGAAATCAAAATCTTGGAGAGCTAAACTCCACCAAAGAAGTTTTTTGTTATTTCCCATGGTGGTATGAAGCCACTGTCGTGCAGCATGGTCAGTTTGCAGGTGGAAACGCTGTCCCCAAACATATGGGCGTAGCTTTTCCAGGGCGTAGACAATGGCGTAACATTCTTTTTCACTGACTGACCAGTTGCTTTCCCTCTGAGACAGTTTTTTGCTGAGAAACACTACAGGGTGGAATTCTTGATCAGGTCCTTTCTGCATTAAAACTGCTCCCACACCACGCTCGGACGCAACTGTGGTTACTAGGAACGGTTTGTCAAAGTCTGGGGCCCTTAGTACAGGGTCAGACGTGAGTGTCGCTTTAAACTTGTTAAAGGCCTTCTGACACTTTTCGGTCCACTGAACGGCATTTGGCTGTTTCTTTTTGGTTAGGTCTGTCAGTAGGGCAGTGATTTGGCTGTATTGCGGTACAAATCGTCTGTAATAACCGGCCAAGCCTAAGAAGGATTGAACCTGTTTCTTTGACTTTGGGACAGGCCACTTTTGGATAGCATCCACTTTGGCCTGTAGGGGGCTGATAGTTCCTTGACCCACCTGGTGTCCAAGGTAAGTCACTCTGTGTAGGCCTATTTGACACTTCTTAGCCTTAACAGTTAGTCCTGCCTCCCTTATGCGCTCAAGGACTTTTTGTAGATGTTCCAGGTGGTCTGCCCAGGAATCCGAAAATATGACCACATCGTCAAGGTAGGCGACTGCATATTCTCCTAATCCTGCTAGGAGACCATCTACAAGTCTTTGGAAGGTGGCGGGTGCATTTCGCAGCCCGAAAGGGAGTACATTAAATTCATACAGCCCGGCATGTGTGGTGAAGGCTGACCTTTCCTTGGCAGATTCATCTAGCGGTACCTGCCAGTACCCCTTGGTTAAGTCCAAGGTAGAGCTGAACTTGGCCCGTCCCAGTTTCTCTAATAGTTCATTTGTGCATGGCATTGGATAGTTGTCTGGGCGAGTTACAGCATTTAGCTTACGGTAGTCCACGCAAAAACGTATTTCCCCATCTGGTTTAGGAACTAGAACCACTGGAGATGCCCATGCACTTCCAGAGGGGCGGATTACACCCATCTGTAACATATCCTGGATCTCCCGTTCTATAGCAGTTTTAGCTGGAGGAGACACCCAGTAAGGTTGGACTTTAATTGGGTGAGCATTACCTGTGTCTCCCCCCACTCAGCTGGGGTCTCAGCTCCCACTGTGCTCAGCGCTGCCCTTGCTGTCCCAGTGGGGGTAGGCAGCAAGCTCCCTGCTTTCCTCACTGCATCAGAGCCAGGGTGAGCCCCTTCTCCGATGTGCAAGGGGGCGGAGAGCATCTCTCTGTCCCATCTAACCCCAGGTGTCTGGTTACAGGCAGGCAGGTAGCCTGAGCCTAGCCGCTCCTCCTCACTGCCAGCCCGGTCATCTGCATTTTCACTGACCATTTCCCTCTCCACCGATTGGTTCCCTGGATTCAAATTCAAACCCTCTGCAGTTACCGGAGCAGGGCCTGGATCCTGTCCCAAAGAGACACAGTCGCCCCACAACAGGGTCTCGCAGCTGGTGTCCTGGAGAACCCCAACGACCAGCCAGCCCCACCCCTCCTGGGTCTACACAGGGATCTGGGCCATAGGCAGGGCGAGGGGCTTCGTCCCTGGGACCCTCGCCCAGCTCACACAGCCCCTCAGCATCTGAGGCTGCACCACCCAGGGCCTGACAACAGTTCTCTCTGTCCCAGGGTCTTGCCACCCCAGGAATGTCTCCCCAATGACCATCATCTTCCGCTCCCGCTGGGAGTCCGAGGGACCTGGCCCCAGGAGACTCCACACAGACATATAGGTTGGGGTCAGGAGTGGGAGCCAGTCCACCTCCCCACCCATCTGGCTGACGGAGTCTATGGCCTTGGGACCCAGCAAGGGAGCTAGACACCGGGGCTTTTCCGCAGGGTCCCCCGGTTCAAATCGCCAGCCTGCTCAAAGGCAGTGAGGTGGGGCATCCACAGCCCCCCCTCCTTAACCAGGGGCAGCAGTTTAGTCTCGAGGTTCCCTGCGGAACTGGCCCCCGGGGTCTATCCCCACTCGCCCCTGGGAGGTCCCCTAGGCCTCTCCGCTCCACCACCACCAGTTCATGCTGTTGCTGCTTCTGCAGCTCTTTCTCAGGCTCTTGCTGTCTCTCACAGTCCTCTTGCTCTCTCCGACTCAGCTCCAATCCCGTCCATCTCCGATCCCCGGATGGGGAACCCAATCGTGAAGACCCTCGTCTGGTCGGGGACAGGAGTCTTGGTGATGCCTGGCTACTACTCCAGCTGCTCCCAGATCCTGCTATCGCCCCATTTGGGGTCAGGAATCTGTTCCTTAGAGTGGTCATCCTCCTCCAGCTGCACGATGAACTGTGCTTTGGTGAACTTTCCAATGCTCAACCCTCTCTTTCTGCACAGGGTTACAATGTCCTTCTTAAGGAGACAGTGATAGACCATCACTCCGCTCTTCCCAAGTTGCTGTGGACTCACAGGCCTGTGTGCTCTCAGCTCCCCACGGTTTCCAGGGAGAACCCCTAGTGTGCCAGCCCTTCTCGAGGTCACCACCTCTTTGCCAGGGTCGAGCGGCAGACTCCTCCGCCCCTGGGACCACTCGCTGCAGTCCCCAGGGGAACCCTGTTACTGCAAAAGTCCTTCTCTCCCAGGGCCAAGCTGCAGGCTCCTCTGCCCCTGAGGCTGCTCACCGCAGTCCCCAGGGAGACCCCATTACTGCACAGTCCTTCTCGCTGGTCACACACTCCCAGGGGTGAACCGCCCCCCGAAACCGCTCCTCTCTGAGCCTTCAGCACGCCTGGTCCTCGTCAATCCCCCTTCGTTTTACTGCTCCCCAGTCACTTACTGCAGGAAGCGCCATCCATGGGGTGCAGTATATCCCACCTTTGCCACCATGTCAAGGTTCCTCCCCCACTCTGAACTCTAGGGTACAGATGTGGGGACCTGCATGAAAACCTCCTAAGTTTACTTTCACCAGCTTAGGTTAAAACTTCCCCAACGTACAAATTAATTTTATCCTTTGTCCCTGGATCTCCACTGCCACCACCAAACTCTAACTGGGTTTACTGGGAAACGTAGTTTGGACACATCTTTCCCCCCAAAATCCTCCCAACCCTTGCACCCCACTTCCTGGGAAAGATTTGGTAAAAATCTTCACCAATTTGCATAGGTGACCACAGACCCAAACCCTTGGATCTTTGAACAATGAAAAAGCATTCAGTTTTCTTACAAGAAGACTTTTAATAGAAGTAAAGAAATCCCTTCTGTAAAATCAGGGTGGTAGATACCTTACAGGGTAATTAGATTCAAAACATAGAGAATCCCTCTAGGCAAAACCTTAAGTTACAAAAAAGACACACAGACAGGAATAGTCATTCTATTCAGCACGGTTCCTTTCTCAGCCATTTAAAGAAGTCACAATCTAGCACATACCTAGCTAGATTACTTACTAAAAGTTCTAAGACTCCATTCCTGTTCTATCCCTGGCAAAAGCAGCAGACAGACAGACACAGACCCTTTGTTTCTCTCCCTCCTCCCAACTTTTGAAAGTATCTTGTCTCCTCATTGGTCATTTTGGTCAGGTGCCAGCGAGGTTACCTTTAGCTTCTTAACCCTTTACAGGTGAGAGGATTTTTCCTCTGGCCAGGAGGGATTTTAAAGGGGTTTACCCTTCCCTTTATATTTATGACAAGCCCTCTAGAGAGGGAGGTGAAATCTGGGACAGAGGGGACCTAAAGTAAGAACCTAGGGCAGTCAAGATTTGAGAGAAAGTTTATTCTGGAGTTAACTGTGTTTGTTAGTTTTGAAGCCAAATTCCAGTTATACAAACTGCAGCCTTTTGTTGGGGTGACTCCGTCAACGTACAGGCATATATGAATATTTGCAGTCTAATTGAATTTCTTATTTCAGCTATATTATAAATATTCAATGACACATGGAATGTTAGCAATTTGCAAGCTATAAAGTTCTTTGGGGAGGCTAGTATTGTCTACCAAAATGACAGAAGTCCAAAAAATCCTCCTAGCTCTTTAGTGTTAAATACATTAAATTCCAAATATGCAATTGAAACCATTTAATAAGGGGTGTGGGCATAAAACCTAATTCATACTGAAGAATCTCTTTTTCAGATATTTCTCCCTGTACTGTAGTTCTTGTTTCAGCATATTCTTCTTTTTCCTTTCTCCGTAACTGCCATGGAGATATTACTCCTAAAGATCCGTAGCGGAAGTTTTGGAATAGTGGTTTTATATAGATAATATGGAAGTTAAACATTCTTACTTTAATCTATTTGTATTCCCTGGCTTAGGCATGTTGGGGGTCTGCACCCCAATGCATTAGTATACCTAGTCTGTTTTCCTGGGTGGAGAATAATCTGTTATGATAACTCTTGTTCATTTTGCCTTTTTATGGGAGCTAAAAAACCCTATATTATACCCATCAGTTATTTTCTGTTTCTAGTAAGCTGGTCACAAAGGTGCCTGAAATGTGAAATACATAGGGGGCAAGGGGAGCAATCAATAAAGCAAAAAAAGTATGCTGAGCTGCTGAACATACTGGAAAACATAAACAAAGACCCGTTATGCATTCTGGCATTAGCAGCCGGCAGTCTTGCATGGAGAAGCAATAATATCAGAAAAGAGAGCAGCTACATAAATGGTTTGGAAAACTGTCATTCTTTACTAAGAAATACTGTGCTTAATTAATTCTTGCTCCTGGGAGGTCAACCTGGAGCACTCATTATGGTCTTAATTGGTGGTATAAATCCTGAGGTGGGGTGGGGGGAGAAAAATCAGTAGCTAACAGTGTATGGCCTTTTGGTAAGTGTTAGCCCGTTGTATTACCATCTCAAATAGTGACAGTTTATGTTTTTAGTGGGTTATAGGTCTGGTCCTACCCAAATTAGGTTAGAGGGCATTAAATTGTGCAAAAAAAATTTGCAATAATTCATCCCTGTGTTTTGCATCACACAGTGTGAAGCAACCCTATACATGCCAACTCAGAAAAATGTGTTTCTGTGATATCCTGTTACTCATATTCAATTATGTTCATTACACTTCCCATCTGGAGTTTCCTACCAGAACAAAAATCATTTTACAGACATTACTGAAAGGAAGTTAACGGTAATTTTTTTAATTGTATACTTTTCATTTCCATTTTTTAATTGAAGAAACCAGATGGAAATGCACCCAGACTGGTGATATTATTGAAGAGCAGAAGCAGAAAATTCCAAACACATTGGTTTAAGGTGATGATTGTTCTGTCAGTAGGCTTTGTGGCATGTTTACTAATAGGATCAGAAGTTCTATTTAAATCTCAGTTGGCAAGGGGCGGGGGGGAATAAGAATAGTCTTACAGATGCTTTAACTTATGACAACCAACCTTAGTCTACATTTGACGAGGCAGGAGTGAAACCCCAAACTTCATGTGTGATGCCATTCATTTTCATTCTCTGTTAGTAGTTGTCCTTTTGCCAGCTGGCAAATAGAAAAGTCTATTTCTAGCTCATTGTAAAAATGATTCATATTCTGGGTTTTGACTATTCTAGAGCATATCATTTGCATCACCTTTGGAGAGCTGAGGCATCACACCAAGCGTACAAGTATGCTCCATCGGCCAGGATGTTGAACTGGTATTCAGAAAAGCTGGGTTTTGTTCCCAGCTCTCTTATTGACTTGCTGTGTGACCACGGGCAAGGCACTTATAGGTGGTCTGCAAAAAGAATTCTTAATGGGTTCTTTTTTCCCCCCTCTTTGACGTTTAATGAAGGCCTAGCGAAGGATTTTTTTTAAAAAAGACATTTTCCCCACCTTTAGAAATGTTACGAACATCAAATCTGGCCTTTTCTGATTTTGGTGGAGTACTCTTTGAGGTTGCAGATGTGTACTGTGAGTTTACACCTTAATTCAGTTTCTCCCAAGAGCACATTAGGCATTTGATATTAAATAGGTTTCGTCTCAACAAAATGCGGAGCGGTAAACAGTCTGACTAAAAATCCATCTCCCCTTCCCTCAGGGATCAACTTTCAGTCCCTTGTTGCTTGTGACAATTTCAATATCTATCCAGTCACTTTAGAGGGCCAGATCTTTAACTTGTTTAAATTCCCACAGCTCTATAGGAGTTATGACAACTAACACAAGTTGAAGATCTGGTCCAGAGTCTTTCAGGGCGGACAAGACCAGAATTTCTTGTGGTTAAATATATATATTTAACCAAAACCTTCCAGTCCTTTGTATACCATATAGGAGGGAAAAGGGCATTAGCCCAATTTCTTTCCTTCATGGATCCTGTAACCTCCCATGTCTCCCTTTTTCCATCTGTAAAATGGAGCTAATATTTACTTACGTTTGTAAAGTGCAATGAACTCTACAGATGAAAAGTTCTGATTAAGTACCAAGTATTGTTATAAAAGTGTGAAAAAAACAATTGCCATTAAGCTCAAGAATAAATGGCAATATATGTACAGAGTGGGCTGGACAAGGTGAAATGAAAAGGAAGGTGGGGAGTTATGCTGAAAATCACTGTGGAAAATAGCGAGCCACTTTTTGCCACAGTCTGACATTGAAACTACGCACGCAACCATTGTTCTGTCAGGTGGTTGGCTATTGCCAAAGCTATGTGCACGTGCTGCATTCTTTGAAAAGAGTCCACTATCTTGCATGGACATGTGTCTCCTGTGCCTCTCTTTGGCAAAATACATTGTCCTGCTCTATTATTGTACCTGGCTCTGGGGTCAAGGTCGGGGGGGGGGGGAACACAGGGGGAGGAGGAGCTTTTTGTCGTTTATGCGGGCACTGGGCCACAGAAGCTTTTGACTTGCTGTCACTGATCCAGCGGATTGGTGCTAAACCCCAGCTTTTGTAGTCTTTTGGAGGAACCTCCCGTGTGCCAGACTCCTAAGGAGTCTCACTCTTCTTTCAGGGTACGCTACTGAGCTACGGGGCGTCAGCACTGTGAGCTCTGCCCAGTGAATCCAACTGAGGTAGACTCATGGTAGAGTTGTACATTCTTCAGTGACTAATGCATTCCAGCCAGTATTTGCAGTGACACCTCAAATAGTGTTTTCAAAATCAAGTAGGATTTATTAGTCAACTGGAACACAGCATTGAAGTCCTTAGGTTAGCACAGAGAAATGAGGATTAAAGCACTGTCCATTCTAGTCACACCAAGCTGCAGTGAACTCCATTTTCAGGCTAGCGTGCCCCCACGCTCAGACTCTGTCTCTTTGATTTCCTTCCTTAGTCAGTTCCCAGGTGAGAGAGCCCCCACTCTCAGTCCTTTGTTCTCAAGCTGGGGTCTCTGCTCAGCTTCCCTGCTGAGAGTGTTGATGCATGAGTCCTTGGTTTGCATTGTCTGTCTGGACCCGTTGTTGATCTGGGTCAGTTTCAACCAGTTTCTTAACAACTCTATTTGTTTCACCCGTACAATGAAGTGACACATACACCTATGTCTCCTGTGTTGCCCCAGGAGTGTTGTTAACCCTTTTGCTCTATTGGGTAGCAAACGCAAAGCGTAGCAGGAAACTCAGACACACATCGGATTCATAAAAATATTACAAAAAATTCCACTTTGTCACACTTGTGCTTTTGCCCCGTTCACCATATGACTGAGGCAGATCATCTCACATTCTGGCTGCCCTGAGTTGCCTTTAGTTGCAATTTTTTAAAAGAAATCTCCAGTTTGCACAGGGTGGTAGATAATGCAAGCATCTTGGAAAAGAAATACCTTCTCACACTTTTAACTAAGAATGCCCTCATTTCAGTCTTCTGTGATTGTACTACCTTTTGGGGTTTTAATTACTCGTGGTGTCAGACTGTTCAAACATACATGTTTTGTGTACAACCATTTTTCATTGTATCTTCTGATATATGCTACACCTAACTCAATGGCGTGTTTCATGGGGCAGCAGCATGGCCCAATATTAAAGTACAGTTTTACTCTGAAAAATGACTGGGTAAGACTGCTGTTATGGAGTTCCATGTTCATCAATGACTTTAGGATCAAATGTGCATGGCTTACAACTAAAGGTTGCTTTCTCTTAACTGCCAGCCTTGCAAACTCAACCTGGAATGTGAGACTCAAGCTGGATTCTTTTTTCCTCAAACATCATCACAAGTACTCGAGATTTTTTCAAGCCAAATTCAGCTCTCACTGATGCCTGTTTAGGCCCCTTTACTATGCTAACAGAATGAGTTTGCACAGGTGTAACTAACTGCAACATAACAATTCTGATGTGGAATTCTGACATCACAGAATTCAGCTCTTTCTTATCTTAGTGGTGTAAATTCTGTACGGTTAACAAGATTAAAAGTTTATTTTAGTAATTAAAGAAAGAAGATACAACTGAGAAAGGCGTTGTATTCCCTATGGTCCAGTTTAAAAACAGAGCCACACGTTAATAAGGTCTAGGGCTCAGCATTTTTTCTGGTACAAAAACCAGCGAATCTGAATTTAGAAATGGCTTAATAAATGGGGTTGTAGAAAAGCCTGTCCTACTCCATTTTTATTTTCCTTTTACTAATATCCTAGGAAGACGCTTGATTTAGAAGCTCATTTTAAAGTCCATTCTTTGGTGCACCTGTAGAGCCGCTAAATTCATAGTGACTGTATTTGTGGGGAATCACCGTTAATTCAAATGAGCTGAGCAACTTCTGAAGTGTGAGTTTGTACCTAGTCTTTCTCAGTTGCTTACCACTTCAGCCACTTGTAAGTCAGTTTTTCAACCTGTAAGCTATTTGCTGCTGTAAATGAGACTTGACATACAGTAGGGTAGCAGAACATGTTTAGTAAAACTTCTGGATCAGGTAATCCTCCTCCTCCTCAGACAAAAAGTGTGTGTAACATTTGGCTTTAAATCATGTGACTTGGGAAAATAATCTGTTTGTGAAGAGAGAGAGAGCTCTGTTGCATTGTGTGGACTCATCCAACATTTTATTGGTGTTATATCAGGATAACCATCCCATAGGATTTTATGAGTTTATAATTCCTCTAAGAATTGAGTAAGAGCATGTTGAACTTAACATTATCAAAGGTTTCGTATACACAATGACTTCCTTTGTATCCAGCTGTAATTCTGAAGTCCTTTATGTCACTGGTTATTAAATCGGTTCAGATGTTCTTTAAGCAGCCTAGCCCTGTACTAAACTCTTTCATGTTTGACATAGTAATAGACAAGTACTACAAAAGTAAATAGCATCTAGAGTTGGGGTGGGGTTCATCTGGCATTGTGTTAAAGTTACATAGATTACTTTGGCTTTAGTAACAGGCTTTATTTGCTCCTCTGTACATGTGGTTTCACGTACCACACTCTACTTTCAACAGAGCAGATAAAGTATCAACACAATTAAAAGTGAAAAATAATCTGTCTACTTTGCCAGTGGTGAATGTTCAGGAAACACACACTGATACAATAGGTTTTGAATAATTTATGCCCAACCCTTTTTTTCCCTTGCAATCTGTAAATGAGGACACCTAATGCAGCATGGCCAGCATGATACTCTATCCATCACCCATTAAGATAACAAGATTGTGGTGGAGGGGAAAAAGAGAAGGTATGCTTTAGACTGCTATATTTCTGGAGCACAGAAAGGGTAAAAATTTTAAAATGAGATGTTTATCCTGTACTCTTTGTGTAAGAGAGTTGTTAAGAGACTCTTTGAAAATTGAAATGCTCAATTAATTCCAAGTCTGTGGGACTCCTGTATACTTTTCATTTTTCATCACTAAACTAAAAACACAGGTTTTGTGTTCCTTTCCCAAGATGTGGGCATAAAGCACATTAGAACAATACATTGCACCTTGATGTGTCTTTAGCAGCTTCCCTGACTCTTATGCAAGTGTGCTACAGATGCTATTGGAAACAAAGAGAAGTTGTGTGTTGCAGAATGTTTTTCTCCATGGAATTAACATATTAAATTTACAAAGATAATATCATTTCTGCTTATTTTTTGTGCAGAGGTCTCTGTTCTCCCCATCACAGGGGATGTATGCAGTATTATAATGCCCATTAACAATAATGGAAACTGTTCATGTAAATGCCCCATGCCTCACAGACACAACAGATTCCTAGCAATGATATTCAATACTAATAAAACAAAACATGAATTATGTTAAGTCAGCTTCTAACTCTGTTTTTTGTTCACTTCTAATAAGTGATTCACAGCCTGGCTGATGAGTATTAATTATGAACTCTAGTGGGTGAAAATGCCCTGTCTTTGCTCTTTATTAAATACTGTATATGACAAAGCTGAATGGGTTGAAGAGGTTTTATTATGGGGGTAAACTGATTGGGTTTGCAAGCCAAAGTGAAAGTCTCAGTCTGCTCAAAGGCTGTGAATTTCCAGAAAACGTAACCCAACACCTGCCATTGTTTTCGCTGGTGCACAAGGGGCAAAAAATGGAAGCAGGTCCAGCGTTCCATGAAATCAGTGCTAAAAAGCGTCAGCTTTCCACCAGAATCTCTCCCCAGCAAAGAAGAGCATCCTAGGAGGTGTAGGGCCTACGAACATGTCAAGACAGGCAAGACTTGCCCCTTACTGATAGCTGGGTGTACTTGCCAAAAGCAGCAAAAAGGATCATGGTATGTTATAGCTAGCCCAGCATTTGGAATCCAGCCCTCAGGTGGTGAAAACACCTCCAGATTTATATAAAGGAATGGTTCTGGCTATAACTGAGCACTGGGCCTTAACAAATATGCACTGTCTATGTGAGAATATTTCTCTGCACCATGTTACCTCTGGTGATCAGATACTATGGTGACTTGCTATAAATACCTGGAATTCAATAGAGAGACAAGAACCAATCCCCCATCCCCACCTCCAAACTCTTCTGCTGTGCACTACAAAATGGGAGAGGTGGGAAAACACGGAACCCCTGAGACAGTGTATCAAGTCCTCAGCTATGCAGTAGAGCAAGGAATAAACATTAAATGAGCAAGGGGAGGTCTAATAGTCAAGGTCAAGCCTTCCAGATACCATGTGTTGAGGTGAGCTGTAGAATCCAAGATAGTCTGGGTGCTCATGGCCTAGATTTAATTGTTGCATCTTGAATTTATCACTTAATATAAGTAAATATCTAAATGAAATGACGTCCCTCTTTGTAGGGGAAGAAGAGGAGATAGGGAAAGTGTAGCTGCCATTCAGGAAACAAAATAAAAGTAGAATCTTCCCACCTGGGTAATTAAGAAGTGTTTTTGACACTTAGGATCAACAGCTAGTTGGTAAAACAAGAGCTATGGGTGAGATTCTGCAACCACTGAGTGAAGCTATATCACTCTGGGGAGGGTGTGTAGAATGGAGAAGGTGATTGGCATCATTTTCAGACTTTCCTGGAAGCAAGTGTTGAAGAGATATTGTAGAGGATGAATCCTCCACCATGCTGTATGTGCCAGGCCAAGAACACACTGGAGAGCTACAGTATTTTCCAAAGGGCACATAAAAAGGGAATGCAGATGTCTTGATAGTCACATAAGCATATAATTTGCATAAGGTACATTTTCTTTGCTAGAAAGCAGCACCAGGTGAGACCATTGACCATCCTGTTACATACTGATGTCACAAAGCTGAGTCATATGAATTTGAACGGTTAATAGATGATGGACTAATTAGATACAGAACTAGTTTAGTAAAATTGATGACCTACTTGAGACAAAGTTATTCTGAGAGTTGGATGTGATTTTTACCAGGAACATTGAATATTTACAGTGCTGGTGAAAACAGCTTTCCAAATGAAAGTGTTCACAAGCAGTGAAGAAACAGAAGTGCATCTAATCAAAAATGCATATCGAGGGTGAAATTCTGATCAAAGTGGAAACAATAAGAGTTTTATTACGGATTTCAGTGGGGCCAAGGTTTGACCCCAGTTGGCTGAAAACAGACCATACGGGTAACTAAACAGCAAAGATTAGATCTGTTTGCCATAAATATGGAGGCCATCACTTAAAAGTGACAAAATATCCCACACAGTGGGACGACGCATTATAAATGGAATAAAAGTACTCCTGTTGGAAAGGGTATGTCACTTTCAAGAAATACTTCAGGAAATTCCATATGCAAACTGTATTTGGTGTCCAAATATTTAAACTAGTTCACCGTAGGACCTCCCAAAACACTGTGGGCTCAATTCTGCCTGTATTCGTACCCAAAAACTTGTGGCTGCAAAATCAGAGGCCTACTTGAAGTAGCTTTCAAAATCAGGTTACAAAAATGTAATTTCTGATGGCCAGTTTATAATTAGGAAAACTTCTTTTATCAAAGTAGCAGTACTATTGTGGAATTTACCAAGAAAGCAAGCAAAATAACATACTGGTTGTCTGGACATCTTTGTCAGTGCCTGTTGAGAGGAAATTCTAAAAACCAAATATTTTCAAATGCAATTTTTTGAGCTTTTTAAATAAATCAGTTTGCACAAACATTTGTAAAAATGGTATTGCTTTATTGCCTTACAGAACAGTATTAGCACGTGGATGATATTCCTCAACAGCATTTCAATAAGTTAATTTTGGGTCAGGACCAGTGTGATAAATTTCAAAATATCCAGTCTATGAAAGCTAAGAGGTCTGGTTTTTTTCTGCATTTTTGTGCTAAATTCAGAATAAATAGGAAACATGACCTTAAAGAATTTGTACAGAGTATTTTCTTAAGAAATTTTGCAGTTAATCTTCTCTTACACAGAATTTGTCCCATGAAAGAAACTCGTGTTGTGGGAGAGTTGTATTTTGTTTGTTTGGGGTTTTTTTAACCTAAATACCAATTTTTTCTTTAAGCTTTCTCCAATATTACTAATGGATACATGAACTTATGGATGCTCGTGGTGTGTTTCTCCCTTCTGGAGTTGAATCTCCGTGTTCTGTTTCGCTGTAAGGTTACAATCTCTCTGCTAAGGAGTGAGAGAACGTTT